>NC_090440.1:1729556868-1730198868 GCF_031143425.1 Pleurodeles waltl
AAAAGTATGCAGTAATAGCAAAAGGAAGTAATGCAAGCAGTGTAAAGTTACAATAGATTGCAATAGGAGCACATAGGTATAGGGGCAACACAAACCATATACTCCAAAAGTGGAATGCGAACCACGAATGGACCCCAAACCTATGTGAGCTTGTAGAGGGTCGCTGGGGCTGTAGGAAAACAGTGAGGGTTAGAAAAATAGCTCACCCCAAGACCCTGTAAGGCAGGTGTAAAGTGCACCTACAACCCCCAGAGAGCACAGAAGTCGTGATGGGGGATTCTGCAAGGAAAACCAACACCAGCAATGCAACAACAGTGGATTTCCGGACCTTTGTACCTGCAAGACAAGGGGACCAAGTCCAAGAGTCACGAGAGTGTCGAGGGTGGGCAGGAGCCCAGGAAATGCCAGCTGAGGGTGCAAGGAAGCTGCCACCGGATGGAAGAAGATTTGTGTTCTGCAAGAACGAAGAGGACTAGGAACTTCCCCTTTGGAGGATGGATGTCCCACGTCGTGAAGAAGCTTGCAGAGGTGTTCCCACACAGAAAGACTGCAAACAAGCCTTGCTAGCTGCAAGGGTCGTGGTTAGGGTTTTTGGATGCTGCTGTGGCCCAGGAGGGACCAGGATGTCGCCACTTGGATGAGGAGACAGAGGGGTGTCCAGCAGGTCAGGGAGCCCTCACAGAAGCAGGCAGCACCCGCAGAAGTACCGGAACAGGCACTTAGAAGAGGAGTGAACCGGAGTCCACCCGAAGTCAGAAAAGGGAGTCCCACAACGCCGGAGGACAACTCAGAAGGTTGTGCACGGCAGGTTAGAGTGTTGGGGACCCAGGCTCGGCTGTGCACGAAGGAAATCCAGGAAGAGTGCACAGGAGCCGGAGCATCTGCAAATCATGCGGAACCCAGCAATGCAGTCTACCGTGGGAAGGCAATGACTTACCTCCACCAAACTTGGACTGAAGAGTCACTGGACTGTGGGAGTCACTTGGACAGAGTTGCTGAGTTCCAGGGACCATGCTCGTCGTGCTGAGAGGGGACCCAGAGGACTGGTGATGCAGTCTTTTGTTGCCTGCGGTTGCATGGGGAAGATTCCATTGACCCACGGGAGATTTCTTCAGAGCTCCTGGTGCAAGAAGGAGGCAGGCTACCCCCAGAGCATGCACCACCAGGAAACAGTCGAGAAAGCCGGCAGGATGAAGCGATCCAAGGTTGCAGTAGTCGTCTTTGCTACTTTGTTGCGGTTTTGCAGGCGTCCTGAGCAGTCAGCGGTCGATCCTTTGGCAGAAGGTGAAGAGGGAGATGCAGAGGAACTCTGGTGAGCTCTTGCATTCGGTATCTGAAGAATTCTCCAAAGCAGAGACCCTAATTAGCCAGAAAAGGAGGTTTGGCTACCTAGGAAGGAGGATTGACTACTAAGAGAGGTAAGAGCCTATCAGAAGGAGTCTCTGACGTCACCTGCTGACCCTGGCCACTCAGAGCAGTCCAGTGTGCCAGCACACCTCTGAATCCAAGATGGCAGAGGTCTGGGGCACGCTGGAGGAGCTCTGGGCACCTCCCCTGGGAGGTGCAGGTCAGGGGAGTGGTCACTCCCCTTTCCTTTGTCCAGTTTCGTGCCAGAGCAGGGCTGGGGGATCCCTGAACCGGTGTAGACTGTCTTATGCAGAGATGGGCACCCTCTGTGCCCATCAAAGCATTTCCAGAGGCTGGGCGAGGCTACTCCTCCCCAGCCCTGACACCTATTTCCAAAGGGAGAGGGTGTAACACCCTCTCTCAGAGGAAGTCCTTTGTTCTGCCTTCCTGGGCCAGGCCTGCCTGGACCCCAGGAGGGCAGAAACCTGTCTGAGGGGTTGGCAGCAGCAGCAGCTGCTATGGAAACCCCGGAAAGGCAGTTTGGCAGTACCCGGGTTCTGTGCTAGAGACCCGGGGGATCATGGAATTGTCCCCCCAGTGCCAGAATGGCATTGGGGTGACAATTCCATGATCTTCGACATATTACATGGCCATGTTCGGAGTTATCATTGTGACGCTGTACATAGGTAGTGACCTATGTACAGTGTACGTGTGTAATGGTGTCCCCGCACTCACAAAGTCTGGGGAATTTGCCCTGAACGATGTGGGGGCAACTTGGCTAGTGCCAGGGTGCCCACACACTAAGTAACTTTGCACCCAACCTTCACCAGGTGAAGGTTAGACATATAGGTGACTTATAAGTTACTTAAGTGCAGTTGTAAATGGCTGTGAAATAACGTGGATGTTATTTCACTCATGCTGGACTGGCAGGCCTGTGTAAGAATTGTCAGATCTCCCTATGGGTGGCAAAAGAAATGGTGCAGCCCATAGGGATCTCCTGGAACCCCAATACCCTGGGTACCTCAGTACCATATACTAGGGAACTATAAGGGTGTTCCAGTATGCCAATGTGAATTGGTGAAATTGGTCACTACCCTGTTAGTGACAATTTAGAAAGCAGAGAGAGCATAACCACTGAGGTTCTGGTTAGCAGAGCCTCAGTGAGACAGTTAGTCATCACACAGGGAACACATACAGGGCACATACTTATGAGCACTGGGGCCCTGCCTGGCAGGGTCCCAGTGACACATAGACTAAAACAACATATATACAGTGAAATATGGGGGTAACATGCCAGGCAAGATGGTACTTTCCTACACTGACCGTCAGGGTTGTAATGACCACCTTAATCCCCCTGACACCTACCTTCATTTTACCTACATTACTTGCCTCACTGATTACTGCTTATTAAGCCAGCACATCTTTTGTTCGATTTGCTGTTCTTTTTCTCTTTTTATTTTCATTATTGCATGGGTTAAAGTTCATATGGTACTGGTTGGAAGATGTGGAAGCCTCAATGTAGAACGATAACTGTAACTGGGCAGGATCTGACTAATGTGAGGTACACATTGTCTAAATGTATTTTGCCTAAGAGAGGGACGAAGTGGTTATGTAAACGAATAGGTATACACAGCTATTAGAATGTATGGATCCGGATGGATAACCTGCGATATGGGGCCACCCATGTATTGTTTGTTTCTAAATTACAGAAATACCAATAAACAAATTAAAAAAATAATAATAATAATTTTGACTTTCTTCTTATTTCTTACAATTCAATTATCATTACTCCAAACTGGTATTTTTCTTTAATCAGTTGAACTGCAGCAGCCTTTCCTATCTTTAAAGCACCTCTTGTACTTTTTATCCTGTTCTGCCGGTGGCATCTGAATCTCACCTAGTTAGCTGACCATTTCCGCCCACTGTTATATGGACACTGTTTTCATAATGTATTCTGGAGGTTCCATGCTTGTTTCCCTTGCTTTGAGCGAATTAGGTTGACACACCAGCGAACAATGATTTGTGGGAGAAAAGTTCTCATCTGGAGACGGTGTCTGTAATTACAGGGAGTGAAGTGGTCACTCTTCCTTCCGTATTGTCTGGAAAATCAACGTATTATCTAAATCAAACTTTATACCTTTCAATGTCATTATCTGCTCTCTGCAGTGAATTCTGCCATCTGTTCTTCATGTTCACCACTTAAACCAAGAGGTGGACTTCCCTGTGGTGAAAAAAGATGACTCAATAGAAGTGCCGCTAAAAAAAAAAGTAGATCTGTGTCCAAAGCCAATCATATATCCAGTAATCCTCGCCTACTTTCCAATATGCCAACGGACAATCTTCATCTTTACAGTCACCTACATTTCCAGCCATCAGCATAAGTGAAGGTCATACACAGGTTCATACTGAAGAGAAAGGGTGTGCCTTTTAAGGCTATTAGCCAAAATGATACTCTCTTCTCTCGCGATAGTATATAGCTCTCCATTCATTCTTAGAATCTGAATGAGGCCTGGGCTATTCAAAACTGCTTTGCAGGAATTTAAACTTTGATAGTTTCTAAATCGTAGTCAAATGCTTCATTTTAAATAAAGCTTTACAACAAAAACATTACTGTGAATGCTATCCATACATCTCTTCAAACCAGTCTGCACTGGCGACTTTTCCTCGGGCCCTGCAGCCTACAACTTGCTTTTTTACCTAGAGCTAAATATAATACTTCTGCATTTTCTAAGCATTGTAAACAAGTAGTCTTACTATTATAAAGTTTAGTCACCTTTGAAAAAGGAAGGCTGAGCCTGCCTTATCAGGTTTCAAACTGGGGAATTATAGAGCACCACCTTTCTCATCAGCAAGCGTTCAGCCTACAGCCTACTGAGCCATTTTCCTCAAATATCGTGGGACAATCATACTGACTCCAGTATTAGTGCAAAAGGCTATTTATTAGGACAGGATTGCAAACAACATTATAACATTTACCAACACAACATATTTAAATCCTTAACAGAAACATTGTGTTTTCTCTGTTGCCCCCCTCCCCAATCTCTCACCATAATGTCTCACACATTATTTCCGCCTTTCACCCCATCACTTTCTCTCATCACCATCGTCCTCCTCACATCCTTTCCAAAACATCCTCCAACCACCACTTCATTCACCTGTTCCAGCCAACCTAGCCCCAGATCTTCCTTCACCGGAAAACCTTATTCCTCCTCATAAGGGGTGGATCCACCCACATCTGACTTTCCAACCCCCATGTACCAATCCCCTTTACCTGCAACCCTTCCTAAATTGGCATCACACCCCGACCTTTCCCACTAACTGCAGGATGCATGGGTGGCTAAACACTCCTTTCCGCATAGCACTGTGAGGCGGGGGGTGTAATTTTCTTTCCCGACCCCTTAAATGGACCAACCCCTGTGACCACCTCACCCCACCACCTAACCAATCCTGTCCCCCTTGCCTCTGTCCCACAAAACTCAGCAACTAGCTTCCGCTGGACTCTCCCTCGTGGAACAATCATACTGACTCCATTATTAGTGCAAAAGGCCATTTATTAGGACAGGGTTGCAATAAACATTATAACATGTAACAACACAACATATTTAAATATTTAACATAACAATTGTGTTTTCTCCTTTCCCTCCGGTCCCCAGTCTCTCACCATAATGCCTCACACATTGTTTTTGCCTTTCACCCCCATCATTTTCTCCCATCACCGCTGTCCTCCTCGCTTCCTTTCTGAAACATCCTCCACCCACCACTTCATTCACCTGTTCCAGCCAACCTACCCCCAGATCTTCCTTCACCTGAAAACCTTATTTTTCCTCCCAAGGGGTGAATCTGTCCTAATCTAACTTTCTACCCCCATGTACCGCCACCCAGAAAAAACCCTGGAGGGTGTTTATGTGCCCCACCCCAATACCCATTTACTACTGCAATACTATCACCCCCCAACAGCTTCACCCACACCACACTCTTGCATTCTACAACTGCCCCAAAATGTCCCTTAGTTCCACAATGTTATAGGGGTAGCCCAGCTCAGAAAGGTGCACACAATCAGGCCGGAAAACCTCCCTTCCTTTTCTCTGCCGCCCCCATGTGACACCACATTTATGCCTTTTCCCACACAAAAAACCCTCATTGCTCTGTTCACTCTTTTCCGCGCCTTGTCAATGGCTGCATGTTTGACTGCTCCCCACATATCTTATGTGGTACAAATTCTGTCCCTACCAAACATGTCCTACAAAGTCTGCACTTTAGAATCTCCAGATCCCACTGCATGTGTTGGAGTCATGTCAGTCCAGATAACTGTACCAAATGGTTTTCCCTCAGATGCAAGACTAACATGTCCAGACATCCCTTTCTAGGAACCATAGATGCAAGTCAAGGCAGTAAACCATCCCACCTCATGCCACAATTTCCCCACCAGAGCACCTTGTGCCATCTGCTACGCAGTCCCAGATCGCACCCATATATCTGCAGTTTAGCCTTCTTCGATGCCTAATGGATGAACGAGTGCCTCACTCACTATTTATGCCACTGTCTTGTTACTCATTGGGTTACTCACACACCATAGGGGAAAACAAACATGTTAGCCACCATTTTCAGATCACCACAAACACACCAATGAATCCCCCATCGCCCCTTCATTTCTGCATATATTGCTCACTGCACCTTCACCTCCATCTCCCAATCTTGCAAACCTTCATTATTCCCCACCCCAATTGTGCTGCCGATTGTTGCTGCTCCAATCCGAAACGAGTGGGTCCCGAAGGAAACTGATCCCAGCCTAACGCCGCCACTGCTCTGTGCAACACCAGTAAAAGCTGAAAAGCCATGACCCTACTACCATCCTGATGACAAAACACCACCCCTTGCTTGTCCCCGGCCCAACCTGAAACAACCTTCACTCTCTCACGGGGCAAGCTGTTTCATCCCCCCTTCATTCAGCCAGATCCACGTCCCTCTCCCCGCTTGGTCTGCCTTGGACTTCCCCAGTATATCCCCAGGTGACTGGATTCCAAACTCACCTCCTCATATCGCACCCCATCCTCACTCCCCAATTCTAAGACTTCAGATTCCCTTAAAGCACCAAAAAACATAGTGTGTGACCACAATATGCCCACTTACTCTTGTGAAAACACATCGTAAAAAGGAGCTGAACGCCTCAAAGAGGGCACAAGAGATAGCACAACCCATGGGCAGTACCCTGGCCACATAGATGGCTCCATCAAACTGCATCCTCAGCAAAGAGAAATCCCCATGATGAATGGGTAACAAACGAAATGCAGATTTTGGCCCTCATTACGAACACGGCGGTTCAGACCGCCATGCTGGTGGAACATACCACCACCGGCATGGCGGTCTTAACAGCCATATAATGAACACAGGGAGGGCCGCCTGTGGCGGCCCTCCGCCACCGCCAGATTACCACCGACAGGCAGCCTGACGATGGCGGATATCATTATCTGACAGGGCAGCGCTGCAAGCAGTGCCACACTCCAGATATTGAACCCTGTTTCCTCCAGCCTTTTTCTGGTGGGTTCCCCCACCAGAGAAAGGCTGGCAGAAGGGGTACTCTGGGGCCCCCTAGGACCCCTGCAATGCCCATGCACTTCGCATGGGCAGTACAGGGGCCCCTGTGCAGTGTCCGGTCACGCAGGTCACTGCCCGATTAACAGGCAGTGATCTGCGCGACGGGTGCTGTTGCACCCACCGCACTGAGGCATTGACAACGGCTCCATGTGGAGCCGTCTGCAATGTCCCGGCCCAGCAGAATGATTGCAATTCGGCCGGCGGGATCTCAAGGGGACTGGCAGTCTATGAAAATACCACCAGCATGAACACGGCTGGGTTTTCTGCTGTGTTCATAATGAGCCCCTCAATATCGTACTTCACCAGGTCCACTTCCTGTCCAAACTGCCTGACCAAGCCAATGGCAAAGTCAAATGAAGCATAGACCACCTGGGTATCTTCTGTGGCTATGAAATTGACAGATGTATCCTCGAGCCAAGATAAATTATGTATTGACCTAAACTCCCCTTCATGTTTTTTAGGTACCACTCCCAAAAGAGATATCATAAGATCAGGCTGAGGCCATTCCAAAAGGAGACCACAATCCTCCCTTCCTGGACTTCATGCTCAATTTCATCCTAACTACCTCCAGAAGCTCCTTGGCTGACCACAAATTGTCAGCCCACCTACGTCATCTAGGTCTTTGGTAACCCACTCAAAAACCTTCTCTGAACCCCCACTCCAGTCTCAAAGCTGCATCCACCTCAGGATACCGCACCAGCTATGACAGGATTGCTTCCAACTTAATTAGTGTAGGAGCACTTTGGACCAGCAGGGACCTGCTGTCCTCTGCCCCTCCCCACCCTCCATTATTCCGCCAGGTTTGCCATTATAAAGCATTGTGTAATGGGATTTTGCCCCCGCACTTGGAGCACTCGTGCTTGAACCTACAAGGGTCCCTGCATTGCAAAATCCCTCATTAATGTTCCGGCAGGCCCCCGATGTTCCCCCTGCATAGGTACGTCTGCCTGCACTGCTGGTTCCGGAACCTGCCCCTTGTAAGTCAGGACAAGGCTAAAAGAACTTGTACACATCCCCCATGGCTTATTGGGGTTTACAGTGATCCACTTTCTGAATTCCTCATCCTAGCTGAGCAAAGCAAACCCCCATAATGCATTTAGGTGATCCTTATAATGTCCACGTACTTAACATGGCAATGGCCCTGTCAGAGTATTTATCACAATATACGCTAAAGTATATCAGAAAAGCTGACGTCCAGTACTCCATAGTAATGGGCACTCTGGGTCTCCAGGCCAATTCCCACTCTTCTTCCTTCATCTGAATATCCCTATGAAGGAGCTTAAACACATCAACAATGCTCATGTCTCCAGATTCTGCCCTTTGTCTTGTCTGATAGGTGAAACCCCAGCTGCATGGTCAAACCCATGTAGGGTAAACATTTTTTGTGACCTGAATTCTCCTTAGACTCCTCGCTCATCCCCTCCCCTGCTTTAGAAGAATCTGCCTGAGCTACTCCTTCCTTGCTCTTCAACTCCTGATGAGCCTCCCCCTCCTTATCAATCACCCATCACCCACTCCTATTGATTAGCATGCCTTCTTCTCAGACCCACTCTCCTGTGCATCCCACACAGCCCACAAATTCTTCTTACCTGCTGGTAGACCAGATTCACTCCTCCTTGGGTGCCTGGCCACTGTGCTGCCTGCTTCTGCTGCCCCTGCGGGCATCTGGTGTCCGCACCTGACTCCTGTAAGACACAACCTCTGCTGCCTGTCCACCCTGCCTCCCGCCATCACATCACGATCACCCCTACCTTCCTCACAGACCAAACCTTCCTCCCACTCGTCACTCGCGTCCTCATAATCCAGCTGCAATTCATCCTCACAATCAACCGCATCACCCATCCCCGCTCCCTAAAGCGTCCATCAATAGAGGTGCACCTAGACCCTTTCCAGGTCGACCGCTCGTTAGGTATCACACAACATACACTGTCATTCATCATAAGGAGGGACGCCGTGAACACCCCTAGTTCTTCAGACCAACGTCCTGGGGCCGTCATGCTCCCCGCTAGTGTCGTCAATTTCCTGCCAGTCTCACCTGCTGGCCTAGCACCACCGCCCATCAGGCCGCTCCAGCCTGGCACATCATCTTCATTACCAGACCCATTACCAGACCCATGAGCTCCCCCTCTCTGACCTCCCTCTTCTGACTCCGCAGACATTCACATCCAGGGGCCTTGTGGGCCTGGATTCTCCTGCCCTAACCTAGCTCCCCCTTTTGCCAGAACCACTGTCACCTTTTTGACCTGCTGCACCTGTTCTGCCTCCTGATGTCTGGCCCTGCACAACCTTTCCCAAAGTACCTCTGTCTCATCCACCGCCCTCCGTTGTTCTTTGATCCTGGCTTCCAAATCCACCACTGATGAACTCCATAGGCCTTTGCAGGGCCCCCTTGCCCAACACCCGGTGGGACCCCGTCAGCAGCATGCAACCTGCCCCCATCCATCCCTGCTCACACCTTGCACAATGCTCCAGATTTGAGGCCCTCCAGATGTGTAACTACATTGTTCCTGGGCCTACTGGTGCCTTTTTCCATCTGTTTCCTCTTAGTACCCATATTCGGGCCTGGGCATCTGCCTTCTGTTTGCTGCTACCTGCCTTGGCCAAACTCAGGTCCAAGGGACCCACCAGCCCAGTAACCTCCTTTGACCCCTCAACACCCTTTTCTTTCTCTTGTACCTCCCTAGAGGACTCCATAATGGGCTCCCCCCATTGCCCTCCTGCCTGTCCCCAGTATGAGCCCCAGGGGCCCTTTCCTCCCATGGCACAGTGAGGCTCCTATGCCTCCTGACACTTTTGGCCCCCCAGGACCAGGAGAAATGCTCATCCCCCTCCCCTCTCCATTTTTTGCTTGCATATGCGTGGCGAGCTGCAAGCTGCCAACGCTGCCACCACGCCCCGTGATGTGGCCCGGGTTGGTCTTTCCATACCACCGGGCTGCAATAGGTCAGCACGCACGGCCTCTCCAATAGTGTGCAAAGCAGTACGCACTGTCTTGGCGTCATGCCGTGCAAGCATCCTGTGCCAGCCCATAAGGGCAATGTAGCCCTTTCCACGTGCCAGAGCCTGCCGAAACTGAAGAATAACAAAACAGGGTCTAACTGGAAAAGGAGCTCTAAACGCTCCTTTCCGCTTAGTACTGTGAGCCGGGAGAGGACATCATTTCCTCTCCCAGCCCCTTAAATGGACCTACCCACATGACCACCTCACTCACCCACCCACCCCCCCAGCCTAAAGAATCCTGTCCCCCCTCCCTCTGTCCCACTAAACTTCCCGGGGGAGATTAGTCTGCAACTAGCTTCCCCTGGGACCCTCCCCAGCCCACCCGTAGGATAATAATATGTACATTTTTGTATCTATGAAACAAGGGCTAGATCACAAAAAGAAATTCTAGCTTATGCGTCAAGAATTTTCAATTCTATCAAGGATAAGGAGGCAAGGATTATGCTTCTCCTTCTTTGCTGTTTATTACCGTAAAACTCACAGCAGCCAATAAAATTAAAACTTTAAAAAACTACATTTCCCAACAATATGACATCACAGTCTCAATGCCAATCACAGCATACACCATCATATAAACACGGCGATCCTTATAACGCTTCCTCTTTCTTTGCGATGAGGGAAACAATAAGTCTTATAATACTAAGAACATTTTAACAGAAGATCCAGGGACTGGAAATCCAAAGAAGGTGACAGCAACTCAAGAGGCTGATAGTCGAACAGGTCACAGTCACCAGAAGGTCCATTTCTTTGTCAGCCAGACTTTTGCTCGGAAACTAGAACAACAAGGAAAAAAAAACACACCATAACCTTCTGTACAAAATCGTCATAAAGCCAAAAACTGCACATAAATAGGTATAATAAAGAGAACAACTTGATGAGTTTATACAGTATTCATAAAGTTGGACGACAATGCAAATTCAAGTATGGAACATTACAACATTCCTATGCATGTAAAACCATTATGAGGGTGGGATACATAAATGCTTAGTTGGGATAATCCTTGTCTCCCTGTCCTTAATAGAAGTGAAAATTCTTGATTCGTAAGCTAGAAATGTTTTTCTTCTATGTCAGGACCGGAGGCTTCAAATTATGCTTGTTTAAAGCTGCTGGAAAACAATAGAAGCCACATCTAAAATCGGTGTGTGATAAAATGTTTTGAATGTAGAATCAGATGACCAGTCAGCTGCTCTCATTTTTATCTTGTAACTGGGATCCCAAAGAAAAATAATTTGATGCCATTGCCCTTCGCACCGAGTGAGCACCAAACTTAGAGGTATCAATTCCCAACTCAGACAGAATCCATCTCACCCATTGAGCTAAGGTAACTAAGGAGACTGGGTGACAAGGTTTCTGCAATGCGATCAACAGTTGACATCATGGAGATTGTTGAAATTCCCTGGTACGATCCTCATATTCTTTTAAACAGTGTACAACACAAACGCCCTCATTACAACCCCGGCGATCGGTGTTAAAGCATCGTTAATACCGCCAACAGGCCGTCGGAAAAAAATTGAATCACGACCATGGCGGAAACCGCCAACATAGACAGCCACTTTAACACTCCGACCACCCTGGCGGTAGAAACAAACACCGTCAACAGACAGGTGGAAGACAAGGTTCCGCCCACTGTATTACAACACGCCTATAGCCACCTTTTCCAGGGCGGTACCAACGACATCAAAAGCACGGCAGAAACAGGTCTTGGAAGGGAAACCATTGACCTCTCGACACCCAATGAGGAACCAGGATGCCATGGAGCCCGAATTACAGGTCCTGCCCATGCTGGTCTACCTCCTCTTGTATCAGGAGCAGCAAAGACACCGGCGATGACCACCGTGAATATTGCACCTAGCCCACAGGGGAGGGGGGAGGGAAAAGAGAGTGACACACACACATAACGTGCAACACCCCTACCCCCACCCTCACCCACAACACCATATACACAAATACATGCAGCAACATTACATATACACCCGTCACCCCCTGGAAGAACGCAAGGACAAAAGGAAATGATTGTAACAAGTGTAATCAAGTAAATATCAGATAGGCCAAATTCAAATATTAATATATAGAAATATGTGCACCAACTACTCCGGATATTACTCAAATCATTGTCAGTGGATCAGTGTCCCAAAATGCATGGGCGAAGCCCACACACACCTGACTCGAAACGGAGAAAACACTGCAGGGGCATCAGATGGAAAATAAAAAGGCACCTCAGAGGGAAGTGGAGGAGGGGCACCTCAGCCAGATGAACGGACGACGCCACTGTTACACGAGGGGGCTCGATGCCCACTGATTGGTCCTGGGGAGTGCAAAGCCACAGTCTCACAAGTCTCTCCAGTGGGTGGTTTGCCCACTGCTGTATCCTGGGGAGTGCAAAGCCACAGTCTCTCAAGTCTCTCCAGTGGGTGGTTTGCCCACTGCTTTATCCTGGGGAGTGCAAAGCCACAGTCTCTCAAGGCTCTCCAGTGGGTGGTTTGCCAACTGCTGTATCCTGGGGAGTGCAAAGCCACAGTCGCACAAGTCTCTACAGTGGGTGGTTTGCCCACTGCTTTATCCTAGGGAGTGCAAAGCCACAGTCTCTCAAGGCTCTCCAGTGGGTGGTTTGCCCACTGCTGTATCCTGGGGAGTGCAAAGCCACAGTCGCACAAGTCTCTCCAGTGGGTGGTTTGCCCACTGCTGTATCCTGGGGAGTTCAAGCCATAGTTCTCAAGTCTCTCCAGTGGGTGGTTTGCCCACTGCTTTATCCTGGGGAGTGCAAAGCTACAGTCTCTCAAGAATCTCCAGTGGGTGGTTTGCCCACTGCTTTATCCTGGGGAGTGCAAAGACACAGTCTCTCAAGTCTCTCCAGTGGGTGGTTTCCCCACTGCTGTATCCTGGGGAGTGCAAAGCCACAGTCTCACAAGTCTCTCCAGTGGGTGGTTTGCCTACTGCTGTATCCTGGGGAGTGCAAAGCCACAGTCTCTCAAGTGGATAACAGTCTCCACTGGTTCTGGAGGGGGCTTTTTGCTCAGAGTGCGTCATCCTGCCAAGGACTGAGGTAGTGGATGTGAATCTCCACTGGTTCTGGAGGGGGCTTGGTGCCCAGAGTGCTTTATCCTGCCAAGGACTGAGCTAGTGGACGTGAATCTCCACCTGTTCTGGAGGGGGCTTGGTGCCCAGAGTGCTTCATCCAGCCAAGGACTGAGGTAGTGGATGTGAATCTCTACTGGTTCTGGAGGGGGCTTGGTGCCCAGAGTGCTTCACATGCAGTGTGGCAGGTCCCATTCCCTCACCTGGGTGTGTGTGCCACGAGATTGCCTGGGAACCGGTAGCATGATACTCCATGGAGGCAGAGACGCACTCAACCATGTTGCCACTTCGCCTGCCACCTGCTGGTAGAAACAGTGCTGGGAGTCATGCCTCATGTACGCTGGGCAGGGTCCAGGATGTCTCCTGCAGCCTCGGACGGCTGGCCACTGGGGATGATTGCCATGTCAGCTGTGGTGGCACTGTCTGAGTACATCGCGGGGCTGGTGGTGGTGGTGGTTGCGGCGGTGTCTGTGGCAGAGGTGCTGGTGGTGGTGCATGTGTCTGCAGCTGTTGAGCGACACACCAGGACGTCTCCTGCAGCCTCGAATGGCTGCCCACTGCGATGATCTGGGGACTGGTGCTGAGGAAGCAGACGTGCAGGTGGTGTTGCAGGTGGCGGTGCAGGTGGCAGTGCCCACCGCCATACAGGTTGGTGTTGTGGTTGACAGAAGGGGTGACTCTGGTCCCTAAGCCGGAGCCACCGTGCCCTGTCCTGACCTGCTCTTCAGCTTGTGTCCCTTCCCCACCTTCGATGTCGCTGCTGGTACCTTGCCACTGTCCCCTTTTGGCTTGGAGGAGCCCTTGCTTTCTGGTAGGTGCGGCTTCTCCCTCTGGCATGTGGGCACCTTCTTCACCTTGGCAGGTGGCGGAATGGCCTGCTCCTTGGCCTCGCTAGGTGGCACACTGGCAGCCCTGATGGGTGCCGCCTGCGATGTTACAAGACTTGCTGAGACCACTGTGCTGGAGGATTTGGTGGCTGAGGTGCTGGGCTGGGACCTGGACAGCCTGGCCCTAGGGGAAGGATGGGGAGCGGTGTAGGGAAGAGGTCAATGTTAGCTAGGAAATGTTTCTTAGACCCACTGGGACGGGAAGATGGAGGGGGTTTGAGAGTGGAGGAAGAGGTAGTGGTTGTAGGAGGTATATGTTTGCTGAATTTGGGTGAAGGTGCATGAACCGGAGGCTGTTGTGAGGGGGATGGCTGTTGGGTGGGTGTGTGCCTGCGTTTGTGTAGTTTGGGAAAAGGGCTCACAGACACACTGGGAGAGGACACAGGGGATGTGTGAATGGTAGTGGGGGTGGTGATTGCACGTGAGCGGAGTGTGGTGATGGGCATGCTGGTGATGGAGGTAGTGGCTGAGGATGTAGTGCATGCAGGTGTGAGTGGAGACGAGACTGAGAGGGAGGAGGAGGACGTGGAGGAGGGGGACACAGTGGAGGCAGTAGATGTTGCTGTGTCTGCATGGGAATGGTGCTTTTGCGAGTGCCAGTGGGATGTGTGGTGCTTATGTTTGCCATGTCCACTCTTGTGTGTTGATGAGTGTGCATGCTGGTCAGATGGAGTGCTTGGGATAGGCTGAGGTACTGGGGATTGGGTCTGGGTGGAGGAAGATGGTGGGGGAGGCTGGACACAGGGACAATGGCTGTCATCAGTGCTGAGGCCAAAGCCTGAAATGCTCTCTGTTGGGCCACCTGGCCAGAATGAATGCCCTCCAGGTATGCATTTGTTTGCTGGAAATGCCTCTCAACACCTTGGATGGCATTCAAAATGGTAGATTGCCCAACAGTGAGGGATCTCAGGAGATCAATAGCCTCCTCACTGAGGGCATCAGGGCTGACTGGGGCAGGGCCTGAGGTGCCTGGGACGAAGGAAATGCCCACCCTCCTGGGTAAGCGGGCACGGGAAACTCGATGAGGGGCTTCTGGGAGGGCGGTGCTGGTAGGGGGGTGGCGACTGTACCTATTGATGCGGTGGGCACAGAGGTGCACACCACCGCAAGGGAGTTCCCATCAGAGGAGGAGACGCTGTCGCTGGTGTCTGCTCCTGTCCCCGTCATGGAGCTCCTCTCGCCCTCCGTCCCACTGGTGCCTTCTGACTCTGTTACTGCACTCTCCAGGGTCTTGTGGGATGCAGATCCCCCCTGCTCCGGTGCTACTGCTCCTCTGCCAGATGATGCTAATACACGCAAGGACAGAGTGACAAAACAAAAGTGGGGGGGAGACAGAGGAGACACATGGTCAATGCCTGTAACACCACTACCGTTGGCAGACACAACACACAGGGAACAGCCCTATGCACTAAGTCATGCACTAACAGTGCAGGGGAAAAGCACATGCCCAAGGGGGGCTCTGGACCCGTTTCGTGCGTAGCTGGAACCCATGGGAGCCTGACTAGATGTAGAGGGCAAATACCACCTTTGGGGTTGGGGTGGGAATGATCCTGCAAATCAATGAATCTACCCTTGCGTGTCTGCCCTTGCGTAGGGGAACCCACAGCCCACCTCCCGCACCCAGACACCTCGTCAAGTGCACAGTCAGCTGAATGAGAGTGTACTCACCCCTTTGTGGCTGCTGTGATGCCCTCAAGAGCCCATCCAACTCAGGACATGCCACCGCCAGGATCCGGTACATCAGGGGGGTCATGGTGCGACGGGCACCCCTTCCACACTGGGAGGCCATCCCCAGCTGGGCCTTCGCCATCTTCTTGCTCCAGTGGCACAGGTCCTCCCATCTTTTCTGGCAGTGGGTGCTCCGTCTATGGTAGACCCCCAGGGTCCGCACTCCCTTGGCGAATGCATGCCAAATACCCTTCTCCTGCTGGGCGCTGACCTATGGGAAAAGTGAAGTTATAATGGATGTTACTCTTCCGTACAATTCTTCTCACACATTGCCCACAATCCTCCCACCCTTGCCCAGACATACATACACACACCATCCTCATATGCTAGCCTGTCCCCCCGTCGCTTCCATCCACGACACTCCATACAATCATGTGCCTTCCACCATGCACACAGTTGTCTCACCTGTTTGTCTGGAGGACCGTACAGTTGCGTGTACTGGGGGAGGACCCCATCCACCAGTTTCTCCAACTGCTCCGCAGTGAAGACAGGGGCCCTTTCACCAGACACTGTAGCCATTGTCGCTTCTAGACACAGGTCACAGCAGCACTTGCAGTGTAGGTCCTCTCCTGTAGAAGGTCAAGTATTAAGTGAGGGAACTGATAGGAAATGGCATCACGTCCACGGCAGTGCGTACCATCACCTCTAGCGTACATCGTCATTGGCTCCTGGAACCCCTAGGGCCCAATGATAACCAATGCTGAATTGCGCCACGGTCTTCGACCGCCCACCGTGACGCAGTTATCTCATTTCCCCTTGTCCCACCTTACAGGTCAGGCAGCCGCCATTTCAGGGGGCCACGTGGCAGGCCAAATAACTGTGTCACACCTATTTAGGCCAGTAATACAGACAGACAAAGGCACATAGAGAAATATTAACATTTGTGCTAAACAGCCTTGTGAAACCTAAGTGTTGTATGACCCTCTGCTCACCGTTCTCCTCCATAGGGTATGTCTGCTGGAGCAGGTGATGAGATGGTGGCATCCTCCGGTGTACAGACCCCTGGTGGACCTGTTGATAATGGAAGACAGACACATACTTATCACTTACAGACTTGATTGTGCAACAATCCAGGAACTGTGTGCCCAGTTGGAGCCTGACCTGATGTCAGCTATCTGCCATCCCACAGGAATACCCCCTCTAGTGCAGGTCCTATCTGTACTCCATTTCCTGGCCAGTGGGTCTTTTCAAACAACAGTAGCCATGGCATCAGGGATGTCCCAGCCAATGTTCTCTAACATGTTGTCCAGAGTGTTATCTGCCCTGCTGAAACATATGCGCAGCTACAACGTTTTCCCTCAGATGGAGGATTTGCCCATAGTGAAAGGTGACTTTTATGGCCTGGGACATATTCCCAACATCATTGGTGCCATTGATGGTACACATGTGGCATTTGCCCCCCCTGCAGGAATGAACAGGTGTACAGAAACCGGAAAAGCTACCATTCTATGAATGTGCAGTTAGTGTGTTTGGCAGACCAGTACATCTCCCATGTTAATGCCAAGTATCCTGGCTCAGTGCATGACGCTTACATTTTGAGGAAAAACAGCATCCCTTATGTGATGGGCCAACTCCAGAGGCTCTGTGTGTGGCTAATAGGTCAGCCTAAAGTCCCAACACAGTTTAATTTGCTGTCTCGGAATGGGAGATTCCCTAATGTTTGGAGGATGTCTAACAGTTGTCCCTCGATATTTGCAGGTGACTCTGGTTACCCCAACCTGTAATGGCTACTGACCCCAGTGAGGAATCCCAGGACAAGGGCAGAAGAATGCTAGAATGAGGCACATGGCTGAACTAGGAGGATAATAGAGCGCACCTTCGGCCTCCTGAAGATTATAGAGCGCACCTTCGGCCTCCTGAAGATTCCGGTGCCTCCATCTGACAGGTGGATCCCTATACTACTCACCGAAGAAGGTGTGCCAGATCATCGTGGCCAGCTGTATGTTGCACAACCTGGCTTTGCGACGCCAGGTGCCTTTTCTGCAGGAGAATAGGCCTCATGGTGGTCTTGTGGCAGCTGTGGAGCCTGTAGACAGTGAAGAAGAGGAGGCAAAAGAAGAAGATGTAGACAACCGAAACAACATCATCATGCAATACTTCCAGTGAGAAACAGGTAAGAGGATGGGACTGCTTCCCACATCTCATGCTATTGTAGGACCTAGCATAAGTCTGCCTTTTTTACTCTGTGTATGGAGCCTGACTTGTCACTTTGGCTTTCTATTTCACAGATCTGGGTCCCAATGTGTGCCCTCTGCTATGTTTACTCCTGGCCTACAGCTGGGTAACATTGGTATGTGAACAAATACATTGACATTGCTATATTTCAGAGAATTTGCAATTACACATTTGTGAAAGCACAGACTGACTCCAGATTCTTTGGTGATTCAAGGGTGTTTATTTCTGTGCTAATAAGTGGAGGGGTGTGTGAAATGGGCTGGGGTGATGGTGGAGGAATGTCCATGCCAGAGTCCAGTATCTTGGTCTTAAAGGTGCATTGTCCAATAGGGCATAGGAAGGGGAGCAATGGCAGTTTAAGGTGGACAGGGTGACAAAGTGGGACAGAAGGGTGACATTCATGAGGGTCTTATTTCCTGGCGGGGGTCTTGGCAATGTTCTCTGTCTTGTTCCTGGATCTAAGGGACCATTTGCGGGCTGGTTCTCCTTCTGCAGGGGGTGGTGTGCTGGTGGCCTGTTGGTCCTGGGGAGGTGCCTCCTGTCCACTGGCACCGGCAGAGGTGGAGGGCTGTTCATCATCCAGGCTAGTGTCAGGGGCCCGTTCATGTGCCACTGTGTCCCTCATAGTGTTGACAAGGTCTGCCAGCACCCCTGCAATGATGACCAGGGTGGTGTTAATGGACTTCAAGTCCTCCCTGATGCCCAGGTACTGTTCCTCCTGCAGCCGCTGGGTCTCCTGAAACTTGGCCAGTACCATGCCCATGGTCTCCTGGGAATGGTGGTATGCTCCCATGATGTTGGAGATTGCCTCGTGGAGTGCCGGTTCCCTGGGCCTGTCCTCCCCCTGTCGCACAGCAGTCCTCCCAGCTTCCCTGTTGTCCTATGCCTCTGTCCCCTGAACCGGGTGCCCACTGCCACTGACCCCAGGTCCCTGATTTTCTTCAGTTGGTGGGTTTGCCTGGGTTCCCTCTAGTGGTGGACAGACTGCTGATTGACGTGTCCTGGGGACAGAGAGATGGGCCCGCTGGGTGGGTGCTGTGCTGGTGTTTCCTGAGGGGGGAGGGTCTGTGGTGGCTTGTGACAGTGGCAGTGGAACTGACTGTCCAGAGGTCCCTGATGGGCCGGGCTGGTCATCTTGATCCAGGCGTCAAGTGCTGCTGTCATCACTGTGGGCCTCTTCTGGGGGGACTGGATATGTCTGGCACCTCCTGTCCAGTGACGTTGGGTATGGGTCCTGTTGGGGTGTAAATGCATAGTTTTAGTATCTGTGTGTGCCATCTTGTGCATTGGGTGAGGTACCCTCTACTCCTGTGCTTGCACCATTGTGTATGCCCTTTTATGGTAGTTGTTTTGGGGTCTGTGTGGGTATTTGTACTAGACATGCTTTGGTGACGGTGGTCCATGTATAGGTGTTGCATGCAGGGCCTTGGTATTGCGATGTGTGGTTTGTGATAGTGGGACATATGTGAGATGATGGAGTGATGGGAGTGAGGGTACGGTGATGGCATGCAGGTGGGGTGTGGAGGATATGGTGATAAAGATCTGACTTACCAGGGTCCAGTCCTCCTGCTACTGCTGCGAGGCCCTCAGAATGCATGTTGTTAGTTGTGGGGGAGCAGGCAGGGGTCCACCGCCAGTCCTCTGTACAGCAATCTGGTGTCTTGAAACCACAGAACGCACCTTCCCCCATAGGTCGTTCCACCTCTTCCTGATGTCATCCCGTGTTCTTGGATGCTGTCCCACTGCGTTAACCCTGTTGACGATTCTCCACCATAGCTCCATCTTCCTAGCAATGGAGGTGTGTTGCACCTGTGATCCGAAAAGCTGTGGCGCTACCCGGATGATTACCTCCACCATGACCCTGAGCTCCTCCTCAGAAAACCTGGGGTGTCTTTGAGGTGCCATGATGTGGTGTGGGTAATGTCTGAGGTGCTGTCTGTTGTGATGTGTGGGGGGATGTGTTGGTGTGGGTTGTTTGAGGTGTGTGGATGTTGTATGGGTGATGGTGTTGTGTGTCTGTGGATGCTGTTGTTGTGTTTGCTAATCTCTCGATCTGGGTTTCTTCCAAAATTTTCGTTGTAAGGGTTTGTGGGTAATGTGGGTGTGTGTTTTATAGTGTTGTGAGTGTGGTGTGTGTATGTGTGTCAGGTGTGTGTATTTCAAATTGTCCAATGTTTTTGTGTTTTGTAAATGTGTGTGTATTTTGAGCACAGCGGTGTGTACCGCCAATGGATTACCGCGGTTGAAAGACCGCTGCGTTGATTCGTGGGTCGTGATTGTGTGGGCGTATTCTTTTTGGCGTGACGGTGTAGGTTTTGGTATCGCCAGTTTATCACTGACCTTTGGTGTGGCGGACTTGTGTGGGTGTCTGTATTGTGGCGGATTCCGAAATGTGGGTCGTAATACCTGTGGTGGAATTCTACTGCTGCAACGGTATGTTGGCGGTCTTCAGCACGGCGGAAAGCAGGATTTATCACCAGGGTTGTAATGAGGGCCAAAGTTTAGTATACTCAGGAAAACTAGGAAAAGATACTTGCCTGGAAAAAGGTTTTGTCCTTCTGTAAATAGAGAAAGTAACACCCTCTGGTGAAAAAGTGCGTCCAGAAATGACTAGAGTTCTCACATCTGACACTCATCTACATGATACTAAACACAAAAGCATCATCAGCTTAGCAGAGAGTTGTTTTCTGGATAGATCGGCGTTGCAAGGCCAGCGTCGTAAGAAATTTAGGATAATGTTAACATCCCATAATAGTGCATATTTTGGTTGAGGAGGATTAGCCAAATGGATACCTCTTATTACCCTACTTACCAAGGGATGCTCTCTACTGGTTTGTCATCCAAAAATGTGTGGCCTGCCGAAATGGCTGACTGATAATTATTAACTGAGAAACAGCTAAGACCGCCAGAAGCCATTTCTGCTAGGAAATTGACTATAGCAGCAATGGGAGCCCCCAAAGTATCCAGACTTCGTCTGTCGCACCAACCCAGCCACCTACGCCAAGTGGAAGTGGAGCGTTTATGAGTGGAGTCCGACCATGAAGCGGAAAAGAAAGCAACAGACTGGTCTGAAAGTTCTGGCAGATGCCAACGTTGCCGGAAATGCGCCAGGCCATGAGTTGCAGTCTGTCCTGACTGAAAAGAGGATGAGACATCCCTGCTGGAAATGCGAGAATCAGAACTGGCAGGTCTCTGGACATTTCCAAAAGGATGGAAAACCAGGGTTGAGCCCTCCAACAAGGAGTAATCAATATCAACTCCGTCCTCTGATGTAGTGTTTGGGTTGCGAACTTCGGTATCATTATGAAGGGAGGGAAAGCGTATAGGAGGGAGCCCTTCCACTATTGGAGGAAAGCATTTGTTGCCAGAGCCATGGGATCCGGTCTCCAGGAAAAAAAACAAGGCAGTTGGTGAGAGAGACGAGATGTAAATAAGTCTATTTGACATTGACCCCATCTCAATTGAAGGGCTTGGAACACCGAATGGTGGAGTTTCCACACGCTGGGGTCCCGGAGATGGCTGGAGTTCCAGTCCGCTACTGTGTTGAGTTGAACCTGCAGGTACTCTGAGTTCAACGAAATCTGATTCTGAAGGCAATAATGTCAAAGGGCTTTCGCTGTCTCTGATAGTACCTGCGATCTCATCCCACCCAGCTTGTTGACTTAACGGACCTCAGAAATACTGTCCATGCGCAAAAGAAAGCAACAATTTGAGTTAGGTGCCAATGTTTTATGGCGAAGAGCCTGCTAACAACTCCAAACAATTTATGTGAAGAAGAGACTCCTCTCGACCAGTGGCCTTCTGTGGGGAGGGAGTTGCATCTTGCACCCCGCCCCACCTGCTGGCGTCTGACTCTACAATGACTTCTGGACGAGAGCCGAAAATGGCTCTGCCATTCCACTCTGACATGTAGTCCAGCCACCATTGGAGCTCTCTGTGAGTCTCTGGAGTGAGATTGATGAGTTCTGAGTAAGATAGACCCTTCTGGATTGAGTGTAACTTCCTCATTGGAAGCGAGAGAAGAGAGGAAGCAGATTCGATCTGGAACCCCAGAAATTCCATCTGACGAGATGGCGTTGGAGCCGATTTCTTGGAATTGATCAGGAAACCTAGATCCTGGAGCAGACCAACTGTCTAGTCCAAATGAAGTAGTAGAGTCTGGGCATCCTGAGCCATGAGCAAAATGTCATCCAAATAGAGAATCATTCAAACTCCCTTGGACTGTAGGTCCTCAGCCACTGGGCCATAACCTTGGTGAAGCACCAAGGAGTGGAAGAAAGACTGAAGGGGAGCACCTTGAAGTGGAAACATTGCCCCTCCCAACAGAATTGAAGGAATTTCCTGTGGGGAGGAAAAATCGGAATTGTGAGGTAGGCATCCTTGAGGTCCAGACGAACCATCCACTTGACATCCCTAAGAATGTCTCTGAGCAGATGGATCCCTTCCATCTTGAAGTGCCGATAGAGGATTCAGCTGTTGAACTCCTTCAAGTTTATTACCAGGCGAGACCCCCCCATCTCTTTTGTTTACCATAAAGATGTTGCTGCAAAACCCTGACGAGTCTGGTTGATCCAGGGCGATTGCGTCCTTGAGCAATAACTGGTGCATCTCTTGTTGGATAAAGTCCCAATCTAACTGGGAAAAATGGATTGACTTTGGTAAAGACGGTTGCCGGGGATCCCCGAAAAATTCTAAAAGAAAGCCTGCCACTGTCTCTAGGACCGATGGGTCTGATGTCAGTAGTGTCCAATTGTGTAGAAAAAATCTGATTCTGCCCCCCAACTGTACTGTGGAGGAGGAGATCAGACTTACCTTACAAACTTGGAGTAGCATTGTAGTTACTCGGGTAGCCACCCCTGCTACCACGCGCACGACTTGCCCATGTTCTGGTGGGGTAAAAGTTGCCCCTGGGTTGGGACTGATGTCCTCTGCCTGCGGGGAAGTGCACTTGTTGAAAGCTGTGAGCGGAGGAGCAGAGGAGCAGATGCTCTCTACTTCTGCCAGCCCTCGCAAAAAAGGCAGTACTTGAACACCTTGCTCATGGAGGTCTGGGCCTTGTCGAGGGCCGTAAACATGTGGACAAATTTGTCCATGTCCTTGAAAAACCTGTCCCTAAAAAGGAGGCTATTGGCTAGCGGACCCAGCTCCACGTTGGGTCTATCCTCAACAAGTTGGACCTCCTCCGCTCCATGGATATGGTGCAGTTTGCATTCCCAAGTATGCATAAAGCACGTTGGGCCCAACCAGCAAGGGTGTCAGGGTTTATGGGAGAGCCTGATTCTTTTGCATGCACTGCCAGATCTAAAATCTTGCATATTGAGCCTGCAAGATTGAGGACTTTGATTCACATTATGACATTGGCGGTAAATCCCGCTTACCGCCACACTGGTGGCCACTGTTAGAAATAGGGTCTTTAGTTGGCAGTCAGATTACCCCCTGTCCAAGGAATCACTCTAGTCAGGGTATGTCACACACAATCCAAATTATCCTGTGTCCACCCTCTGGTCGCTTGGCACTGAGCAGTCAGGCTTCACTTAGAAGGCAATGTGTGAAGTATTTGTGCAATAAATCATGCAATAACACCATTTAGCACCACAAAAATACACCACACAGTGTTTTGAAAAATATATAATATTTATCTGGTAAAATGCAGGTCAAAACAATTAAGATGCAAAAAGTATATGTTGAGCTATCACTGTAAAAGTGTATTTAATCTTTTAAAAGCAATAAATGTCTCTTTCAAGCACAAAGTACCTGGTTTGCGTTCAGAATCTCCGCATAGAACTGCAGAGGAGGAGATGCGTGGAGAACGGAGCGGTGTGCGTCGATTTCTCAGGCCGTACACGGCGATGCGTTGTTTAGTTTTCACACAGGGACGGCTGTGCATCGATTTCCAGCGCTTGGTCGTGGATCCTCTTTGAGTTGCAGGGTTTTCGGATGCCCCGGGGACAATGCGCGAATTTCTACAGCTGACAGGATGAAGTCCCAGGGGCTGCGTCAATCCTGTTGGCATTACGTGGAAATTTCTACTGCATGGCAGGCGATGCGTCGATTCCTCTCTGGAAGTCAGGCTGCGTCATTCCGGCTCGGCTGTCTGTCAATCAAGTGGGCCGTGCGCCAAATTTCTGGTCTCTACGCTGGCACTGCTTTGATATTCTCATTGCAAAGTCAGGCTGAGTCATTCTGATTCAGCGTGCAGTGAATTTTTCACCGCAATGCAGGCTCTGCGTCGTTTCTGGCAGGCTGTGCATTGATTTTCGCTGCCAAAGAAGTCCTTCTTGCAGAGATGAAGTCTTTTTGGTCCTGAGACTTTAGGGAACAGGAGGCAAGCTCTATCCAAGCCCTTGGAGAGCACTTCTCAGCACAGCCTGAGAGGGGCAAGGCAGCAGGGCAACAGCAAGGCAGCAGTCCTTCACAGAAGGAAGGCAGGTGAGTACTTTGGGCAACCAGGCAGTTGTTCTGGGCAGGTTGCAGCTTCTGGTTCAGGTTCTCTTCTCCAGGAAGTGTCTGAGTTGGTGGGGGCAGAGGCCCTGTTTATATACCCAAATGTGCCTTTGAAGTGGGGGAGATTTCAAAGAGTGGCTTAGAAGAGCACAAGGTCCCCTTTCAGTTCAATCCTGTCTGCCAGGGATCCAGTAGGGTGTGTGGCAGTCCTTTCTGTGAGGGCAGGCTACTATCCTTTGACATGTAAGTGTCAGGCACTCCACCCTCCCAGCCTAGGAAGACCCATTCAAAATGCAGATGTATGCAAGTGAGGCTGAGATTCCTGTGTTTGGGGTGTGTCTGAATGATTGCACAAGGGAGCTGTCAACTGAACCCAGCCAATCGTGGATTGTAAGGCACAGAAGGATTTTAGGGCCAGATGTAGGTAGGTGGCAAATTGCGAGTTGCAATTTCCGTCTGCGAGTCGCTACGGGGTCGCAAAGACCCACCTCATTATTATTAATGAGGTGGGTCGCAATTTGCCCCCCCATAGCGATTCAGGGCACTCACGGGGAAGGAGGCCTGCTGTAGTCAGCAGACCTCCATGTCCGTGACTGCTTTTAAATAAAGCAGTTTTTTTTTTCAAAGTGCAACCCGTTTTCCTTAAAGGAAAATGAGCTGCACTTTGAAAAATAAACCGAAACCTTTAGTTTCGGTATTTTTCAGGGCAGGTAGTGGTCCATTGGACCACTGCCTGCTCTGAAAAATTATTTTTTATGCCAGACACAAAGGGGAAGGGGTCCCATGGGGACCCCTTCCAGTTTGCGACTGGGTTACCATCCACTTCAAGTGGATGGCAACTGCAAGTCCATTTGCGACCGCTTTCGCGGTCACAAATGGAATTGCATCGCATTGCGAGTCGCAAATAGGAAGGGAACACTCGCGTTTTTTGCCGTTTGCGAGTCGCTAAACCTTTGCTACATCTGGCCCTAAGTGAGGAGAAATGTCCACTTTCTAAAAGTGGCATTTCTAAAATAGTACTATTAAATCCAACTTCACCAGTCAGCAGGATTTTGTATCACCATTCTAGCCATACTAAATATGACCTTCCTACTTTCAGATCAGCAGCTACCACTCAAAGAGTATATGCTGGTAGCCCAATGTTAGCCTATGAAAGGAGCAGGCCTCACAGCAGTGTAAAAACAATTTAGGAGTTTTACACTACCAGGACATGTAAACTACGCAGGTACATGTCCTGCCATTTGCCTATACAGCACCCTGACCTATTGGGTTACTTAGGGCATACCTTAGGGGTGACTTATATGTAGAAAAGGGGGAGTTTTAGGCTTGGCAAGTACTTTTAAATGCCAAGTCGAATTGGCAGTGAAACTGCCCACATAGGCTTGGCAATGGCAGCCTTGAGACATGGTTAAGGAGTTACTTAAGTGGGTGGTACAACCAATGCTGCAGGCCCACTAGTAGCATTTAATCTACAGGCCCTAGGCACATATAGTTCACTCTACTAGGATTTATAAGTAAATTAAATAGCCAATCATGGATAAACCAATCAATAGTACAATTTACACAGAGAGCATATGCACTTTAGCACTGGTTAGCAGTGGTAAAGTGCGTAGTCTTAAAACAGGCAAAAACAGCATCCAAAAAGTGAAGGGAGGCAGGCAAAATGTTAGGGGTGACCACCGTAAGGCTGTCAGGTCTAACAGCCACAAACTTTCCACGGTGGCAGCGTATATCCATTTACCATATTATGACACACACACACCAATCCGACAGAATACAGCCACAGACACACAAATCCGCTAGACCAAAGGTCAGTGATAAAGTGACGGTATCAAAACCCACACCGTTATGCCAACAGAACAATGCCCACCACATTATGACCCACGAATCACCACAGTGGACATTCAACAGTGGTAAACCGTTGGCGGTATATACTGCCACGCTCACAATGGACACCAACATACAAAACAACACCACATTGGCCAATTCAAAAAACCCACACCTAACACCCATACACACACCACACCCACACCCCTATAAAACACACAAACACATTACCCACAACCCTTTATGATTACTATTCATTGGCATGAGACTGATACCAAGACCACTGACACAACTATATACACACACCACATACACCCATACATCCCTCACACACCCCACTTCACACACCCAAACACATTACCCAACACACCCTCACCAACACACACCACATAACACCCATGGCACAACAAAGGCACCCCCATTTCACTGAGGAGGAGTTAAGGGTCATAATGGAGGAAATTGTCAGGGTAGAGCCACAGCTATTTGAAGCACAGGTACAGCAGATATCCATTGCAAAGAAGATGGAGCTGTGGCGGAGAATTGTGGACATGATTAACACCGTGGGACAGCACCCCAGAACAAGGGATAACATCAGGAAGAGGTGGAATGACCTACAGGGGAAGGTATGTTCCATAGCAGCAAGACACCAGCTCGCTAACAGACGACTGGCAGTGGACCCCCACCTCTTGCCCCACAATTCACAGCATGGGAGGAGGAAAGTGTTGGCAATACTGCATCCTAAGAAGAGGACTGGACTCTGGTAAGTCAACTTACAACAATTATCACCCCCCATACCTGCATGCCATTACATACCCTCACCCTCGCCCTCACCCTCACTCCCATCATTCCACTACATCCCATACACCCCACCATCACATCTCACTAATCCCAATGCCAAGCCCTCCATGCTGTCCCAATGCATTGACACCCTCACAGCCCTGCATGGACACTCATCACTAAAGCATGCACAGCAGAGAGAACTAACAATCCCACCATACACCAACATACACAAGTAAAATCTGGCAGGGGTTCACCAGCCATATAGGGGAAGCCAGGGATGTACAATATGTCATACACATTAACCATAACACATCATTTACATCCCCACAGGTACCCCAGCCAATGTCACCAGAGAGGAGGTGCCAGCACTAGCCAGTCCCCCAACAGAAGAGGCCCACAGTGATGACAGTAACTCTGGACTTCAGGATTTGGACGATCTACCTGGCCCATCAGGGATCACTGGACAGCCGGTTACCCAAGCCCAGTCACAGACCACCACAGAGCATCCCCCATCAGTATCCAACACCACAGCACACACCCAGCGTCCCTAAACCTCTGTCCCCAGGACACATCAATTAGCAGTGTGCCCAACTGTACAAAGATCCAAGGCTACACCTCGCACCCAAGACAATCAGGGACCTGGGGTCAGTGGCAGTGGGCACACGGTTCGGGGGACAGAGGCACAGGCCACCAGGGACACTGGGACAAATGCTGTGCACCAGTGGGGGTACTGGCCCAGGAAACCAATTCTCCAGGGGGCACTCTGAGATCCTGGGAGCCTATCAACATTCCCAGGACAACATTCCCAGGACACAATGGGCCAGATCCTGGACAATGTGCAGTAGAACAGGCGGCTGCACGAAGGACAGTACCAGGGGATCAGGGAGGACTTGCAGGCCATCAACAACACCCTGATCTCCATAGCAAGGGTGTTGGCAGACAGGGCCAACATTATGAGGGAGGCAGTCTCACAGCCAGCAGCAGGCCCCTGCCACTAGCTAGTCATCTGAACAGCGTTCCACTTCCACTGTTAATAGTGGCAAGGAGGCCCCACCATAGGACTCACAGGCCACCAGCACTCTTCCCCCTGCAGAAGGTGAATCACCCCACAAACGTTCCCTGCGATCCAGACAGAAGCCAGAGACACTTGCAAAAGATCCCCTCCAGGAAATGAGACCCTCCTGATTGTCCCCCTTGTGTCCCACACAGTCACTCTGTCGACCTTGAACTGCCATTGCTCCCCTTCCTATGTCCCCATGGACAATGCACCTGTGCTACAAACAGACTGGAACAATACCCTGGACTTTCCTCCATCATCACGCCATCCCATTGCACTTTCCCCCTATATGTTAGCACTTCAATTAACACCCTTTGATAAAAATCGATTTCGAGTATGTCATGTATTTCAAATATATATTGATTGAAACAGGTACAACCAGTGCAAAAGAACTGTACATAGAATGAGCAGAGAATTAATGACCTGTAGCTGGCTGTTGTGATCACACCAGGAGTACCATCTGCAAAATGAATAGCCAGAGGCAACAGTAATTGGGCATAGAAGTGGGAAATACCAGCATGCCAATGCCACACAGAATACAACCAAAGTCATTGACATGTAAACTTGCACTGTCTCACCTGTGTGTCATTGGAAATACTGATGGATTACAGAAGTTCTCTTGTCCTCATCCTCATCGTCTGCCTCCTCATCCTCACTGTCCACAGGGTCCACTGCTGCCACAGGGGCATCTCCAGTCTCCCCCTCCTGCAGAAAAGGAACATGGCGTCTCAGGGCCAGGTTGTGCAACATTCAGCATGCGACTACTATCTGGCAGATCTTCTTGGATGAGTAGCACAGGGATCCACCGGTTAGATCGAGGCACCGGAACCTGGCCTTCAGGCCAAAGGTTCTCTCAATGGTCTTTCTGGTTCGTCCACATGACTCATTATAATGTTCTTCTGCCCTTGTCCTGGCATTCCTCACAGGGGTCAGCAGCCATGATAGGTTTGGGAAACTAGAGTCACCTGCAAATATTGAGGGACAACATTTAGCCACACACTATCCTAATTGGCCCACACCATACCCATACACCAACTTATACTGAGTGGGAACCAGGGCTCACCTATTAGCCACAACCTGTGGCTCTGTAGTTAGCCCATCACATTTGGGATGCTGCTATTCCTCAGGACAAAGGCATCATACACTGACCTGGGGGACTTAGTATTGATGTGGGAGATGTACTGGTCCACCAAGCACACTATCTGCACATTCATAGAGTAGAAAATCTTACGATTCCTGAACACCCGTTCGTTCTGGGGGGGGGAGGGAGGGGAATGAAATATGTGTTCCGTCAACCGCCCCAATTATATTATGGATATGTCCCATTGCATAAAACTCAGCCTTCACAGTGGCCAAATCCTCGACCTGGGAGGAAACAATGTAGCTGCACATGAATTGTATCAGGGCAGACAATACTCTCTTCAGCACTATTGAGAACATTGGCTGTGACATTCCTGCTGCCAAGACCGCTGTCACTTGGAAAGAACCAGTTGCCAGGAAATGAAGCACTGATAGAACTTGCACAAGATGGGGATCCCAGTGGGATGACGGATATCAGATATCAGGTCAGGCTCCAATTGGGCACACAGCTCTGTGATTGTGGCCCTGTCCAGTCTATAGGTGAATATTATGTGCCTCTCCTCCAGTTTGGCCAAGCCTACCAGGGGTCTGTACACTGGGGTATGTCTCCATCTCCTATTCATCCGCAGCAGTAGGAATCTAGGGGAGAAAAGAGTGAGGAGCTTGTCACAAACTGAACAATGGAGCCACGGTCCAGCAGTAGTTTGCATGTATACATGAAATGGGTCAGTGTGATCTGTCCAGTATGTGCCTATTTCTCCTGTGATGCAGCATTATTCCATAGACCTGCCCCCCCTGAAATGGCATCTGCCTGTCCTGTGTGGAGGGACAGGTGGAAGTGAGGTAATGCTGCTGATGTTGTGCGCCATGGCAGGAGATCGGGAACTGTCGTGCAATTCCTCATTGGTTAATATTGGGCCCTATGGGGTACAGTGGCCAATGGTGATCTACGCCAGCAGTGATGGTATGCACAGCCATGGATGTGAAGACCATTTTCTATCTGATTCCTCACTTGTTTTCTGGCCTTCCATAGGAGAGAACCTACACTGCATGTGCTCTTGTAACCTGTGTCTGGAACCTACCATGGCCCGTGTGACTGGGGAAAGGGCCTCAGCTTTCACTTCGGAGGAATTGGAGAGACTGGTGGATGGGGTCCTACTCCAGTACGAACTTCTGTATGGGCCTCCAGACGAACAGGTGAGTACACTGTGGGCACGATGCATGTGGCATGCATGTATGGAGATATGTGTGAAGGTATTGTATAAGGGGGGAAGGATGACCTACTGGCTGCGTACACATTGAGTGCTGGGCTATATGTGTGCCAATAGTGCTGTAAACGGATATGGTGGGCCATATGTTTAACAGGCAGTACTGTTTGTCTAAATCTATTTTCCTGTGTGTATTGCCTCCGCAGGTCAGCGCTCATCAAAAGAAGGGTAAATGGCGTGCCATTGCCAATGACGTGTGGACCCTGGGAGTCTATGGCAGACAGAGCACCCACTGTCGCAAACGTTGGGAGGACATGAGACGCTGGGCAATGAAGACAGCAGGGGCCCAGCTGGGGATGGCCTGCCAATGAGGAAGGGGTGCCCGTCGAAACCTAACCCCCCTGAAGGCCCGCATACTGGCAGTGGTCTATCCAGAGCTGGATGGGAGCTTGGGGACAACACAATAGCCACAAGGGGGTGAGTACAGTGGCTATCATTACATCTTACGGCTGGTGGGGTGATATCCGGGTGGTGGTTGTGTGTCAGTGGGTGCCCCTAGGCCAGGCCAGACATGGTGGCTAAGAGTCTGAAGGGAAAATACTGCCTACCTAGCTTGTTAGCATCCACTACTGGTCAGGGCTGCATAGGCGCCAGGTGTGCTGCAGTTGGCGGTCTGTGCGCCTCCTCATTCCATGGTGGCTAGCAATATCACTGGTATTGCAATGCATAGTGCGTAGTCCTGTTCCCTGTGTGTGAGGGTGCTGTGTACGCCTACAGGGGTGTTGGTGCAGTCACTGACCCAGTGTATCCTTTGTCTCTCTCCCCCCTTTCTTGTTTTGTCATCCTGTCCTTATGTGCATTAGCATAATCTGGCGGAGGAGCAGAGGAACAGGTGACGGAGGGAGCTGCATCCCACAGGACCTAGGAGGCAAAGTCCACCGACTGTGAGGGCACCAGTGGGACGGAGGGCGAGGATAGCACCACAGTGGAGACTGGAGGGGACAATATAGACTCAGATACCTTCTCAGATGAGAGCTCTCTGGTGGTGGCGGACACCTCTGTGACCACCCCATCTACAGGTACAGCCGCCACCCCGGTGCCAGCACTGACCTCCCAGCAGCCCCTCAGCGAGTTGCCCGTACCCGCTCACCCAGGAGGGTGGGCATCTCCTTTGCCCCAGGCACCTCAGGACCTGCCCCAGTGAGCCCTGCTGCCCTGAGTGAGGAGGCTATTGACTTCCTGAGATCCATCTCTGTAGGGCAAACAACCATTGTGAATGCAACCAGGGGCTGGCAGCCCAGATGCAGCAATGTAATACATTCCTGGAGGGCATTCTCGGTTGATTGGCGTCCCAACAGAGATCGATTCAGGCTCTGGCCTCCTCTCTGATGGCAGCCATTGTCCCTGTTTCAACCGTCCCGCCTCCAACTACCACTTCCCAATCCCATTCACCTCAACCCCAACTCATCCCAAGCAGACAGCCAGACGAGCATGCACACAGGACAACACCCAAAAGTGTCACAGGCAAACACAAGCACCACACTACATCCCAGAGGCACTCACACAAACACCATTCAGTTGCAGACACAACAATATCCACTATTTCCACTGTCTCCCCCTCCTCATCCTCCTCCACCTCCCACCCAGGTACATCCACACTCACACCTGCATGCACTACATCATCATCCACTACCTGCATCATCACCACACCAAGCAGAACACATATCTCACTGGCAGATACCTCCACAAGAGCCATGCACGTGTGCCCACTGTCCTTTCCCACCGTGTCTGTCCCCCCTCCTAAAGCACACAAATGCAAGCACTCAGACACCCAACAGCCATCCACCTCACAACAGCACACAACCCATGCTCCTGCAACCAAATCCAGCAGACAAATACCTCCAACAACCACTCCCTCATCATCCCCTCCCTTTTCTTCTCCCTCTTCCCACTCCAATGTTCCTCAAAAGCTTTTCCTTTCCACCATTGACCTCTTCCTTACCCACCTCGTCCTGCACGTGTGGCCAGGGTATCAAGAATCCAGCCAAGCACCTTAGCCAAACAGTCCACAGGCCCAGTTCCTTCAGCACCTACTTGTGGTGGAAAGGATTCCAGGTTACAAATACTGAAAGAGAAGGAGCCTGCACCAACCATCAAAAAGGGGAAGGAGCCTGCACCAGCCAGCAGAAAGGGCAAGGAGCCTGCACCAGCCAGCAAAAAGGGCAAGGAGCCTGCACCAGCCAGCAAAAAGGGCAAGGAGCCTGCACCAGCATCTGTCACAGAGCTCCCATCCGCCAGCTGTTGTTGTGCAGCCATCAGTGAGTGCAGGGGCTGAGCAGGAGCATCCCACTACCACCACCACCACAGTGCAGCCATCAGAGGGTGCAGGGGCTGAGCAGGAGCCTCCCACTACCACCCCCACCACAGTGCAGCAATCAGAATGTGCAGAGTCTGAGCAGGTGCCTCACACTACCACCACCACCACAGGGCAACGTCACCACTGGTGGATACCATATGATCCAGCCTCCATGGGCTGCTGTGTGGCCTGTCCCCTCCAGAACCAGTATGGCATTCACCCACTCGAGAGACTGTGGCCTTGCACTCCCCAGGAGCAAGCAATGGGCATGTTGCCCCCACCAGAACCAGTGGGCATGTCACCCACCTGAGAGACTGTGGCCTTACACTCCCCAGGACAAAGCACAGTGCATGTTGCCCCCTCCAGAAACCAGTTGGCAAGTCAACCACTTGAGAGACTGTGGCGTTGCACTCCCCTGGACCAAGCACAGGGCATATTGCCCTCTCCAGAACCAGTGGTCTTGTTTCCACATCTGGCTGAGGTGCCCCCATGAGGTGCCTGCCTATTTGCCAACTGATGCCCCTGCAGTGTTCTCTCTGTATTGGTGCAGGGAACAAGTGGGACTTTGGACTTTGCCCTGTGGCCATGTGGCCCCTGTGAACTGAGGACTGGGCAGTGTCCCTTTTTTGTACATTTTGTTTTCTTGTGTAGCTGGTTGTGTATATGGTGTGTGTGTATGGGGGGTGTGTGGTGCGTGGGTGTGTGTCACTCTCGTTTTCCTCCCCCTCCACTTGTGTGCTAGGCAGCTGTACTCACCGCTGTCATCTTCGCTGGTGTTGGTGTTCGTGGTGGAGCATAACATAGAAGATCATTGGGAATACTTGCAGTTCTGGTTCCATGGCGACGTGGTTCTTCCCTGTGTCTCCAATGATGAGTCCTTTCACTTCTGTGATGTGTTTCCGCTAGGCATTTGATGACGTTGGATAAAACTAATGGGGTGTAATACTAGGGGAATACAAGGCGCTCAGGATACAAATTGGCCAAAGTGTAATAACTATGGGGTGCCCACACAAGGGAAAACACCCATCCCTTAAAGGTTTAGACTAAACCCAACAATTTATAGAAACAATGTGAGGCCCCCCTACCAATATTTACAATTACAGCAATCAAATGTATTATGACTCAAATGAGTATTGTTAAAGAAAACACACCATTCAAATTTAACACAGTTCCGCAATGTCCGATACAGTCCAAAGGTTTATTGAATCAAATCTTCAAATCCCACAGCAACCCATCCATGGAAATACAATTCAAGCCAACACGTGTTTCGTCATGGGAAATTCTTACATCCCAAACGACTTCTTCAGGGCTGGAAATCGTAAGCAAATTGTTTAAGTTAGATACCAAAATGCTCAAACTCCATAGTTAAATAAAGTGTAGAAATCCTAAATTAATCCAAATTCAAAACGCAATAGCCAAGTGAGAGGAAAGAAATACTATCTGTTTGCAATGAATTGTTGTCTTCATCGAAAGAAGAATAAACCCTAATAGAAAAACACCAATCACAAATAAGAACCACAAAAATGCTCCCAGTCATCAAATAGAAACCCTAATTCACATACGTTCCCAAGATTATGTGGTATCACGAAATCACCCTTATCTGTGAACACACACCCTTTGTGTCATGCTATTGATGTCCTATATATGTTGCACGTGCACTATACATGGTGAATTGATGGTGTAAATCCCATAGTTGGTGTCTCACAAACTACACATAGCCCCTAGCTGTACCTTATGTTAAACGAAATCCAATGTAAACGGAAAATCCTGTCCGTTTGTAACTGTTGTCACTAATATAACATATCGATATAAATTATCCAAGCCTGATCAAAAAAGGAGAGAAACCAAATAGATATATAAATAGTTTATTCCAAAACACAACAGAAACAATATATTAAATCCACACTGCAAACACGTGGCACAAGAGTTAACACCATATAGAGTACCTTAAATTCATGGCCCCACTGTGTAAATGATAGTTTAAAGTAATATAGCTTCCATCTCTACGCTACAAAAAAGCAGAAATACAAATACTGAATATAAAGGCTTTCCAATTGACAGAATATCTCGTTTAAATCTCTTTTTAAACGGAACATAAGAAGCACAATAGGGAGAGACCGTCCCCCCCAGTCACTTACCAAATTAAGTTGATCAAGCCGATAAATGGCATTAACATATTAAGGACACCGAGCTGCGAGTACGTTACTCGCGCTCCTGATCCCGGAAGCTAAATAGACTTCCGGGATCACCATACACGCTAAAACTGTGAACACAGAAAACTGACAAACGTCCGTTAGTGTAGAAATGGGACCAAAGGTTCCCTGTAAATCATAAAAACAGAAACACGATCGATCCGTCTCAAGTAATCTTATTTTGCATGTGCAACATAAAAAACACACAAATATGTAAACGAATGATTTAAAATTGAAATAGCCAAATAACAATCCTCATTGTAAGAAATCCTAAACAAAAACAATCCGATTTGTTTAAAACTCCTTTTTCATGAAAAAGTTATTTTTTGACAACAACTCAAACATAATTGATCCATGTAACGACCACCATTGGTCAGAAAAGAAGCCACCTACTCTAATATTAACCATAATTCATTAGAAACCTCAGCCCAAATTGAAAATCAGAAATCTACCTAGTCCATGCTCAACATATGATGTTGAGATAGAATTTTATCCAAATTCTCCAGCGCATATTACTCAACAAAGGAAGCCAAACCTAAAGAGTCAAATAGTTAACGAAGATTGGGCAGAAACAATTTTTTTTGTACCAACCCAATTATATTATGGACCCTTCACATCCCCAATGCTAAAATTGCAACAATTTAAGTTTGAGAATTTTGGTTAATAACTCCCTTTGTTATGAAAATCTCCAATCCATAAGATAATACAATTATATCAAACACATCAACATCATATCCGTACAGTTTGAAACCAGTTTAACAAGATAAGATATACCATTGTACAAATATAAGTCAAAATTTCAATCCCCCAAGAAGAACTCCAATTCTCTATCAGAGTTGAGGCCCGATTCTACGGCCCTCAGTCTCATAATCCATAATGCCTCTTTCTTATGTAAGGATAGTTCTCTATTACCACCCCTCTGATCCCTAGGGACATGTTCTAGTCCCAAAAATTTGAAGCATTTATGGACTGATTGTGAGTCACAAGCTATAATATGAGCCACTATTGGATATCTTACGTCACTATTTTTAAGCATCCAAATATGCTCTCCAATTCTAACCTTAAGTGGGCGTATTGTACTCCCCACATAAATTTGAGTGCATTTACATCGTATTATGTATATAACATAAGTAGTGTTACAATTAATCATTTAACAAATTCTAAAAACTCTCCCACCAATAGAAAATTCTTTAATATTGTGGCATGCCCAGCGACATACTCCACAGTAGCCCATTTGAAAAAACCTATTGTTCGTGTGGATAATCAAGTTTTGCTGGGAGAAAAGGTTGTGAAACTAGGACTCAGGATATTCTTCAAAGTCCTACCTTTCCGATATGATGTAGGTACTCTTTCTGATATTAAGTTTTTATTGATTCATCTTGTTATAATATATTCCAATGTTTAGTCTTTAATCTTTTCAATATCAGAGAGGCATCATTGAAATCCGTTATAAATCGAACCTTATTGGATTTGTCCACCATATTATTTCGATCTTTAGTTCTCAGGATATCACTTCTATCCAATTGTTTGGCCCTAAACTGTGCCCTCTTAACTACCTTGTTCGAGTAACCTCGTGCTCTAAACCTTCTACCAATATCATCCACATGGTTTAAAAACTCATCATCTAGACTACAGTTGCGTTGTGCCCTCACCAGTTCTCCAAAGGGAAGTGAAACTACTTGATGCCTGGGGTGTGCGCTTTTAGCATGAAGAATAGAATTGCATGCTGTGGCTTTGCGGAAAAGTCTACTTTGGATTTTATCCTCCGCAATGAAAACCTCTACATCTAAGAATTCAATGTTCACCGAACTGAATTGGTACGTGAATTTTACATTCATGGTATTCGAATTTAAAAAGGTGCAGAATTCCACCAGTTTCTGTTCACCAAATCAGAAAACAGTTGTCTATATAACGACCCCAAAACAGTATATGGGTTTGCCATTGAGTAGATTCCGGACCCCAAACCAATTTGTGTTCAAACCAACCCATGAAAAGATTTGCATAGGAGGGAGAGAATTTGGAGCCCATCGAAACAACCCGCTTTTGTCTAAACCAGTCTTTATTGAGCAGAAAAAAGTTATTTGTGAGAATCAAATCGATCATTTCAATTACCATTGTAGTATGTTCCCACAGACTTGCTGATCTTTTATTCAGAAAAAAGCAAATGGCTTCCTGTCCTAACTCATGTTCAATGCAGGTATACAAAGATACTACGTCCAATGTAACTAATAACATATTACTCTCCCACTCCACATCATTCAAAATACTAAGAATATGTGTAGTATCTTTGATAAAAGACGGGAGATTGTAAACCATAAGTTGTAAAACACAATCCACAAATTCAGAAAGTCTCTCAGTAGGGCCTAGTATACCAGAAACAATTGGTCTACCCGGTGGCAAAGACAGTCCCTTATGCACCTTAGGTAGTGTGTAAAGACATCGATATCTAGGATGATCAACCTTCAAATAGAAATATTCGTCTTTGCTAAGTAGCCCTTGTTGTTGCCAAGAAGATAACCTCTTGTTAATCATATACACAAGGTTGGGAATGGGATTCCCATTGATCTTCTCATAGCATGTCCTATCATTTAGTTGCAACAATATCTCATTGTCATAGTTTATCTTATTCATGAGGACAACATTCCCACCTTTGTCTGCTTGCCTAATAATGATATCTTTGTCCTGTCTGAGTACTTCCAATGCAGCTAATTCATCTGTACTCAAGTTTTTTGAGAATTGTCTATATTTGTTCTTAGCCAGATAATTGTCATAATCCTGACAAACCAGGTCAAAGAACCTATCAAATGGATTCATACCTAAAGATCTCAGAATACAACATGATTTCCTTTTTAAACCACTAGAAATACTTCTACTAGATACTACATTCAAATCCTGTAGTACTCTTGAAAGAATACCAGGATCTTCGTCCCGTTCAGCTATAGATAGTATAAGTGCTGTGTCCTGCACTTCTTCAATGGACAAAGTGCTTAATGAAGATACAGCCGCATCCGGAATTGAGCTCTCAATCGGATTCAAATGAAAATACTTTTTTAGTTTAAGTTTAAGAACAAACCTAAATAGATCAATCTTAGATCTACAGGGATCTCCGAATGTTTTAGGACAGAAATTAAGACCTCTAGCCAGAAGACTCTTAACCCCTGATGTCAGTTCAATTTTGGAAAGATTAATCACATTTATTGCTGATAATCCATCCAAGCCTATATTTTCTTGTCCCGAGATCTCGTTTTGACTCCATCTTGATCTTTTGCCTTGACCACCTGCTCCTCTATTGCCCCTCCTGTTTTTTTTTGTATACGATGTCCCTCTGTTTTGGACGTATTTGCCTCGTTTCATCCTTATTAGTTCTTGTAAAAAAGCACTCCCATCCAAAACGTCACACCCTTGGGCAGAAGTACTTGCACCGCCCTCCACTTCACTATCACTTGTAATCGAGGTACTAATAGATGTCGAGTCTGAAACATTGCACATACTAGACCTCATGGGAGCCAAATTAGTGTGAATTAAATTGTCATATTTACTAGAAAAAGTAAAAACCCTACCCGTCAGGTAATCTTTCTCATCCCGTTTTAATTTACGCGCTTTTCTCTGCGTAATTTCCTCCTGGAATTTAAGTAATACTCCTTCTAAGATTTTATAATTTTTATCAGTGGCTTCTTTTAGATTTAAACCTTCAATTTCTTTTTCTAAAACCCCGATCTCTGCTTGTAACTGAGTCACTTTCCTCTCCGCATTTATGATTAAAATATCCATAAGTTTCGTCGAGCTGGCAGTTAGCTCATTATCCCACATAAGCAGCAAATCTGAGTCTAGGTCATCGTAAGTAGGAAAAATCTGAGATCTCAAACCACGGGGGATGCGATTCAGTTTCTTGTATTGTTTCAATGTTGCCCCATCCCACCACTTAGATAATTCACTTTTCTTAATTTTTTCTAGTCTAATGAATTTACTTCTTAAGCCTTCATTCTGTGAGTGCGAATTGTTATGTAACGTGTTCTGAAAAGTACCCCCCCTGGCAAGGCTATCGAATAATTCCTCAGCTAGTTTCGTTCTATCCATAATAAAGTAGATATATATCAAGGCCACTATCCAAGCATTATTTGATGACGTTGGTACCGCCCAGGAAAAGGTGGTGGATTGCCATTTAATTATATGGAGGGCGGAACTTTGTCTTCCACCTGACTGTAGGTGGCTACTGCCGTGGTGACTGCTGTTTCCACCCTGGCGGTCGGTATGGTACATTGGCTGTCTTTTGGAGATATCACCGCCATGGTCATAAGTTGGTGGTACTTACCGCCAGCCTGTTGGTGGTACTTACCGCCAGCCTGTTGGCAATATTACCGCCACTTTATCACCGACCACAGGGTCGTAGTGAGGGCCTTTGTCCTGACAGGACCTCCAAGATCAGTTGATGTCCTTCTTGGGGTCCTTGGTAGAGCGTTTTATAAAAATCGGCAGGTTAGAGTATAGGACAGGCGTCATGGCCACCTTGTCAGGGATATCAGGTCATGGGCATTCCAACCGAAGTCGATTTCTCACCTCCCTGTCTAGGTAGGGCCTTCATTAAATGCGAATGGGCGTACTCAATTACTCCGGGGAGGGGAGTCCAGTTCAAGGAAAGGGGGTAGATAAAGGCGCAGGGTTCAAAAGTATGATCTGACATTGGGTCTACTTTGTCAGAGGGGGGGGGCCTGCTCGTCGGACGAATGGCAATGGCGTTTGTGAGGCTGTGTGTTGTCCTAAGAGTCAGACCCAGCGGACTGCGAATCATCACTGGTGTCATCAGGGGGAGAAAAGGAAAGGGCTTGGGCACTGGTGGAGGGTTGCACTGAATACTGGTGGTCTGCTGTCGAGGCCTGAGAAAGTTGGGCCTTGGGAGCTGTGTGGGGCCATTTAGGGCCCTGAGGAGACTGTTCCCCTTTCGAGATGTGATAGGCCTGTTGTTGAGCTGCCCAAAGGGAGGGACCATCAGGGCGTACCTTTTGAGGTGTTGAGCTATCAGTTGCAGGACAGCAGCTAACGCCCTGTTAACCGATTGCGTCACAGAGGCATCCAGGGCATAGACTATGGGCGTCATTACAACCCTGGCTGACGGTGTTAAAGGTGGGGTAATACCGCAAACAGGCCGGCAGACAAAAAAAGGGAATTATGACCGTGGCGGAAACCGCCAACAAAGACAGCCACTTTAACACTCCGACCGCCACGGCGGTACTGACAAGCAGCGCGGCGGTCACCGCCAACAGACAGGCGGAAGACAATGTACCGCTCATAGTATCAAAACCCGCCAATCCGCCACCTTTTCCGGGGCAGATTCACCGTGGATAAAAACACGGCAGAAACAGTTTCTGCAATGGGAAAACGCTCACCTTAACACATCCCACGAGGAAGGAGGACACCATGGAGCCGGAATTACAAATCCTACCTGCCCTTCTCTTCCTACTCATCTATGAAGACCAGCACCGGCGGCGGCAAAGACAACAGTGAGTACTGCACCTACGACATAGGGGAGGGGGAGGCAAAAGTCAGGGGGACACACACGCAACACCCCCACCCTCGCATATTACAACACACACACCAATGCATTTACAAACATCACAGTAACAACCCCCAACCCCCCCGGAAGAATGCAAAGACAAAACGAAATCAGTTCAAACATTGTAATGTATCAATATACATGTGTCAATTATATACAGATATATATAAACTCATACAAAGGTATATACAGTATGAGAAGTAGTGCAGAAATGCATATCTCAATGTCCGTGCACCACTAGGCCAAAAATGCATGGGCGAGGCCCACACAAGATACCTGTCCACAAACGGAGAGAACACTGCCGGGGCATCAGAGAGAAAAACAACAGGCACCTCAGGGGGAAGGGAAGGGGGGGGCACCTCAGCCAGAATATAGCACCACGCCACACCCACAACGGGTCTCCATGCCCATTGATGTATCCTGGGGAGTGCAAAGCCACAGTCTCACAAGTCTCTACAGTGGGTGGTTTGCCCACTGTTCCATCCTGGGGAGTGCAAAGCCACAGTCTCACAAGTCTCTACAGTGGGTGGTTTGCCCACTGTTCCATCCTCGGGAGTGCAAAGCCACAGTCTCAAAAGTCTCTAGAGTGGGTGGTTTGCCCACTGTTCCATCCTGGGGAGTGCAAAGCCACAGTCTCACAAGTACATAACAGCCTCCACTGGTTCTGGAGGGGGACTGGTGCCCAGAGTGCTTCATCCTGTGAAGGACTGAGGTAGTGGATGCATGTCTCCACTGGTTCTGGAGGGGGACTGGTGCCCAGAGTGCTTCATCCTGTGAAGGACTGAGGTAGTGGATGCATGTCTCCACTGGTTCTGGAGGGGGAATGGTGCCCAGAGTGCTTCATCCTGTGAAGGACAGAGGTAGTGGATGGATCGCTCCACTGGTTCTGGAGGGGGAATGGTGCCCAGAGTGTTTTATCCTGTGAAGGACAGAGGTAGTGGATGGATCTCTCCACTGAGGGAGAACGGTGCCCAGACTTGATTAGTCTCCCCGTGACAGTTCCTGTCCCGTCACAGTCCCAGCTGTACATGGGATAACGATGCTTGATGTGGCGGTCTTTTCCTTCTTCTGCTGTGCATGCCCTGTTCAGCGGTGCTTGCCCTGTTCAGCGGTGCATGCCCTGTTCAGCGGTGATTCGCCATGGTGGTCTCTGGACTGTTCAGTGGTGCTTTGCCATGGTGGTCTCTGGACTGTTCAGCGGTGCTTGCCCTGTTCAGCGGTCTCTGGACTGTTCAGCGGTGCTTTGCCATGTCGGGCTCTGGACTGGGCATTGGTGTGTGGCATGACGGTCCCTCATTGCCCAGCGGGGCTGTGGCTGCCGGGCCCTCCTCGGCAATGCCTATGGCGGTGGTCTCATGACCAGTGACGATACTTGGGCCCTCCTGGCAATGACTCTGGCGGTGGTCTCATGACCAGTGACGAAACTTGGGACCTCCTGGGCAATGCCTATGGCGGTGGTCTCCTGACCGGTGACAATACTTATGCCCTCCTGGGCAATGCCTATGGCGGTGGTCTCCTGACCAGTGACGATACTTGGGCCCTCCTGGGCAATGCCTATGGCGGTGGTCTCCTGACCAGTGACGATACTTATGCCCTCCTGGGCAATGCCTATGGCGGTGGTCTCATGACCAGTGACGATACTTGGGCCCTCCTGGGCAATGCCTATGGCGGTGATCTCCTGACCAGTGACAATACTTGGGCCCTCCTGGGCAATGACTCTGGCGGTGGTCTCATGACCAGTGACGATACTTGGGCCCTCCTGGGCAATGCCTATGGCGGTGGTCTGCTGACCAGTGACGATACTTGGGCCCTCCTGGGCAATGCCTATGGCGGTGGTCTCCTGACCAGTGACGATACCTGGGCCCTCCTGGGCAATGACTCTGGCGGTGGTCTCCTGAACGGTGACGATACTTGGGCCCTCCTGGGCAGTGACTCTGGCGGTGGTCTCATGACCAGTGACGATACTTGGGCCCTCCTGGGCAATGCCTATGGTGGTGGTCTCCTGACCAGTGACGACGGTGCTGGCGGTGGCATCCCGGCAGCCGGGAAGGATGCCGCCCTTCTCCGCTGTGATGCTCACACCAGGCTGTGCAGACTTCTTCTGGCCCTTCCCCACCTTTGGAGGAGTCACAGCTGACACTGAAATCCCTCTGGGACCCCTGTGAGTTATTTTGCCTCCAGGAGTCTTCAGCCGGTCCCATCAGCCACTTTCCAACTTAAGAGCCTTTACAGGGGGTGGACTGGCAGTGCCTTGGCTCCGTGTCACACTGCCTGCCCCGGTGGCCGGTGCACTCCACACACCTTGAACACGCACCACTGGTACTGGAGGCTTTTTGGCTGAGGCACTATGACGGGACTGATGAATTGGAGGGTTGGGGGCAAAAAGGTCAACTTTGCAGAGGGACAGTTGCTGACGAACACTGGGTTGGATAGCTGGAGGGGGTCTGGGAGTGGAGGAAGAGGAGATGGTTGTAGGAGGTGTCATTTTAGGTGTTTTGGTTGCAGGTGCAGGTACTGGAGGCTGTCGTGAGGTGGATGGATGTTGGGTGTGTGGTGCCCGCGTTTGTGTACTTTGGGAGGGGGCGTCACAGACACACTGGGAGAGGACACAGGGGACGTGTAAATGGGAGTGGGGGTGGTGAGTGCAGGTGAGCGGGGTGTGGTGCTGGGTGTTCTGGTGAGAGTCCTAGTGCCTGTAGATGTAGTGCATGCAGGTGAGAGTGTAGACGACACTGGGAGGGAGGAGGGAGACGATGAGGAGGGGACACAGTGGAGGCAGTGGATGTTGCTGTGTCTGTATGTGTGTGATGCTTGTGTGAGTGCCTGTGGGATGTGTGGTGCCCATGTTTGCCTGAGCTACTTTTGTGTGTTGAGGTGTGTGCATGCTGGTCTGATGGTGTGCTTGGGATGGGCTGGTGTACAGGAGATTGGGTCTGGGTGGAGGAAGTTGGAGGGGGGAGGCTAGACACAGGGACAATGGCTGCCATCAGTGCTGAGGCCAGAGATTCCAGGGTTCGCTGAAGGGCAGCCTGACCAGAATGAATGCCCTCCAGGAATGCATTACCGTGTTGCAACTCCCTTTCTACATCCTGGATGGCATTCACAATGGTAGACTGCCCAACAGTGAGTGACCTGAGGAGGTCAATGGCCTCCTCACTGAGGGCAGCAGGGGTGACTGGGGCAGGGTCTGAGGTGCCTGGGGCAAAGGTGATGCCCACCCTCCTGGGTGAGCGGGCACGGGGCGAACGCTGAGGGGCTGCTGGGAGGGCGGTGCTGGTAGGGGAGGTGGCGGCTGTACCTGTAGAAGTGGGGGGCACAGATGGTGCTGCCACCACAAGGGAGCTCCCATCGGCGGACGAGTCCATGTCGCTGGTTGGTGATCCGGTGGCCGACGTGAAGCTCCCCTCACCCTCCGTCCCACTGGTGCATTCTGAGTCCGTGGTGTGGCCCTCCATGGTGATGTGGGATGCAGCTCCCTCGTGCTCCGGTGCCACTGTAGTTCCGCCTGATGATGCTGATGCACAAAAGAATAGGGAGAGCACAAAAAGGGGGGGGACGACAGAAGAAAGACAGGTTGAATGCATGGCATACCGCTACCGTTGGCGGACAATACAGACACAGCAGCTCCCTGCACTACGCCGTGCTCCTGGCCTCTACAGATACAATTCCTGGGATCTGGACTACATGGTTATGGTGGAAATCTGCACACATGGATGCCACAGGGGCATGTATACCTGTACTTGGCACTCTACTGTGGTGGAGTGGAGTGCCACATGGCCTGCATTACGGAGGGGCCTAGCCTATGGAAGTCGCCATGGCCTAGGGAAACCCACAGCCCTTCTCCCACACCTAGACCCCTCAACTGCGCGCAAAGTCCCCAGATAGATAGTGTACTCACCCCCTTGTATCTGCTGTGATGCCCTCAAGCGCCCATCCAACTCCGGGTAGGCCGCCCGCCAGGATCCGGAACATCAGGGGGGTCTTGGTGCGACGGGCACCCCTCCCACGTTGGGAGGCCATCCCCAGCTGAGCCTCCGTTGTCTTCTTGCTCCAGCGGCGAATGTCCTCCCATCTTTTCCGGCAGTGGGTGCCCTGTCTCTGGTGGGCCCCCAGGGTCCGGACTTCCTTGGCGATGGCACGCCAAATGTCCTTCCTCTGGTGGGCGCTGACCTACATGACATGCAAAAGGGAAGAAGAGAAGTCATTACCAACTGCACCGTCGATGTAAGTGTCCCCCCTCCCTACCCTTGCCATGTGGCACATGCATTCACATGCATTCATGTTCCCTGAACTCTGCCCCCTTCCCTCTTACAACCAGCCCTCTCCACTCAGGCCTAGCCCATAAAACGTGCTCCCTGTGTACTTACCTGTTGGTCTGGAGGACCGTAGAGTAGCGTGTACTGGGGAGGACCCCGTCTACTAGTTTCTCCAACTCCTGAGCAGTGAAGGCAGGGGCCCTTTTCCTAGACTCAGCAGCCATTGTCGCTTCCAGACCGTGGTCACAGCAGCACTTGCAGTGTAGGTCCTATCCCGTTGAAGGTCAGGTATCGAGTGATTGAATAGATAGAAAATGGCGGTGACGTCGGCGCGGTGCGTATCATCAACGCCGGCGCACTTGTTCATTGGCTCCTGGGATCCATAGGGTCCAATGTTAACCAATGCTGCATTGCGCCGCGGTCTACCACCGCCTACCACGACGGTGTGCAACGCCAGCGCAGTTACCTCACAATACCACTGTCCCAGTTTAGAGGTCAGGCAGCCGCCATTTCAGGGGCCCACATGGCTTCATTTACTTCTGCGTCACACATAGCTAGGCCTACACTCAACACACATACAGGAAAGGTTTTGTGTTTGGTGTCGTGTTCTGTGTATCTGTGGGTACATACCTGGAAATTTGTTGACTCTGTGGTCGCTGTTGTCCTTCCTAGGCACCGTCAGCTGGGACAATTGAGAAGATGGCGGAATCCTCCGGTGTACCGACCGCTGGTGGACCTGTTGACAATGGAGGAGCGACATTTAATCATCACCTACAGGTTTGACCGTGCCACTATCCAGGAACTATGTACCCAGTTGGAGCCAGTCCTGATGTCGCCAATCCGCCATCCCACTGGAATCCCCCCTGACATTCAGGTGCTGTCAGTGCTCCATTTCCCTGCAAGTGGGTCTTTTCAGACAACAGTGGCCATGGCATCAGGGATGTCCCAGCCTATGTTTTCCAACGTGTTGTCCAGAGTGTTGGCTGCCCTGCTGAAACACGTAAGGAGATACATCATTTTCCCTGAGGTGGAGGATTTGGCTACAGTGAAAGGTGACTTCTATGCCCTTGGACATATCCCCAACATCATAGGTGCTATTGATGGGACCCATGTAGCTCTGGTCCCCCCACACAGGAGTGAACAGGTGTACAGGAACCGGAAGAGTTATAATTCCATGAATGTACAGATGGTATGTTTGGCAGACCAGTACATCTCCCAGGTAAATGCTATGTTCCCTGGCTCAGTGCATGACGCCCACATCCTGCGGAATAGCAGCGTCCCTTATATGATGGGTCAACTCCAGAGGCACCGTGTGTGGCTATGAGGGGACTCTGGTTACCCCAACCTGTCCTAGCTACTGACCCCAGTGAGGAATCCCAGGACCAGGGCAGAGGAACGCTACAATGAGGCCCATGGGCGGACTAGGAGGGTGATCGAACGCACCTTCGGCTTCCTGAAGGCCAGGTTCAGGTGCCTCTATATGACAGGTGGTTCCCTATTCTACTCACCGAAGAAGGTGTGCCAGATCATCATCGCCTGCTCGATGCTTCACTATCTTGCTTTGCGACGCCAGGTGCCTTTTCTGCAGGAGGATGGTCCAGATGACGGTGTTGTGGCAGCTGTGGAGCCTGTGGACAGTGATGAGGAGGAAGCTGAGGAAGAAGACAACGACAACAGGGAGTCAGTCATACAGCAATATTTCCAGTGACACACAGGTGAGAACATTTTCACTTTTACCATTACATTCACTGTCACACATCTTCCTCTATCCTGTGTGTAATTTCATAGCATTATTTGGTAACTGAGTTGTACCTTTCCATTATGGTTTCACAGGTGTGGTTACCAACGTGTGTTATCTGCTTGCATCCTTCAAGACTTGTGATGTGTGACATAGGTATGTTGGCTTTACAACTAGAAACGCATTTTGACACTGTCATTGATAATACATTTTACCAAATCACAGACTGACTCCAGATTCTTTTGTGGTTCAAGGGTGTTTATTGAAGTGCTCAAAAATGGAGGGGGGTTGTACTATGGTGATGGGGGACGGTGGAGGAATGTCCATGGCAGAGTCCAGTCCATTGGTCACACAGGTGCACTGGCCATATGGGCAAAGGAAGTGGAGCTGGGGCAGTTAAAGTATGGACAGGGTAACAAAGTGGGACAGTGGGAGGACAATCAGGGTGGTCTCATTTCCTGGCGGGGGTCTTGCCATCTTGCTCTGTCCTGTTCCTGGATCTCAGGGACCGCTTGCGTGGTGGTTGTCCGTCTGCAGGGGGTGGGGTGCTGGTGTGGTGGTCCTGTGGCGGGGCGTCCTATCCACTAGCGCCGGCGGAGGTGGTGGGCAGTTCATCATCCATGCTAGTGTCAGGGGCCCCTTGGAGTGCCACGGTGTCCCTCAAGGTCTGCTGTATGTCCTTCAGCACCCCTACGATGGTGCCCTGGGCGGAGCTGATGGTCCTGAGCTCCTCCCTGAACCCCAAATACTGTTCCTCCTGCAGGCGCTGGGTGTCCTGAAACTTGGCCAGGACCGTCGCCATCGTCTCCTGGGAGTGGTGGTATGCTCCCATGATAGATGATAGGGCCTCCTGGAGAGTGGGTTCCCTTGGCCTGTCCGCCCCCTGTCGCACAGCAGCCCTCCCAGTTCCCCTGTGTTCCTGTGCCTCCGTCCCCTGGACCGTGTGCCCACTACCACTGCCCCCAGGTCCCAGTTGTTGTTGGGGTGGTGGGTTATCCTGGGTTCCCTGCAGTGTTAGACACACAGCTGATTGACGTGTCCTGAGTAGGGCGGTATGGGCCCGCTGGGTGGGTGCTGTGCTCATGTTACCAGAGGGTGGAAGGTCAGAGTTGGGCTGTGCCTGTGCAAGGGGAACTGACTGTCCCGAGGCCCACGATGGTCCGGGCTGGTCATCAGGATCCAGTAGGGCAGAGCTGCTATCGTCACTGTGGGCCTCTTCTGTGGGTGGAGTGGAGTTGTCTGGACCCTCCGGTGTGGTGATGGTCCTTCGTGATCCTGCAGGGGCATAAGTGCATGATTATTGCATGTGTGTGTATCATGGTGTGCAATGGGTGGCTCACCGTGTACACCAGTGCAAGCATTCCTGTGGGGGGGCTTATGTGATGATGGTTGTGGGGGGGTGTTCTGGGTATGTGCAGAGAGCATGCTTTGGTGATGGGTGTCCATGCTTTGTTATGTCATGCAGGGCTTGGTGTTGGGATGTGTGGTTTGTGTTATTAGTACATTAGTGAGGAGTTGGAGTGATAGGGGAGGGTGTGAGGGTGGGGGTGTGTGACAGCATGCAGATAGGGTGGGGGATATGATAGTTAAGATTTGACTTACCAGTGTCCATTCCTCCACCGACTCCTCCGAGGCCCTCTGGATGCATGATGGTCAAGACTTGCTCCTCCCATGTTGTTAGTTGTGGGGGAGGAGGTGGGGGTCCGCTGCCAATCCGCTGAACCGCGATGTTGTGCCTGGAGACCGCTGAACGCACCTTCCCCCGTAGGTCGTTCCACCTCTTCCTGATGTCTTCCCGATTTCTTGGATGCTGTCCCACAGCGTTGACCCTGTCCACGATTCTGCGCCATAGCTCCATCTTCCTGGCTATGGATGTGTGCTGCACCTGTGAGCCAAATAGCTGTGGCTCTACCCGTAGGATTTCCTCCACCATGACCCTGAGCTCCTCCTCGGAAAACCGGGGGTGTCTTTGGCGTGACATGGGGTGGTGTAGGTGATGTGTGGGGTGGTGTATGTGTTGATGAGTGTGGTGATGTGTAGTGGTGTGTGGTGTTTTGTGCGTGGATGTTGTGTGGGTGATGGTGTTGTGTGCCTCTGTGTGGTGGGGTTGTCTATTCTGTGCTCTCTCTCTGGCCTTTGTCTATATTTTTTGGTCGTAGGGGTTTGTGGGTGTGTGTTTTATATTGTGTTGGGTGTGTGGGAGTGTTGTTTGTATGTGTATCAGGTGTGTGTATTTGGAATTGTCCAATGTGGCGGTGTTTTGGAGATGTGTGTATTTTGAGTGCGGCGGTGTGTACCGCCAATGGAATACTGCGGCTGAAAGATCGCCGCGTGGATTCGTGGGTCGTAATAGCATGGCCGTGTTTCTGTTGGCGTGGAGGTGGTGGTTTTGTTTTCACCAGTTTAACACTGACCTTTGTTGTGGCGGACTTGTGTGGGTGTCTGAATTTCAGCGGATTCCGAGATGTGGGTCATAATAGCTGTGGCGGGATTCCGCGGTCGCAGCGGTGTATTGGCGGTCTTCTGCACGGCGGTAAGCGCCTTTTACCGCCAATATTGTAATGACCACCTATATCTTCCACAAGGAAGAGGTCTTCCTGGCCTTGGGCAAAAGAGGTATCTTCGTGGCTTTGTCTGTCCGTCATGTTTGCGTCAGTCAGACGTAGGCCCAGAGAAACAAATAGGGAAGGAAGTCTCTCTGTGTAACAAAAAACCTGCGTGGTAGCACCAGTATATGGGGGGAACCCCAGAGAGAAGTAGGCCATAGTAGGAAAGCACGTTTTATAGGAAGAGAAGCTTCTGCTTCTAACTCCTTTAGCCGGTACTTTAATCAGTTTCCCCCTCAGGAACAAAGTCCCTGTTGTGGCCTGGTAACTGCCTTGTCGAGCTGGCATGAAGAAAACGCTCTGCTCAAACGGCTTGCATCACGTGGGAGCCGACTCTACCGTGCTGAGTCCAGTAGCTTAGACGCGCTGACCAGAATTCAAATCTGGTAACAGACCCACGGCGTGAGGGGCGTGCAAGTGGGCCTCACCTCAAACTTGTTCCCCTGTGCCTCCCTGCACCCCCGCCTGGTGCCAAAAACAAATGAATGGCCTGAATGCTGTTGATGGAGCGAAGCTGCATGTCTACGTGCTTGCCGCTGTCACTCCGGTCAGCAAACTTCAAAGAGAAAACGGTTCACGAACCCAGGGTGTTCCGAGGCCCCCCGGACAACAGAATAATGCCACAGAATAATGCTCAAGCTGAAAAGCAAGTGTGTTAGAGCGCGAGTTCTATGTCAGCATTAAAAAAGAAAAGGAAAGTTGGAACAGTACTTATTTCTGCAACGCAGCAGCAAAGAAAGAGGAAGAGTTATAAGGATCGCCATGTTTATATGATGGTGTTTGCTGTGATTGGCATTGAGACTGTGATGTCATATTGTTGGGAAATGTAGTTTTTCAAAGTTTTCATTTTATTGGCTGCTGTGTGTTTTACTGTAATAAACAGCAAAGAAGGAGAAGCATAACCCCTTCTGTGCCGCTGACTTAATGGTTACGTCCCGCGGCACAATCGTCCTGTAATGATGTCAGCACGCGATCGCGCGCTGACATCATTACCCACTGCCGGTCGCACTGGAAGCCATTTGCTGCCAGTGCGAGTACGGAGAAACAGGTAAGTGTCTCCTCCGGCGGGTGGGGGGTTTGAGACAAAGAGGCACCGGGGGAAAGGGAAGGCTTTTCCTTTCCCCCGGTGTCTCTTTGAGCATTCCTGCCGTCCGATCGCATTGCGATCGGGCAGCAGGAATGCCCACTAGACGACAGGGATTTTTTTTTTTTTTATGTTGTAAAATTTTTACACGTTGGGGAGCAGCCCCTTGGGCAAGGATCGCTCTCATTTAGGGGCATGTTTGAATGGCCATTTCTGCCCCCCTTGGGAGCAGATCGGCCTAATATTTTTAGGCCCAGATTGTCCTTCAAAGCCTGGGCTGTGTGTGGTTGGTTGTTTTCAGAATTACCACACCCAGAAAAATTACTGGGAACAACCATCAGTGTAAACTCATGTCTGTTTTGTATCTTCATGTGTTCAGTGTCATGGTTAGCATTTCTGTCATGTACTTAGTTAGAGCTTTTGTGTTTGTAGTTTTGTAATTATTTCTAATTAGTTAGGGGTTTCTTTGTTTAAAAAAGTGATGCCATTCTGTGTGGATTGGGGCTTGGCTGAGGGTGTACATAATGTACATATTCACTTGCTTTTGGCTACTGCAACACACTGCCAGCCAAACACCAGTCCACACACTCCCATCAGCTGGTGTGATTGTTGTATCAGGCATGTGGGCATATGTAAGTGATGGGCCCTTGAGTGGTGCTGTCTGTCAATGCGAGTGTTGTAATGTGCTGGGCCCGTGGCTGGCGGCGTGAATGGTCTTGTGCGTGTCATGTATGAAAGGTGTGTGAGTGGACTGTAAAGTGGTTGGTGCCTTGCCGTGGCTTTACAGCTCACGAGCTGTGAGTCATTGGTTCAGTTTTTTGGCCTTTCAGTTATTAACAGTGCATTTCATTTTTGTGAAATCTCTTGTTAATAAAATTTGATCCACTGAACCATCACTTACCCTCGTGCCAAATCCAACCAGTATGTGTGGTAAAAATGACAAAACCTGCTCCGCTGTAATCAGGCGTCGCAGCACACCTGTGACACGCTAGGTGCCTCGGGTGGGACCCCGATGATGAAGCATGCCACCAACTTGGTTGGTGGGTGAGGGGTCTTTTTCACATAACCTAAGTGCATTTCTTTTCACAATGTTAGTGTTTGGCACATCACAGATGTATGTGGACACATCAAAATGATATATTACAAAACTACCTGTGTTTGGGGGGGGGGGGGGCACCTATTTTTTTGGTCCTGGGTTCGGCCTTCATCTAGGGAAACCTACCAAACCCAGACATTTTTTTAAACTAGACATCCCAAGGAGTCCAGGGAGGTGTGGCTTGAGTGGATCCCCCAACATTTTCTTACCCAGACTCCTATGCAAACCTCAAAATTTGCTTAAAAAAGCATATTTTCCTGACTTTCGTTTTCACGATCACCGCTCCAGCACAAAATTTCTACTCCCCAGCTTTCCCCTCAGTCTCCCAAGTAAAATTACACCTCACTTGTGTGGGTCCCCAAAGCAGAGTCAGCCTAAAGATGTATAAAAGAAGAATATGTCCTTTTCAACTCGCTGTGCTATCCCCTCTATGTCTACAAGTTTTTGGCCTTATTCTGTTGCAGGCACCTGGCCTTCCCACACAAGTGAGGTATCATTTTTATCGGGAGACTTGGAGGAACGCTGGGTGGAAGGAAATTTGTGGCTCCTCTCAGATTCCAGAACTTTCTGTCACCGAAATGTGAGGAAAATGTGTTTTTGTAGCCAAATTTTGAGGTTTGAAAAGAATTCTGGGTAACAGAACCTGGTCAGAGCACCACAAGTCACCCCATCTTGGATTTCCCTAGGTCTCTATTTTTCAAAAATGCACAGGTTTGGTAGGTTTCCCTAGGTGCCGGCTGAGCTGGAGGCCAAAATCTACAGGTAGGGAATTTGCAAAAAACACCTCTGTTTTCTGTCAAAAAATGGGATGTGTCCACCTTGTGTTTTGTGGCATTTCCTGTCGCGGGCGCTAGGCCTACCCACACAAGTGAGGTATCATTTTTATCTAAGAACACTGGGTGGAAGGAAATTTGTGGCTCCTCTCAGATTCCAGAACTTTCTGTCACCGAAATGTGAGGAAAATGTGTTTTTTAGCCAAATTTTGAGGTTTGCAAAGGATTCTGGGTAACAGAACCTGGTCAGAGCCCCACAAGTCACCCCATCTTGGATTCCCCTAGGTCTCTAGTTTTAAAAAATGCACAGGTTTGGTAGGTTTCCCTAGGTGCCGGCTGAGCTAGAGGCCAAAATCTGCAGGTAGGCACTTTGAAAAAAACACCTCTGTTTTCTGTAAAAAAAATGTGATGTGTCCACGTTGGGTTTTGGGGCATTTCCTGTCGCGGGCGCTAGGCCTACCCACACAAGTGAGGTACCATTTTTATTGGGAGACTTGGGGGATCATAGAATAGATGTTATTGTCCCTTGTCTTTCTCTAAATTTTTTCCTTCCAAATATAAGAGAGTGTGTAAAAAAGATGTCTATTTGAGAAATGCCCTGTAAATCACATGCTAGTATGGGCACCCCGGAATTCAGAGATGTGCAAATAACCACTGCTCCTCAACACCTTATCTTGTGCCCATTTTGGAAATACAAAGGTTTTCTTGATAGCTATTTTTTACTCTTTATATTTCAGCAAATGAATTGCTGTATACCCTGTATAGAATGAAAACCCACTGCAGGGTGCAGCTCATTTATTGGCTCTGGGTACCTAGAGTTCTTGATGAACCTACAAGTCCTATATATCCCCGCAACCACAAAACAACAGCAGACGTAACGGTATATTGCTTTAAAAAATCTGACATTGCAGGAACAAGTTACAGAGTAAAACGTAGAGAAAAATTGCAGTTTTTTTACCTCAATTTCAATATTTCTTTTTTCAGTTGTTATTTTCTGTAGGAAACCCTTGTAGGAGCTACAAAAATTACCCCTTGCTGAATTCAGAATTTTGTCTACTGTTCAGAAATGTTTTGGTTTCTGGGATCCAGTATTGGTTTCACACCCATTTCTGTCACTGACTGGAAGGAGGCTGATAGCACAAAAAAACGTAAAAATGGGCTATGTCCCAGTAAAATGCAAAAATTGTGTTGAATAATTGGGTTTTCTGATTCGAGTCTGCCTGTTCCCTAAAGCTGGGAAGCTGGTGAATGTAGCACCGCAAACCCTTTGTTGATTCCATTTTCAGGGGAAAAACCACAAGCCTTCTTCTGCAGCTCCTTTTTCCCATTTCTATGAAAAAAATTAAATTTTCTCTGTATTTTGGCTAATTTCTTGGCCTCCTTCAGGGGAACCCACAAAGTCTGGGTACCTGTAGAATCCCTAGGATGTTGGAAAAAAAGGACGAAAATTTGGCGTGGGTAGCTTATGTGAACAAAAAGTTATGAGGGCCTATGTGTGAACTGTCCCAAACAGCGAAAAAAAGGCTCGGCACAGGAGGGGGGAAAGGCCTGGTAGCGAAAGGGTAATTCCGAAGCCTGCGGTCCTGTCATAGAATTCAAGTTTGTACCAAATTTGAATTAAGACGCAAAAGCAAAAAATGCAGAGTGTAAATGCTGTAACACACGGCTTCGGACTTTCATCCTTATACTTCTGCCACAATCAGTTAAAATGAATAAATAAATTTTCTTATAGGCAGTTTCTGGTTTCAAAATACACTAGAAACGGAATGTAGCTGTCGGGATGGCTTAAAACCAAGAGGCGCATGTGACTCCGTTTAATTTGTTAACTGTGCTACAAGAAATCCCGAATGGAAGCAAGTTGAATAGAAAACGATTTGTTCGTAGCCAAACATACACAACTGTTAGGCTATTTTCAGCAGTCCATGAGGAATTATTCTTTTCAACTGACACGGGAAGCTGAGCCTAAACTATGAAACTGATGCATTCCATGCGACGTATATATTCCATTTTTTAAAATGTATTTTCAATCCGAGCTCGAGCGACTACACTTTAGCAACCTTAGAAATTAATGTTGTCTTTGGCCTCAGATTGACAAGTAAACTCGGCCCTCAATAGCACGTACTGCGAGCGACCCCCTGGGACTGTGGACTTGGAGTTTAATGAAATACACCTGAACAATATCCAGCAAATTCAGACAACGGTGCCTCTTTCTTCTTACTAGCGAGCATGCGCAGTAGCCTCGCTGCTGCCGCAGCATAGTTCAAAGCATAGTATTGCAGCTCGGAATATGATTAAGAAACGGCTGGAGTCTATCGCCCTTCAGTTCTCGTCGCACAATCTGACATTTAGCTAGATTGGATTCGTATGCAGCCTGCCTACATCGACTAATCCAAAACCCCATCTAGGTGACTACTGCCATTTTTTCCTTCCAAGTAGCAACCTAAGGAAGGGCCAAGATGTAGCCGCGACATGGGTGAACCAAATCATGCCTAGAGCATACATGCCAGCATTTGGAAACATGCAAGAATGGAGATAGAAAATAACACGATTCAATTTATTTTCCCCATTGACTAAAATTTAAACATTCCATTTTACGATGGATATACCTAAACTAAGCCACTTTTGGTTTGAAAATCATGAGTTTACCACCTCAGTCGGGTCTGTTGAAGTGAATGGCTTAGAGAAGCAGACAAATAGTAAACAAAGTGAAGACAGCTCATTAGAGACTGTACGTCGGAGATTGAAATGGCCCTTGACTCAAGTAAAAAAGCAGGTTACAGCTTTGTAGACTGTTGATTCATCCTCATCATCTGCTTTGTTTGAGGCAAAAGAAAATGTCATAAGGTTTTTCATCGCTAGCTGTTGACTCACCTGGCCCAGCTTGAAAGTGATTTTTAACATTTCTTAAAGGGTTCTCCTTAATGAGTTGCTTAAAACTAATTTAGGCAAAACAGGAACAGAGTTTGATTCATAAAAACAACCTAATAATAGGGTTACTACTGGATACTCTGCTTATCAGTCTTTCTGGGGCGATAAAAGCTGATGGCAGTGATGGGAGTGATTGTAGTCCCAGAGCATGGAATTAGCTATTTATCCGGTGGCTTGGCTAAAGAGTATTTAGTGTCTGTTGGAAAGGGGATTATTGGTATGGGCAGGTCGCAGTAAATGAAGCCTTGCTTCAACCATTTGGTTGCTGGCCCACAAGCAGTTAGGCTTAATTTAGGAGACAGGTGTGTAAAGCATTTAATACCAATAAAACAGTAAACAGGTGAAACGCAACACACAAAAAAACCGACACCAATTTATAAAAATAGGAAATATTTTTATTGTTAAAATGACACCACAATAACAAACATCCAATGAAGGGAACCAGAGCTATGATTTTTTAAAGATTAAAAGTAAAACTGGTGCTTAGAAGCAAATAGCGTTCAAAGGTTTAAAAAAAGGTCGCACTAGGAAGGGACAAAGACCAGAGTTCAGCCCACCCAAAAACTTTCAGAAGTGTTTCTTGATTCAGGAAAGAGGTCCACAGCACCAGCCAACAGATCAGAGGCTCTGGTTTGCCTCTTGGGGTCTGAGGCTATAACTCCCACAATTCACCTCTTCGACTTCTGGAGCTTTTTACAACAGTTGCTCCAAACTTCTCCAAACGTCTTCCAGAGGTCCTGTTGGGTCCTTGAAGTGTCCACAAACTTGATCCAAGGTTCTAGAAGCTATGAGTTGCTCCTTGGGAGTTGGGACTACATTTCCCAGAATGCACCTGATCAGAAGTGTGTACTTGGTGCAGTCCTTGTGAGTGCAGTCTCCAGGTGCATGCCAGGGGTCCAGCAGAGCAGTTCTTCTTCTCCATTATCTCTTCCTGCAGGGATATGAATTGTGGGGCAGCTCAGCCATATTTATACTGGCTCCTGTGTTGGAGATCAGGGGGGGTGCTTCTGTCTAATGGGTGCATGGCGATACCCTCTGGGATGATGACTTCCTGTGAAGTGTGGCAAAATCAATCCCAGAAAGCAACATTGTCCAAAAATCCAACATGGAGAAAATTCATCCTTGGAGGTTAGGCCTGACGGAGTCTACCACTAGTGTGGCTGAGTCTCCCTACTACACCCCTGTTAGTCCCCCTCCCAAATGTAATAATTGGGGCTCCCATCTGTCTGGGGAGCATGAAGTGGGGGGGACGGGTCCAGTTTCTGTCCAAAGTTGCTTTCCCTCCTTTGGAGACCAGTTTAGCTACTCCTCCTCCATCCTGCTCTGCCATCTGCTGCAGCAGTTCTCATCCCACCAGATGCTTCCTTTGTCTCAGCCCAGGTCACTTCATACCTCATTAAGGTAGCCTGGCTCAGGCTGCCAGAGGCTGACCAATCAGGAAAGAGCACCACAGGGCTGAATTCGGCAACTTTCAGAAAGAGTTCTAAAACCCTGTCTCTGTTCTAGTTATAATAAATTCAACCTTGGGGAGTTGTTGGATTCATTATTATAATATATAATTTGGTACCAAACTTGATATATGTCGCTATCCTCTATTAGAAATGTGCCTTTATTATTTTAAAATAAAGCCACCTAGTGTAAGCCTATGGAGCACATTGACTACAATGGGGAAAACTAATAAGGTTGTTTTCCCCTCACCAGGGCTAATAAAACATCTTTTATAAAGTCCCTGCTTATATTTACACTGCACCCAATGTTTGGAACGTCTAGGGCAGGCCATAGGGGTGAGTTATATGCAAAAATAAGGTCATTTGATACTGTGGAAATATTTTTATTTCAAAGTCTAATTTGCTGATAATTTAAACTTAAAAGCAGACAGCAAGGCAGGCCTGCCTTTACCATGACACTGGACACCACAACAGTGCAACTATGGGTGCATTAACTATACTGCCGTATCTAAACCTACATAGCCTTCCATGTACTAGGGACTTAAAGGTAGGTTGTCAGAGCCAATTATAATTAGGCCTAATTTGCAAATACAATTTTAGACCGAGCACTGGGACTGGTTAGCAGTGCCAGGCCAGAGTCAGAGTCAGAAAACACCAGTATCAGTTAAAAATGGGGGCAAAAAGTGAATGGACTTCTGTAATCAGCCCAGTTTTCCCATGGTATCTGCATGTTTGCTCGGTGGCCAGGAAAAAAGTGTAAATTCTCTGCAATTTTGCCAGCTGCAAGTTGAAAAAATACCCCAAACGTCACTGTTTATGCAGCTGCAATCTAAATATTAGAGATCAGGGATCATTTGATGAGCCCCCCGATGAACAGCATGAAGGAGGTGTTTATTTAGCCAGACATGATAAACAAATGGACTCCTTACAGTGGTACAGTGTTGTCCATGTTGTAATGGGGGTGTTGCATGTATGAAGCATTTGAAAGTAATTTCATGTACATATGTACAATAGATTATCAAATGTAAGTGCATGAAATAAGCTGCACCATTTACAGCTAAAAAGGTAGTAAAACCAATTTTTCATAAATATCTCTATGTTAACACAATGTTAGAACAAGAAATATAGAAATCATGCTTCTGTTTCTGGAGCTTCAGGGTATGTGTTGCACTGGGTTCTGCCCCTGTAGTACACCTGGATTTTTGGGCTTTTCTGATCACCCAGTTTTATAGAACCTTTGCTATCGGTGAGTCTCATTATGGTGTCTCACGTGTGTGCACTCGTGTGCAGGCTGCGTGTGGAAGACATCTGTTGTGTCCAGCCTGGTAACAGTGCACAGGTAGCCTGGCACAATGGGGACTCTGCAGGATTAAATATTCACTTGGTATCGGTCTCATAAGGGTACCAATACACTATTAAGGAAAGTCAGTGTGCTTTACAGTTTTCACTGTAGTGGCATTCGATTAGACACCCAGGGAGGGAACTGCCTTTGAGTATAGATTCGCTTCCTCTTGGTCTACAGAGAGACATCTTGAATTGGAATGTAACCTGTGCAAGAAAACCAAATTTGTAACTTCCAAAATGATAACTGTACATCTAATGAGTCATTCAGAGTTTCTATATTTTCTTGGCTCTGTTCAGGATCACAGCTCAGGCCTTGTGTCACCCTGCTATGGCCAGTAATTACATTTTCTCCAGCAGCAGGAAAAAAGACTGACCCCACACAAAAGGAACAATTAGCAATTCGTCTCTCAGCTCCTGAGCAGGAGAGGGGTGGGGGAGAAAAGATCTGTATCAATAACCCAGCTGAAACACTGCAGCAGGGATAGGTCTGCCGAAGGCCACCAAACAACGGAGAGTGCCCAGACAATTAGAGCCAATCTACCGGGGGCTTTCTTTGAAATTCTAGTGTGTATTGGCAGTGATGTCAATGAGGGGTGGAGCTGAGACCCTAGGAGCTGATGTGGCCAGTGGCTCCTGGATGACACCATCTTGGGTTGTTCCAACATGCTGTGCAGGAGGGTTTCAAGAGGAGTTGGGAGGTGATGGAGCACCCCAGGATTGGCCAAGGGTGCCTGTCTTCTGGAACCTTCCTCTCCCCTTTAAAAACTCTTGCACAACAGGAAGACTTTCTCTTTCCTGCTATTTTTTTTCCACTTTGCTGCTGGATCCTGGTACTGCCATGGAGAACTGGAGGATGGAACACCTTGACCCCCACTCAGGACCCAGGACTCCATCCAGTTGACCCCAGGACCAGTGGGTCTCCCCAAGGGCCAGTGAGGCAGGCTCTCTTACACCCTTCTGAGGACCAGCTGGGGAAAAGCCCATGACTTTTCTGCACCCACCAACAAAACACCAAAGGTGAACTGGCGCAAGGAGCCAGGAGCCGGGAGAACCAGTCACTTTGGAAGTGAGGAGAATTGCTGCAGCTGCCCCTGACAGACAAAGCTCACCACCAGGAGTAACATGAGTCCAGGATCATCCATATAGGCCAAACGGGGCCTGAGTTATGGCACTCCAAAGTTTGGTGACTGTTGACCGACTTACCTGCCTCGGAGCACGTGGGGCTCTGCTGCTGTTCAAGATTATTTCCCCTTGGGTGGTCCTGGGCCTGGGAGATGGCGGCAAGAAGCTGACTTTGTTTTTATGCTGGGGAGAAGATGTGCACAAGGCCCGCTCCCCGTTCTTCCAGCTCGCTCAGGACCCCAACCCTGGGACAGTTTTAAGCCAAAAGGAGGCCGTAACACCATCCCTGGACCCCTGAGTACCTCCTGATATGGGGAAGCACTGTTGCTCTTCCCCTCGATTCTGTGGATCGGGGGAGCTCTGTTGCGCTCCTCCCGTAGGAGGTGGGAGGGCCCCAGGACCCTATCATTGGGCCTCGATTGACTCAGGAGGATGAGGGGAGTGCCGCCACACCCCCAACATGGTTTGTTCTTTCCACTCTGCATGCCCTTGTCTGGGGGGAGAGGGCGGTAGGCTCACACAAGTGCACTTCTGCCCCTTGGAGTGGGCAGACACAAGTGAAGGCTGTCGGCTTCTGCAGTAGCAGGCAATTGTGCTGCCGGCAGGGGGAGCTGGCAAGGGCAGCCAGGTTTGGGCTCCCAGAGCTGCCCTTTGGCAATGGAAATCCCCGATCAAACTCAGGTACCCTGGTGTAAGAAAACAAATGTAGCTCAATGCCACGAGTACCTCACAAACAAAAAGAAAAATATCAACGCTGCTCTCCCTGGCACAGCAGGAGAGCCGATCTTCACTGCCTCTGGAGAAATTGTGCCATAATGCTATGCATAGTCTTTCAAGCTCAATGTATTTTCATCCCTATCTCTGCATGTGGTGGTCCAAGGACTAAAAAGACCAAGGGGACCAGGACAAAAGGCACAAGGAAGAATAGAGCAAGGAGGACTGGTAGACTAAAAGGATCATTACCAGGAGGATCAGGACCTAAGGAACCAGTGCCCAAAGTAGCATGTAGAGTATATTGATCGTCTCAGATAGCAGGACCAGGTTGATGAGGATCAATCAGAATCAGGAAGACCATTGGGACTGGAAAAGGGAGGTCAAGAAGACCAGGACCAAAATGACCAGTATCAGGGGGACCCAAACAAGTAGCACCTGGTGCAAGAGGGCCAGAAACAGTGAATGTGGTACTTGGAGGGTCAAGAGGACATGGAACAGGGCAACGAGGAACAGGAAACTTAGAGGACAAGGACTAGGAAAACCAGGACACCAGAGGCAAGGTGGGCCTAGGGGACCAGCAGGACCATAATCTGTGGTACCAGGATTAGGAGATACAGGGTGAGGAGAAACATATCAAGATGACCAGTGCCATGTAGACCAGAAAGGAGGAAGGTCAAGAAAGGCCAATCCTGTGGGAACAAGAAGGGTCAGGATGGCAACACTTATAATGACCAGACAAAAGGGCACTTATAAGAAGAACAAGGGATTCACTGACCAAAGACAACAGGACTAGGTTGGCAGGAAGTCCTGGTCCAGGAGAACTAGGCGCAGGAGAACCCAAACTATAAGGATCAGGACCAAGAAAATCAGGTCCAGTGGGCCAGTAAGATCAAGACCAGATCCAGGAGAACTACAAAGATCAGGAGCATGAGGACTATAGCTTGTAGCAGCAACTGCAAGAATAAGCAAGTAAAATGATTGGTGTCAGTACCACTGGTACCAGGAGAACCAGAGCCAGGAATACCAGAGCAAGAAGGATTAGAAAGATCAGGACCAAGATCCAGGAGTGCCAGGGACTAGAACCTCAGGTCCAGAATATCACATGGAGTAGAAAAGCCAGGACCTGTGACTAGCAGGACAAGGCTCAGGAGGAAACAGACCAGGACAGCCAGAGGTATGTAGATTAAGGGGACTGGATGTGGATGGGTAGGCAGACTAGGACTAAAATTACCAGACTTAGGACCTAAACAAAGAGAACCAGGGGGCCGGGACCAGGGTACACAGTGGCAGAAGGATCACAAGGAAACGGCATAGTGTCAGGAAGACAGGACAATCTGAGCCAGGAGTACAAAAACAAAGAGGGCCAGGCCTAGGATCACCAGGACACAAGAGGCCAGATGGTCCCAAGGGACCAGCAGGACCAGGATTTGCGGTACCATGAATCGAATGATCAGGATGAGGAAGATCAGAAGCACCATGTCACGGGGATGAGGATCAAGAGGACCTGGAAGGGCAAGGAAAAGGGGGCCTTCAAGGACAAAGATGGCAAGGAGGGAGAATTAGAAGAAAGAGGGCCAGGAATACAAAGAACCAAACAAGGTGGACCAGGAGCAAGAGGATCAAAACCAGGAAGACATTTTAACCATTTCCAAAGAGGACCTGTACATATTTTGAGAGCAGGGATAGTACAACATGAGGCATTGGTTCAAACAAAGTGTAATTAAAAGAACGACATGATCTACCAGGTCATAACAGGTACCACTAGGATACTATTACTTAGGTGATGAGCAGTGTGCCGGCCACAGGACCAAACCTTGAAACAAACTCAACAGCATGAAGATGAATAGCACATAGAAATCTGTTCATGACATATTGTGTGTGTCAGTGAATGACTGAGAGTGGTAGACTCAGGATACAATCAGAATAGCAGAAGAACACAATAAGTGACCAGTCACCTGAAGGGGTCAATCAGACTGTGACTCTTCTGTAAGTGTATCTGTTAGAAATGGGGTCTTTGGTTGGCATTCAGGTTACACCCTATCCAAGCAAGGACCCTTACTCTAGTCCGGGCAAAGAAGGAACATACCTGGTCAACCCCCCCATCAACCCCTTGGTAGCTTGGCATGAGCAGAAAGGCTTAACCCAGAAGCAATGTGTAAAGTATTTCTACCAACACACACCGTGATACAGTCAAAACACTACAAAATGGACACCGCACCAGTTTAGAAAAATCAGCAATATTTATCTAAAGCAAACAAGACCAAAACAACAAAAATCCAACATACACAAGTCAAGATATACATTTTCAAAAGAATAAGAGTCTTACTCCATAGAAAACAATGGAAACGTTGATTTTACATAAAGTACCTGGTTTGCATAAAAAATAAAGCACAGTGAGCTTGCATCATAAAAGTCAGTGATGCGTTGATTCCTTAGTCGAGAGTGAGGCCGTGTGTCCTTCTCTTCTCCAGTCAGGTTAGCGATGCGTCGTTTTTCACCCTCGCAAGAGAGAGCGTAGTTTTTATTTACATATTATAGACGTGAAATGCTTATGATTAACAATGCTACATTAAATAAAATATTCATTGAAATATATTCATTAACATAAAGGATTTTATGTGTGTAAACTAATGTCAACTATAAAAAATAATCGTTCATAGATTGTTAAAACTGTGCACATTAAAACGCATAAAAACTGCATTCATTAGAACTCGTATATCTTAAGTTAGCGTGAGTCAAGCAAAGCTGTGTAGCTCTCATATTAAAGCATATTCTTCTGTCTCTTCAGTGTGCTGACTTGCAAAAGACCATGACCCAGCGATTGTTCTTTTTCTTCAATAGTTCGCAACAATGCCAGATTTTCTCATCCGCATGCTAGCAGCTTTTAGTATAAAGTTATGTGCTTCGAAACATTAATGGACACTTCCAAGGACGATGGAGCGAGAAGAAGAGAACTTTTGACCTGATACGTATAAAGACAATGAAGTAATCCCGGATGAGCCACCTACGAAAATACGTCAATTATGATGACCAATTAGAACATAAAGATTTATCAAAAATGACAAAATGCATTACTTAATGTATAATTTGATAGGTTAACAATGGTGGGGTGTATTGACTGACCAATAGAATTTTGGGGGAATGAATCACGAAAAAGGGATAAAAAACCCATGACACAGGAGACAAACATTCATTAGGTAGGGAATGATATCGATTGCATCCAGAAACTCTGTCACTTTATTTGGTGATTGAGACTTAGACAAAACCATCCTAGCCCATAGACTGCCCCCATTACACTTTCCTCCTTATGAGGAGAGTGTCCCTTGCCTCTAATTTAGATAGACTGATGGTGAACTAACTGATGTCCTGAGGACGAAGACTAATCCTGCATGCTGACCTATCTCGAGGAGGGTAATTATAATGCTAACGGAATCTATTTGCCTTTTCTTTCTAGGTACCAACTGCTGTATGTTTTGATTAGAGACCTTAGTTAGATGTTTTCCAAATTGGTGTTCAAATTGTTTTGCATGAAGCCCAACATGCTAATGCTAATTAGAGGTTAGACGAGGTATTCATTTTGACTGACAAACCGACGTGACTGACGTGATGCTATGCTGAACTAGTATCTTAGAACATTCGATGTATTATGATTCGCTTATATCCATCTGATTATCTATGCTACTGATCTATGCATTATTGAAAGCTTATTATGGTTGTCATCTTGTGACTATGTTTATATGCTTCCTGGCTTTGAGATTGATGCCTTTGCTACTAGATTGTAATCCATAGGGAATAAAACTCATAAAACTTCATTAAGGTGTGGTTATTCATGACTGAAAGGTCATGGGTGCGCCGAATGTTTATTAAATGTTTAAAGTAAGAGATATTTTGGTGTTAAATATTGACAATGTTATTGACATATTGATTGATATTTTGATCAGTTATCTCGTCCTACGGTGTCTTACCACTGGGCCCAAAGATTCATTGGCCTAAAACGAGTCCTGATGTGTATAGATCAACATAGACGGACGCGTTAACAGAGCGATGCATCGATTTCCGTACAGGGCATTTCAGATCCGTGCAGGTTAATGATGACTTTGACGCCCCTGTGAGAAATCCAGTTGCACGGTGCTAGAAAACCGCGCTGTGTGGGATTGTGTCATTAGCAGCCGCAAGCTTGTGTTACGCCGTTTCTCCAGCTGCGATGTGTCAATCTCCCAGCCGCAATGCAGGTGGAGCATCGATTTTAGCTGCAAAACGTGTGGCGTGTCATTCATCCGCTGCGTTGCAGATGGTGCATTGAACATTTCACTGCACGGTGTTCTTTGCGTGGATTTCAGTCCTTGTTCTTCCAATTTCATCTTTCAGGGGCCCAGGGACTGGATAGGGCACCACTTGGCAGGGCAGGAGTCTCAGTAGAGAGTCCAGGTGCTGGCAGAGGAAGTCTTTGAGGACCCTGAGACTTCAAAACAGGAGGCAAGCTCAGTTCAAGCCCTTGGAGATTCTTCTCAAGCAGGAATGCACAAAAGTCCAGTCTTTGACCCCTTTCACCGGCAGGAGCAGCAACTGCAGATAGCCCAACAAAGCACAGTCACAGGCAGGGGCAGCACTTCTCAACTCTTTAGCTCTTCTCCTTGGCAGAGGTTCCTCTTGGTTCTAGAAGTGGTTTTGAAGAAATCTAAAGTCTGGGGATTTGGGTCCACTAGTTATAACCCTTTCTCCCTTTGAAGTAGGCGAACATCAAGGAAAATCTCTGTTGTTTACAGGATCCTGCCTTGCCCAGGCGAGGCCCCAGACACATATCAGGGGGATGAAGACTGCATTGTGTGAGGGCAGGCACAGTCCATTCAGGTGTAAGTGACCACTCCTCCCTCCACTCTATCCCAGATGGCTCATCAGGATATGCAGACTGCACCTCAGCTCCCTTTGTGTCACTGTCTAGAGGAGATTCACAAACAGCTTAACTGTCAGTTTGACCCAGTCAGGGAATCTACAAACAGTCACAGAATGGTTAAAGCAAGAAAATGGCTACTTTCTAAAAGTGGTATTTTCAAACTAACAATTTAAAAACCAACTTCACTACCAGATTTTGTTTGTTTAATTGTGAGTTCAGAGACCCCAAACTGCAAATATCTATCTGCTCTAAAAAAGGAAACTGAACATTAAGAATATTTAAAGGCAGCCCCCGTGTTAACCTATCAAAGAGATAGGCATTGCAACAGTGAAAACAGAATTTGGCAGTATTTCACTGTTAGGACATGTAAAACACATCAGTACGTGTCCCACCTTTAACATATACTGCACCCTGCCCATGGGGCTACCTAGGGCCTACCTTCGGGGTGCCTTACATGCATAAAAAGGGAAGGTTTGGGCCTGGCAAGTCGGTACACTTGCCAGCTCAAATTGGCAGTCCAAAACTGCACACACAGACACTGCGGTGGCAGGTCTGAAACTTGTATAGTGGCTACTCATGTGGGTGGCACAATCAGTGCTGCAGACCCACTAGTAGCATTTGATTTACAGGCCCTAGGCACCTCTAGTGCACTTTACTAGGGACTTACTAGTATAACAAATATGCCATTCAGGGAATAGCTAATTACACATATAATTTCACATAGGGTGCACTTGCACTTTAGCATGCTCAGCAGTGATAAAGTGCCCAGAGTTACAAAGTCAGCATAAACAGAGTCCAGAAGACAGTCAACAACCTGGAAAACAGAGGCAAAAAGCTAGGGGAGCCCACGCCAAGGATGCCAGGTCTAACAATGTGCAATTTTTTGAGTTATGTGTCCCATTCCATTGCACTGGGGGCTCTGCGAAGGCCATGGGCTTCCTCTCGCCAGCGGGCCGCAGATTCAGTCTTTCCCTATTTCAGAGTGGCTGCGCACCAGTACTGTAGTGCAGGCAGACTGCTGGCCTTCCAATGCATCACAATAGATCTCTTAATGAGCAACAGGCCCCTGTCTAAAATTCGATTGATGGCGCTTCCCGATTTCTTGTGTTGGAAAAGTCCCAAAATTCCACTTTCCGTGGAGTACAGCCCCGCCTTCCCCATAAAATCTGTCAATGTGTCTATGGCATCCAGCCACACTGTCGCCACCACTGGGCAGTTCCAGAACATGTGGGCCATGTTGGCGTTGTGTTTTCTGCATTTAGGACAGTTCAAGTTGGTGCTATATATTCAATGTAAGCACTCCAGAGTGAGATATGCCCTATGCTGAATGTATTGGAATTTTGCATTTCAGGAGAGGTTGCTTGGATACGCTAGGACCCTGTCCCATTACTTTTGCATCAGAGCCCATCTGCTCTCACCCTACCTTTTCTGTTGAGTGGATTGCAGAGGTTTGTGCTGGGTGCAGGCCAGGGCCTGAGTGAACCATGTAATTAGTCTGCGACCATTGGAGACCAGATGGTGTAAAGTGTGTACACCAAGGGGTGTGTTGGGGTTCTGTGTCTACTGTCTGCCAGAGACATTGCATTTCGTTGCCTGGAAGTGGCCCATTGGTGAATTATGTTTGGAGTGTACCTGCGCAAAGAAAATTAGTGCAATATTTTGAAACAGTGCGCCAAGAGTGTCAACCCCCACCATCTGCCATGACTCTAGACCCTCTCTGACAACCAATTCCCTGAAGGGGCGGATAAAGTTGATGGGTGTCTCCAGCGTGTATGGTGTGGAAGCCGGTGTGCGCTATTTTAAGGAGGTTGTTAGGCCTACTGAGGAACCTACCCAGTGGCAAGAATGCCTTCTGCACCATGCGCTGAGTTTGGTCTAATGTGATCGATCCCAATGCTTCCAAGAGGCAGCCTGCTAACCAGGGAGCTAGACATTGCAATCACCAAATAATAATGTTCAAAACTGGGAGCTTCCAATCCTCCCCTCTCCACTGGGAACTGGAGTGTATGAAATGCAACATGGCTTCAGCTTTATTCCAGAGAAAGCTCCCTAGTACGCTGTGTAAGGTGCAGAATGTGTTACGGGGTATATACACTGAAAAGTTATTGGAAAAGTAGAGAAGGTGAGGGAGCATTTCTACCTTGGATAGTGATACTCAGCCCTGAACCATGGGTGGAAACGTGCTTCAGAATATTTATTGGGGTCAGAAGGAGGCGATGGCCCTAGTAAAATTGCCATCAATTAAGTCCTGCATGCTATCATAAATATGGATGCCCTGATACCGGAATGTGTGTGGTTCCCATTGTATTAGGTGGGTATTGACCTTTAAAAGCTGCCTTGGACAGTCTGGGCTAATGGGAAACAGGTTCACTCCCAGTCTGAGGAAGCACAAAACTCCTCTAGGACGGCTCAAATCTCCTCTATCCCCTGACACACGAGACAGATATAAATGAGCACATCATCTGCATAAATTGAGATGGTATGTAACTCATCACACAATGAGATGCCCCATGTCCTCTGATCCTGTCACAGTTGTTGTGCTAGGAGCCCCATTACTAGATCAATGAAGAACGAAGATAGAGAGCCTCCCTGGAGCATTCCTCTGCTGATTTTGATAGGGTCTGAAATGAGTTGCCCAGTCTTTACATGGGCCTGGGAGGTTGGTGCAATAAAGGCATAGAAGGCATTAGAGCCAGCCTGTGATGCTGAATTTCAATAGCATCACAAACATGAACTCCCAGTCCACTGTGCCAAATGCTTTCTCTAGGTCTGGTACTAGGCAAGTTGCGTAAGACCAGTGAGTCGGTGCTTGATCCATCACTCTGCGGAGTGTGCATATGTTTAGGGTGGCCAAACGGCTCAGGATGAAGCCATTTTGATCCTTGTGGACCAGATGGGGTAAGAATTAAAGAATGCATCCAGCTACAATTTTACTAGGTGTTTCATAGTCAGTCCCTAGCACAGAGAGCTAGTGGTATAATATTACTTCTAGAGGATCTTTATCTGGTTTTAGTACAGAGATAATCAAGAAATCTCAGAATGTTGGGGGGAGACGTTCTTCCTCTAGGACACATTGATATTTCTCAAGTAACTTGGTGGGCTGAAGATCCTCATAGGCCTCGTAACACAGAACTGGAAGTCTGTCTAGTAGCAGACCCTTGAATGGCACCCTTGATCTCTTGCCCCATGAGGGGTGCATGGGGGTCCTCACAGACTGTAGGAACTTCGGTAAGTAGTGTGGTTCTCTCAAGGAATGTCCGTATATGGTCTTCACGATTAATGAGAGTAGGATCATATAACAGATTGTAGTGGGAGATAAATGTGAAGATGTCCACTAGGGTGGTGGCTAGGCTTGTCAGGGATGGTCAAAAGATGGTGACTGGGGGGCCGGCATCTGGCTGCATAGTAGCCATGACTTCAATCTACCAGACTTATTGCCCTCTGCATGCATCCTTTCCTGGTAAGCACAGAACTCAAGGTATATAAGTTGCTCATTCAGGGAAGCATGGCAAACCCTGGTCACCTCTAGTGCATGCCTTGGTGTGTGAGTCCCACGGGCCTCTGTCTCCAGGGCGCCCAAAGACATTTCCAAGATGATAGATATTTATGGAAGTCTGCTCTCACTTCCACCACAGCGTTGATACAGTGTCCGCAGAGTACTACTTTTAAGGCTTCTTATTCTGTGGGCCTTGTGGTGGCCATGGCCCATTTTCCCTCAAGGTAGGGAGATGGCACCTCCCTAATCCCGTCTCCAAATGAGGTGTCCTCTAACATTGCTGTCTTGAGTCACAATGTGGGAGGGTGAGTGCGAGGTACACCCCACTGGAGGTGGAGCTGGAGCGGGTTGTGGTACCTAAGTACTCTGCGCTGGTGACTTGTGAGTGGGTAGTCGGATGCCAGAAAATGTGGTCTAGGTGCATGCATGTAGATCGTGGAGAGTCAATAATAGGAATAGTCTCTTTTGTGGGGGTGTGGATTGCATCAGCAATCAAAGAGCGACTGACAGGTGTGTGAGCCATTGTGTCAGGTCTACTGTGGTCACCATAATAGGAGAGGTTGGCAGCGGAGGGTGTGAGTGGTGCAGACTGGGGTTTATGATACAATTAAAATCACCTCCAATAATCCATGGGATGTGCGTACATCTGGTGAGGATGACAGAGGTGGGCCAGAAAGGTTTGCTGCATTACATTGGACATGTAAGTATTACCTAGGAGGAAGGGCGACCATCTAATTGTCCCTCCACCAGGACATAGCATCCCTCAGGGTCCACCTCAGTAGCAAGACATTGGAAGAGGAGTGTGAGTTGGATCCATTCAGGGGCATAGCGGGCAAAGCCCAAATATGTAGTGCAGTAGCATTGGCCTCACCATTGGTTCTGTAGCTGGGTGTCTTCACCACGTGCAATGTGTGTTTGTTGGAGGAATTCTATTTGTTGGTTACAACGCTTAATATATCGCTTAATGTATTGCTGTATAATGTGACACTTGTGCGCTGTCCCAGTACCGCAGACATTCCAAGTGAGTATCTGCAACCTGGTCATGTCACCGTAATACCATTGGAAGTGTGTTTTGCCCAGGGCCGGTGTGTTGAACCAGTGAAATGAAACTTCCAACTCCCCACCCAAAGCAGAAGTGGGAACTGAAACTGCCCAAACTCTCAACTATCACACCCATAAGTGGAGAACTCCGGAATATAGAGCCACGAAAGGGACTCTTACCAGGGAGGATGATCGGGGTAGAGTTGGGGTGACTGAAGTTCTTGATTTGTCACTAATCGGCCGACAAGTGACAAGAGGTGTGGCAGTCCATGGACATGACACTGTGACCTATTGGGATTTTTATGAGGTGTAGAATTTGGGAAAAAAGTTGCCACTTGGCATAGCAAGGGTGGCCTGCTGTAGTGTACCGATCACAGGCTGGCTGTTAATGATCTTCGGGCTAGTGCATCAGCAATTCGTGGGGTAACAGGTGGTAGGACCACCAAGGGGGCACTACCTGCAGAGGTGTCAGAGCCACTTTCTGGCAGGGAGTCATCAGTGATATGTGCTGGGGGAATGGCATTCCATGGCCAGACTGGTTACTGTTGAAACTGCCTAGATCTTTTCCTCATGTGCCTTGGCCGGATAGGGAGCACCTTTCATGTGTATCCCTCCACCTCCATGGTCACGTTGTTGTTTTTGTCAGCCATTGCCAGCAGGTCTAGAGCCCTCCGTTGGGATGGATGTGGTGGACTCAGCCACGCTGTTCCACCCAGTACCAAGCCTCCGCAGACTCTGTGAAGAAATAGCTGGTTCACCAGCACTTTTAGTTTGGTCAGAAACAGTAGCGAGCATGTGAGGCCCACATGATGTAGTAGTTTCTTGACTCCCATAAAGGAGGCTCTACGACACTGTACCACCAGTGTATAGTTTTGGAACAAAAGGATTTGGGTGTTATTGTACAACAGTGGGGCTGCTGTGTGGACCGCCAGTGGGATAGTTTCTTTGTTTCTTCATAAGTCTGACCACAACTGGTCGGGGGTGATCCTGGCAGCAGCCAGAGTGTAGGAACCTGTTGAGCATGCACAACCACATAGTGGGCAGACAGGTTTGTGGGTGATATTGTTTGTTCCAGCCACTCCTTGAAGAAGGTTACAGGGTCTGAGCCTGCCACTCCTTCAGGGAATCTGACTATATGGAGGTTATTGTGCAGGATCACCCATCAGAGTCCTCCGCCCTGTTCTCCAGTTCCTGGAATTTAGTGACCAGTGAGCGGACCAGTCCTTCAAGAACGGTGACAGCAAGTCAGATTTCATCTAGTGTGTGCTCCGTTTGGTCATCGCGGAGCAGTCCCAACTCCACAGCCACCACATCACCCTGGTTGCATTGATCCTGATGGGTGTCGGCTATGGCGGCTTGGATCTTCTCCAGTTTGTCATCGGCAGAGCACACAGCCGTGTCCACTCTCAGTGTCTCCTGGTCGGTCTGCGCAGTGGATGTTGATTCTGAGCGGCCCAGTGATTGGGTCCTACCTCCGTCTCACCACCCCATCTCTAAGTTGCATGCCCATGTCGCATTGTAGGGTGTGCTGTCCAGGTAAGGACCATGCAAGGGATGGGGATCTGAAGGAGCTCATCATTGTGGGTCAATGTGGCTGTCCTCTGGCACACCAGAGGGAATCCAGCGCCAGAGCGGCACAAGCAGTCTCAGAAGTAAGAGCCAGAAGGCAAGTCTCCAGGTTTGGGCATGTGGGCCAGGCAAGTAGGGCAAGAGTGAAGGAGTGATGGCAGCAGCAGGGAAGACCTGAGGGAGAGGCTCCAAGGGTGCAGGTCCGGGCTGTACAGGGACCCACCACTCCCCCCGCAGGCGTGATCCAGGAGTGCCCTTGGAGAGGGGCACAAGCAGTTTCAAGTACCTCTGCATGTCCAGGAGGGCCATAGATGCAGTAAAACATTGAGGAGGGTTTATTGTTCTGGGCTGTCAGGAGGAGATATCAATGAATCCTGCTCTCCTTTCAACAGTGCTAAATTGCATTGTTTGACAAGTGTCACTCCCCACGGTTAGGGGGCTCACCTGGCTTTAGTCTCATTGATGCAGGGGCCCATAGTCTAGGCCAAAGACTCAGAATGGGTAAGCACGCTGCTCTCCATCACCCTCCTCACCAGTCCATGCTCAGAGGCAGCACAAGACACCAGGCATCCCACAGGAATGACAAAGGGACTTTGGGTGAGGGATACTCTGATCCACCTTGGCACAAAAGCTACTAATCTCTGTTTTCCAAGTGGGCCAGAGCTGCAAGCAGGCCAACAGGCCAAGGGTCCTCCAAAGCCCCTTGTAATGTAGGGGGCATGCAGGTATTGTGATATTAATGGAGGGGGGTTTATCATCAGTTGCTGTGCGGGTGCCCCCATGCCCCAACAGTTATACTCACTGTGCCCCTATGCAGTGCACCATAGGCCCTAATTATGGGCTGCCCACGTGGTTTGGCATGGCGGGCAGCTCAATCTATGGCCCCCACCAGTGTAGTCTGCAAGTTTGCCTTAGTGCCTGAGCAGCCTCCTGGTCTCATGGGCCCTGCAGCGGTGAGAGCTGCCGTTCCTCATCGTGGTCATGGAGTGGGAGGAGAGATCCTTTGGTGTACTGTATGGAGCACAGGAGGTGTCCCCGCCCACGTAGTTTGCAGGCCCAGCAGGCCCAGTCTTCCTGGTCACACAGTCTCTGCAGTTCACTCCCTAGCTGGCAGGTGGGCGAGGTCAATCATGCACCATGGGGATTGGGCCAAACTCGCACCACTGTCCAAACGAGCGGAGGTCGGATGGGTGATGCTCCCCACCATGGAACGGTTCGCCTCACGACCCGTGGCTATAGTAGCAGCCAGGACACCCTATGTAATGAAAGAGGTGTTGGCTCTGATTTCGTATGCGGGTCCCAGGCTTAGAGCAAATGTGGGCAAACAATCAGGCCTTCAGGCAAGGGCAACGGCTCAAGGGATTTCAAGGGGGGGAAGCATTCCTCAGGCTGACATGAGTGGAACAGTCAGGGCTGGGACCAGGAAGGATGATGACAGATCTTAGGCCAGTGCGCAGAGCTGGGCTAAAGTGTGTCAGCCACACCCCCTAGGGGTGTAATGTGAAATGAGGGTGTTATCAAAGGTGTTGCCATCTACCTGATATACATATGTGTAATTTAATGTGGAGTATTTAGCAGTGTGTGTGTAATACATCTACGTTTCCTCTGCAAAAGTAAAAACACTGGCTGCAAAATGATTTATTTAGTGTTGTTCCTGCACACCAGCAAACTGGGATTACCAGCTCACACCACCTCCCCTGAGTAGGCCTTGAACTGCTCTACTTCACTACCCTGAGAGAGTCAAGTGCTACAATGGGGTGCTTGGTTCCCAGTAAAAAAGACAATTGTGGACTTAGAACTTGGGAAGGACTCATCTTTTGCAACTAGTAACCCAATTTCTTACACCTTTAAACTGGGTGACCGGAACAAGGAGTAGCAGTACTAAGAGGATGAGTTAGTGGAGAATCAGGATGACAAGGAACAGGAGGACATGAAGGGCCATGATCAGCAGTCTATAGAGGAGGGCCAGGTCAGTTTATGAGCAGGTGGAGTAAGGCCATTAGGAGCAGAGGCCAGATGGAGGAGGATTAGGTGGACTAGGAGGATTAGGATAAACAGGTCCTGGAGCTGGATTATGAGGACCAGAGAGGCCAGAACCAAGGGACCAGCACCAGGAGCACCAAATGGAGCAGGAGGACCAGGAGTTGAGGGAGAAGGACTAGGATGATGAGGGCTGCGTGGCAAGGACAACCAGAGTCAGGAGGACCCAGGTTATCAGACCAGAGCCATGATGACCAGACACGGCCTAAGACACATAATAAGGATAAAGAGGAGCAGTATATCCCTAACTAGGAAGGCTAGGGGTGTCAGACCTATGAGGACCAGCACAATAAGGCCCATAGAAGATTCCAGCAGACCTGCTGGATCAAGATGTAGAGAAGATCAATAGGCCCACTTTTATTAAAGATGATAAGTATTTGCTTAAACAAATCAGAGCATGTAAAGTGAATGAAAAGAAAGGACTGTTACTTTCTGAAATTTGAGTGATACCATGTCTGATGCTAGCAAATTTGTCCGAGGGTCTATTGGAGGACAGAGGGGCAGCAATTTTGCAGGATGGTCTAAAGGTGGACAAATGAAAAGGATTGTCGTCTCTAAAGGATCGCAGAATGAGTTTAAGAACCTCAGAGGACTGAGACAGCAAAAATGATTAATGGCTAACAGAGTATCAAAGAGTGAAGTCATCTAGCAAAGAGGAGTTCAGGATCATTAGAGCTCTGATGACCAGAAATGAGTCAGGAAAGCAGATAACATCCAGGGCCAGCAGCAGTAGCTTCAGCACTATATTAATAGTCTGCAAAACTTTGAAGGAAAGTGAGGGTGGTGGAAGTACACATGTGGCAGACGATTTTGGAAAACAAATGAGGAGAAGTGAGGATATTTATCATTGTCACCCCTTCCCTGGGAAGGCATATGGTTTTGGTGCATCCTCAAGTTTACAGGCTCTTTTAAATCTGGTGATGTGTGAAAATCCATTGGTGTTCTGTAGTAAAAATCACTGCAACGCCCATGGGATGCCTCCCTAGAGCAGAGTAATACAACGCAGCAATATGCACTGCCATGCCTTACTCTACATCTATGAGGCCATTCAAAGCGACGCAAAGTAGCTTTGCGTGGCCTCATAGATATGGTTGAAAGGTTTGCACCACTGCTGCGCCACTAAAATTGTCACAACAGCGATGCAAGTCTCCCATAAATATGCCCCACAGTGACACCCTGCACCGATCAAGCAGTAGAAATTGAAGTATTCAAAAGAGCAAAATCTTCATCTTTTGCCGATTAACCTTTCCTCTTACTCCTGAACTCTGTTTGTATACATTGACTATCTCAGGGCCACCTTAAAGAATTTGAAAATGTTGTTTATTGGCATTACAAATGTCTTTCTAATAGCTACAGCATGTGTGAATCCTTAGGTCTTGCTTGCTTTTCACTCTCATTCTGTCATAATGAATAGAAGTCATTTTGTTTCAATACAATTATAAAAACAGAGAAATGGGCAAACCCGCTGCAATGCCTATGGAACGCCCCTTTGACGCAGCTTAAGGAAAAGCAGTGACTTCTGCTGCCTTGCATTGTTCCATATCTACGAGACCTCGAAAAGCCATGCAAAGTGGCTTTGTGGGGCCTCGTAGCTATGGGTCTGCACTCTTTGTCATTGGAACGTCAACATTGTTGCACCAGTGGCACATGGGGGTGGTAAATATGTCCCCGGTGTGAAAAATGAGCAATCTAAATTCCAGTGGAATGGACCAGATCTCAATGCTCTCCAACTGGCAATCATAATTTGTAGGAAACCCAGACTCTAAATGCACTAGCTGGAAAGGGAATAGACCAGGGTTCTTTCCTTTACGTTTAGGACCTTTCTATAATTGCAGACTCCTTTGAGATGACAGGTACAAGTGGGTGCCTCTTTCTTAATCTGTGGCATACTTTCTAGACATACTGGAGGCAAGTCTGGTGCAACAACACTTCTTTTCAGGTATTCATCCCTGTGGTTTCCGACCATTTTTCAAGGAGGGAGAGGTATATATATATATATATATATATATATATATATATATATATATATATATATATATATATATATATATATATATATATATATATATATATATATATATATAGCTAGATTCATAGATGTGTTTCCTCAACTGTTTTGCAGTCCTATCTTTTGAGAGCAGTACTCTTGTCTTTGTAGTTTGTGAAAGGAACCAATACATCTGATTTTCAATTAAGAATTGATACAAGCCTGTCCACATTTTGATTGGACATTAGTCTATGCTTGGTCTTCTGAGGTCAGGGGAAAACAAGTCCTTGATGTGATGTGACAATCCTGTCTGTGTTTTTATAGAAGCGGGAGAATTATAGTATATAACCCATAATACCTGACTGCCCGGACATTGAGTGATGCTAGCAGATGGGTCAGGATTCTTCACATAGCTGATCATATGCCTATATCATAAATCTTTAACACATTGCTATTATGATGCCAGATCTCTCTGAAAGATTTATTTTGTTGTGAAACTCAATAGGATGTAGTAATTTAGTTAATTGTTTTACTTTGTTAACCAGGGTCACAACTCCAACAATACATTAGGTTCTTAACTACGTTATGGAGGCCACAGGAAACACTACATTGGAGTTAGTTCATATTTGAAAACACTAGTGCTAACCCCAATCCTCTAAAAGTGATGCACATATCAAGCAATAGACACCTAATTCAGCAGACGTAAAGAACCATAAGGGAATACACACATCCTTTTTGCCTACAAAAACATATTTTGATGAAGCAGCTAGATATGGAGTCCATTTTGGATTACATAATGCATTATTCTTTCCCAGACCAACTGCATACAATGGAAGGGTTCCAGTTCATAGTAGCTACCCTGCACAATCTTGGTGGGAGGCAAAGGCATCCTATTACCTCTTATGTTAGAAATTTCAGTCTTAGGGGGGTTTTCCCCTTAACATTTTGCCTTCCTCTTGCATTTTTCAAATTTCATTTTTGCTGGCATTAGGACTTGGAGCACTTTGCTACTGCTAACCAATGTTAAAGTGCATTTGTTCCCTTCTTAAAACATGGTAGTATTGGCTTATCCTCAATTGGCATATTTGATTTACTCACAGGTTCCTAGTAAAGTGGTACTACATGTACCCAGTGCCTGTAAATTAAATGCTACTAGTGGGCCTGCACCACCTATTGTGCCATCCACTGTTATAAGTAAAAGATATAAGTAATAGTTAAAAGTTATAAGTAACAGTTATAAGTTAAAGTGTTTTACTTATACATTTGCAATATTGAAAATAGTCATCAATCCCCATATTGCCTGTATGTTTATGAGAATGACCATACAAAATCATACTACACCACGAGTGAACAACCGTAAAGTATTTCAAAATTACAATTATCATTCATTAAGTATGATGTGCTATATTATCCCAAAAAGATAAGAACATAATCCAAACATTTTGAAAAATGAGATTCCACAGTGTTATCCTTCTCCATATAGTACTAACATACATCAATACATAAAAAGGACATTTTTTGGGGTTGAAAAGGAAGGTAGAAAGTCCTCTAACTAGTTAATAAGCTGTACACATTCCTAGAGGACAAATGGCATACCAATTTCGCGCCGATCAACCTGACATCCTGAGCGAAAGCCGTCATATAGGGTGGAGCCATAGTGAAAAGCACACCCACGTGCATGTTTAAAAAGATGTTGTGTTGCGTTATGATTTCAGCGGCCGCCATCTTTAAGCAGCGAAAACCGCATATCGGGCATTATAGATGTACGTTTCAACAACTGCACTACCGAATCCCACATAACTTCAACAACAAATTCCAAAAGGAAAAGATTAAATATTAGCAAGACCATGTCTCCCATACCTAACCATGTGTACAAAGTATATTTATAATGTCGACCCGTGTATGGCACCCATTTTGTAATAGGCTCTCAACCCCTTGAGGATACAGAGCAACACTTATTAATGACCAGTCCCTTCACAATTTTCCCCCAATATAGCGCCCATTATTCTAATGGGTCAGTATTCCAATAAAGACCAAAAGCAACATTCATCGGGGACATAGGCAAAAACGGAATTCCCCATTTACACAAGGCATATCTCCGTTTCATGTCATAGAGTAACAGGGCCTGATATGATAATTTATCCTTTATAGTTAATCACTCATTTTTTGTATAGCCAAATGAAATAATGGCTTTTGATCCACTTGTCACTATTGCAATTTTTTTAAAATATAGGCAGTAGTAAAAGTGACATGTACCAGAAAAGAGCAAAAGAAAAAGAAATACAGTAAAGAAAAATAAAACAAAAACAAACCATGCAGGAATAATAATCAACTCATGTGTGTTTAGATATTTTGTGATATGCTATCATGATAATAGCAGATTTCCACTATACTTATTTAAATAAATAATTGTACATCATTAGCCATTCTTTTAGAAATCCATCAGCTACTCATAAAATGACTTTCCTGATTTGTATAATTATAAAAAATAATGCATCTCATGGTCCAAATTCATGCCCACTTCTATGCTCTTAAGTTTAATTATCCATCTGGCCTAATTTCTTCTAGGTTCAATTTCTCTATTTCCACCTCTGGGATGTCTCAAAGTTTGGCTAATGCCCATATATTTAATCTGTGAAACTGTAGTGAATCCTAGTTTGTTTTAACGGGTTAACAGGAGTTAGCTTAGCCGTAGGCTTGTAAACTCGTGCCCCCGTCACCCAGTGACTTTTAACCTACTTAGCTTGCTCTGGCCTAGTTCATTTAATTATTTATTTCCTTTAAAATGGCGGCCTTGTTTATAGTTAGGCCACTTGTTATGGGTTCTATTATCAGTGTCACTGCGCCAAGGCGTCAAGATCAAGCACGAAAGACAAACATACAGTAGGCATTCACACTTCGGGATCTTCCCTCTCTATACTTTCGAGGGATTGTTGATATTAATTGCCGTCCCAAGCATGCCTGTTATCTATTGTTATGAATAACACTTATGTCAGGGGACCTTGTAGATCTGTATAAATACAACACACTTTTAGACAGATAATCAGAGGGATTCCGACCAGAGGGCATCGCCACCATCGCTGATACCGATGCTGCAGTCATCTTGACACTGACCCAGTCTTCGTGTCCCTGCGGAGTCTGAGATAGAGACCTCATTCCAAGGTAACGAGGGTTGGGGGCTCCTCTCATGGACACGGCTTCGGCAGATTAGGTTTAACGAACCCAGCTCTCCTTTTTTAGGTAGGAGGTTAGACATACTCTCCTTAGGGTATTAGGGCTTATTCCATCTTTTACATATACATATATTTCTTTCATATATTGTATAATGGTGGGGGTCTTTATAACAATGACTCTCCTCTTCACAATACTGTTGCTTGGTATATTCATTATCCTAATCATTGCAGTTCATGCAACTTATCACAAATTGCAGGTATGTTGAATAAAAACTATTATAACTTTACTGCATCTGTGTTATCGCCTTTGTTTGTATGAGACATAATAAATCTGTGAGAAAAGGGTAATTTCTGTTTAACCACCACAACCCTGAGATATTGTACTTTGAGTCCATGCGTAAGCGACTGCTACAAATCACCTTTTACTATTGTGTTTCTGGTGAGGTACTGCTAGTAAGCCGGTAAGGTTTGGACAATAGTTACAACTAGTTGTAGGAAGAGAATTAGGCGGTCATCGCAGGGCCGGGGACCACGGGAGCACCGCCAACAGGCTGGCGGTGCTCCCAAGGGCATTCTGACCGCGGCGGTACAGCGGCGGTCAGAAACGGAAAACCGGCGGTGTACCGCCGGTTTTCCGCTGCCCTGGGGAATCCTCCATGGCGGCGCAGCTTGCTGCGCCGCCATGGGGATTCCGACCCCCATTCCGCCATCCTGTTCCTGGCGGCTTTGGCCGCTAGGAACAGGTTGGCGGCATGGGGTGTCGTGGGGCCCCTGGGGGCCCCTGCAGTGCCCATGCCAATGCATGGGCACTGCAGGGGCCCCCGTAACAGGGCCCCACCATGATTTTCAGTGTCTGCCATGCAGACACTGAAAATCGCGACGGGTGCAACTGCACCCGTCGCACCCCTTCCACTCTGCCGGCTCCATTCGGAGCCGGCATCCTTGTGGAAGGGTGTTTCCCGCTGGGCTGGCGGGCGGCCTTCTGGCGGTCGCCCGCCAGCCCAGCGGGAAACCCAGAATACCCGCGGCAGTCTTGTGACCGCGCAGCGGTATTCTGCCGGCTCCCGACGGCCCTGCGGATACCACGGCCGGCGGGAGTCAGAATGACCCCCTTAGTCACCTACAAACTAAAGTACTGTCATCCTGAGACCAGCAGTCTTGCTCAGAGCAAGAGTCCAAACTACGACAAAACCTCTCTCATAGCATGTTCCTTGTTAATGTGACAAACTATAGGTGAAGAAGGGTCATTGTTCCTCAGAGCACGCATATGTTCTTGAATCCTCTCCTTTAGAGATCTAATTGTACTTCCGACATAGATCTTACCACAGCTGCACACCAGTATGTAAACCACATATTTGGTATTGCAATTGATCAAAGTCTGAATTTTATATATTTTACTACCATTGAAATTTAATGTAAGAGTCCTCTGTAGAGCTATGCTGCATATATTACATTTACTACATTTGTAGAAGCCAATTAATTTGGCGGGCAGCCAAGTTTCCAATTTATCCCTAACTGGTGGTAAAAAACTCTTACAGACAAGATCTCTGATAGTTGTACCCTCCTTATGAATTAGTTTCGGTTTGGAAGGTAACACTTGTTTTAAAGTATCATCAGTGTGTAAAACACTCCAATGTTTAGAAAGAATTTTATAAATATCCTGGCTGTTCTGACTGTAAGGTGTTCAAAAAGATATTGACCTGAGTAATGTTAAGTTCTTAGTATTGTTTTGATTTTTTAAGAGAGATGATCTTGACACTTTATTGATCTTGTTTCTAGCTGTCCTTCTAACATCTTTCGAGTAGCCCCTTTTGATAAATCTTCTGTCTAAATTATCCAATTCCAGTTCACAGATATCTCCTTTACTAACATTTCTTTTTATCCTGATCATTTCTCCAAATGGGATATCATTTATTTGAGTATTAGGATGTGAACTCTCAGCATGAAGTAATGCATTACAAGCTGTAGGTTTACGATATATTTTTGAATGGACATTGATGTTCTCTGTAAATATTTCCAGATCCAAGAATTGTATTCGATCCTTACTGTATTTATGTGTTATTTTTACATTAAAATCATTTAATGTTGATGTAATTTACAAATTCTAAGAACAATGATTCCATCCCTGTCCAGATCATTAATACATCATCGATGTACCTTCCCCAAAAGAAGATATGTTCAGTTAGATGGGTCGGACCGTTCTGCCAAATATGTGTCTTTTCAAAGGGGCCCATGTAAAGATTGGTGTGAGATTGTGAGAATCGTGAACCCATGGCTACTCCTTGAGCCTGTTTAAACCATTCTCCGCATGGGCGTCTTACCTGACCACCCATTTCTCTGATAGCAAGCAGGATGCAGAATCATTAGATGAGGGGGTCCATAGATTTATTTCAGCCTTACTTAAAATGTGTCCCTCTTTTACAGGGTTTCTAATCTCCTCGCAGGGAGTAAGGAAGTCCTTTCAATTATGCCTCCCCCATATCATCTCTAGGGCTAAGCAATTTGGAGCCCCCCACCCCAATGATCTTCCACAGGTGTTATTCAAACAGAATCCTCTCCTTTGGTCCAATCATTTTGCAAATTTGTTCGAACACTGGCTCTTAACTTCAACAATTCCTGAGTCCTGGCGTGGTGCCATCCTTCATCCTTTATACAAAAATGGCTCAAGGTCAGATCCTGCCAATTTCAGGATGATAGCCCTGCTGGACAATGAGGCTAAGTTCTATGCCATCCTTTTGCTGCAGGATCTCCGTGTCTGGGCTGAATCGAAGGGTGTAATCCCCATAGTCCAAATGGGGTTCTCTGCTGGCTCAGGCACCTCAACCAACTTATTAGCACTTTCTATCTTGATTGACAGGGCGATCTCGTCAGGCCTGATGCTGAATTGCTGTTTTGTGGACTTCAAGGCAGCATTCAATGGGATCCCTAGAAGTGCCCTATGGGCAAAATTGCAAAGTTGGGGCATCCCTTCAGTACTCCTGGGTGCCATTATTGAACTCCATACTAACACCTGGGTCCGTATTAAGCTTGGAGATGGGTGCTCTCAGCTAGGAAAATTCCTGCCACCCGTGGTGTGAAACAGGGGTGTGTACTTGCTCCTCTTCTTTTTAATTTGTTTATTGCAGATAGGCCAACATCTCTTGACGCTGTCAATTCTCATCCCCCTAAGATTGGTGGCTTCAGTCTTAGTCACCTGCTTTATGCCAATGATCTAGCCTTGTTTAGTTGTACTAAGATCGGTCTTCAACGGTTGCTTAACCAACTCGCGATGTATACTTTCGCAAACTGATTAGAAGTTAACTTGTTGAAAACAAAAGTGGTCCCCTTTGGGAGATAAAAACACTCGGGCTTCGGCCCGTACTTTAAAAACCATAAAATTGTTTCTGACCAGTACTACACATACCTAGGGGTGCATTTTGACTCCAGGGGCAGTTTTGTTAAACATAAGAAGGAAATCGAACTTAAAGCTGTGGCCTTGCAGGTGGCCTTTTCCAAATTAGCTGAAGCTTTAAAGGGGCCGACCCTTCTGCCCCTAATGAAAGTCATGAGAGCAAAGATTACCCCTTTATTGGCTTACGGTCAAGAAATTCTGTGGGCAAAGGCTCGTGCCTATTAAATAGGTTGGTTAATAAAAAATGTAAAAGAGTCTTTTATGTTCCGCATCTGGCATCACCCGTGCAGGTACGGCTGGAGTTCGGGCTTCCGGTGGCAGTTGACGCTGGCACTTTCCTGAAGCTGTGTTACAAACTGCGGATGGCCTTGGATGGCCATCTGGAGACAGTCCTCTGGCAAGAAATAAGTGGACTAAAACCAAAGTGCATTTATTCCCAATTTTTGGTTGAGAATGTAAACGGCGATTGGATGCAGGGGATCTTTGGGAAAGCAATCCCCCCATTCCTTGTTTAAATCAGAGATTAAAAAGCTTATTCAACTGTACTCTTATCACTCAGACCGTTCTCTTCTTGTCCATCGGAAGCATGCCTGGGCATTAATTGGTACTTTTAAGCCAGGTATGTCCTCCAGTTTTTTCTCTTGCACATACAGGTTTTGGTTGAAAAAGGCCTTTTTGGTCCTAAGGATGGATGATTGTTTTTTTTTAAAAAACCTATCCCAATGGCAGCTACCCCCTGGGGACAGTGTGACATGTAGAGGCTGCAGCAATGCGAATGAAACCATTGATCATGTGGTTTGCCTGTGTACAGCTTTATTAAGGGAGTGTAGACTTTTGCTCTGGAGTAAATGGAATGAATTGGGAATCCGCTCCTGTCAACAGGCAATTATCCAGTCTCGGGACCCAGGCAATCCAATGTTAAATGTGTTACTGACCAAATTCATTAAAATTGCACCATCTAATTTTAATGGCACTGCGAGCAATGAACACGTTTAGTTGGAACCCTTCCACGCTCTTGCCAGTTTGTCCGTTATTGGTTAGGATGAGGTACTCTAACAGTATATGTTGATGTTTAGGGCAATTATTATTTTATGCACCATGCACTTTAGGGCTGTGCCTATGTATTTTGCCTTGTGTTTTATGCAGGGCTCCAGGTTGGGTGGTTTGTCTTTTAATATGTTACATGCACGATTTATGGTCTGCTTTCAGCTTGAACTAAGTTTTTGAGGGTACTTATTTTCGATTGTTATTAATTGTTTATTGCTTTGCTTATTTGTATTGGATTTTATTATCTGTACAATAAATTATTATACACACTTATTCATTATTTATTGCACTTGGATATTTCATTAGGAGGTCTAGATTTTTTTGGATTAGACTTATATTTGGTGATTTCTTTGGCATGTGGCTTATTTTTTTGCACATTTTTTAATGGTCACTAATTTGATATTTGTCTCACCATACATGGTGGTAATATATTAAGAAGCTTTTATCTTGTGTCATATTGTGTAACTTGATTAACTAATGTATTTATAATATTTGTAATACTATTTTTATATGTTGTTGTTCAATCAGCCTTGAAAAAGTCCTATAACAGGACGAAACACGTGTCGGCTGAATCCTGTGAACTCATGCGAAATTGTTTACAGTGCACCTATCTCTACTTATTTTTCCAACCAGGCTGAACTGTATACCTATATATTTCAACATAAGCTGAGTTGTGGTTGTCAAGAATTACATTTTGCAATTGATACAATTATTTATATTAAATAGATTTATATATATTTGCCACGTACCAATTGATAATCTGTACTGCCTTAAGAACTGCTGCTGTGTGACGCATTCTCATTTCAGGCCCTAGAATTTCTTGTCAACAGGAGACTTGACGATGACCCCGGGCTCTACATCATAACCTCACAGCTCTTTGGATGTGACGCATCACCCCAGCTGCACTCCAAATCCCCAATGACTTCGCATCAGAAGCTCCACAAACAGGATCCTCGATATCGACACAAAAAGGTCTGTGCACTGCAGCCTCACCGTACCTCAGAACAAATGCAATGATTCGGCTTTATGACGCATCTTCAATCTGGATCCACGCAACGCTTTGCAACCCCAGACTTAAGGTCTCTGTTTAAAGTGTTGCACAAATGCTTTACACCTTGCCTCGAAGGTAAAGTCTGACTGCTCTGGGCCAAACTACCAAGGGGGTGAATACAGCTCAGTTTGGGGTTTGCTTGTACCTTACTCTGACAAGGAATGTGGTTGCTGCTCAACCAGGGCTCACACCGTAGTCAACCAGTAACCTAATTTCCTACATCTTCCCTAAATAATTTCTTTATTTAGCCATCCTTTGATCCATAAAGCAGCGAACCCTCTGTCATGAGTGTGTGGATCATTTTCTAGTTACGTTAGTGAAAGATTGTGGGGCACATTGTCTAACCGCTAGGGGCAATGGGGTGCTAGAATCATAAAGGGCCAACAATAGGAATCAGCAAGTTAAACGTTACTTTCCAAGGGCCAGCAAAATGTAAGTTCTTTATTTTCTGAAGTCTGGGTGCTGGAATACACAACAGGAATGCGTGCCCATGTAGTCTATAGTTATAGAAAGATTTCATATGAGGATAAGTGTACAATACAGACTTGCTTAAATCAGCTGTTAACTATTGTGTGGAAAGGGCTCTGATTCCCTGGGTCTCTAAAATGCTGACACACTTACCACCCTTCTTATGATTCAAGTTAAGTTGGAGAATGCTTGTTTTCTGGGATCTGTGAACATATACCTTTGCATGTGAAAACTATGCTCTAAAACACACCACATGAACCTATTTTTTCAATATTGTCTTCTGGGAATCTTCCCCACCTTTCCAACCCCCCTAGAGGAAGTCAGTCTCTCCCTCTGTCTGTCTGACCATGGTAGGTATTTACGCTCCACATCTTTAAAACTATATTTGCCATCACTGGCTAAAGTATCTTTCTTTTTCCACTGGCAAGTCAAAACATGATGTTTTACACTGATGTTACATCACGTTAATGTAAACCTCTTCTCTAGGAACCTATTACATCTTTATTCTATGTCTTACACCACCTGCCTATGACTTAATATGCCAGCATTGTTAAAGGGGGCGGAGGGTACCCAATTACAACAGAACAAACATTTTATGGCAATAATTTACTTATAGTTGTCTTCCCCCAATAAAATACATATTGGTTAATAATCAGTTGTTCTTTATATAGTGCTGGATCACCGTGGTATCAAAGACCTATTATACAAATATCATTTGTCACAATTTCCCAACCCAGCGTCACCATTTTAATGATACTGTATGACTGACTTATTGGTTGCAATACTACATCTGTAGCCTTCTAAAATATTTCTTGATTGTTGCTAACGATGTGCTCTGAGAATAAGAGAATTAGCTACGTCATGTATGTACAATGGACAAATTGGCAGCTGTACTTGCGTTGACCTCATACTTCACTCATTAGAAGGTTTGCTCCTTTACAATTGTACTGCTAACGCGTCCCTTTATGTTAATTAATACACATTAGGACTCGTTTTAGGCCGATGAATCTTTGGACCCAGTGGTGAGACACCGTAAGATGAGATAACTGATTAATATATCAAGTAATACATTGATAACATTGTCAACAAATATCACCACAATATATTCCACTTTAATCATTAGTTAAATCTTTTCGGTGCAACCATGAGCTTTCAGTCATGAATACCCACACCTTATTGAAGTTTTGTGAATTTTATTCCCTATTAATTACAATCTAATAGCAAACGTATTAATCTCAAAACCATGAAGCAAAGGGCATAATCACAATACGGTATTAGTGCAGAGATCTTAGACATAAGGTAGTAATATGGAGATTAACAACTCTAACGTATAGAACCCCATAGGTTTTTAGTTCAGCATAGCACCACGTCAGTCTCGTCAGTTATGACGGTCAAATGAATGCCTCATCTACCCACTAATTAGCATCGGCATGTTGGACTTCATGCAAAACAATTTAAAACACCAGTTTGGAAAACATCTAGCTAAGGTCTCTAATCAAAAATACACAGCAGTTGGTACCTAGAAAGAAAAGGCAAATAAGTGAATTTCAATAGGCAACATTATAATTACCCTCCTCAGTATAGGTCAGCATACAGGATCAGTCTTCGTCTTCAGGACATCGGTTAGATCGCCGTCAGTCTATCTAATCTAAGGGCAAGGGACATTTCCCTCATAAGGAGGAAAATGTAATGGGGCAGTCTATGGGCGAGGATGGTTTTGTCTAAGTCTCAAATCACAAAATAGAGTGACAGAGTTTCTGGATGCAATCGATATCATTCCCTAACTAATGCTCTCGAGTCTCCTGTGTCATGAGTTTTTATCCCTTTTTCAAAATACATTCCCCCAAAATTCTATTGGATAGTCACTTCACCCCACTATCTGTGACCTATTAAATTATACATTAAGTAATGCATTTGTCATTCTTTGATAATTTTCCACACTTTGATTGGTCTTCGTAATTGACGTTTTTCGTAGGTGGCACATCCGGGGTTACTTCATTTTCTGGCACCTTCTTCGGGTCAAGAGTTCTCTTCTTCGCAATTCAGTGTCCTTGGAAGTGTCCATGTTTGTTGCAAAGCCAACATTTTTATATACTAAAGCTGCTAGTATGCGGATGAGAAAATCTAGCAATGTTACATACAATGGAGAAAAGAACAATTGCTGGTTCATGGCCTTTTGCGAGTCAGCACACTGAAGAAACAGAAAAATACGCTTTAATGAGAGAGCTGCATAGCTAGTTTTCCGACTCACGCTAACTTAAGATGTATGAATTCTAATGCAATCTTTATCTGTTTTTAATAATTTTCAGTTAGTCATAATACAAACAATTAATTTCTACAGTCAAGATTAGTCTATGCATATGAAAAATTCTCCACGTTAAAATATGTTTCAATGAATAATATTATTAATGCAGCATTGTTAAATATAGGCATTTCACATCTAAAATAGGTAATGTTTAAACTACACTCTCTCAGTCCCTCCTCTCATGACGCTCGTCATTATACAATTTTTCTCTAGTTTTAATTTTTCACCTTGCGCATGACACGCATTTCAACATCTTGCCCTTTATGTGAGCTTTCCCATATTTCATTGAACATTTTCTCTCTTTCACTTTCTTCGTTTCTTCTAGTTCTTTTTGTCCAATTTCTTTTTATTTTGTCATTAATTTTACATGCCCCCCATAATCCTAATAAACAAACCAAAACAATTAATAGACCCATCATAATTTTTGCAAGTACCCCATTCCAAATGTTGGTAAACCAACTTCCCACTCGGGCAATTCCTTTCCCACATTTCTCCCAAACACCAGGTTCTTTCAGATCCTTCAAGTCTGTACTATCTCTAGTAAGGTTAGTAAGCATGTTTCTAATTTTCTTACTGTTATCTGGAATAAATGAGCAACAATGACGCTCATTAAGCATTTTGCAAACACCTCCACTCTTTGCTAAAAGAATGTCTAAAGCAAGCCGATTTTGAAGAGTCATAGCTCTTTCTGCAGCAAGTTCAGTATCCATCAGGAGTATTGCTCCTGTAAAGTTTGTCAGCATGTTATCCACAATAGTGGACAACTTTTGAATTTTCATAGAATTCAAGATAACCCCTACTGATGGTATTATGGCTCCAAATATATCACCAATGACAGCCGCCACTGATTCTCGTTTTTGTCTAGGATGTTGTAATTCGGACGTTTTAGGTATTTGTTTTAAGTCATCGATCTGGTATATCTTTGGAAATACTATTCCCAAATAACATGTCCCATACCATCCCTTAGGGAGACGGTAATATGCATTCAGTCCACAAATGTAATAGATTCCAGGGATTGCTGGATCTTGTCCATTTAACATAAAGGTCCATTTACTCTGAAACAAAAACACATGCCTACATTCACTCGTACCCACAAACAAATTGTCTTGATCGGATTTGGTCTATATATACAGAGCCTACCTACGTGTAATGCGTCTATAGCTAATTTGCCTTGTGTTTTGATTGCAGTGTAAGCATAATCATTTGCATAAGTATGTTTTTCTAGGCCTTTTTCTAACCTTTCTTTCAGTGCTTTGCGTCTATCATCTGTGTGATCTAAAAAGCTTTTCTCTACAGGAGATAATAAGCAAGTCAAATTATTGCGATGTGCATAAGCAGTTCCAAATGTAAGTGTTGGCTCAAAGAATCCTCTAACTATTTTAATATCATGTTCTTTAGCTAGTTTATTTAGGAATTCAATCACAGGCACAAAAGAAAACACAACATCCAAATTTGAATAAAAGTATTGCACATGCTCTTGATTATAGAATCTTGTGAATAGCAGGCTACAACTAATTCCATAAGTAAGAGGGAGGCTATGATAAGTAACTCCCTCCTGCACAGATGAAGGAATTTTAGGGGCATATTTATACTCTGTTTGCGCCGGAATTGCGTCGTTTTTTTTTACGCAATTCCGACGCAAAACTAACTCCATATTTATACTTTGGCGTTAGACGCGTCTAGCGCCAAAGTCCATGGAGTTTGCGTCATTTTTTTGCGTGGACACCTACTTTGCGTTAATGATATGCAAGGTAGGCGTTCCCGTCAAAAAAATTGACTCCGTGGCATGTGCGCCGTATTTACACTCCCGGGCAAAATTCACGCCCGGGAGTGGGCGGGTCAAAAAAAATTACATCCGCCCGCTTTTGCGCCGTTTTTTAGTGCCTGGTCAGGGCAGGCGTTAAGGGACCTGTGGGCTTGGAAGGAGCCCAGAGGTGCCCTCCCATGCCCCCAGGGACCCCCCCTGCCACCCTTGCCCACCCCAGGAGGACACCCAAGGCTGGAGGGACCCATCCCAGGGACATTAAGGTAAGTTCAGGTAAGTTTTTATTTTTTATTTTTTTGTGGCATGGGGGGCCTGATTTGTGCCCCCCTACATGCCACTATGCCCAATGACCATGCCCAGGGGACAGAAGTTCCCTGGGCATGGCCATTGGGCAAGGGGGAATGACTCCTGTCTTTGTTAAGACAGGAGTCATTTCAATGGGGGTTGGGAGTCGGAAAAAATGGTGCAAATCGGGTTGAGGTGAAAAATTTGCCTCAGCCTGACTTGCCCCATTTTTTGGCGCCCAAGCTCCATATCCCCCTACGCCGGCGCTGCCTGGTGTGCGTCGTTTTTTTTCACGCACACCAGGCAGCGCCGGCGGCTAACGCCGGCTAACGTCATTGAATAAATACGGTGCCCGCATGGCGCTTCAGAATGGTGTTAGCCGGCGCTAATTTTTTTGACGCAAAACTGCGTTAGCGCAGTTTTGCGTCAAAAAGTATAAACATGGCCCTTAGTACATACATAACAATCTTTCGCATCCATAGTTTCCACATACTCATTTAGTAAGCGATAGAAGACATTAGTAGAAAGTTCCCCTTTTGCATTAGTTCCCTCATGCATATGTCTTGCGTCTTGCTCAAATCTCTCCCACAGTGATAGTTTAGTAGTGGTAGTTTCAGGTTTCGAAGTTGCATTAATAGTTTCTTTCTCTCTCTATGGCATTCCCACAATCACTCCCACAATCATTACTGCACATACAACACCTATTATAAGACCTAACCAACCACACACCTTACTTCCTTTGCTACTATAAGCCATGTTTGTATAGAATCAGAATAGCAGATCAACAATCAACTTGAGAAGGAAAAAACTCTTTTTGCGTATATTACAGCATCTTCACTCACTCCAGGACCCTTTTCGTCAATTCAGGTTAGCAGCTTGTCGTAATCAGGTTTTCCTTAAAGTCAAATCCAGGTTTAGTGTCACTTTCCAGTAGTTTATAAAGTCTCTTTCTCCTTTTTAGTTTTCAAAAATTCAGTTTTAGCCGAGTTTTTCCTTTGGAATATCTTCAGGTACCGTAGTATTGGCCTGGTAATTCTCGATCAAAACAGAATGCTTTGAATTCTTGTTGCCATTCAGAGGTTGTAGCATATGCCCATTCAGGACCTGTATATCTTCTGTTTGCTATTCTTTTTCTTTTTAGTCTTCGTTCACCTTGTTGTTCTCCTTCACTCAGATCATCGGCTTGTGAAGTATCACTTTCTTCTATTATTGTCTCATTTGATATCTCTCTTATTTTAGGATGTGACTTGTCTGGCCAATTATCGCCTCTATGTGTCTTAGTTCGGTGTTTTCCTTCAGGACGTTGGACAGCACCCTCCTCTTGTGATATGGTGTTTTCTCTTGACGGACCTGCAACTGGTTCAGGGGACTCTGACACGTTTTGATTTGTATCTACAATTTCTCCTTCTCTTTCGTCTTCTAGTTCTATGCTGAGTTCGGGCTCTAGTCCGTATTCATCTACTTCTGGGAGAACCTCTCCTTGACTTAGTTCTCCTGCTGCCTCAACTGAGATAGGCACTCTGTCGCCTCTCATTGACAGTTTGAGGGACAAGGCTGTTCTCAGTGGGCTCTCCAGTAGTCTCAGTTCCTTCTTGACTGATTTCTGACTCTGAGATTTCTCTTCCTGAAGTTGCTGTTCCGGAAACTTCAAGTTCCTCTTTAACAGGACACGTTACCCTTTTTGTGTGACTGGCATGTATCCAGTTGGGAACCCCGGCACACTTCACAGCAGTGGCGGTCGTCAATATTACTTGATACGGCCCCTTCCAACGCGGCTCAAGACACGATTTTCTCACGTGCTTCTTGACAACCACCCAATCTCCAGCTTGCAGAGAGTGACCTGGTTCGCCAATTGGTGGCAACGCGTTAGCTTCCACCTGGTGAGAGAAAGAGCGAATCACGTCAGCCAAACCTTTGCAGTAATCCAACACCATATCATCTGTAATATTCACTAGGGCATTGGCAGGTACGGCTGGTAATCTCATTGCTCTGCCCATGAGGATTTCATGGGGGGATAATCCCGTTTTCTTATCTGGGGTGTTTCTCATAGACATAAGTACTAGAGGTAAAGCATCTGGCCACTTCATGTTTGTTGCAGCACACATTTTTGCTATTCTTGATTTTAAGGTACCATTCATCTGTTCAACTAGTCCTGATGCTTCAGGGCAATAGCTACAATGCAACTTTTGTTCAATGTTAATTTCGGCACACAGAAGTTTAATCACCTCATTGTCGAAGTGTCTTCCCCTATCTGATTCTATAGAAACCGGAAACCCGAATCTTGGTATCAGTTCTCTGAGTAGTAGTTTTGCAACTGTAAGACTGTCATTCCTACGTGAAGGATATGCCTCAATCCAATGACTGAACACACACACAATCACTGACACGTATTTCAATCCTCCACACACAGGCATTTCGATAAAATCCATTTGCATTTTTGTTGAATGGACCTCCAGCTCTCCCAATGTGGCTCAAAGTTACCACAGTCCCTTTTCCCGCATTCATCTGTTGGCAGATGATGCACCTGTGACAAGTGATCTCTGCGGCATGTCTGAATTTTGGATTGAACCAATCAATCTTAAAGGATCTGATCATGGCGTCTCTTCCTAGATGGGCCTGCCCATGGTATAACCGTGCAAACTGCGACAGAAGACTATTTTGGCAGAACCAGTTTCCCCTCTTCTGAAACCCACAGATCATCTGCCCTTTTAACACACTGCATCCTCTGCCAGGAATGTTTTTCTTCTTTGCTAGCACGACTTTGTAGTGTCTTTAGTTCGTCTAAGGTATCAACCACTCGTAATGCTAGGCTTAAACTCATGTCATCTTCCGGTTGTGGTAACAATTCCCACTGCTCCTTAAATGATATACAATTTAATGCACAAAATCTTGCAACCTGATCTGCATAACTGTTTCCCATTGACACAAAATCTTGTGATCTGGTATGGGCACTGCACTTCACCACAGCAATTTCAAGAGGTAACTGAATCGCATGTAACAAATCTCTTATTTGTTCACCATTTTTCACAGGAGAACCAGAGGAGGTCATGAAACCCCTCTGTGAACAAAGTTGGCCAAAATCATGCACAATTCCAAATCTATATCTGCTGTCAGTATAGATGGTAACTTTCGAATTTACAGCTGCGTGGCATGCTTTTGTAAGAGCTATCAATTCTGCCACTTGTGCGGAAAACACTTTCTCGAGCCAAGAGGCTTCGACAATGCCAGTTATGGTGCATACTGCGTAACCGGCTCTCAATGTTCCTGCTGAATCTCTTAGACAGGACCATCAACAAACATAATGTAATCGTTTTCTTTTAACTGGGTATCCTGTATGTCTCGGCGAGGTTTGGTACAGAGCTCAGTCACCTCAAGACAATCATGCTCAAATTCTTCCCCATCTTTGATCTCTGTATTTTCATTGGGAAGTAAAGTTGCCGGGTTCAGCACAGTGCATCTCTTTAGTGTGACATTTGGTGACCCCAGTATAATTGTCTCGTATCTAGTAAGTCGTGCATTTGTCATATGTTGTGTCTTAGTTCGTGTCAACAGAATTTCAACTGAATGTGGAACCATTACTGTCAGGGGGTATCCCATGACTATGCCTTCACATTGTGACAGGCTTTGACCAACTGCTGCAACTGCTCGCAAACAACCCGGCAAGGCTGCTGCGACAGGGTCCAAAGTAGCTGAAAAATATGCTACAGGGCGATTTGCATCTCCGTGGACCTGTGTTAAAACAGACAAAGAACAAGCATCACGTTCATGACAGAACAACAGAAAAGGTTTTTCATAATCAGGCATTCCTAATGCTGGTGACCTGCACATGCATTCCTTTAATTCTAGAAATGATTCAAGCTCCTCTTTTGTCAAAGTTATGGTGTATGGTTCATCCTTGACTTCTTTTCCTGTCAATTTTATTAAAGGTTTTGAGACAATCGAGAAGTTGGGTATCCACTGATGACAGAAGCCCACCATTCCCAAAAACATCCAGACGTCTCTTTTTGTTGTTGGGGGATTCATTTGTAAAACAGCTGCTATTCTCTCCTTTGATATTCTACGGGACCCTTTTTCAATCAGATGTCCCAAGTATTTCACTTCTTTTTGGCAATATTGCAACTTTCTGGGTGACACTTTGTGCTCATTCTTTCCCAGATAATTCAATAATGCAATGGTATCGTATTTACAGCTGTCTCTAGTCTTTGATGCAATTAGCAAATCATCAATATACTGTACAAGTGTTGAATTAAAAGGCAGCACAAGTGGTTCCAAATCCTTTTTCAATATCTGATTGAAGATGGATGGTGACTCAGAAAACCCCTGAGGAATTCTGCACCAACTGTACACCTTATCCAGGAATTTGAAACTGAACAAAAATTGACTGTCTTCATGAAGTGGTACCGAAAAGAATGCTTGTGATAGGTCTATCACAGTAAACCATTCAGCATCACAAGGGACTTGGAACATTATTACTGCTGGGTTAGGTACCACAGGGCAGCATTTGATCACAATTTCGTTTATTTTTCTCAAATCCTGCACAATTCGAACTTTCCCACAGGGCTTCTTCAAACCCATAATGGGAGAGTTACACGGGCTGCTCAAAACTTCCTTCAGGACTCCCTGTCTGAGGAAATCTGCAATTATTTGTGTTACCTCAATGAGGACAACCTGGGTCATGTGGTATTGTGGTACTTGTGGGAACACTGCATTCGGCTTTATTTGTACCTTGACTGGTTCTACTCCCTTTATCAACCCTACTTCTTTCCCGGTCAAATCCCACACCTTTTCTGTTACAGTCCCTTGTAGATCGGCAGGCAAGTCGATCAGGATGTGCATTGGAAATAAAGTAATCAAAGGATAGTCTTCATTTGTCTCTCCCCCTTCCTCTATGCATTGACTTTCAACCCCCTCATCGTCACTGTTTGTCTGTACTTCTATTCCATCACTGGAACAGGTAATCGAGCATTTTGTCTTACACAGTAAGTCCCTTCCTAGTAAGGATACTGGACTTGAATCGCATACAACAAATCTATGCAGGCCTTGGAAATTACCAATTTCAACCTGCACCGGATCAGTAATCGGATTAGTCAGGTACTGGTTTGCCACACCAACCACTCGTATAGTGCGCCCTGAGAGAGGTAATCTTGGGACTTCTGCACTTCGAACTGTAGAGCGTGTAGCTCCTGTGTCGACCAAAAATGAAACCCTATAGCCCATTACTTTTCCCTCTACATATGGGCCTCTCTGATCCACCTCTAAAGATGCTGCAAGCCTACACTCTTCACTGTCTGAGCTGTCATCTGACCAATCCTCATTCATGCCATTTTCACCTCGTAATGGGAATTGTTGCACAGTGTTGTTTTGATTGGTTACCTGACCTGTGACCTTCTGAGGAAGCATCACCTGTTGCTGTCCCATCGGAGCCATGGGTAATTGCATTTGCTGTCTAGGCACCTTAGGAATCTGCTGCTGCACTGGTTGCATTGACACTGACTGGAAACGCGGCATTTGCATCTGTTGCATGGGCTGTGCCCCTTGCATTTGTACTGAATTATTCTGAAAATTCGGGTTCTGATGTCTCACTTTTGGACCTCGTGTATTTTGTAATGAACCGACATTAATGCTCTGCTGAACTGCACCATCCTGCACCATCCTGCACCATATTCAGACAATCCCGTTTCCAATGTCCCATGCCCCCGCACGCATGACATGGTGACATCTTTTTCATTCCCTGACCGTCGTTTTGAATAATAACATTATTCATGTCCGAACCACGGTTCACAAACCCTCGACCTCTACCTCTCGGCTGTGCCTGAAACACACCATGCATTTGTGGTTGTTGCTGTATCATTTGCTGAACTCCATTCCCCTGGATTCCAGCTTGTGCAGCTCTTATCTGCATCACCATCACTTTCTCCTTCAACTTTTTCTGCTTTAACTCAATCTCGTCACTACAGTATTTCGCATACTGCAACACCTCATCAATCGGTTTAGCTTGCCAACAAATCAAATGGTTCTTAATCATCTGGCCGACCTCTGGCCTCAGCCCTTCGACGAACCTAAACACAAGGTGGTTCATGTCCTTCGGTTCAATAGTCTCAGTACCACTGTAGTGTTTGAACGCTTTTAATAATCTCTCGTAATATGCATGTATTGACTCCTTAACCTCTTGAGAAGTCCGGTCAATTTTCTGCCAATCGGTCACCTTCGGCGACACCTTTTGTTTCAAAAACTCAATTACTTTGTGATAATATTTCATCACTTCTTCTGAAGGTGCTCCAGTCACCTTATCTCTCGCCGGCTCCTTCGTGGGCCAATCTACCCCTCTCTTGCACTCGAGCCACAAATCTGGCGGAACAATAATCTCAAACAAGGTATTCAAGTCTTCCCAGAGACACTTTGCAAGTTTCACGAACCTATCCGTCTGTTGATACCACTCAATCGACTTTTCTCTTAGCCTAGGATAATCATTCGTAAATGATAAAATGTCTCCTCTAGTCCAAGGCACATGTACCAAAACACCACCAGCTGTTTCTCTCATAGGTAAGATTTTTACTGAATCTAGATTAGGTGTAGCCCCACCTTTATTAGATCCTGGACTATCTCCCTTTCCCTTATCTCTTTTCTTTGCCCATCGGCCTTCCCATTTTTCTAATGCCCCCCAAACGTGAGCATTCTGCAACAATTCTCTTAAGTGTGCTTTCATGCCTGCAGACCTCATGTGTTCAAAATCTTTTGAGTCAAAGTCTAATCTGTAACTCCTTTTCAAATGCTTAGTGTTTCCGATATCGATGTTATATTTGTCTGCCAAGTTTGCTAATCTCTGATGTATTTTGCCCACCCCTTTGGTAATCTTGGGACATAAGTATCTCAATTCTGCCTCAGTGTATGATTCCAACCTATTTACTCCCATAGTTCCTTCCACTAACTCGGCAGCTTCTGCCCCCAATCGTACAAAATTCAAGTATTCGTCTTGTTTTTCTTTTTCAGGTTCATCTGTGGTAACTGCAGTCTTTTGTGAGGTGTATGTTTTTTCTAACCATTCATTTAACTGTTGTACAGTAAAACCCTGCAGTGAAATGTTCCCTGCACGTATCATTGGAGTGTGTGAAGTATTTGTACTCATGGTTTGGGGAGTCAAAACTCCCAACCCTGCTTGACGCATTGCCTCGAGAGGTGCCCCTACTGGACTAAGGTCCATTAAAGATCTCGGTGGCTCATTTGCTTGCTCTCGAGGGGCCATTATCTGTGGAGTCCCCATAAGCCCTCCTCTTATTGCTTCCTGTGTCCTCACTCCCTGTTCACACACCCCTGTTTTACCTTGTGCATATAACGGCACTGGGGGACCAACAGTAATAGGTAGTGATATAGCAGCAGGTGTCTGACCTGGACCCAGACTCCTTGGAGCAGCAACACCATAGGTCTGCTCCAGCGTACCCGGAACAGGTACTAACGGTGGTCCCGCTACAGGGTTATACCCATGTATCAGCTGTGGTGGTTGAGACACCAGTTTCGGAGTCGATTCAATTTGTATTAACTTTGGCTTTGTGTATATCGGGTCTGGCGGCACTATCAAGTTTGTAGTAGTCTCAAGTACTGGGACATCAGGGTAAATTCTTTTTATCTGTGGTGGAGGCTGCAACTGTATCGGCAAGTCTGGTGCAGTGGGTACACTGACACCATTCTGTATCAAAGCTGTATCGCTAGTCTGTGCTGTATCAGTAACTCCCTTCTCTTGCGTCTGGTTCCCAGGGTCCAAGCTAGTACTTGGAGCACTATCACTCACCGCATATGGTGGCGGATGATCATGTAACAATCTATCCATAAATTCTTCATCATCTGAATCATCTTCCTCTTCCCAGGACCTTTTATTCTCTTTAGTTTTGCCTGAATCTTTGTCAGTTTTACAAGAAGCTTTATTTCCCTGTGTCTCTTCTCCTTGTGTTATTGCTGGGAATAACTTTAACCCATCTACAATCCCCCGTCTCCACATCTTGCTCTCATTGTCCCATCTAGCTTCGGCATATGATTTTTCTGCCCTTTTCAGCCTTCTCTGAAACCTTTCTTGTCTATGTTTAAGAGCCATCAAGTCCCAGATCGCCAAAGCCTCGTATTGTGCCGGTCTCGGAGGTGGTTTCTGCGTACTTAACATCCACCTCAAATTTTCTAGCACCTTTGGATTAAATGTCCCATGTTCTGGGAATGCTAGACACCCCTCTTTCTCTGTTAGTTTGCACCATTGTTTCATCCATAAACAAGGTGCAACACCCTTTTCTTCCATAACCGTGTAAGCCGGAGTACCCTCAGGTGGTGTAGGTTCCCATCGGTTGCGACAATATGTACATCTCCCTTTAAAGCGCTTTTGAATGCCTTGACAAAATTCATTTTTCAATTCTTTATTTCATATTTTTTAATCAGAAATGGCTTAGTTCCCAGGACACTCTTCACCTGCCCTTTCTCAACCTATTGCCTCTCACGGACGGCAGCCAATCCGTGCGCGACCCCTCTCGGCATCTGACCTATCTCAGCGCGGCACCACTGACGTCACACTCACACACACTGCAGCTGACAAAGTCTTGCGGCTCGTCCACTCTTCACTAACCCCTTACAACTCATATAAACTAACGCGAATTATTGCGAGCAGCTTAAAATGACAGCACAAATCTGTCGGTTTACTACAGGAAGGGTAACACATTCGCTTCAGAACTTTACAGAGATTTCACTTGAAGCCTCGGACGCTACTCTCTCCTTCTCAGTTCCCTCATACGCAAGTAGAATTCGACCTGCAAATCCTACTCTCGACTTGTCAATGACTCCTTCTAGTGCACTTTAGAATTTGTCAAATCTCCATCGAAGGTTTCACACATAAATCATAACTCAAACTCGACTTGTCAACCACGCCCGATTGACCTATTAAACCGCACAGATTACAACATAAACCACATTTATCATCATACTCCGGAGTCTTAGACCTCAACAGGTCCGTACACGATAGTCAACCACGTGGATAATTTTAAGCAACAAGCGCTACATTCACATGAAGTATGCCAACTTCCCTACTCTCATACTTGTGGAGTACGCCCACTCCTACTAAACAACATTTAATTTGGCCTAAATACACACAAATTTTCACAATCTCCTGCAAGATGCATAAGCTTTAGGCAAGCGCAAAGACCCTAACCACACATACTATGGCGCCGAGAACATTCCCAACTCATTTAGGCAGGCTCCGAGATCCCGGGGAAAGCCATGGCGAACCTAGTAACCCATCATCTCTCCAAATTGCATTATCACAGAAAAACAAATTAAACAATGAAACTCCGTCCTAGGGCCCCCAAGGGCCAAACCGTCGCTCTGCTACCAGAACTGCTAACGCATCCCTTTATGTTAATTAATACACATTAGGACTCGTTTTAGGCCGATGAATCTTTGGACTCAGTGGTGAGACACCGTAAAACGAGATAACTGATTAATATATCAAGTAATACATTGATAACATTGTCAACAAATATCACCACAATATATTTCACTTTAAACATTAGTTAAATCTTTTCGGCGCAACCATGACCTTTCAGTCATGAATAACCACACCTTATTGAAGTTTTGTGAATTTTATTCCTATTAATTACAATCTAATAGCAAACGTATTAATCTCAAAACCATGAAGCAAAGGGCATAATCACAATATGGTATTAGTGCAGAGATCTTAGACATAAGATAGTAATATGGAGATTAACAACTCTAACGTATAGAACCCCATAGGTTTTTAGTTCAGCATAGCACCACGTCAGTCTCGTCAGTTATGTCGGTCAAATGAATGCCTCATCTACCCACTAATTAGCATCTGCATGTTGGACTTCATGCAAAACAATTTAAAACACCAATTTGGAAAACATCTAGCTAAGGTCTCTAATCAAAAATACACAGCAGTTGGTACCTAGAAAGAAAAGGCAAATAAGTGAATTTCAATAGGCAACATTATAATTACCCTCCTCAGGATAGGTCAGCATACAGGATCAGTCTTCGTCTTCAGGACATCGGTTAGATCACCGTCAGTCTATCTAATCTAAGGGCAAGGGACATTTCCCTCAAAAGGAGGAAAATGTAATGGGGCAGTCTATGGGCGAGGATGCTTTTGTCTAAGTCTCAAATCACAAAATAGAGTGACAGCGTTTCTGGATGCAATCAATATCATTCCCTACCTAAGGCTCTCGAGTCTCCTGTGTCATGAGTTTTTATCCCTTTTTCAAAATACATTCCCCCAAAATTCTATTGGATAGTCACTTCACCCCACTATCTGTGACCTATTAAATTATACATTAAGTAATGCATTTGTCATTCTTTGATAATTTTCCACACTTTGATTGGTCTTCGTAATTGACGTTTTTCGTAGGTGGCACATCCGGGGTTATTTCATTTTCTGGCACCTTCTTCGGGTCAAGAGTTCTCTTCTTCGCGATTCAGTGTCCTTGGAAGTGTCCATGTTTGTTGCAAAGCCTACATTTTTATATACTAAAGCTGCTAGTATGCGGATGAGAAAATCTAGCAATGTTACATACAATGGAGAAAAGATCAATTGCTGGTTCATGGCCTTTTGCGAGTCAGCACACTGAAGAAACAGAAAAATACGCTTTAATGAGAGAGCTGCATAGCTAGTTTTCCGACTCACGCTAACTTAAGATGTATGAATTCTAATGCAATCTTTATCTGTTTTTAATCATTTTCAGTTAGTCATAATACAAACAATTAATTTCTACAGTCAACATTAGTCTATGCATACGAAAATTTCTCCATGTTAAAATATGTTTCAATGAATAATATTATTAATGCAGCATTGTTAAATATAGGCATTTCACATCTAAAATAGGTAATGTTTAAACTACACTCTCTCAGTACAAATCTATGACTGACTTAACAATTCTTTCTTGTTGTCATAGGAGGCTGCAGTCATGTCTACTAAAACCCGCCTCGGCTTCCAAAACAAACTACAGATAACCCTGAGATTTTCTAGCATGATGTACTGTCTGTCCATCGCTGGCCACCTGGGACAGTTGAGATTATGAGTGGAAAAATACTCTTCCTGCTTTCCGAAAGGGTGAGACACCTTTAATGACTGCTTACTTCTGAACAGAAGCAAAAGCCGTCCCATCCGCGTTTCAGCCTTTTTGTGCTTCATAGGTGAGGTACAATGTGAGCCCTATGGAAGAGTGAGCTACTGGACACCATTTTCCTGGCAAATGATAGCTGTGATGAGAGTCCGAGATGGGCTGTAAATACTACCTGGCCTCATTACTGAGCAGAGAGCATATTTGTAGATGCCTCTGTGGCTGATGGGAGGCTCAGAATGCCAGGGGTTGTCTATCAGGCAAAGGGGGGTCTCTTAAAGAGGTAGGGGAGTATTTGTTCAGATTATCCACGTGGCGACCCAGCCTGTGCACTGGGGCAACCAAACAGGTGGACCCCTCAATATAGTATCCTTAATGACAAACTGCAACTTTAGCCGCTCCATTATATCAGCCTTACTACAACCAACAGAACACCTGCAGATGTATTGCTTGGCGACCCTGTTTCGGCCAGGGTTATGGGAAGGTTGACATGCTCATTCACAACAGAGAAGAGGCACCAATTTTCCTAGTTTTTAACAAAGAAAAGCTCCCTACACAGGACTACTGTACGAGTAAACGAAATTGTCGAACCCTTCAGAATCATTTCTCAGAAGAGGTCCAGAAAACACCGTCCCCAGTGCTACTATGCTCAGAAAATAATGAGTGCTTCTCTGCTAAAATGCTCTTTTTGGGATAGCTGAAACAGACCATGGAGCAGCATTATAAAGGGGAAATGACATTTCCAGAAATGCTATGACAGCACGCTGATTGTGAAAGGCAATTTGCGCTGAGCAGGGTTCCTTGTAGCTGTTTAGAAGAAATAGGTGGTGAAGTGATAAATCAGATTTTTTTCCTGAAGGAGATTAATGGTTCACCTGCTTTCTGCTTTTTTCCTTCTTTCATTTCATTTTGCAGATAGCGACCACTTGACCATTCATGCAGCAAAGAGCCATTTTAACAACGAACTCTCTCGACGATAGAGCGCCTGAGATTGGGTTGTGTGTGCAAGGTTTGAGAATACAATACGAATAGGGAAAAGGTGGTTCACCCAAACGGGGGCGTTCTGTTAGAGAGGCTGCAGTTGGTTCTATGGGATGGAGCCTGGGGGACCTCTGAATTCCGAGCTGTACTAATCATAATTGAACCCGTATGAAATCTCCTCACCCTTTCCATGTATTTTACACATAATTATTCCTAATCACCTTTTCGCCATTTCGAAAAAGACCTGGGTACAAATGTACTTGCTTCATGCAGTGCATTGCTGCACCAGTATTAGGCTGTGCTGCCTGATGCATAAAAATACACTGTGTCAGATTTAGAAAGCAACGTCCTGCAATAAAGCAAAACACATTGATGCCCAATTGAGTGCACAATTAGTAATATTTTGCGAAAGGGAGAGGGAAGAAATGTGCCATATCTACTAAGATATGAAGCACTTCTGCTCTCTCCTAGCACTGGTGCAATGAATGATGCCTAGTGCCAACACAGACACCCTTGCACCCACCATGCTGCAAGGGTGTCTGCATTGCAGGCAGGATTGCTTTTGTGCAGGAAGGGATACCGTCCTTGCAGCTGAGGCAATGTGCTGGTTCTCATCGAGATTGCGCTGTGTAGCAGAGGAGATGCATTGGCTCTGCTGGATGCACATATGGGCTGGCAGAGCACTTTCATGCCCACTTCATAGCATCCAGGCCTGGGGTGGCACTGCTTGCCAGGGTTGAACTCACACATGGCAGAGTCCTGGTGGTAGGGCCAAGTTTGTTGGAGCCTTTAGACCCTCAGGATCTAGTCAGGAGGCCAACCAACTAGCCCTTGGAGTCACTCTTATGTCCTGGGTTCAACAGATGCAGGTCCAGTCCTTCTCACTCAGGAAAGATGCCAGCATTGTAGCATAGCAGGTCAGCAGGGCAGGAGTCCTTCAGAGCAGCAGTCTAGCAGAGTGGCAGTCCTTTCAGCAGCACACAGCAGTTGTTCTTCCTGGAAGAATATCCACAGGTCCAAATGTGTACTGAAGTGTCTGAGTCCAATATTTATACCCAGGCCTTCATTTGAAGTGGGAGATGATCTAGAGGTTTCCCTTTGAAGTGCTACAGGGGGTTTGAAGCCCTTTGTGTGGTGACAGGAGACAGCCTGTTCAAATGTAAGTTGTACTGTGCCTAGCTCTGCCCTCCCATCCTGCCAGTGATGGCCCATCCAGACATACCTAAGCTCTCTATTGTGTGTGGCTGGTCTAGGCGGAATACACAGAGCCCAACTATCAGCTACACCCAGTCATATGACCCAAAGACAGGCTACAGGCACTAACTGGCTAAGGAAAGAAAATGCCAACTTTCTAAAAGTGGCATTTTCAAAATTGTACTTTAAAATCCAACTCCCCCCCAAAAAAAGGTTTTTACATTACAATTTCAAAGACACCAAACATGAGCTAGTTACCTGGTCCCAATTGGAAGTCACAGCTAATTGAATGTAGCAAGGGAACTCCAATGTTATTCTATGGGAGAGGTAGACTTTGCTATAATGTTAAACAAATGTGAGAATGTGTAACTGTAAGGACATGAAAAACATAAAAGTATATGTCCTATTTTTTAGATACACTGCATCCTGCCCTTTGGGGTGTCCAGGACCTACCCTAGAGGCGACGTACATGTATTAAAAAGGAAAGTTTGGATCTGATAAAAGATTTATTTTGCCGGGTCAAAATGGCAGTTTAAAACTGCACACAGAGACTGCAATGGCAGAGATGAGACATGTTTAAAGGCATTCTTATGTGGGTGACACAATGTGTGCTGCAAGCCCACTAGTTGCTTTTGATGTACAAGCTCTCAGTACAAGCAGTTTAACTTTACTATGGACTTCCAAAGTAAATTAAATTACTGGGAATAAGCTAATGTTGCCATGTTTTAATTAAAGAGAGCACACATTTTAGCACTGGTTAGCAGTGGTAAAGTGCAGAGTTCTAAGGCAGACAAAAACAAGATCAGCAAAAATAGGAGGACAAAGGCAAAACGTTTAAGGAAAGACCACCCTAAGGCTGACAGATCCAACAGGGTGAGTTCCGGCTGGTAAGGAATTTACTTTGTGTGTTTGATAATATCAGGAGTGTAGTATTTCTTATCCCCCTAAAGTGGTTGTCTGTTCTATATTCCCTTAGGTAAACAAACAAGAGTTATTACTTTTTTTTATATATTTTACCTTATGAGAAGCTAATTGGAACAAAGAGAGAGTTGCTATGTGGTGCTGGCATTTACATCATTTGGTGTCATGCTGGGACTGGTTGTTTACTGTGTGTGCCATTCTGGGATTGGTTGTTACATCATTGGGTGCCTTGCTACAAGTGGTCATTTCAGTGGTGTTGCACTAGGATTGGATGTTTGTGTTGCCGAGTATTGCATGGTGCTTTGTTGGGAACTACAGTTTACAAATTCAGTGTTGCATTGCAGTGCTGGCTGGGGATTATGACTTAATTCTCTACCAGCTATTTCATGGCGGTAACACCACCATGAAAAGTCTGGTGGAGAGCAGGTGCAGCGGGCTCTAGGGGGGGCCCTCCACTGCCCATGCACTTGGAATGGTCAGTGCAGGGGCTTTGCAGACAGTGAACATTGCGAGCGTGCTGGTGCATACTGCATCCTACAGCAGTGCTGCCGGCTCGATTGCAAGCTAAAGACAATGTTGTTGGGTGTTTCCCACTAGGCCGGCGGACGGAAACTCAGATTTCCACCCGGCGATCTAGCAGGAAACTCGTAATAGGCCTGGCATGGAGGTAGCCACTATGGCGGCAACTTCCCCGTCTGAAGTTCAGCAGACGGGAAAAAACGTCCACTGAACTCATTATCAGGCCCTATAGGACTACTAAGCTCAGTTTACTCACTTGTATTTGAATCAAGCAATGGAGTAAGATCACAGCGAGTGAAGGATGCTTTCAACTTCCACCACACGGCACATTCAATTTGAAGACAATTGCAAATTTCAGGCGAGAGTTGTATGAAATGAAGCCCCCTCAAAGCCTTGCTTAATATGGAGCTTTAAATTCATGGGAATGTGATCTTATTATATTCACAATACAGTTTGTAAAGTTACTGGAGAATCTCAACCTACGGTATACAGAGGTGGCCAGAATTGTGAAGACTTTAAAGTGTTTTGGGAAGAGCTGAACACTTTGTAGTCCTAAAGATTTGTGGGCAGAATGCAAGAAGGCAATAGGTTTGCCAAATTCTAAACTGCAGAAAGATTCTAGAACAAATGTGCCTTCTCCTACTGTTATGGACAAGTATAATTAGGTGATTCTTTATTTGAAAACAAAGATCTGGCACAAAGAGATTGATTGGCTCAAGATTACCCGAACTACCCAACAGTCCAAAGAGTTGGTGCATGCCTATTATGAATGAAAGATGCAAGTTTCAGCAAGCACAGTGGTGACAAAAATCCAGAAAGAAAAAATCTTATTGATTTGTTGGAACATTTTGTTTTAGGTTTGCATCTGCATATTAGCTCTCATATGCAGCAGAATGTAATTTGCTGGCAATCAAAGTCCCTTGATGAAATTTTGTAGTATGCTAAATACTGCAGCAACAACATAGCTGTGAATCAGAAGAAGATTAAGAAGGAATTCATGTTGGTTCAGAAAAAATTGGCACAGGAAGGATGTCAGAAAGGTCCACATATTACAAATTCATATTATAAATCTGTTCTCAGTTTCGGTGCCAGAATGCAGGGAGTTGGTCCACAGCACAGGGAATTTTGATCCGCAAGGCATAGGTCGAGGAAGGGTGAGTGGTCAGAATGAAGGTACGGACATATGCATGTTGAAAAAGACTACTGCTTGTCATATTTGTAATAAGGTGGTCCACTGGAAACAAGAATGTAGATTGTATCCAAATCAAATGCCAAATGACATTCAAATGCCGAACATGAATGCAATGCCACTGCAGAACATGTAAATTCAAAGGAAATCAAATGCCAATATGGCCCCCAGCTCTAACAATGCAGCAAAATATGGCAAACACAGGGTACAATTTGAATTCCAACTCAAAGGTTCAATAGAACCCTTTCACGAGTGTCAATAGTCTATAACAGTTCTTAGTTTTTGCAAGTCCCATGGGACTGGACCCTGATTAATCACAATAACTGTGCCTGAGAGGGGATGAGGATTGAGTGATTGGCGAAGTTCTAGAGGTAGACCAAATTTGGCTATATGTAGATGGAGAGGTGAATGGTCATTCCGTTTCATTCTTGATCATTCTGGAGCTGCCTTCTGTCCTGTCAGAATAGTGAAGGACCCACCCTGCTACCTCTCTCAGGAAAATAAATTCAAGTTGTAGGCATTTCATACCAGCAGTGAACAAACTCATTTTCAGCTAACGTCCTCATGAAAATAGGTTATTTTTGGGTCACGTTGAGCTCCCGTCATGCTACATGACTGAAAGCATGCAGGATCGGCAAGATGGCTGGCATAGCGGAGCGCATTACGGATCGTGGTGTCGGCTTTCCGCTTCTCTCAATGTACAGCCCTAGCTTTCCCCCGAGATAAGCCAGCAAGCACGGACCAGTCCCGCATACCTCGCAGACCTCATCTGCAGCAGTGCACGGTGAAGACATGGTGGCATGATTTACAGCTACAGCGCGAGCAGCTAGGACATCGTGGATCGCGAGTGGCGAGATGGTACTCGGATGTGATATATCTACATTTAACAGAGGACTACGACATTCCCCCTTGGAGGTTTAAAAAAACTGTGATGCTGGACCACTAAGATGGTTGAAAGAGTGAGAGATAAGTAGCAAGCCAGCTATAAAGTGCAACCGGGTGGGGGGGGGAGTGCTACAGGTCTCATACTAACCCTGTCTCATTTCTGAAAAAATATTGCGATTAGCCCAGAACTGATACTTTAAAAACAAAAAAGGGGGAGGAAGGAAAAAGCGGGGAAAAAAATAGAAAATCGACAAATCAGATTTAGAAGGACATATGGACATGTGGCAGCAGCTGTGGGGCTGGAGCTAGCAAGAGGTGGGGTGATTACGATCTGGAAAAGAAAAAAAAACTTAATTTGCGAAACCTTAAGAGGGATATATACAATGAAACGTATGGATAATGGGCAAAAACGTTAAGCATCCTCAAGCAAAAACTCTGACTCCTGCCTCAGGTAGACAAAGACAAAGATCTAGTTCAGGACAACAGTCCTCAGGGGGGGTGTTGAGGGATTCCACAGGAATACAGGACATATGGCAAGATCTACCACCTCCCTCACCAGTTCTTTCCAGGCCATTGGCATTTAGATCAGGAGAAAGTAACGGCCAAAGCAACCACCTGAGATACAAACTCACGCCCCATAACACCCTCTTCACCTATCTCTGCCGCTCCTAATAGCCCCTCCCATGTGGTAAGCTCGCAATATAAAGAGAGGTCTACATATCTTTTGTTCTCAACCATCAGTAACAATACAAGGATAGCACCAAAGACACGGGAAAAGGAGAATGGCAAAGAAGCAGGACAAGAAGGAGTTATACAATTAGGCAAAGAAGGGGCTACAGACAACGGTACAGTCCCCAGTACGACCACAAATTCCGTACTAGAGAGCTCCGGGTTGGTCACGCTCGAACTAGCACCACCGAATGTCACTGCTTGCGCAAATGCATTTCCTAGCACCCCCAGCTCCAGCCCTAGCAACCACAATCTAATACACAAGATACCTTGCACCATTTCAATGGAAGAATAGATGGGGCAGATTCTAGAGGAGCTAAGAGCAATCAAGTTATCTCAAGCGGTGGCCCATAAGGAGACCAAGGATCAGCTCAGCCAGATGAACACTCATTTCACCCATCTTTCTACAAGATTAACCCAGGTGGAGCACAGAGTCTTGGATCTAGAAGACTTAGGAAAACAAACAGAATCAACAATACCTCGGATCCAATCAGATCTTGAGGAACCCCTGATCAAGCTAGATGAGATGGAAAATAGATCTTGGCGCTTGAACCTCAGGTTCGTAGGGGTCCCAGAAGACATGGAGGCAGCTTCATCCGTAACCAAGGTAGTCTTGGATCTTATCTCCAATTGCATTCTTCCAGACAAGGCAAAAAAACGAAGCGGATCTTTCAATAATGAGAGCACCTAGGGTACCATTTAGGTGCCCCGCAAACTCAAAATATCCTCCTACTATATCAGTCAACTTTGGATACTTTAGGATTAAGGAGCAAATCCTTTCGCAGGAAATTAAAAAGAGGAAATTTAAGTTTGGGGACACGTTCATCTTTCGTATGTTTTCGGATATGTCAGTAACAGCGGCCCATCAATGACACAAGTTTGTTGGACTGATAGATGACTTTAAAAGGCTAGGGGCACCAGCCTGTATTGTCCAACTGGCCAAGCTGAAATTACTTTTTAAAGGACAAACAGATATTTTCCAGCGTGCACAGGATGCAAAGGACTTTCTAGTTCCTTTAAAGAAATGTTGATGGGATTCTCACAGGAGAATAGGGGAAGATGAAGTGAGGGGGTGGGCGGGGGTAAAGAGGTGATAAGATAAGCAGCGGAAAAAAAAGGGGAAAGGGGGAAAAGGAGTAGGAATTAAACGGTTGATTCAAAATACTTTTTTGTTTGTTTTTTGTTTGCTTATTGTTCAATGTTTTGGCACGTGCTCCCTCTTTCCTCTCTCTTCAGACACTCCGCCCGGCTGTCTTGCCGATTCTTGGGGATCAGGCTCAAGGAGTGCCATGTCAGTGCACTCACTTTTAGGGAATTGGGGGGAAGGTTAGGGTGGAGGGGAAAGCACAAGGGATCCAAGGGAGGGAGGGGTCAGGCCGGGTGACACCCTCAACAATGATGATGGGGAGGGGGTAAGGCACAGGGTGGAGTTAGAGCAAAAATGCAGATGGAGGTCAGCCAGCTACATTCTTTATTCTAAGATGAGATATAAGATGGAAGTCCAATTAAGTGTAATCATAAATGCAGTTGTAATACAAAGGGCCATGGAGATGATGAGGTGGTATATTAGGAAATGATTGGGTACAAATTAAGAGTAGCTTCATGCAATCTGAATGGAGCTAATAATAAGATCAAATTTCAAGCGGTTCTTAACTGGCTGGAGACGTATCAAGTACAAGTCATCCTTTTGCAAGAAACACATTGGAAGGCCAAGGTCAAATTACCGAAACTCCCTGCGAGTATCGCCTTTTCCTACTTTGCATCACTGCACCACTGGATTCAAGCTAGCCTAGCCAGTGGTGTGGCGTGGTGAGCAAAAAAACAATCAATTAAACCCAGATCTTTGTGACTGGGGGTGAATGTCTGATTTGGTCTGCATTCCATCCATCATCTGTTCTATTTGCATTTGTCGCCCCAAGTGGGGAAGGGTATGCCCAGATGTGGGTCCCGTGCTCACAGTGCCACTGGATTCAAGCTAGCCTACCTGATGAAGGGTGATACCCTGAAACCGGTCCTAGGATGCTTGTTTCCGGTCCAGGAAGGCCCTGGTTTGGCAGTTCGGGCAGCACTGTTCCCATGAGGAATAGGGTCAAGACTTATTTGCACATAGCTGGTTCCAACCTGGGGTGGCGTGGTGAGCAAAAAAACAATGGATTAAACCCAGATCTTTGTGACTGGGGGTAAATGTTTGATTTGCTCTGCATTCCGTCCATCATCCATCATTTAAATCACTGATAGAACTGGTGCGCAATCCCAAGGATTGCCACCAAGACCCACCAGTGTGTTATCTGTGACAGCAACTTTCAACATTCAACATGGAGAGTGCCTTTTGGTGTAAGGCACAAGTATGAATATGACACTAAACCACTACTACCTAAACAACTACTACTTAAACAACGACTTCCCAACACCGAAAAAACTTATAAAACAAATTATTTTACAACGAAGCCTAAACAATGAAAAAAAACATTAACTAAATTATTCCTTAACAACGAACACCTATTTAACGACTACGAAAACCACTAAATCACGAATCTTCCATGAAACGACTACTATGTAAACGACGACTACCTAAACAACGACTCCACAAATAACTACTACCTAAACAACGACTACCCAAATAATAAATTACCTAAATAACGACTCCCCAAATAACTAGTAACCAAACAAACTACTACCCAAACAACGAATACTGAAACAACGTATCCTAAAAGAACTACTGCCCAAAGAAATGACTAGCTAAACAACGAATACCCAAATACTATCCAAGACCGAAAACGCCTAAACACCGAATATATTTAAAACGAACTCCAATATTAATAGTTAATACCACAACTCAACAATAACGATTAATAAATAAAATATTAAAACCACTACATTACTACCTAAAAATTAAACGAAAATGAAAATAACTATATATTTTCTACATACAAAAACACAAAACATCACAAAAATCCAAAACATATAAACACCGTTTTAAAATAAATTAAATAATACTTAAATAATTATAAAACAAACACAACACTAAAAAAAAAAACCACATAAAACGATAGTCCTACAACACTTTCGACATGACCCAGGATGTACTTTCTCTACTAAACAAACGAAAACGAACGTAAAAAAAAATGCAAACTACAAAACAAATACACTCCACAATTATATAAATCTAACATCACAAACGAATTTGCAATAAAAAAACACATCCAAAACACATTCAATTTACAAATAAAACAATAGTTACAAAAACACATATAAATACGAACCACCTCCATTTTCTACCCATTAATACACCGAACAGAAGACGAGCATATCACTACGGAAAAGAATCAAAATATAATTTATCCAATACCGCCATCTACTGAGATAACAAGGTAAAATATTCATAATAAATAAATGTAAATAAATTTACTAACCTATAACACAGCTAAAATAATATATAATTAACATACCTTTCGTACTATTTTGTTACAGGCATAATTATCAAGAATCTAACCAAAAAAGATAAACACAACACCTTCAACATCAAAGGTAAACCATTACCATTATTCAAAAACAATTTCACTAAACCATAAACAAATGCATTTTAAAAATTGTTAAATAACGAATACCAAAATAGAATTAAAATATATATATAAAATATTAAAAGTACAAATTATTTTAAAAAAAAGAGAAAAATCACCTATTAAATTTAACCTAAAACAAAATATTATTCACCAAATTTGAAACCTACTAAAAAAATTACTCCTAAATCAAAATAACTAAATAATTAATAAAACAAAAGAATAAACTAAATAATACACTTTTTCTTCTTTCTTACAGATTCGAAGAACCCAAAAAAACACCAGAAAAGCAAAAAAATTTAAATAAATCAATTAAAAAACAATAACTTCTAAAATACGAAAAAAAACTCAAAGTAAGTATAATATTTTCATTATCACATACAACTAAATTCTCTAGTTAAATAAAACAAAACCCCTAACCCCCGCCCCCTCCCCAAAACTAAAAACGCCCCACACCCACAACCCCACCCTAAAACCTAAAATCCCCTGACCCCACACCCACTCCCAAAACCAAAAACACCCCACACCCCCAACCTCACCCCAAAACCTAAAATCCCGTTTCCCCACACCCACTCCCCAAAACCAAAAACGCCCCACACCCCAACCCCACCCAAAAACCTAAAATCCCCTTACCCCTCACCCACTCCCCAAAACCAAAAATGCCCCACCCCCCCAACCACCAACCCCAAAACATAAAATCCCCTGACCCCACACCCAGTCCCCAAAACCAAAAACGCCCCACACCCATAACCCCACCCTAAAACCTAAAATCCCCTTACCCCACACCCACTCCCCAAAACCAAAAACACCCCACACCCCCAACCCCACCCCAAAACCTAAAATCCCCTGACCCCACACCCACTCCCCAAAACCAAAAACACCCCACACCCCCAACCCCACCCCAAAACCTAAAATCCCCTAACCCCACACCCACTCCCCAAAACTAAAAACACCCCACCCCCCCAACCACCAACCCCAAATAATTACAAATAGAATACATTATATATTTTAATTAACTTACTAAGTGGTAAACTAAATCCACCACAAATTTAATAATAAAAACCGCAAACTTCTTTTAACCTTTTCTTTTATATTATTTACAGATATTTCACAAATGGCATCGCAAGGAGAAGCAAGTTACCTAACCTCAAGAACCGGAAACCAGCTACTAAAGTATGAAGGTTATCTTTATTGCAGAGACAAGGTTGTCAACCTCAGGAGCCATTGGAGGTGTGTACAATTCTACTCTTCACATTGTAGAGGCAGAGCTGTAACTCTAGAAAACACCGGTGTTAAAACAACAGATCACAACCACTCTGCCTCTGCAATAGAAATTGAAATAAGAGAAAACATACAAAAAATAAAAAACATTGCACATACCTCCAATGACTCCTGCGGACAGGTTATAAGGGAGGTAGTACAAAATATTCCAATACAGATTTCTGGTAGCATGCCTTCTGTACCAAACCTTAGGAGAATATTTCAACGAGAAAGACTGGCAAGTAATCCCCAACATATAACACCACAAACCTATGAAGACATTAACATCCCCTCAGAACTAACAATTACCTTCTCCAAAGAAAATTTCCTCATCCACGACAACGAAAACCCTCAAAAAAGAATACTAATATTCAGCACAACATCCAACTTACTAAACCTACAAAATAGTGAAATTTGGATGATGGATGGAACCTTTAAATCTACACCCCATCCATTCACTCAAATTTACACCATACATGCCACAAAAAATAACACTACAATCCCCCTAGTGTATGCATTACTACCTGATAAACATTCCTCTACTTACAGTGAATTTCTATCAACAATCAAACAAAACAGTAAATAAAACACCTAGAAAAATAATACTAGATTTCGAATTATCAATGATCAATACAATACTAAAAATATATCCACAAACCCAAATTCAAGGATGCTTCTTCCACTTTTCACAAGCATATTGGCGAAGAATACAAAAATCATCTCTAAGTAGAGAATATTTCTCAGATTGCATACTACAATTTGAATTAAAAAAACTCACAGCATTATGCTTTGTACCACCTACAAAAGTAGATGAGTATTACACCACAATAACAGAGTCTAACTATTATACACAAAATGAAGAAAAATTAGAAGCCTTACTAAATTACTTCGAAGAAACCTGGATTGGACACCTAAACAGATCTGGTCGCAGACGAAAGCCAAGATTTCCAATAGAATGGTGGAACTGCTACCAAACCTGTTTAGAAGGTGGTGCAAAAACTAATAATGCCATAGAAGGATGGCACAAAGCCTTCAATAAAGTAATAGGTAAACCCCACCCAAACCTGTATCATTTCATGGAAATTTTGAAAAAGGAACAAAGTTTCCAAGAAATGAGACTTGCTCAATCACTGTCAGGTAGCCTGAATCCACACACAAATAAAAGAAGCAAAATAATGACCGAAAGAATTTTGGCAATAATACAACAATTTGATACAATAACACCATCAGACTACCTCAACAGTCTAGCATACATTCTACATTACTAACAACAACTAACCTACTTAAAAAATTACTTGCCAGTTCTAAAAAAAAAAAAACACCATGAATTAAATTTGCATTGTTCAAATAATTTTTACACTAAATTTGCACAACAAATATTGTTCCTACCTTTGAAGTTTTCATGTCTTTATCCAAACACATGATGGTTAATAAATCTTCTTGATTAATATAGAAAGAAGCATCTCATACTGAGAAAAGAAAAAAAAACATTGATCATCCAAAAACTAATCAAAAATATTCAGATTAAAATCTTGATACAAAAACCAACTCTATATACTATAATAACAATCAAAAAATAAAATATAATACTTCACTAAACAGGAAATTGGAAATATATCTAAATAATGTAAAATACCAAATATACTTTTTTTTTACCAAAAAAAAGTAAAAAAACTACCAAAACCACATCATTTATTAAAAATTAACTATCAAGAAAAAGACATGAAAACGATATAAAGGATACTACTAACACAAAAAAAAATTAACCTCATAACCTATTACAAAAACTACATTTTTTGTTTATAAAACGAACAACTGACTCCCTCAAAAATCCCAAAAATAATTTTTTCAAAAATATATTCAATTCTTTCCAACTACAACAAAAGCAGTATAAGCATTTATAAGATATAACACTGCTAAACAAATTTGTTTACTTTTACGAAACCACTATCGTATACAAAACGATATGAAAAGAAATAATTAAACATAACAAACATAACTAACACCGAAAATCTACTACCTACCTTGTAACTACCTCCGACAACCATTTCTGTAATAAAAATACCCGACTACATACTATAAAAAAAGTTATAATCCCACTTACCTGAACGAGGTCTCCGCTTCCGTCCTATCTTGACCGCGACGCTCCTCCGACTGAATACAGAAGACGTCAAATAACGTAAACATGGAAGACCACTAAAAATAGAAAACTGACTATTTCACTCATAGACTATAATAGGGAAATTAAGAAAATAACACTAAAAATAGATAAAGAAATATAAATAAATAATGAACAAATTTAAAAAAATATGTAAAAATCAAATAATACATCAAAAATTTTTTTTGCTTTTTTTAAACTTGCTTTTGACCAAAATAAAAAATATTTTGAAAAAAATGAATGCCATTTTTTTTTGTTTCATTTAATGTGCATGGAAAAAAACATTATTGCAATTGCAAAATTTTTTAACACCTAAAAAAAATACAACCATTCTATATATAACCTAAAAATAATTGTTTAACTAATTAATTTTTAGAAATAATATGCTTGTCACGGTTTCGGGCGGGTCTGATCAGGACTTTGGTTGGGACACCCCTTGAGGTCACCGAATATCCTAAAGAGGTAGTACACTGGGGCAGAGGAGCAGCTAAAGGCATACACGGAAAGGACAGCTATGGATAGGCACAGGAAACAGGAAAGTAAAAGCAGAGCAACCCTTGTGTGAACAAACAGGAAACGGATTACCAGTGGACAAACACGCTGGGGTTGTACACAGAGTAAGGCGCAGAACCTCCCACAGTGACAGGGAATCTCAATGCCTCTGTGCAGTTTGCTCTTACAGATAGTCACCCTGCCAGCCCCATAGAAAGGAGGCAGCAGAAGTGATTCTGTCTCTGGACCCTAGAGCACAAACAAGGATAGTACTTACATACACAGGACACGCTCTTGTGGGTCCAGCTCGAAACACCGTGGCGATCCCTGAGAAAACAGCAATAGCACACTGTCACTGTTAGGCACGAAATACAACGTATAACACTGGACAAGGATGGGGGCTGGAATTGCCTCCTGGAAACCAGGAGCCAACCCCAGTACACAGGAGGACACGTATACACTGGTGAAGACTGATAGAACACTTACCAGACACAAAGAACCAAGAAGAAACAGGAACAGAAGGGAACAAACAAAGAGGCAGAGGCAAGAACTAGGAACAGGCTCAGACTGAAGCAAAGGCGGGTCTAGGACTTGAAAACAGGGCGCAAACTTCTGGCTGGGACAGACAGAGACAGGACTGGGAAACTGAGAACAGGCTCTGGCTGGAACAGGCAAGGACAGGACTGGAATACAGGGAGTAGGAAAGGAGCAGTAAACAGGACTGGTAAACAGAGAGAAGGTTCAGGCTGAAACAAGGCAGGAGCAGGGCAGAGAAACAGGGAGCAGGCTTTGGAAGAAACAAACAGGTACAAGGCTAAGAAGTAGGGAGCAGACTCTGGCTGGAACAACCAGGAACAGGGCAGAGAAACAGGAAACAGGATCAAGCTGGAACAGAACAGGAACAGGAACAAAACTGGAACACCATCCGACGAGGGGTCTGTAACACAAAGGAATTGAAGTCCGATGCACGACGGGGAGCTTGAGGAAATGGCTGCTTATAAGCAGTTCCAAGCTGGGCTGCACAGGAAAGGTTTCAGGTGTCTGTGGTTTCGGACACTTGCAAGTCCTGGAGGAGAGGATCCAGTGAAAAGGAGCAACTGGACTTCTCCCATTGAAAACAATGGGAAACAGAATCCGGGTTTTCCTGACTACCAAGCTGTGCATTATGGGATTTGCAGTCCCAAGAAGCAAATGTAGTCCTACACAAGTGTACCATGGAGAAAAGGGAAACAAACAGGAGTCAGCAAGGGACTCTAGATAGGTGTTCAAGGTGATTCCCAGGCTTCTGACAGTCCCCTTACAGCGCCCCCTGGAAATGGGACGACCGAGTCATAACAGTATACCCCCTCCCACCAGTCTGCTCAAGAAGAGAAGGCGATCCTTTGGCTGAAAAAAGTTGAAGAGGAAAAGCCAAAGCAAGAAAATCCAACACCAACCTTGGTTGATAAGTTTACAGTCCTGCCACAGATGAATCATCCAATGAGCAAAGCATGTATTAATACCCATATGGGCTCCGATGTCTTTCCTCTTTATTGTTCGAGTGATACGGGAGGAGTGCATGGAGTCGGTTTCTGGTGAAGTGGATTCAGGAGCAAGGAGATCTGGAATTGCATCATGGGCGGTATTCTTTAGGACTTTAGTTTCCTGTTCAGTACTGTCTTCTTTGGAGGACATAATTGGCGTATTAGTAAGGTCTGTAACTCCTTCCGACAAGCAGGATGTGTCTGTTTCTGCAGCAGTATTTGCATTGATTTTGGTCTGAGGCTTGCAAAGCATAGAGACTTGGGAAACATGGGTAACTGGTGTTCTCAAAGTAACCATGAAAAGGTCAGAATTTTCTTTCATCTTGGATGACTTCGGAGTATCAAATTCAGGAGCAACAAGAGTTTTCATGTCTTTAGAGACTGGATTAACATATGAAAATGTAGAAGTTCCACAAACTAATTCTTTAGGGTGATCTTCTGACAAGACTGAGATTTCTTCATTGCAAGTGCTCTGTGGTGTGTTCGTGGTATCAGAAATGGTTTCTTTGCAATGCGTTTCTACTACAGGTAGTTCATCTTCAACTCTGTTAACATTGAAAGGTTGTTCTTTGAATTGAAATAGAACTGGAGTCTCTTCAGAAATCGCCTCTACATTGTTATCTAAATCTTCAGCTTTAGCCTTTGAATTGATGATGGTTTCTTGCAATAAAACACTAAGAACAGTACTTATCATCAGATCTTCGAATACAAGATTCAAATTCAAGTCTTTAGTTTTAGTGGTAAGTATTACATCTTTCAGTACTTGAGCTTCAGTTTCAGATTGCTGGTTTTCAGGAGTCTTTAGTTTCAGGGACACAGCAGGTGACATTGGTGTGGCTGATTTTACATCAAGATCAGATACCGGTAGATCAGAGATCTGTTCTTCACTAATCATGGAGCTGGAAACAGGATACACATTGGCAGGGATCAGCAGGTCAGGATCAGTTGTTGAGGCTGCAACTGTGTCCAGTTCTAGGAGAAGGCTTTCATTTCTTATGACAGGCTGTTTAGTTTCAGATTGCTGGCTTTCTTCCTTGTCTGAATTCTCCACGGTTTGCTTTGACACAGAAGAGATTTTTAAACTTTCTGAGAAGTCCATTACATTCTTAGTAATTGCGGGTATTTCTTCATGGTCAGAAAAATCCATTAGTTCACTTGAAACAGGAACTGTCTCTTTATTGTCTAAAAATTCTATGATATTGTTTGACAGGGCAGGAGTATCCCCACAATCTGAAAATTCTGGTGTGTGCGCAATTTGAACAGCACTATCTGCAGGTTTGTTCACGGCAAGGCAGGAACCACTGTCATCATTAGATTCAGATTCTTCAACACTGTTGCACAACTTGCCATAAACCTCCAGTAAAGTCATATCTTGGTTTCTTAAGATGCAGCTATTGGAGTCTGCATCAGAACTCTCTTCTTCCTTTGGCTTTATTTGTTCTGATAGAGGGGCTGAAGCACTTCCTTCTGAAGACTCTGATCCATCTTTTGAATCAAGAGGTGTCAAATCTCTCAGAGATGTCAGTGATTCAGTCAACTGCACAGGGATATTCTCTGGAAAACTACAAGTTGAGAGAGAGTCTGAAGAAGATGCTGATATATTTATAACTGGAGCAGTCTCTTGACATTCATTCATAGCAGGGAAAATCTGCTTTATAGCAGTCTTTGGAGAGGCACATGAGGTAGCATACTGTTCTTTAAGCGAAAGCTGGTGATCATTTTCTTTTTTCAGGTTTTCAAATTGCCTTGCAGTAGTTTCCATCAGCTGCTCTGTTACTTCTTCTACCTTACAGATAAACAGAATGTCTGGTTCTGCCAACAGTGAAATATGCATTGATGAAAAGAGCCCATGTGCAAGATTTCTTGTGTATGTTACAACATATTCATCATAGAAGTCTGATATCTGCCTTTTAATCTGCCAAAACTGCTCTTTTAGTGTGTGTATGTCCATATTGTTATCAAGCCCACTCAGAATAGAAAAGGGTTTAGCAGAGCTTTTAGGGATTGAGACAGGTGTATTATCATCCAGTTTGGGAAGAGCACAAGCCTTGTGAGTTGAACTAAGGAATCCCACAGTCTTTACTGATCCCTTTGATACAGGTTCTATCCTGCTGACTTGAAAGCACTGAGGGACTGGTAGATCCTTACACGAGTCAGCACAGCACTTTGAATTCCGAGGAACTGGCCTAGATGGGCTGAAGCACTCAACAGAAAACAAGGGAATCCCTAGTGTGGCTTCTTGAACAGTGTCAGGGTTCTTTGTTTTGACAGAGTCCTGGAAGTGAATTTGGGATGCACTAGCATGAGGCAAGGAATTAACCAGGGTTTCTTGAGAGTAAATGTCTTGTGCAGAAGTAGCAAAAGCACTTTCACTGTTAGGAACATTCTCCCCTGTTTGAGGTAATAGAACCTCCAAAAACTCATTATTACTTTGTAATTCTTCTACAGACAGGGATTGGGGGTCATAATCACATATACTATAATAGTTGAACATTGATGAATCAGCAAGCCACGCAATGTAGTACTGCATTTGCAATCTTTGATTTTCTTTAACAAGTCTATCCTTTAAACTAAGGCCTTTTTTAGAGGTCTTCAGAGAAAGTCTAGGTTTAGAAAGGGGTGTCTTAACATGACAGGAAAGCATTTTAGGTCTGTGTGTGCCTTTGCTGCCTGGGGAGCTTGAAATGTTTGGTTCGTGCATTCTGTCACGGTTTCGGGCGGGTCTGATCAGGACTTTGGTTGGGACACCCCTTGAGGTAACCGAATATCCTAAAGAGGTAGTACACTGGGGCAGAGGAGCAGCTAAAGGCATACACGGAAAGGACAGCTATGGATAGGCACAGGAAACAGGAAAGTAAAAGCAGAGCAACCCTTGTGTGAACAAACAGGAAACGGATTACCAGTGGACAAACACGCTGGGGTTGTACACAGAGTAAGGCGCAGAACCTCCCACAGTGACAGGGAATCTCAATGCCTCTGTGCAGTTTGCTCTTACAGATAGTCACCCTGCCAGCCCCATAGAAAGGAGGCAGCAGAAGTGATTCTGTCTCTGGACCCTAGAGCACAAACAAGGATAGTACTTACATACACAGGACACGCTCTTGTGGGTCCAGCTCGAAACACAGTGGCGATCCCTGAGAAAACAGCAATAGCACACTGTCACTGTTAGGCACGAAATACAACGTATAACACTGGACAAGGATGGGGGCTGGAATTGCCTCCTGGAAACCAGGAGCCAACCCCAGTACACAGGAGGACACGTATACACTGGTGAAGACTGATAGAACACTTACCAGACACAAAGAACCAAGAAGAAACAGGAACAGAAGGGAACAAACAAAGAGGCAGAGGCAAGAACTAGGAACAGGCTCAGACTGAAGCAAAGGCGGGTCTAGGACTTGAAAACAGGGCGCAAACTTCTGGCTGGGACAGACAGAGACAGGACTGGGAAACTGAGAACAGGCTCTGGCTGGAACAGGCAAGGACAGGACTGGAATACAGGGAGTAGGAAATGAGCAGTAAACAGGACTGGTAAACAGAGAGAAGGTTCAGGCTGAAACAAGGCAGGAGCAGGGCAGAGAAACAGGGAGCAGGCTTTGGAAGAAACAAACAGGTACAAGGCTAAGAAGTAGGGAGCAGACTCTGGCTGGAACAACCAGGAACAGGGCAGAGAAACAAGAAACAGGATCAAGCTGGAACAGAACAGGAACAGGAACAAAACTGGAACACCATCCGACGAGGGGTCTGTAACACAAAGGAATTGAAGTCCGATGCACGACGGGGAGCTTGAGGAAATGGCTGCTTATAAGCAGTTCCAAGCTGGGCTGCACAGGAGAGGTTTCAGGTGTGTGTGGTTTCGGACACTTGCAAGTCCTGGAGGAGAGGATCCAGTGAAAAGGAGCAACTGGACTTCTCCCATTGAAAACAATGGGAAACAGAATCCGGGTTTTCCTGACTACCAAGCTGTGCATTATGGGATTTGCAGTCCCAAGAAGCAAATGTAGTCCTACACAAGTGTACCATGGAGAAAAGGGAAACAAACAGGAGTCAGCAAGGGACTCTAGATAGGTGTTCAAGGTGATTCCCAGGCTTCTGACAGTCCCCTTACAGCGCCCCCTGGAAATGGGACGACCGAGTCATAACAATGCTAACAAATGAATATATATAAAAAATTATACATCCTAAAAAATAATTAAAAAATATGAAGATTATTAATTACATAACATCAAATAAATATAATAACAATAAAAATAAAATAAAAATTGTAAAAAAATTAAAAATTCACATTTGTTTTAATCTAATAAACATTAAAAATAAAAAAATATATAATTATTATATTCCAAAACCTACTATACCAACTACTATACTATTAAAAAATCAAATATAAATTTTTAAACATAACTATTTTAAAACTAATTTATTTTTACACCTAAAATAACCAACAAAAAAATACTAAACCTAAAAATATAACACAAAAATATAATTCACCCATAATAAAAAAATATAAACTATCAATACATCTCCAAATCATAATCCACCAATGAAGCAAATCGCATCCCCAAAAAAAAAATTACATAAAGTCAAAAAACTCAAACATATAAATAAATACATATTCATAAAAACAATACCCCAACCATAAACCCTACATCCACCATATCCCACCCCTAATTCTAAATATACTTTCAATAAAAAAAAAACAATTAATTAAATACAGTAAATAATACCAAACTAATAAAATACAACTACTTAAATTAATACCCAAATATTTATACACTCCCCCACCCATAACTCCATCATCCCATATATCCCACACCAAAACCCACAAAAACAATTACAACATATAAAAAAACACAAGGACTTAAATTAATACCTAACTATTAATAAACTTCCCAACCCATAACCCCTACATCCCACATATACCACCCCTAAACCCACAACATAAATTACAACAAATAAAAAAACACAAATACTTAAATTAATACCTAACTATTAATACACTTCCCCACCCATAACCCCTACATCCCACATATACCACCCCTAAACCCACAAAACATAAATTACAACATATAAAAAAACACAATAACTTAAATTAATACCTGAGTATTAACACACTTCCCCACCCATAACCCCTACATCCCATATATCCCACCCCTAAACCCACTACATAAATTACAACATATAAGAAAACACAATAACTTAAATTAATACCTGAGTATTAATACACTTCCCCAACCAAACCCCTACATCCCATACATCCCACCCCTAAACCTACAACATAAATTACAACATATAAAAAAAACACAAGTACTTAAATTAATACCTGAGTATTAATACACATCCCCACCCACAACCCCTACATCCCCTATATCCCACACCTAAACCCCCAACATAAATTGCAAAATATAAGAAAACACAATAACTTAAATTAATACCTGAGTATTAATACACTTCCCCACCCATAACCCCTACATCCCATATATCCCGCCCCTAAACCCACAACATAAATTACAACATATAAAAAACAAAATTACTTAAATTAATGCCTGAGTATTAATACACTTCCCCAACCAAAACCCCTACATCCCATACATCCCACTCCTAAACCTACAACATAAATTACAACATATAAAAAAACACAAGTACTTAAATTGATACCTGAGTATTAATACACTTTCCCAGCCAAAACCCCTACATCCCATACATCCCACCCCTAAACCTACAACATAAATTACAACATATAAAAAATACACAATTACTTAAATTAATACCTGAGTATTAATACACTCCCCACCCATAACCCCTACATCCCATATATCCCGCCCCTAAACCCACAACATAAATTACAACATATAAAAAAACACCAGAGTATTAATACAAAACCCCACCCATAACATCCACAACCCATATAATCCATGACTTAATCTACACAATATACTTAAAAAAATTAAACATATAATAATTAAACCCTAAACAAATAAAAAACAAAACACAACATTCACCTTAAAATTCATCAAAAAATAAATCACTTACCTTAAAATTCGTTGTTCTAGCATTAGTTGTTAAGGTAAAATCGTTGTTAAACCAGTAGTTGTTCAAAACCTCGTTGTTAATTCAAACGTAGTTGTTCAGGTTGTTTCCCCACAAGTATAGGCCAACTTTGCACCCACTACAAAAGAGCAGTGCAAGCTGAGTCATGAAGGATCTGCATGACACAAAGGTCTGGCAGTGGGGGAGCTGTGCAGGACAATTAAGAGGGAGCAGTGTGAGACACTTTTTTAAGCAGGCATGAGTAATCAGCACAAAAGCAGTGTGTGACGATTTTAACCACAAGTAAGGGTAATCGACACAGGAGCAGTGTGTGTCTTTAACTGAGGAGACAGCATGTCAGTGGTGGCTCCTCCGTTATGGTGGAGGAGTGCCTCCCCCCAACCAACAACATAAGCTGCAAAACCTTAACAATGAAAGGATAAACTATGTTTATTATCCTTTCGTTGTGAAAGGGGCAGGACAATGGGGGTGACGAGCAATGAGGGGAGTGCACTGTGCACTCCCCTCAGAACGCATCTGAGTTTGGCCGGCCTGAGATGGATGGCCAAACACACACATGCAGTGTCCTGTCTCCAGCCCGGAACTGTGTTGCTGGGCTGGAGAAAGCAGGCACAGGCTACCAGTCTCCCTGGGAGTGCCCTGGCTGGGCACTCCCAGCCAACCCTAATGCTGCTTTGAGCATCATCAGGATTGGCCGGAGGGCAAGCTGGGATCCTCTCCCTGTCTGCTGAGGAGATGATGGAGGATCGGCAGTGTGGCACGGAGGTAAGCTTTTTTTTAAATGTATTTTTCACATTTTATTTATCTCTCCCCTGCCTCACTGCGCACCTTCCCACCCCTCTAACTTCCGTGAGCCGCTACTGCAGCATGTCATATCTGGCTTGGCTTGAGCAATGCATCATCGCAAGCCACCGTGGCTGCCAGCACGTGGACATCACATGCTTTTTTCCTGCTTTGAGCAGCATCAAGACTGGCCTCAGGGCAGGCTGGGACCCCGTGCCTGCCTGCTGAGGAGATGACAGAGGATCGGCGGCACAGTTGTAATTTTTTTTAATTAATTTTTTCCATTTTATGAATCCCCCCTGCAGACGCTCCTCCCCCTGTAACTCCCAGAAGCCGCAACTGCAGCATGGCATATCTGGCTTTGTTCGAGTACTGCATCATTGCAAGCCATCCTGACTGCCGGCAAGGGGACATCACATGCTTTCTTCCTGCATGTCCAAGTCTGACTTCAGATGTCCTGGGAAGTTGCGGACGTGATTGTTATATCACTCACACCAATGGTCATCTTATATTAGATTCACAGCATAGTGATGCACACACTATGCAAATATTAGTGCTCATGTGTACAACTAATGCATTGATTCACACAAAGGATTATGATTGTTGCTGATGTGCTTGTTTACAATGCTGACATGCACAGCTAGTTGCAAATTGAAACTATTGAAGGTATTTCTTGTTACTGATGCACACAGCTGATGACTTGGTTAACCCTAATTCTGAGGCACTTGAGGTATTTGTCACCATTTTTGTGTGATTGATTATATTTATTGAATTCATAGAATTATCTGCAACTCACATCTCAGGAAGGTAGAGGGGTTAGAAGAGTACCTCACATCACTGATATGTACAGTTTTTGAAAACATTGGTTACACCGCTGATGAGCACAATATGGAGGGTTTTTCACGTCACTGATTTGCACAGTTTTTGGAAACATTGGTTACAGCATTGATATGCACAGCCGTTGGGAACACTGATTGTGTGTGTGTGCACAGTGGTTCAAGGGCAGGTGAATTTCAGCATGTGGGAAACTATATACAAGGTTCTGCAATCTTTCTTTGGTGTAATTTCACGTTGCGGTCAACTACCATGGCTGCATCCAGTACATCACAATCCCCCCCAATTGTTTTCAGAGAAGGGTGATCCGTTGTTAACTTGAAAATAGTGTAAGAATCTTATTGATTCTTATCTATTTGCAATTGGTGTAGAAAGGTTTTCACTGTCCATAAACAGGCTGTGTAACTGCATACATTGGGGGTAGAAGGGCTGAACATGTGTGATGAGATACCTGTGGGAGGAACTGAAGGGGAACCAGTGGATGTATTTGAGATGTCTATGACGATGTAGGAGGAGCACTTTGGGTCTTAGATCAACTTAGTAATAGAACAACATAAATACTTCACCAGGGTTCAGGGTAAGATGGGAAAAATCTGGAGCTATGTAGCCTGTAGACAATTGCGCTCACTTGTGCCTTTGACTCATTATCTAATTCCTCGATTAGGGACCAATTGGTAAGATACACCAATTATCCAAGAGTAAAGGAGAAGCTTTTAGCAAAGAATGCTGATTCAAAGGAGTTGATAGCATTCATTGAAGGTATGGAAAACACCACAATGTGGGTGTGAGAAATGAGAGATGGAAAGAAATGTGTTGTCCCAGTGTTGAGCATTGTGGGTGAGTCTGGAAAAGTGGAGAAAGTGTGTGTGAAGTAAAACAGTGGGAGGTGATCCTGAAGGTGGGTGGACTTGTAAGGACAAAACAAGACAACTGAGAGAATAAAATAAAATGTTTCAGTTGTGGCAGTGAATGCCATTTATCAACAGTCCTGGTTGTTTTGTGGGACTAGCGACATGTAGGAGTTGAGGCAAGAAAAGTCACTCCGCTATGATGGCTAAAGGACAAAAGATGCAAGGGGTAGCTGGAATTGAGAGTGACCAAAGTTTTGTTTTGAGTGTAAAAAATGTTTGTACATTGGATTGGGATCCAGTTGTGATGCTGGAGTGGGAAATTACGGGAGGGGAAGAAGAACAATGTCCTAATTGACTCAGGTTCTCCTTGCACTATGGTTGGGTAAAATAATTATTTGGCAAGGATTAGATTACCTTATAACCACCTGACATCAACCCTTTAGAATATGGAGGGAAGAGAGTTGATATGTTGGGCTAAACAGTGATGAGAATTCCGTTTTGTGACAGGTAAACTGTGGGGAAGGTACACATTGCTAAAAGAGGAGGATAATCTGTTGGGATGGAGGCATCAGGGAAACATGGGAATAGTGTTAGATCCTAGATCACAGGAAAAGATACTACTGCTGAAATAGGAAAACAAGATTAATTATATTATCGATGAGTATCCCCAAGTTTTCAGTGACTCCCTTGGGTTATTGAAGGGTTTTGAGCATAAAATCACATTAACCTCTTCTGTGCCGTGAACGTAATGGTTACGTCAAATGGCACAGTGCTCATGTGCTGAGGACATAACCATTATGTCCTCGGAACTGAGCTCAGAGGGAGCGCTAGCGCTCCCTCTGTGGGCTTACCCCCAGCCCCCCCAAGGCAGGGATGGAAAGGGAAGCTCTTCCCCTTCCACCCCAAACCCCCCTGACCTCCCCAGTGACGTCTGATGATGTCAGCGCACATTTGCGCGCTGACCTCATCAGAGGCCACTTCCCCTTCCACCTCCAAACCCCCTGACCTCCCCAGTGACGTCTGATGATGTCAGCGCACATTTGCGCGCTGACCTCATCAGAGACCACTTCCCCATCGCGCTGGAAGCACAGCTTCCAGTGAGATCGAAAGACAAATGCAAAGCATTTCTCTTCCGATCTTGTGATGGGGGCCCTGAGAGACTTCAGAGGGAAGGAAAGGAATTTCCTTCCCTTCGAGGTCACTAAGAGCATTTCAAAAGCTGGATCGTAAAGCGATCTGGCTTTTGAAATGCCCACTACACACCAGAGATGAAACTGGCACAAGGAGAGTGACCCCTTGGGGAAGGGTCGCTCCCCGGGGACAAATTTATTTTAGGTAGGCCATTTCTGCCCCCCTTTAGGTATTTTTTTTTTTTGTTTTGTTTTTTAGAGGTGGGGAGCAACCCCTTAGGCAAGGGTCCCTCCCCTGTGAGGCAAATTCTATTTAGACCATTTCTGCCCCCCTTGGGGGGAGATCAGCCGATTTTTGTTAGGCCAATCTGCCCGGAAGGGGGGCAGAAACCACTGGGCACCGGGGATCTATTTTTGCGCCAATTTCACGCAAGGGGAGCGACCCCTTAGGCAGGGGTCGCTCCGGGGGGGGAATTTATTTTAGGCCATTTCTGCCCCCTGGTGGCAGATCGGCCTATTGTTATTAGGCCGATCTGTACCCAGGCGGCAAAAACCTCTAGGCGTTAGGGATCTTTTCTTTTTTGTTTTTTAGAGGTAGGGAGTGACCCCTTAGGCAAGGGTCGCTCCCTTGGGGGGCAATTGTATTTAGACCATTTCTGCCCCCCTTGGGTGCAGATCAGCGTATTTCTATTAGGCCGATCTGCCCCCGCGGGGGAGAAACCACTTAGGCACCAGGGATTGGTGTGTGTGTATATGTGTGTTTTCTTTAGGGGGGCAGCCCCTTGGGTAAGGGTCGCTCCCCATGGGGTCACATTACTGTTGGCCATATCTGCTCCCCTTGGGGGCAGATGGGCCTATTTTTGAAAGACCCATCTGCCCCCAAAGAGGGGGCAGAAAGCCCACCAAAGACCAGGGAAGTTTAAAAAAAAAAAAAATAAGAGGGTCGGGGTATGGCCATACCCCCACCCCAAATAAATGAGGCCAAAGTTGTTCTGCCCACCAGTGGGCAGATGGGGCAATTACCCCTGTTCCACACCATGGGGGGGCAGAAAGTCTACTAGATGCCAGGGAATTAAAAAAATATATATATATAATGGGGTGGTGGCTACCAACTAGTATCGGCCTGGTTATGCCCACACCCCAACTGAAGGGGGTAACAGTCTTTCAGCTCTCTCACACACTCTAAAACATCTTATCCCACAGCAAGCAAGAAGACATTTGATTATTTTGGGTTTTGGTTTTACATTTGGGCCATGATAGCTTTGCTCACTCGCAAAATCGTCCCACTTGGAATGGTGAGGGCTGCACTTTATGGAATTTGGGACACTGCCATGTAGAAAAATCCACAAGACCTAGACACATCTGAAAACTAAACATCTGGTTGATTCCGGGGTGGTGTGTTTCACATGCACCCCGCACCATTTTCGTACCCACAATGCCCTGCAAACCTCCAACTTTGCTGGAAATCACACATCCCACGTTTTTGTGATGGAATCTTCCGGAATCTACAGGAATCCACAAAATTCCTACCACCCAGCACTGTCTCATCTATACCGATAAAAATTCTGCTGCACTTTTTAGCCTAAAAATGTTTTTTTGCAAACTGCTCTTTTGGACACCCTTTTATTCCCCCTCAATATCAACATGTTTTTGGCTCTTCCCTTTTACAAGAACTTGTCCCACCTACACAAATGAGGTATAATTTTTACCGGGAGACTGAGGGGAACGTTGGGTGGTATGAAATTTGTCCCAGTGCGGTCATCCCACTCAGAAATGTGGGAAAATTTGATTTTCTAGCTAAATTTGAGGTTTGCTGAGGATTCTGGGTAAGAAAACATTGAGGGATCCACGCACGTCACACCTCCCTGGACTCTCTCGGTTGTCTAGTTTTTTTAAATGTCTGGGTTTGGTAGGTTTCCATAGATGGCTGCTGTGCCCAGGACCAAAAACGCAGAAGCCACACCCGCAAAAACAGGTAGTTTTACATTTAATAATTTTGATGTGTCCAGATGGTATTTTGGGGCATTTCCTTTTGCGGGCAGTAGGCCTACCCACAAAAGTGAGGTACCATTTTTATCGGGTGACTTTGGGGAACGCTCGGTGGAAGGAAATTTGTGGCTCCTCTCAGATTCCAGAACTTTCTGTCACCGAAATGAGAGGAAAAATAGTTTTTCTGGCCACATTTTGAGGTTTGCAAATGATTCTGGGTGACAGAACCTGGTCAGAGCCCCACAAGTCACCCCATCTTGGATTCCCCTAGGTGTCTAGCTTTAAAAACTGTGCAGGATTTCTAGGTTTCCCTAGGTGCCGGCTGAGCTATAGGATAAAATCCAGAGCTAGACCCTTTGCAAAAAACAGCTCTGTTTTCTTTATGAAATAGTGATGTGTCCACGTTGTGTTTTGGGGCATTTCCTGTCACGGGCGCTAGGCCTACCCCCACAAGTGAGGTACCATTTTTATCGGGAGACTTGGGGGAACGCTGGGTGGAAGGAAATTTGTGGCTTCTCTCTGATTCCAGAACTTTCTGTCACCGAAATGAGGGGAAAACGTGTTTTTTTGGCCGAATTCTGAGGTTTGCAAAGTATTCTGGGTAACAGAACCTGGTCAGGACACCAGAAGTCACCCTCTCCTGCATTCCCCTACGTGTCTAGTTTTCAAAACTGCCCAGGTTTGCTAGGTTTCCCTAGGTGCCGGCTGAGCTAGAGGTCAAAATCCACACCTAGGTACTTTGCAAAAAACAGCTCTGTTTTCTTTGTGAAATGTGATGTGTTCACGTTGTGCTTTGGGGCATTTCCTGTCACGGGCGCTAGGCCTATCCCGACAAGTGTGGTACCATTTTTCTCTGGACACTTTGGGGAATGCTATATGGAAGGAAATTTGTGGCTCCTCTTTGATTTCAGAACTTTCTGTCAGTGAAATGAGAGGAAAAAGTGCTTTTTCGGCCAAATTGTGAGGTTTGCAAAGGATTCTGGGTAACAGAACCTGGTCATAGCCCCACAAGTCACCCCATCTTGGATTCTCCTAGGTGTCTAGTTTTCAAAATTGCACAGGTGTGCTAGGCTTCCCTATGCGCCGGCTGAGCTAGAGGCAAAAATCCACAGCTAGGCAGTTTGCAAAAAACAGCTCTGTTTTCTTTGTGAAAATGTGATGTGTCCATGTTGTGTTTTGGGGCAATTCCTGTCGCGGGCACTAGGCCTACCCCAACAAGTGAGGTACCATTTTTATCAGGAGACTTGAGGGAACGCTGGGTGGAAGGAAATTTGTGGCTCCTCTTTGATTCCAGAACATTCTGTCACCGAAATGAGAGGAAAAGGTGTTTTTTGGCCACATTCTGAGGTTTGCAAAGGATTCTGGGTAACAGAACCTGGTCAGAGCCCCACAGGTCACCCCATCTTCAATTTCGCTAGGTGCCTAGTTTTCAAAACTGCACAGGTCTGCTAGGTTTCCCTTGGTGCCGGCTGAGCTAGAGGCCAAAATCCACAGCTAGGCACTTTGCAAAAAACAGCTCTGTTTTCTTTGTGAAAATGTGATGTGTCCACATTGTGTTTTGGGACATTTCCTGTCGCGGGTGCTAGGGCTACCCCCACAAGTGATGTACCATTGTTATCAGGAGACTTGGGGGAACGCTGGGTGGAAGGACATTTCTGCCTCCTCTCTTATTCCAGAACATTCTGTCACCGAAATAAGAGGAAAAAGTGATTCTTTGGCCAAATTTTTAAGTTAGCAAAGGATTCTGCATAACAGAACCTGGTCAGAGCCCCACAAGTCACCCCATCTTGGATTCCCCTAGATGTCTAGCTTTCAAAACTGCACAGGTATGCTAGGTTTCCCTAGGTGCCGGCTGAGCTAGAGGCCAAAATCCACAGCTAGGCACTTTGCAAAAAACAGCTCTGTTTTGTTTGTGAAAATGTGATGTGTCCATGTTGTGTTTTGGGGCATTTCCTCTTGCGGGCGCTAGGCCTACCCCCACAAGTGGGGTACCTTTTTTATCGGGAGCCTTGGGGGAACGCTTCTCTCTGATTCCAGAACTTTCTGTCACCGAAATGGCGTTTGTGGGCTGAATTCTGAGGTTTGCAAAGGATTCTGGGTAACAGAACCTGGTCAGAACACCAAAAGTCACCCTATCCTGGATTCCCCTACGTGTCTAGTTTTCAAAACTGCACAGGTTTGCTATGTTTCCCTAGGTGCCGGCTGAGCTAGAGGTCAAAATCCACACCTAGGCACTTTGCAAAAAACAGCTTTGTTTTCTTTGTGAAAATGTGATGTGTCCACGTTGTGTTTTGGGGCAATTCCTGTCGCGGGCACTAGGCCTACCCCAACAAGTGAGGTACCATTTTTATCTGGAGACTTGAGGGAACGCTGGGTAGAAGGAAATTTGTGGCTCCTCTCTGATTCAAGAACTTTCTGTCACTGAAATTAGAGGAAAAATGTTTTTTTGGCCAAATTCTGAGGTTTGCAAAGGATTCTGGGTAACAGAACCTGGTCAGAGCCCCACAGGTCACCCCATCTTCAATTCCAGTAGGTGCCTAGTTTTTAAAACTGCACAGGATTGCTAGGTTTCCCTAGGTGCCGGCTGAGCTAGAGGCCTAAATCCACAGCTAGGCACTTTGCAAAAAAACAGCTCTATTTTCTTTGTGAAAATGTGATGTGTCCACATTGTGTTTTGGGACATTTCCTGTCGCGGGTGCTAGGCCTACCCCCACAAGTGAGGTACCATTGTTATCAGGAGAGTTGGCGGAACGCTGGGTGGAAGGACATTTGTGGCTCCTCTCTGATTCCAGAACATTCTGTCACCGAAATGAGAGGAAAAAGTGTTTTTTTGGCCGGATCTTTAGGTTAGCAAAGGATTCTGCATAACAGAACCTGGTCAGAGCCCCACTAGTCACCCCATCTTGGATTCCCCTAGATGTCTAGCTTTCAAATCTGCACAGGTATGCTAGGTTTCCCTAGGTGCCGGCTGAGCTAGAGGCCAATATCCACAGCGAGGCACTTTGCAAGAAACAGCTCTGTTTTCTTTGTGAAAAGGTGATGTGTCCACATTGTGTTTTGGGGCATTTCCTGTCACGGTGCCAGGCCTACCCCCACAAGTGAGGTGCTATTTTTATCGGGAGACATGGGGGAATGCTGGGTCGAAGGACATTTGTAGCTCCTCTCTGATTCCAGAACGTTCTGTCACTAAAATGAGAGGAAAAAGTGATTTCTTTGCCAAATTTGGAGGTTTGCAAAGGATTCTGGGTAACAGAACCTGATTAGAGCCCCACATGTCACCCTATCTCGGATTCCCCTAATTGTCTAGTTTTCAAAACTGCACAGGTTTGCTAGGTTTCCATAGGTGCCGGCTGAGCTAGAGTCCAATATCCACAGCTAGGCACTTTGCAAAAAGCAGCTCTGTTTTCTTTGTGAAAATGTGATGTATCCACGTTGTGTTTTGGGACATTTCTTGTCGCAGGCGCTAGGCCTACCCCCAGAAGTGTGGTACCATTTTTCTCGGGAAACTTTGGGGAATGCTATATGGTAGGAAATTTGTGTCTCCTCTTTGATTTTAGAACTTCCTGTCACCAAAATGAGAGGAAAAACTGTTTTTTTGGCCGAATTCTGAGGTTTGCAAAGGATTCTGGGTAACAGAACCTGGTCAGAACACCACAAGTCACCGTCTCCGGGATTCCCCTACGTGTCTAGTTTTCAAAACTGCACAGGTTTGCCAGGTTTCCCTAGGTGCCGGCTGAGCTAGAGGTCAAAATCCACACCTAGGCACTTTGCAAAAAACAGCTCTGTTTTCTTTGTGAAAATGTGATGTGTCCATGTTCTGTTTTGGGGTATTTCCTGTCGTGGGCACTAGGCCTACCCCAACAAGTGAGTTACCATTTTTATCGGGAGACTTGAGGGAACGCTGGGTGGAAGGGAATTTGTGGCTCTTCTCTGATTCCAGAACTTTCTGTCACCGAAATGAGAGAAAAAAGTGTTTTTTGGGCCAAATTCTGAGGTGTGCAAATGACTCTGGGTAACAGAACCTGGTCAGAGCCCAACAAATCACCCAATATTCAATTCCCCTAGATGTCTAGCTTTCAAAACTGCACAGGTTTGCTAGGTTTCCCTAGATGCTGGCTGAGCTAGAGGCCAATATCCACAGCTAGGCACTTTGCAAAAAACAGCTCTGTTTTCTTTGTGGAAATGTGATGTGTCCACGTTGTTTTCTGGTGCATTTCCTGTTGCAGGCGCTAGGCCTACCCCCACAAGGGAGGTACCATTTTTATTGGGAGACTTGGGGGAACGCTGGGTGGAAGGGAATTTGTGGCTCCTCTCTGATTCCAGAACTTTCTGTCACCGAAATGAGAGGAAAAAGTGTTTTTTGGGCCAAATTCTGAGGTGTGCAAATGACTCTGGGTAACAGAACCTTGTCAGAGCCCAACAAGTCACCCAATATTCAATTCCCCTAGATGTCTAGCGTTCAAAACTGCACAGGTTTGCTAGGTTTCCCTAGATGCTGGCTGAGCTAGAGGCCAGTATCCACAGCGAGGCACTTTGCAAGAAACAGCTCTGTTTTCTTTGTGAAAAGGTGATGTGTCCACGTTGTGTTTTGGGGCATTTCCTGTCACGGTGCTAGGCCTACCCCCACAAGTGAGGTACCATTTTTATCGGGAGACATAGGGGAACGCTGGGTGGAAGGACATTTGTGGCTCCTCTCTGATTCAAGAACGTTCTGTCACTAAAATGAGAGGAAACATTGATTTTTTGGCCAAATTTGGAGGTTTGCAAAGGATTCTGGGTAACAGAACCTGATTAGAGCCCCACATGTCACCCTATCTCGGATTCCCCTAATTGTCTAGTTTTCAAAACTGCACAGGTTTGCTAGGTTTCCCTAGGTGCCGGCTGACCTAGAGGCCAATATCCACAGCTAGGCACTTTGCAAAAAACAGCTCTGTTTTCTTTGTGAAAATGTGATGTGTCCACGTTGTGTTTTGGGGCATTTCCTGTTGCAGGCGCTAAGCCTACCCCCAGAAGTGTGGTACCATTTTTCTCGGGACACTTTGGGGAGTGCTATATCGAAGGAAATTTGTGGCTTCTCTTTGATTTTAGAACTCTCTGTCACCAAAATGAGAAGAAAAAGTGTTTTTTTGGCCGAATTCTGAGGTTTGCAAAGGATTCTGGGTAACAGAACCTGGTCAGAACACCACAAGTCACCCTCTCCGGGATTCTCCTACGTGTCTAGTTTTCAAAACTTCACAGGTTTGCTAGGTTTCCCTAGGTGCCGGCTGAGCTAGAGGTCAAAATCCACACCTAGGCACTTTGCAAAAAACAGCTCTGTATTCTTTCTGAAAATGTGATGTGTCCATGTTGTGTTTTAGGGTATTTACTGTCACGGGCACTAGGCCTACCCCAACAAGTGAGGTACCATTTTTATCGGGAGACTTGAGGGAACGCTGGGTGGAAGGGAATTTGTGGCTCCTCTCTGGTTCCAGAACTTTCTGTCACCGAAATGAGAGGGAGAAGTGTTTTTTGGCCAAATTCTGAGGTTTGCAAAGGATTCCTGGTAACAGAACCTGGTCAGAGCCCCACAGGTCATCCCATCTTCAATTCCCCTAGGTGCCTAGTTTTCAAAACTGCACAGGTTTGCTAGGTTTCCCTAGGTACCCGCTGAGCTCGAGGCCAATATCCAGATCTAGGCACTTTGCAAGAAACAGCGCTGTTTTTTTGTGAAAATGTAATGTGTCCACGTTGTGTTTTGGGGCATTTCCTGTCACGGTGCTAGGCCTACCACCACAAGTGAGGTACCATTTGTATCGGGAGACATGGGGGAAAGCTGGGTTGAGGGACATTTGTGGCTCCTCTCTGATTCCAGAACTTTCTGTCACCGAAATGAGAGGGAAAAGTGTTTTTTGGCCAAATTCTGAGGTTTGCAAAGGATTCTGGGTAACAGAACCTGGTTAGAGCCCCACATGTCACCCTATGTCAGATTCCCCTAATTGTCTAGTTTTCAAAACTGCACAGGTTTGCTAGGTTTCCCTAGGTGCCGGCTGAGCTAGAGGCCAATATCCAGATTTAGGCACTTTGCAAGAAACAGCTCTGTTTTTTTGTGAAAATGTGATGTGTCCACGTTGTGTTTTGGGGCATTTCCTGTCACGGTGCTAGGCCAACCCCCACAAGTGAGGTACCATTTGTATCGGGAGACATGGGGGAATGCTGGGTGGAGGGACATTTGTGGCTCCGCTCTGATTCCAGAACGTTCTGTCACCGAAATGAGAGGAAAAAGTGATTTTTTGGCCAAATTTGGAGGTGTGCAAAGAATTCTGGGTAACAGAACCTGGTTAGAGCCCCATATTTCACCCTATGTCAGATTCCCCTAATTGTCTAGTTTTCAAAACTGCACAGGTTTTCTAGGTTTCCCTAGGTGCCGGATGAGCTAGAGGCCAATATCCACAGTTAGGCACTTTGCAAAAAACAGCTCTGTTTTCTTTGTGAAATGTGATGTGTCCACGTTGTGTTTTGGGGCATTCCCTGTTGCGGGCGCTAGGCCTACCCCCACAAGTGAGGTACCATTTTTATCGGGAGACTTGGGAAAACGCTGTGTGGAATGAAATTTGTGTCTCCTCTCTGATTCCAGAACTTTCTGTCACTTAAATGAGAGGAAAAAGTGTTTTTTTGGCCAAATTTGGAGGTTTGCAAAGGATTCTGGGTAACAGAACCTGGTCAGAGCCCCACAAGTCACCCAATATTCAATTCCCCTAGATGTCTAGCTTTCAAAACTGCACAGGTTTGCTAGGTTTCCCTAGGTGCCGGCTGAGCTAGAGGCCAATATTCACAGCGATACACTTTGCAAGAAACAGCTCTGTTTTCTTTGTGAAAATGTGTTGTGTCCACGTTGTGTTTTGGGGCATTTCCTTTCACGGTGCTAGGACTACCCCCACAAGTGAGGTACCATTTGTTTCGGGAGACATGGGGAGTGCTGGGTGGAAGGACATTTGTGGCTCCTCTCAGATTCCAGAACGTTATGTCACCAAAATGAGAGGAAAAAGTGTTTTTTCTTGGCCAAATTTGGAGGTTTCCAAAGGATTCTGGGTAACAGAACCTGGTCAGAGCCCCACATGTCACCCAATCCCGGATTCCCCTAATTGTCTAGTTTTCAAAACTTCCCAGGTTTGCTAGGTTTCCCTGGGTGCCGGCGGAGCTAGAGGCCAATATCCCACAGCTAGGCACTTTGCTAGAAACAGCTCTTTTTTTTGTTGTGAAAATGTGATGTGTCTACGTTGTGTTTTGGGGCATTTCCTGTCACGGTGCTAGGCCTACCCCCACAAGTGAGGTACCATTTTTATCGGGAGACATGGGGGAACGCTGGGTGGAGGGACATTTGTATCTCCTCTATGATTGCAGAACGTTATGTCACCGAAATGAGAGGAAAAAGTGATTTTCTGTCCAAATTTGGAGGTTTGCAAAGGATTCTGGGTAGCAGAACCTGGTCAGAGCCCCACATGTCACCCATCCCGGATTACCCTGATTGTCTAGTTTTTAAAACTGCACAGGTTTGCTAGGATTCCCTAGGTGCCGGCTGAGCTAGAGGCCAATATCCACAGCTAGGCACTTTGCAAAAAACAACCTGTTTTCTTTGTGAAAATGTGAAGTGTCCACATTGTGATTTGGGGTATTTCCTGTTGCGGGTGCTAGGCATACCCACACAAGTGAGGTACTATTTTTATCGGGAGACTTAGGGAAATGCTGAGTAGAAGGAAATTTGTGTTTCTTCTCTGATTCCAGAACTTTCTGTCACCGAAATGAGAGGAAAAAGTGTTTTTTGGGCCAAATTCTGAGGTTTGCAAATGACTCTGGGTAACAGAACCTGATCAGAGCCCAACAAGTCACCCAATATTCAATTCCCCTACGTATCTAGTTTTCAAAACTGTGCAGGTTTGCTAGGTTTCCCTAGGTGCCAGCTGAGCTAGAGGCCAATATCCACAGCTAGGCACTTTGCAAAAAACAGCTCTGTTTTCTTTGTGAAAATGTGATGTGTCCACGTTGTGTTTTGGGGCATTTCCTGTTGCGGGCGCTAGGCCTACCCCCACAAGTGAGGGAACATTTTTATCAGGAGACTTGGGGAAACGCTGGGTGGTAGGAAATTTGTGTCTCCTCTCTGATTCAAGAACTTTCTGTCACCGAAATGAGAGGAAAAAGTGTTTTTTTGGCTAAATTTTGAGGTTTGCAAAGGATTCTGGGTAACAGAACCTGGTCAGAGCCCCATATGTCACCCTATGTCAGATTCCCCTAATTGTCTAGTTTTCAAAACTGCACAGGTTTGCTAGGTTTCCCTAGGTGCCGGATGAGCTAGAGGCCAATATCCACAGTTAGGCACTTTGCAAAAAACAGCTCTGTTTTCTTTGTGAAATGTGATGTGTCCACGTTGTGTTTTGGGGCATTCCCTGTTGCGGGCGCTAGGCCTACCCCCACAAGTGAGGTACCATTTTTATCGGGAGACTTGGGGAAACGCTGGGGGGAATGAAATTTGTGTCTCCTCTCTGATTCCAGAACTTTCTGTCACGGAAATGAGAGGAAAAAGTGTTTTTTTGGCCAAATTTTGAGGTTTGCAAAGGATTCTGGGTAACAGAACCTGGTCAGAGCCCCACAAGTCACCCAATATTCAATTCCCCTAGATGTCTAGCTTTCAAAACTGCACAGGTTTGCTAGGTTTCCCTAGGTGCCGGCTGAGCTACAGGCCAATATTCACAGCAATACACTTTGCAAGAAACAGCTCTGTTTTCTTTGTGAAAATGTGTTGTGTCCACGTTGTGTTTTGGGGCATTTCCTTTCACGGTGCTAGGACTACCCCCACAAGTGAGGCACCATTTGTTTCAGGAGACATGGGGGAGTGCTGGGTGGAAGGACATTTGTGGCTCCTCTCAGATTCCAGAACGTTATGTCACCAAAATGAGAGGAAAAAGTGTTTTTTTTTTGCCAAATGTTGAGGTTTCCAAAGGATTCTGGGTAACAGAACCTGGTCAGAGCCCCACATGTCACCCAATCCCGGATTCCCCTAATTGTCTAGTTTTCAAAACTTCCCAGGTTTGCTAGGATTCCCTAGGTGCCGGCTGAGCTAGAGGCCAATATCCACAGCTAGGCACTTTGCAAGAAACAGCTCTTTTTTCTTTGTGAAAATGTGAAGTGTCCACATTGTGATTTGGGGTATTTCCTGTTGCGGGTGGTAGGCATACCCACACAAGTGAGGTACTGTTTTTATCGGGAGACCTGGGGAAACGCTGAGTAGAAGGAAATTTGTGTCTCTTCTCTGATTCCAGAACTTTCTGTCACCGAAATGAGAGGAAAAAGTGTTTTTTGGGCCAAATTCTGAGGTTTGCAAATGACTCTGGGTAACAGAAACTGATCAGAGCCCAACAAGTCACCCAATATTCAATTCCCCTACGTGTCTAGTTTTTAAAACTATGCAGGTTTGCTAGGTTTCCCTAGGTGCCAGCTGAGTTAGAGGCCAATATCCACAGCTAGGCACTTTGCAAAAAACAGCTCTGTTTTCTTTGTGAAAATGTGATGTGTCCACGTTGTGTTTTGGGGCATTTCCTGTTGCGGGCGCTAGGCCTACCCCCACAAGTGAGGGACCATTTTTATCAGGAGACTTGGGGAAACGCTGGGTGGTAGGAAATTTGTGTCTCCTCTCTGATTCAAGAACTTTCTGTCACCGAAATGAGAGGAAAAAGTGTTTTTTTGGCAAAATTTTGAGGTTTGCAAAGGATTCTGGGTAACAGAACCTGGTCAGAGCCCCACAAGTCACCCAATATTCAATTACCCTAGATGTCTAGCTTTCAAAACTGCACAGGTTTGCTAGGTTTCCCTAGGTGCCGGCGGAGCTAGAGGCCAATATTCACAGCGAGGCACTTTGCAAGAAACAGCTTTGTTTTCTTTGTGAAAATGTGATGTGTCCACGTTGTGTTTTGGGGCATTTCTTGTCAAGGTGCTAGGCCTACCCCCACACGTGAGGTGCCATTTTTATCGGGAGACATGAGGTAATGCTGGGTGGAAGGACATTTGTGGCTCCTCTCAGATTCCAGAATGTTCTGTCATCGAAATGAGAGGAAAAAGTGATTTTTAGTCCATATTTGGAGGTTTGCAAAGGATTCTGGGTAACAGAACCTGGTCAGAGCCCCACATGTCAACCTATCTCGGATTCCCCTACGTGTCTAGTTTTCAAAACTGCACAGCTTTTCTAGGTTTTTCTAGGTGCCGGCTGAGCTAGAGGCCAATATCCACAGCTAGGCACTTTGCAAGAAACAGCTCTGTTCTCTTTGTGACAATGTGATGTGTCCATGTTGTGTTTTGGGGTATTTCCTGTTGCGGGCACTAGGCCTACCCCAACAAGTGAGGTACCATTTTTATCGGGAGACTTGAGGGAACGCTGGGTGGAAGGGAATTTGTGGCTCCTCTCTGATTCCAGAACTTTCTGTCACCGAAATGAGAGGGAAAAGTGTTTTTTGGTCAAATTCTGATGTTTGCAAAGGATTCTGGGTAACAGAACCTGGTCAGAGCCCCACAAGTCACCCAATATTCAATTCCCCTAGATGTCTAGCTTTCAAAACTGCACAGGTTTGCTAGGTCTCCCTAGGTGCCGGCTGAGCTAGAGGCCAATATTCACAGCGATACACTTTGCAAGAAACAGCTCTGTTTTCTTTGTGAAAATGTGATGTGTCCATGTTGTGTTTTGGGGCATTTCCTTTCACGGTGCTAGGCCTACCCCCACAAGTGAGGTACCATTTGTTTCGGGAGACATGGGGGAATGCTGGGAGGAAGGACATTTGTGGCTCCTCTCTGATTCCAGAACGTTATGTCACCAAAATGAGAGGGAAAAGTGATTTATTTTGCCAAATTTGGAGGTTTCCAAAGGATTCTGGGTAACAGAACCTGGTCAGAGACCCACATGTCACCCTATCCCGGATTCCCCTAATTGTCTAGTTTTCAAAACTTCCCAGGTTTGCTAGGTTTCCCTGGGTGCCAGCTGAGCTAGAGGCCAATATCCACAGCTAGGCACTTTGCAAGAAACAGCTCTGTTTTTTTTGTGAAAATGTGATGTGTCCACGTTGTGTTTTGGGGCATTTCCTGTCGTGGGCGCTAGGCCTACCCCCACAAGTGTGGTACCATTTTTTTCTCGACACTTTGGGGAATGCTATATGAAGGAAATTTTGTGGCTCCTCTTTGATTTCAGAACTTTCTGTCACCGAAATGAGAGGAAAAAGTGTTTTTTTGGCCAATTTTTGGGGTTTGCAAAGGATTCTGGGTAACAGTACTGGTCATAGCCCCACAAGTCACCCCATCTTGGATTCTCTTAGGTGTCTAGTTTTCAAAACTATACAGGTTTGCTAGGTTTCCCTAGGTGCCAGCTGAGCTAGAGGTCAATATCCACAGCTAGGCACTTTGCAAAAAACAGCTCTGTTTTCTTTGTGAAAATGTGATGTGGCCACGTTGTGTTTTGGGGCATTTCCTGTTGCGGGCGCTAGGCCTACCCCCACAAGTGAGGGACCATTTTTATCAGGAGACTTGGGGAAACGCTGGGTGGAAGGAAATTTGTGTCTCCTCTCTGATTCAAGAACTTTCTGTCACCGAAATGAGAGGAAAAAGTGTTTTTTTGGCAAAATTTTGAGGTTTGCAAAGGATTCTGGGTAACAGAACCTGGTCAGAGCCCCACAAGACACCCAATATTCAATTCCCCTACGTGTCTAGTTTTCAAAACTGTGCAGGTTTGCTAGGTTTCCCTAGAGGCCGGCTGAGCTAGAGGATAAAAACCCCAGCTAGGCACTTTGCAAAAAAACAGGTCTGTTTTCTCTGTGAAAATGTGATGTGGCATCGTTGTGTTTTGGGGCATTTCCTGTCGTGGGTGCTAAGCCTACCCCCAGAAGTGTGGTACCATTTTTTTCTCGACACTTTGGGGAATGCTATATGAAGGAAATTTTGTGGCTCCTCTTTGATTTCAGAACTTTCTGTCACCGAAATGAGAGGAAAAAGTGTTTTTTGGCCAAATTCTGAGGTTTGCAAAGGATTCTGGGTAACAGAACCTGGTCAGAGCCCCACAAGTCACCCAATATTCAATTCCCCTAGATGTCTAGCTTTCAAAACTGCACAGGTTTGCTAGGTTTCCCTAGGTGCCGGCTGAGCTAGAGGCCAATATTCACAGCGATACACTTTGCAAGAAACAGCTCTGTTTTCTTTGTGAAAATGTGTTGTGTCCACATTGTGTTTTGGGGCATTTCCTTTCAGGGTGCTAGGCCTACCCCCACAAGTGAGGTACCATTTGTTTCGGGAGACATGGGGGAATGCTGGGTGGAAGGACATTTGTGGCTCCTCTCTGATTCCAGAACGTTATGTCACCAAAATGAGAGGGAAAAGTGATTTTTTTTGCCAAATTTGGAGGTTTGCAAATGACTCTGGGTAACAGAACCTGGTCAGAGCCCCACATGTCACCCTATCCCGGATTCCCCTAATTGTCTAGTTTTCAAAACTTCCCAGGTTTGCTAGGTTTCCCTGGGTGCCGGCTGAGCTAGAGGCCAATATCCACAGCTAGGCACTTTGCAAGAAACAGCTCTGTTTTTTTTGTGAAAATGTGATGTGTCCACGTTGTGTTGTGGGGCATTTCCTGTCACGGTGCTAGGCCTACTCCCACAAGTGAGGTACCATTTTTATCGGGAGACATGGGGGAACGCTGGGTGGAGGGACATTTGTAGCTCCTCTCTGATTCCAGAACGTTATGTCACCGAAATGAGAGGAAAAAGTGATTTTCTGTCCAAATTTGGAGGTTTGCAAAGGATTCTGGGTAACAGAACCTGGTCAGAACCCCACATGTCACCCTATCCCGGATTCCCCTGATTGTCTAGTTTTTAAAACTGCACAGGTTGGCTAGGTTTCCCTAGATTCCGGCTGAGCTAGAGGCCAATATCCACAGCTAGGCACTTTGCAAAAAACAGCTCTGTTTTCTTTGTGAAAATGTGATGTGTCCACGTTGTGTTTTGGTGCATTTCCTGTTGCAGGTGCTAGGCCTACCCCCACAAGTGAGGTACCATTGGTATTGGGAGAATTGGGGGAACTCTGGGTGGAAGGAAATTTGTGTCTCCTCTCTGATTCCAGAACTTTCTGTCACCGAAATGAGAGGAAAAAGTGTTTTGTTGGCCAAATTTTGAGGTTTGCAAAGGATTCTGGGTAACAGAACCTAGTCAGAGCCCCACAAGTCACCCAATATTCAATTCCCCTACGTGTCTAGTTTTCAAAACAGTGCAGGTTTGCTACGTTTCCCTAGATGCCGGCTAAGCTAGAGGCCAAAAACCACAGCTAGGCACTTTTAAAAAAAACAGCTCTGTTTTCTTTGTGAAAATGTGATGTGGCCACGTTGTGTTTTGGGGCATTTCCTGTCATGGGCGCTAGGCCTACCCCCACAAGTGTGGTACCATTTTTCTCTGGACACTTTGGGGAATGCTATATGAAGGGAAATTTTGTGTCTCCTCTTTGATTTCAGAACTTTCTGTCACCGAAATGAGAGGAAAAAGTGTTTTTTTGGCCAAATATTTGGGTTTGCAAAGGATTCTGGGTAACAGAACCTGGTTGTAGCCCCACAAGTCACCCCATCTTGGATTCTCTTAGGTGTCTAGTTTTTAAAACTGCACAGGTTAGCTAGGTTTCCCTATGTGCCAGCTGAGCTAGAGGCCAATATCCACAGCTAGGCACTTTGCAAAAAACAGCTCTTTTTTCTTTGTGAAAATGTGATGTGTCCACGTTGTGTTTTGGGGCATTTCCTGTCGCGGGCGCTGGGCCTACCCCCACAAGTGTGGTACCATTTTTCTCTGGACACCTTGGGGAATGCTATATGGAAGGAAATTTGTGGCTCCTCTTTGATTTCAGAACTTTCTGTCACCGAAATGAGAGGAAAAAGTGTTTTTTTGGCCAAATTGTGGGGTTTGCAAAGGATTCTGGGTAACAGAACCTGGTCTTAGTCCAACAAGTCCCCCCATCTTGGATTCTCTTAGGTGTCTAGTTGTTAAAACTGCACAGGTTTGCTAGGTTTCCCTAGGTGCCAGCTGAGCTAGAGGCCAATATCCACAGCCAGGCACTTTGCAAAAAACAGCTCTGTTTTCTTTGTGAAAATGTGATGTGTCCACGTTGTGTTTTGGGGCATTTCCTGTTGCGGGCGCTAGGCCTACCCCCACAAGGGAGGGACCATTTTTATCGGGAGACTTGGGAAAACGCTGGGTGGAAGGAAATTTGTGTCTTCTCTCTGATTCAAGTACTTTCTGTCACTGAAATGAGAGGAAAAAGTGTTTTGTTGGCCAAATTTTGAGGTTTGCAAAGGATTCTGGGTAACAGAACCTAGTCAGAGCCCCACAAGTCACCCAATATTCAATTCCCCTACGTGTCTAGTTTTCAAAACAGTGCAGGTTTGCTAGGTTTCCCTAGATGCCGGCTGAGCTAGAGGCCAAAAACCACAGCTAGGCACTTTGCAAAAAAACAGCTCTGTTTTCTTTGTGAAAATGTGATGTGGCCACGTTGTGTTTTGGGGCATTTCCTGTCATGGGCGCTAGGCCTACCCCCACAAGTGTGGTACCATTTTTCTCTGGACACTTTGGGGAATGCTATATGAAGGGAAATTTTGTGTCTCCTTTTTGATTTCAGAACTTTCTGTCACCGAAATGAGAGGAAAAAGTGTTTTTTTGGCCAAATATTTGGGTTTGCAAAGGATTCTGGGTAACAGAACCTGGTTGTAGCCCCACAAGTCACCCCATCTTGGATTCTCTTAGGTGTCTAGTTTTTAAAACTGCACAGGTTAGCTAGGTTTCCCTAGGTGCCAGCTGAGCTAGAGGCCAATATCCACAGCTAGGCACTTTGCAAAAAACAGCTCTGTTTTCTTTGTGAAAATGTGATGTGTCCACGTTGTGTTTTGGGGCATTTCCTGTCGCGGGCGCTGGGCCTACCCCCACAAGTGTGGTACCATTTTTCTCTGGACGCCTTGGGGAATGCTATATGGAAGGAAATTTGTGGCTCCTCTTTGATTTCAGAACTTTCTGTCACCGAAATGAGAGGAAAAAGTGTTTTTTTGGCCAAATTGTGGGGTTTGCAAAGGATTCTGGGTAACAGAACCTGGTCATAGCCCAACAAGTCCCCCCATCTTGGATTCTCTTAGGTGTCTAGCTTTCAAAACTGCACAGGTTTGCTAGGTTTCCCTAGGTGCCGGCTGAGCTAGAGGCCAATATCCACAGCTAGGCATTTTGCAAGAAACAGCTCTGTTTTTTTGGTGAAAATGTGATGTGTCCACGTTGTGTTTTGGGGCATTTCCTGTCACTCTGCTAGGCCTACCCCCACAAGTGAGGTACCATTTGTATCGGGAGACATGGGGGAACGCTGGGTGGAGGAACATTTGTAGCTCCTCTCTGATTCCAGAACGTTATGTCACCGAAATGAGAGGAAAAAGTAATTTTTAGGCTAAATTTGGAGGTTTGCAAAGGATTCTGGGTAACATAACCTGGTCAGAGCCCCACATGTCACCCTATCCCGGATTCCCCTGATTGTCTAGTTTTTAAAACTGCACAGGTTGGCTAAGTTTCCCTAGATGCCGGCTGAGCTAGAGGCCAATATCCACAGCTAGGCACTTTGCAAAAAACAGCTCTGTTTTCTTTGTGAAAATGTGATGTGTCCACGTTGTGTTTTGGTGCATTTCCTGTTGCAGGCGCTAGGCCTACCCAAACAAGTGAGGTACCATTTTTATTGGGAGACTTGGGGGAACGCTGGGTAGAAGGAAATTTGTGTCTCTTCTCTGATTCCAGAACTTTCTGTCACCGAAATGAGAGGAAAAAGTGTTTTGTTGGCCAAATTCTGAGGTTTGCAAATGACTCTGGGTAACAGAACCTGGTCAGAGCCCAACAAGTCACCCAATATTCAATTCTCCTACGTGTCTAGTTTTCAAAACAGTGCAGGTTTGCTAGGTTTCCCTAGATGCCGGCTGAGCTAGAGGCCAAAAACCACAGCTAGGCACTTTGCAAAAAAACAGCTCTGTTTTCTTTGTGAAAATGTGATGTGGCCACTTTGTGTTTTGGGGTATTTCCTGTCGTGGGCGCTAGGCCTACCCCCACAAGTGTTGTACCATTTTTCTCTGGACACTTTGGGAAATGCTATATGAAGGGAAATTTTGTGGCTTCTCTTTGATTTCAGAACTTTCTGTCACCGAAATGAGAGGAAAAAGTGTTTTTTTGGCCAAATATTTGGGTTTGCAAAGGATTCTGGGTAACAGAACCTGGTCGTAGCCCCACAAGTCACCCCATCTTGGATTCTCTTAGGTGTCTAGTTTTTAAAACTGCACAGGTTGGCTAGGTTTCCCTAGGTGCCAGCTGAGCTAGAGGCCAATATCCACAGCTAGGCACTTTGCAAGAAACAGCTCTGTTTTTTTTGTGAAAATGTGATGTGTCCACGTTGTGTTTTGGGGCATTTCCTGTCACGGTGCTAGGCCTATCCCCACAAGTGAGGTACCATTTTTTTCGGGAGACATGGGGGAACGCTGCGTGGAGGGACATTTGTAGCTCTTCTCTGATTCCAGAACGTTATGTCACCGAAATGAGAAGAAAAAGTGATTTTCTGTCCAAATTTGGAGGTTTGCAAAGGATTCTGGGTAACAGAACCTTGTCAGAGCCCCACATGTCACCCATCCCGGATTCCCCTGATTGTCTAGTTTTTAAAACTGCACAGGTTTGCTAGGATTCCCTAGGGGCCGGCTGAGCTAGAGGCCAATATCCACAGCTAGGCACTTTGCAAAAAACAACTCTGTTTTCTTTGTGAAAATGTGATGTGTCCACGTTGTGTTTTGGGGCATTTCCTGTCACTCTGCTAGGCCTACCCCCACAAGTGAGGTACCATTTTTATCGGGAGACATGGGGGAACGCTGGGTGGAGGAACATTTGTAGCTCCTCTCTGATTCCAGAACGTTATGTCACCGAAATGAGAGGAAAAAGTAATTTTTAGGCTAAATTTGGATGTTTGCAAAGGATTCTGGGTAACAGAACCTGGTCACAGCCCCACATGTCTCCCTATCCCGGATTCCCCTGATTGTGAAGTTTTTAAAACTGCACAGGTTTGCTAGGATTCCCTAGGTGCCGGCTGAGCTAGAGGCCAATAGCCACAGCTAGGCACTTTGCAAAAAACAACTCTGTTTTCTTTGTGAAAATGTGAAGTGTCCACATTGTGATTTGGGGTATTTCCTGTTGCGGGTGCTAGGCCTACCCCCACAAGTGAGGTACCATTTTTATCGGGAGACTTGGGGAAACGCTGGGTGGAAGGAAATTTGTGTCTCCTCTCTGATTCCAGAACTTTCTGTCACCAAAATGAGGGGAAAAAGTGTTTTTTGGGCCAAATTTTGAGGTTTGCAAATGACTCTGGTAACAGAACCTGGTCAGAGCCAACAAGTCACCCAATATTCAATTCCCCTAGATGTCTAGCTTTCAAAACAGCACAGGTTTGCTAGGTTTCCCTAGGTGCCGGCTGAGCTAGAGGCCAATATCCACAGCTAGGCACTTTGCAAAAAACAGCTCCGTTTTCCTTGTGAAAATGTGATGTGTCCACGTTGTGTTTTGGGGCATTTCCTGTCACAGTGCTAGGCCTACCCCCACAAGTGAGTTACCATTTTTATCGGGAGACATGGGGGAACGCTGGGTGGAGGGAAATTTGTAGCTCCTCTCTGATTCCAGAACGTTATGTCACCGAAATGAGAGGAAAAAGTGATTTTCTGTACAAATTTGGAGGTTTGCAAAGGATTCTGGGTAACATAACCTGGTCAGAGCCCCACATGTCACCCTATCCCGGATTCCCCTGATTGTCTAGTTTTTAAAACTGCACAGGTTGGCTAAGTTTCCCTAGATGCCGGCTGAGCTAGAGGCCAATATCCACAGCTAGGCACTTTGCAAAAAACAGCTCTGTTTTCTTTGTGAAAATGTGATGTGTCCACGTTGTGTTTTGGTGCATTTCCTGTTGCAGGCGCTAGGCCTACCCAAACAAGTGAGGTACCATTTTTATTGGGAGACTTGGGGGAACGCTGGGTAGAAGGAAATTTGTGTCTCTTCTCTGATTCCAGAACTTTCTGTCACCGAAATGAGAGGAAAAAGTGTTTTGTTGGCCAAATTCTGAGGTTTACAAATGACTCTGGGTAACAGAACCTGGTCAGAGCCCAACAAGTCACCCAATATTCAATTCTCCTACGTGTCTAGTTTTCAAAACAGTGCAGGTTTGCTAGGTTTCCCTAGATGCCGGCTGAGCTAGAGGCCAAGAACCACAGCTAGGCACTTTGCAAAAAAACAGCTCTGTTTTCTTTGTGAAAATGTGATGTGGCCACTTTGTGTTTTGGGGTATTTCCTGTCGTGGGCGCTAGGCCTACCCCCACAAGTGTTGTACCATTTTTCTCTGGACACTTTGGGGAATGCTATATGAAGGGAAATTTTGTGGCTTCTCTTTGATTTCAGAACTTTCTGTCACCGAAATGAGAGGAAAAAGTGTTTTTTTGGCCAAATATTTGGGTTTGCAAAGGATTCTGGGTAACAGAACCTGGTCGTAGCCCCACAAGTCACCCCATCTTGGATTCTCTTAGGTGTCTAGTTTTTAAAACTGCACAGGTTGGCTAGGTTTCCCTAGGTGCCAGCTGAGCTAGAGGCCAATATCCACAGCTAGGCACTTTGCAAGAAACAGCTCTGTTTTTTTTGTGAAAATGTGATGTGTCCATGTTGTGTTTTGGGGCATTTCCTGTCACGGTGCTAGGCCTATCCCCACAAGTGAGGTACCATTTTTTTCGGGAGACATGGGGGAACGCTGGGTGGAGGGACATTTGTAGCTCTTCTCTGATTCCAGAACATTATGTCACCGAAATGAGAAGAAAAAGTGATTTTCTGTCCAAATTTGGAGGTTTGCAAAGGATTCTGGGTAACGGAAAATGGTCAGAGCCCCACATGTCACCCATCCCGGATTCCCCTGATTGTCTAGTTTTTAAAACTGCACAGGTTTGCTAGGATTCCCTAGGGGCCGGCTGAGCTAGAGGCCAATATCCACAGCTAGGCACTTTGCAAAAAACAACTCTGTTTTCTTTGTGAAAGTGTGAAGTGTCCACATTGTGATTTGGGGTATTTCCTGTTGCGGGTGCTAGGCATACCCCTACAAGTGAGGTACTATTTTTATCGGGAGAATTGGGGAAACGCTGAGTAGAAGGAAATTTGTGTCTCTTCTCTGATTCCAGAACTTTCTGTCACCGAAATGAGAGGAAAAAGTGTTTTTTGGGCCAAATTCTGAGGTTTGCAAATGACTCTGGGTAACAGAACCTGGTCAGAGCCCAACAAGTCACCCAATATTCAATTCCCCTACGTGTCTAGTTTTCAAAACTGTGCAGGTTTGCTAGGTTTCCCTAGATGCCGGCTGAGCTAGAGGCCCAAAACCACAGCTAGGCACTTTGCAAAAAAACAGCTCTGTTTTCTTTGTGAAAATGTGATGTGGCCACGTTGTGTTTTGGGGCATTTCCTGTCGTGGGCGCTAGGCCTACCCCCACAAGTGTGGTACCATTTTTTTCTCGACACTTTGGGGAATGCTACATGAAGGAAATTTTGTGGCTCCTCTTTGATTTCAGAACTTTCTGTCACCGAAATGAGAGGAAAAAGTGTTTTTTTGGCCAAATTTTGGGGTTTGCAAAGGATTCTGGGTAACAGTACTGGTCATAGCCCCACAAGTCACCCCATCTTGGATTCTCTTAGGTGTCTAGTTTTCAAAACTATACAGGTTTGCTAGGTTTCCCTAGGTGCCAGCTGAGCTAGAGGTCAATATCCACAGCTAGGCACTTTGCAAAAAACAGCTCTGTTTTCTTTGTGAAAATGTGATGTGGCCATGTTGTGTTTTGGGGCATTTCCTGTTGCGGGCGCTAGGCCTACCCCCACAAGTGAGGGACCATTTTTATCAGGAGACTTGGGGAAACGCTGGGTGGAAGGAAATTTGTGTCTCCTCTCTGATTCAAGAACTTTCTGTCACCGAAATGAGAGGAAAAAGTGTTTTTTTGGCAAAATTTTGAGGTTTGCAAAGGATTCTGGGTAACAGAACCTGGTCAGAGCCCTTCAAGACACCCAATATTCAATTCCCCTACGTGTCTAGTTTTCAAAACTGTGCAGGTTTGCTAGGTTTCCCTAGAGGCCGGCTGAGCTAGAGGATAAAAACCCCAGCTAGGCACTTTGCAAAAAAACAGGTCTGTTTTCTCTGTGAAAATGTGATGTGGCCTCGTTGTGTTTTGGGGCATTTCCTGTCGTGGGTGCTAAGCCTACCCCCACAAGTGTGGTACCATTTTTTTCTCAACACTTTGGGGAATGCTATATGAAGGAAATTTTGTGGCTCCTCTTTGATTTCAGAACTTTCTGTCACCAAAATGAGAGGAAAAAGTGTTTTTTGGCCAAATTCTGAGGTTTGCAAAGGATTCTGGGTAACAGAACCTGGTCAGAGCCCCACAAGTCACGCAATATTCAATTCCCCTAGATGTCTAGCTTTCAAAACTGCACAGGTTTGCTAGGTTTCCCTAGGTGCCGGCTGAGCTAGAGGCCAATATTCACAGCGATACACTTTGCAAGAAACAGCTCAGTTTTCTTTGTGAAAATGTGTTGCGTCCACGTTGTGTTTTGGGGCATTTCCTTTCACGGTGCTAGGCCTACCCCCACAAGTGAGGTACCATTTGTTTCGGGAGACATGGGGGAATGCTGGGTGGAAGGACATTTGTGGCTCCTCTCTGATTCCAGAACGTTATGTCACCAAAATGAGAGGGAAAAGTGTTTTTTTTTGCCAAATTTGGAGGTTTGCAAATGACTCTGGGTAACAGAACCTGGTCAGAGCCCCACATGTCACCCTATCCCGGATTCCCCTAATTGTCTAGTTTTCAAAACTTCCCAGGTTTGCTAGGTTTCCCTGGGTGCCGGCTGAGCTAGAGGCCAATATCCACAGCTAGGCACTTTGCAAGAAACAGCTCTGGTTTTTTTGTGACAATGTGATGTGTCCACGTTGTGTTTTGGGGCATTTCCTGTCACGGTGCTAGGCCTACTCCCACAAGTGAGGTACCATTTTTATCGGGAGACATGGGGGAACGCTGGGTGGAGGGACATTTGTAGCTCCTCTTTGATTCCAGAACGTTATGTCACCGAAATGAGAGGAAAAAGTGATTTTCTGTCCAAATTTGGAGGTTTGCAAAGGATTCTGGGTAACAGAACCTGGTCAGAACCCCACATGTCACCCTATCCCGGATTCCCCTGATTGTCTAGTTTTTAAAACTGCACAGGTTGGCTAGGTTTCCCTAGATTCCGGCTGAGCTAGAGGCCAATATCCACAGCTAGACACTTTGCAAAAAACAGCTCTGTTTTATTTGTGAAAATGTGATGTGTCCACGTTGTTTTTTGGTGCATTTCCTGTTGCAGGCGCTAGGCCTACCCACACAAGTGAGGTACCATTGTTATTGGGAGACTTGGGGGAACTCTGCGTGGAAGGAAATTTGTGTCTCCTCTCTGATTCCAGAACTTTCTGTCACCGAAATGAGAGGAAAAAGTGTTTTGTTGGCCAAATTTTGAGGTTTGCAAAGGATTCTGGGTAACAGAACCTAGTCAGAGCCCCACAAGTCACCCAATATTCAATTCCCCTACGTGTCTAGTTTTCAAAACAGTGCAGGTTTGCTAGGTTTCCCTAGATGCCGGCTGAGCTAGAGGCCAAAAACCACAGCTAGGCACTTTGCAAAAAAACAGCTCTGTTTTCTTTGTGAAAATGTGATGTGGCCACGTTGTGTTTTGGGGCATTTCCTGTCATGGGCGCTAGGCCTACCCCCACAAGTGTGGTACCATTTTTCTCTGGACACTTTGGGGAATGCTATATGAAGGGAAATTTTGTGTCTCCTCTTTGATTTCAGAACTTTCTGTCACCGAAATGAGAGGAAAAAGTGTTTTTTTGGCCAAATATTTGGGTTTGCAAAGGATTCTGGGTAACAGAACCTGGTTGTAGCCCCACAAGTCACCCCATCTTGGATTCTCTTAGGTGTATAGTTTTTAAAACTGCACAGGTTAGCTAGGTTTCCCTAGGTGCCAGCTGAGCTAGAGGCCAATATCCACAGCTAGGCACTTTGCAAAAAACAGCTCTGTTTTCTTTGTGAAAATGTGATGTGTCCACGTTGTGTTTTGGGGCATTTCCTGTCGCGGGCCTACCCCCACAAGTGTGGTACCATTTTTCTCTGGACACCTTGGGGAATGCTATATGGAAGGAAATTTGTGGCTCCTCTTTGATTTCAGAACTTTCTGTCACCGAAATGAGAGGAAAAAGAGTTTTTTTGGCCAAATTGTGGGGTTTGCAAAGGATTCTGGGTAACAGAACGTGGTCATAGCCCAACAAGTCCCCCCATCTTGGATTCCCTTAGGTGTCTAGTTGTTAAAACTGCACAGGTTTGCTAGGTTTCCCTAGGTGCCAGCTGAGCTAGAGGCCAATATCCACAGCTAGGCACTTTGCAAAAAACAGCTCTGTTTTCTTTGTGAAAATGTGATGTGTCCACGTTGTGTTTTGGGGTATTTCCTGTTGCGGGCGCTAGGCCTACCCCCACAAGGGAGGGACCATTTTTATCGGGAGACTTGGGGAAACGCTGGGTGGAAGGAAATTTGTGTCTTCTCTCTGATTCAAGAACTTTCTGTCACTGAAATGAGAGGAAAAAGTGTTTTTTTGGCAAACTTTTGAGGTTTGCAAAGGATTCTGGGTAACAGAACCTGGTCAGAGTCCCACAAGTCACCCAATATTCTATTCCCCTAGATGTCTAGCTTTCAAAACTGCACAGGTTTGCTAGGTTTCCCTAGGTGCCGGCTGAGCTAGAGGCCAATATCCACAGCTAGGCATTTTGCAAGAAACAGCTCTGTTTTTTTTGTGAAGATGTGATGTGTCCACGTTGTGTTTTGGGGCATTTCCTGTCACTCTGCTAGGCCTACCCCCACAAGTGAGGTACCATTTTTATCGGGAGACATAGGGAAACGCTGGGTGGAGGAACATTTGTAGCTCCTCTCTGATTCCAGAACGTTATGTCACCGAAATGAGAGGAAAAAGTAATTTTTAGGCCAAATTTGGATGTTTGCAAAGGATTCTGGGTAACAGAACCTGGTCACAGCCCCACATGTCACCCTATCCCGGATTCCCCTGATTGTGTAGTTTTTAAAACTGCACAGGTTTGCTAGGATTCCCTAGGTGCCGGCTGAGCTAGAGGCCAATAGCCACAGCTAGGCACTTTGCAAAAAGCAACTCTGTTTTCTTTGTGAAAATGTGAAGTGTCCACATTGTGATTTGGGGTATTTCCTGTTGCGGGTGCTAGGCCTACCCCCACAAGTGAGGTACCATTTTTATCGGGAGACTTGGGGAAACGCTGGGTGGAAGGACATTTGTGTCTCCTCTCTGATTCCAGAACTTTCTGTCACCAAAATGAGGGGAAAAAGTGTTTTTTTGGCCAAATTTTGAGGTTTGCAAATGACTCTGGGTAACAGAACCTGGTCAGAGCCCAACAAGTCACCCAATATTCAATTCCCCTAGCTGTCTAGCTTTCAAAACTGCACAGGTTTGCTAGGTTTCCCTAGGTGCCGGCTGAGCTAGAGGCCAATATCCACAGCTAGACACTTTGCAAAAAACAGCTCCGTTTTCTTTGTGAAAATGTGATGTGTCCACGTTGTGTTTTGGTGCATTTCCTGTTGCAGGCGCTAGGCCTACCCCCACAAGTGAGGTACCATTTTTATTGGGAGAGTTGGGGGAACTCTGGGTGGAAGGAAATTTGTGTCTCATCTCTTATTCCAGAACTTTCTGTCACCGAAATGAGAGGAAAAAGTGTTTTTTAGGCCAAATATTTGGGTTTTCAAGGATTCTGGGTAACAGAACCTGGTTGTAGCCCCACAAGTCACCCCATCTTGGATTCTCTTAGGTGTCTAGTTTTTAAAACTGCACAGGTTAGCTTGGTTTCCCTAGGTGCCAGCTGAGCTAGAGGCCAATATCCACAGCTAGGCACTTTGCAAAAAACAGCTCTGTTTTCCTTGTGAAAATGTGATGTGTCCACGTTGTGTTTTGGGGCATTTCCTGTTGCGGGCGCTGGGCCTACCCCCACAAGTGTGGTACCATTTTTCTCTGGACACTTTGGGGAATGCTATATGGAAGGAAATTTGTGGCTCCTCTTTGATTTCAGAACTTTCTGTCACCGAAATGAGAGGAAAAAGTGTTTTTTGGGCCTAATTGTGGGGTTTGCAAAGGATTCTGGGTAACAGAACCTGGTCATCGCCCAACAAGTCCCCCCATCTTGGATTCTCTTAGGTGTCTAGTTGTTAAAACTGCACAGGTTTGCTAGGTTTCCCTAGGTGCCAGCTGAGCTAGAGGCCAATATCCACAGCTAGGCACTTTGCAAAAAACAGCTCTGTTTTCTTTGTGAAAATGTGATGTGTCCACGTTGTGTTTTGGGGCATTTCCTGTTGCGGGCGCTAGGCCTACCCCCACAAGGGAGGGACCATTTTTATCGGGAGACTTGGGGAAACGCTGGGTGGAAGGAAATTTGTGTCTTCTCTCTGATTCAAGAACTTTCTGTCACTGAAATGAGAGGAAAAAGTGTTTTTTTGGCAAACGTTTGAGGTTTGCAAAGGATTCTGGGTGACATAACCTGGTCAGAGCCCCACAAGTCATCCAATATTCTATTCCCCTAGATGTCTAGCTTTCAAAACTGCACAGGTTTGCTAGGTTTCCCTAGGTGCCGGCTGAGCTAGAGGCCAATATCCACAGCTAGGCATTTTGCAAGAAACAGCTCTGTTTTTTTTGTGAAAATGTGATGTGTCCACGTTCTGTTTTGGGGCATTTCCTGTCACTCTGCTAGGCCTACCCCCACAAGTGAGGTACCATTTTTATCGGGAGACATGGGGGAACGCTGGGTGGAGGGACATTTGTAGCTCCTCTCTGATTCCAGAACGTTACGTCACCGAAATGAGAGGAAAAAGTAATTTTTAGGCCAAATTTGGATGTTTGCAAAGGATTCTGGGTAACAGAACCTGGTCACAGCCCCACATGTCACCCTATCCCGGATTCCCCTGATTGTCTAGTTTTTAAAACTGCACAGGTTTGCTAGGATTCCCTAGGTGCCGGCTGAGCTAGAGGCCAATATCCACAGCTAGGCACTTTGCAAAAAACAACTCTGTTTTCTTTGTGAAAATGTGAAGTGTCCACATTGTGATTTGGGGTATTTCCTGTTGCGGGTGCTAGGCCTACCCCCACAAGTGAGGTACCATTTTTATTGGGAGACTTGGGGAAACGCTGGGTGGAAGGAAATTTGTGTCTCCTCTCTGATTCCAGAACTTTCTGTCACCAAAATGAGGGGAAAAAGTGTTTTTTGGGCCAAATTTTGAGGTTTGCAAATGACTCTAGGTAACAGAACCTGGTCAGAGCCCAACAAGTCACCCAATATTCAATTCCCCTAGATGTCTAGCTTTCAAAACTGCACAGGTTTGCTAGGTTTCCCTAGGTGCCGGCTGAGCTAGAGGCCAATATCCACAGCTAGGCACTTTGCAAAAAACAGCTCCGTTTTCTTTGTGAAAATGTGATGTGTCCACGTTGTGTTTTGGTGCATTTCCTGTTGCAGGCGCTAGGCCTACCCCCACAAGTGAGGTACCATTTTTAGTGGGAGACTTGGGGGAACTCTGGGTGGAAGGAAATTTGTGTCTCATCTCTGATTCCAGAACTTTCTGTCACCGAAATGAGAGGAAAAAGTGTTTTTTTTTGTCCAAATTTTGAGGTTTGCAAATGATTCTGCGTAACAGAACCTGGTCAGAGCCCCACAAGTCACCCAATATTCAATTCCCCTATATGTCTAGCTTTCAAAACTGCACAGGTTTGCTAGGTTTCCCTAGGTGCCGACTGAGCTAGAGGCCAATATCCACAGCTAGGCACTTTGCGAAAAACAGCTCTGTTTTCTTTGTGAAAATGTGATGTGTCCACGTTGTGTTTTGGGGCATTTCCTGTTGCAGGCACTAGGCCTACCCCCAGAAGTGAGGTACCATTTTTATTGGGAGACTTGGGGGAACTCTGGGTGGAAGGAAATTTGTGTCTCCTTTCTGATTCCAGAACTTTCCGTCACCGAAATGAGATGAAAAAGTGTTTTTCTAGCTAAATTTTGAAGTTTGAAAAGGATTCTGGGTAACAGAAGCTGGTCAGAGCCCCAAAAGTCACCCAATATTCAATTCCCCTAGATGTCTAGCTTTCACAACTGCACCGGTTTGCAAGGTTTCCCTAGGTCCTAGGTCCTGGCTGAGCTAGAGGCCAATATTCACAGCGAGGCACTTTGCAAGAAACAGCTCTGTTTTCTTTGTGAAAATGTGATGTGTCCACGTTGTGTTTTGGGGCATTTCCTTTCACGGTGCTAGGCCTACCCCCACAAGTGAGGTACCATTTATATGGGGAAACATGGGGGAATGCTGGGTGGAAGGATATTTGTGGCTCCTCTCTGATTCCAGAACGTTCGTTCACCAAAATGAGAGGAAAAAGGGATTTTATTGGCCAAATTTGGAGGTTTGCAAAGGATTCTGGGTAACAGAACCTAGTCAGAGCCCAACAAGTTACCCAATATTCAATTCCCCTAGATGTCTAGCTTTCAAAACTGCACAGGTTTGCTAGGTTTCCCTAGGTGCCGGCTGAGCTAGAGGCCAATATCCACAGCTAGGCACTTTGCAAAAAACAGCTCCGTTTTCTTTGTGAAAATGTGATGTGTCCACGTTGTGTTTTGGTGCATTTCCTGTTGCAGGCGCTAGGCCTACCCCCACAAGTGAGGTACCATTTTTAGTGGGAGACTTGGGGGAACTCTGGGTAGAAGGAAATTTGTGTCTCATCTCTGATTCCAGAACTTTCTGTCACCGAAATGAGAAGAAAAAGTGTTTTTTTTTGTCCAAATTTTGAGGTTTGCAAAGGATTCTGGGTAACAGAACCTAGGCAGAGCCCCACAAGTCACCAATATTCAATTTCCCTACGTGTCTAGTTTGCAAAACTGTGCAGGTTTGCTAGGTTTCCTTAGATGCCGGCTGAGCTAGAGGCCAAAAACCACAGCTAGGCACTTTGCAAAAAAACAGCTCTGTTTTCTTTGTGAAAATGGGATGTGGCCATGTTGTGTTTTGGGGCATTTCCTGTTGCGGGCGCTAGGCCTACCCCCACAAGTGTGGTACCACTTTTCTCTCGACACTTTGGGGAATGCTATATGGAAGGAAATTTGTGGCTCCTCTTTGATTTCAGAACTTTCTGTCACCGAAATGAGGGAAAAAAGTGTTTTTTTGGCAAAATGTTGAGGTTTGCAAATGACTCTGGGTAACAGAACCTGGTCAGAGCCCAACAAGTTACCCAATGTTCAATTCCCCTAGATGTCTAGCTTTCAAAACTACACAGGTTTGCTAGGTTTCCCTAGGTGCCGGCTGAGCTAGAGGCCAATATCCACAGCTAGGCACTTTGCAAAAAACAGCTCCGTTTTCATTGTGAAAATGTGATGTGTCCACGTTGTGTTTTGGTGCATTTCCTGTTGCAGGCGCTAGGCCTACCCCCACAAGTGAGGTACCATTTTTATTGGGAGACTTGGTGGAACGCTGGGTGGAAGGAAATTTGTGTCTCTTCTCTGATTCCAGAACTTTCTGTCACTGAAATGAGAGGAAACAGTGTTTTTTTTTGGACAAATTTTGAGGTTTGCAAAGGATTCTGTGTAACAGAACCTAGTCAGAGCCCCACAAGTCACCCAATATTCAATTCCCCTACGTGTCTAGTTTTCAAAACTGTGCAGGTTTGCTAGGTTTCCCTAGATGCTGGCTGAGCTAGAGGCCAAAAACCACAGCTAGGCACTTTGGAAAAAAACAGCTCTGTTTTCTTTGTGAAAATGTGATGTGGCCACGTTGTGTTTTGGGGCATTTCCTGTTGCGGGCGCTAGGCCTACCCCCACAAGTGTGGCACCATGTTTCTCTGGACACTTTGGGGAATGCTATATGGAAGGATATTTGTGGCTCCTCTTTGATTTCAGGACTTTCTGTCACCGAAATGAGAGGAAAAAGTGTTTTATTGGCCAAATATTTGGGTTTGCAAAGGATTCTGGGTAACAGAACCTGGTCGTAGCCCGACAAGTCACCCCATCTTGGATTCTCTTAGGTGTCTAGTTTTCAAAACAGCACAGGTTTGCTAGGTTTCCCTAGGTGCCAGCTGAGCTAGAGGCCAATATCCACAGCTATGCACTTTGCAAAAAACAGCTCAGTTTTCTTTGTGAAAATGTGAGGTGTCCACGTTGTCTTTTGGTGCATTTCCTGTTGCAGGCGCTAGGCCTACCCCCACAAGTGAGGTATCATTTCTATTGGGAGACTTGGGGGAACTCTGGGTGGAAGGAAATTTGTGTCTCCTTTCTGATTCCAGAACTTTCTGTCACCGAAATGAGAGGAAAAAGTGTTTTTTTGGCCACATTTTGAGGTTTGCAAAGGATTCTGGGTAACAGAACCTGGTCGGAGCCCCACAAGTCACCCAATATTCAATTCCCCTAGATGTCTAGCTTTCAAAACTGCACGGGTTTGCTAGGTTTCCCTAGGTGCCGGTTGAGCTAGAGGCCAATATTCACAGCAAGGCACTTTGCAAGAAACAGCTTTGTTTTCTTTCTGAAAATGTGATGTGTCCACGTTGTGTTTTGGGGCATTTCCTGTCACGGTGCTAGGCCTACCCCCACAAGTGAGGTGCCATTTTTATCGGGAGACATGAGGTAATGCTGGCCTACCCCCACAAGTGAGGGACCATTTTTCTTGGGAGACTTGGGGAAACAATGGGTGGAAGGAAATTTGTGTCTTTTCTCTGATTCCAGAACTTTTAGTCACCGAAATGAGAGGAAAAAGTGTTTTTTTGGCCAAATTTTGAGGTTTGCAAATGATTCTGCGTAACAGAACCTGGTCAGAGCCCCACAAGTCACCCAATATTCAATTCCCCTAGATGTCTAGCTTTCAAAACTGCACAGGTTTGCTAGGTTTCCCTAGGTGCCGGCTGAGCTAGAGGCCAATATCCACAGCTAGGCACTTTGCAAAAAACAGCTCCGTTTTCATTGTGAAAATGTGATGTGTCCACGTTGTGTTTTGGTGCATTTCCTGTTGCAGGCGCTAGGCCTACCCCCACAAGTGAGGTACCATTTTTATTGGGAGACTTGGTGGAACGCTGGGTGGAAGGAAATTTGTGTCTCTTCTCTGATTCCAGAACTTTCTGTCACTGAAATGAGAGGAAACAGTGTTTTTTTTTGGACAAATTTTGAGGTTTGCAAAGGATTCTGTGTAACAGAACCTAGTCAGAGCCCCACAAGTCACCCAATATTCAATTCCCCTACGTGTCTAGTTTTCAAAACTGTGCAGGTTTGCTAGGTTTCCCTAGATGCTGGCTGAGCTAGAGGCCAAAAACCACAGCTAGGCACTTTGGAAAAAAACAGCTCTGTTTTCTTTGTGAAAATGTGATGTGGCCACGTTGTGTTTTGGGGCATTTCCTGTTGCGGGCGCTAGGCCTACCCCCACAAGTGTGGCACCATGTTTCTCTGGACACTTTGGGGAATGCTATATGGAAGGATATTTGTGGCTCCTCTTTGATTTCAGGACTTTCTGTCACCGAAATGAGAGGAAAAAGTGTTTTATTGGCCAAATATTTGGGTTTGCAAAGGATTCTGGGTAACAGAACCTGGTCGTAGCCCGACAAGTCACCCCATCTTGGATTCTCTTAGGTGTCTAGTTTTCAAAACAGCACAGGTTTGCTAGGTTTCCCTAGGTGCCAGCTGAGCTAGAGGCCAATATCCACAGCTATGCACTTTGCAAAAAACAGCTCAGTTTTCTTTGTGAAAATGTGAGGTGTCCACGTTGTCTTTTGGTGCATTTCCTGTTGCAGGCGCTAGGCCTACCCCCACAAGTGAGGTATCATTTCTATTGGGAGACTTGGGGGAACTCTGGGTGGAAGGAAATTTGTGTCTCCTTTCTGATTCCAGAACTTTCTGTCACCGAAATGAGAGGAAAAAGTGTTTTTTTGGCCACATTTTGAGGTTTGCAAAGGATTCTGGGTAACAGAACCTGGTCGGAGCCCCACAAGTCACCCAATATTCAATTCCCCTAGATGTCTAGCTTTCAAAACTGCACGGGTTTGCTAGGTTTCCCTAGGTGCCGGTTGAGCTAGAGGCCAATATTCACAGCAAGGCACTTTGCAAGAAACAGCTTTGTTTTCTTTCTGAAAATGTGATGTGTCCACGTTGTGTTTTGGGGCATTTCCTGTCACGGTGCTAGGCCTACCCCCACAAGTGAGGTGCCATTTTTATCGGGAGACATGAGGTAATGCTGGCCTACCCCCACAAGTGAGGGACCATTTTTCTTGGGAGACTTGGGGAAACAATGGGTGGAAGGAAATTTGTGTCTTTTCTCTGATTCCAGAACTTTTAGTCACCGAAATGAGAGGAAAAAGTGTTTTTTTGGCCAAATTTTGAGGTTTGCAAATGATTCTGCGTAACAGAACCTGGTCAGAGCCCCACAAGTCACCCAATATTCAATTCCCCTAGATGTCTAGCTTTCAAAACTGCACAGGTTTGCTAGGTTTCCCTAGGTGCCGACTGAGCTAGAGGCCAATATCCACAGCTAGGCACTTTGCAAAAAACAGCTCTGTTTTCTTTGTGAAAATGTGATGTGTCCACGTTGTGTTTTGGGGCATTTCCTGTTGCAGGCACTAGGCCTACCCCCAGAAGTGAGGTACCATTTTTATTGGGAGACTTGGGGGAACTCTGGGTGGAAGGAAATTTGTGTCTCCTTTCTGATTCCAGAACTTTCCGTCACCGAAATGAGATGAAAAAGTGTTTTTCTAGCTAAATTTTGAAGTTTGAAAAGGATTCTGGGTAACAGAAGCTGGTCAGAGCCCCAAAAGTCACCCAATATTCAATTCCCCTAGATGTCTAGCTTTCAAAACTGCACCGGTTTGCAAGGTTTCCCTAGGTCCTAGGTCCTGGCTGACCTAGAGGCCAATATTCACAGCGAGGCACTTTGCAAGAAACAGCTCTGTTTTCTTTGTGAAAATGTGATGTGTCAACGTTGTGTTTTGGGGCATTTCCTTTCACGGTGCTAGGCCTACCCCCACAAGTGAGGTACCATTTATATGGGGAAACATGGGGGAATGCTGGGTGGAAGGATATTTGTGGCTTCTCTCTGATTCCAGAACGTTCGTTCACCAAAATGAGAGGAAAAAGGGATTTTATTGGCCAAATTTGGAGGTTTGCAAAGGATTCTGGGTAACAGAACCTAGTCAGAGCCCCACAAGTCACCCAATATTCAATTCCCCTACATGTCTAGTTTTCAAAACTGTGCAGGTTTGCTAGGTTTCCCTAGATGCCGGCTGAGCTATACGCCAAAAACCACAGCTAGGCACTTTGCAAAAAAACAGCTCTGTTTTCTTTGTGAAAATGTGATGTGTCCACGTAGTGTTTTGGTGCATTTCCTGTTGCGGGCGCTAGGCCTACCCCTCACAGGTGAGGGACCATTTTTATCGGGAGACTTGGGAAAACGCTGGGTGGAAGGAAATTTGTGTCTCCTCTCTGTTTCCAGAACTTTCTGTCACCGAAATGAGAGAAAAAAGTGTTTTTTTGGCAACATTTTGAGGTTTGCAAAGGATTCTGGGTAACAGAACCTGGTCAGAGTCCCACAGGTCACCCAATATCCAATTCCCCTAGATGTCTAGGTTTCAAAACTGCACATGTTTGCAAGGTTTCCCTAGGTGCCGGCTGAGCTAGAGGCCAATATTCACAGCGAGGCACTTTGCAAGAAACAGCTCTGTTTTCTTTGTGAAAATGTGATGTGTCCACATTGTGTTTTGGGGCATTTCCTGTCACGGTGCTAGGCCTACCCCCACAAGTGAGGTGCCATTTTTATCGGGAGACATGAGGTAATGCTGGGTGGAAGGACATTTGTGGCTCCTCTCTGATTCCAGAACGTTCTGTCACCGAAATGAGAGGAAAAAGTGAGTTTTAAGCCAAATTTGGAGGTTTGCAAAGGATTCTGGGTAACAGAACCTGATTAGAGCCCCACATGCCACCCTATCTCGGATTCCCCTAATTGTCTAGTTTTCAAAACTGCCCAGGTTTGCTAGTTTTCCCTAGGTGCCGGCTGAGCTAGAGGCCAATATCCACAGCTAGGCACTTTGCAAGAAACAGCTCTGTTTTCTTTGTGAAAATGTGATGTTTCCACGTTGTGGTTTGGGGCATTTCCGGTCACGGTGCTAGGCCTACACCCACAAGTGAGGTGCCATTTTTATCGGGAGACATGAGGTAATGCTGGGTGGAAGGTCATTTGTGGCTCCTCTCTGATTCCAGAACGTTCTGTCACCGAAATGAGAGGAAAAAGTGATTTTTAGGCCAAATTTGGAGGTTTGCAAAGGATTCTGGGTAACAGAACCTGGTCAGAGCCCCACATGTCACCCTATCTCGGATTCCCCTAATTGCCTAGTTTTCAAAACTGCCCAGGTTTGCTAAGTTTCCCTAGGTGCCGGCTGAGCTAGAGGCCAATATCCACAGCTAGGCACTATGCAAAAAACAGCTCTGTTTTCTTTGTTAAAATGTGAAGTGTCCACATTGTGATTTGGGGCAGTTCCTGTTGCGGGCGCTAGACCTACCCCCACAAGTGAGGTACCATTTTTATCGGGAGACTTGGGGAAACGCTGGGTAGAAGGAAATTTGTGTCTCCTCTCTGATTCCAGAACTTTCTGTCACCGAAATGAGAGGAAAAAGTGTTTTTTTGGCCAAATTTTGAGGTTTGCAAATGATTCTGCGTAACAGAACCTAGTCAGAGCCCCACAAGTCACCCAATATTCAATTCCCCTAGATGTCTAGCTTTCAAAACTTTGCAGGTTTGCTAGCTTTCCCTAGATGCCGGCTGATCTAGAGGCCAAAAACCACAGCTTGGCACTTTGCAAAAAACAGCTCTGTTTTCTTTGTGAAAATGTGACGTGTCCACGTTGTGTTTTGGGGCATTTCCTGTCGCGGGCGCTAGGCCTACTCCCACAAGTGTGGTACCATTTTTCTCTGGACACTTTGGGGAATGCTATATGGAAGGAAATTTGTGGCTCCTCTTTGATTTCAGAAATTTCTGTCACCGAAATGAGAGGAAAAAGTGTTTTTTTGGCAAACTTTTGGGGTTTGCAAAGGATTCTGGGTAACAGAACCTGGTCATAGCCCCACAAGTCACCCCATCTTGGATTCTCTTAGGTGTCTAGTTTTCAAAACTGCACAGGTTTGCTAGGTTTCCCTAGGGGCCGGCTGAGCTAGAGGCCAAAAACCACAGCTAGGCACTTTGCTGAAAAACAGCTCTGTTTTCTTTGTGAAAATGTGATGTGTCCACGTTGTGTTTTGGGGCATTTTCTGTTGCGGGCGCTAGGCCTACCCCCGCAAGTGAGGGACCATTTTTATCGGGAGACTTGGGAAAATGCTGGGTGGAAGTAAATTTGTGTCTCCTCTCTGATTCCAGAACTTTTTGTCACCGACATGAGAGGAAAAAGTGTTTTTTTGGCAAACTTTTGAGGTTTGCAAAGGATTCTGGGTAACAGAACCTAGTCAGAGCCCCACAGGTCACCCAATATTCAATTCCCCTAGATGTCTAGCTTTCAAAACTGCACAGGTTTGCAAGGTTTCCCTAGGTGCCGGCTGAGCTAGATGCCAATATTCACAGCGAGGCACTTTGCAAGAAACAGCTTTGTTTTCTTTCTGAAAATGTGATGTGTCCACGTTGTGTTTTGGGGTATTTCCTGTCACGGTGCTAGGCCTACCCCCACAAGTGAGGTGCCATTTTTATCGGGAGACATGAGGTAATGCTGGGTGGAAGGTCATTTGTGGCTCCTCTCTGATTCCAGAACGTTCTGTCACCGAAATGAGAGGAAAAAGTGATTTTTAGGCCAAATTTGGAGGTTTGCAAAGGATTCTGGGTAACAGAACCTGGTCAGAGCCCCACATGTCACCCTATCTCGGATTCCCCTAATTGCCTAGTTTTCAAAACTGCCCAGGTTTGCTAAGTTTCCCTAGGTGCCGGCTGAGCTAGAGGCCAATATCCACAGCTAGGCACTATGCAAAAAACAGCTCTGTTTTCTTTGTTAAAATGTGAAGTGTCCACATTGTGATTTGGGGCAGTTCCTGTTGCGGGCGCTAGACCTACCCCCACAAGTGAGGTACCATTTTTATCGGGAGACTTGGGGAAACGCTGGGTAGAAGGAAATTTGTGTCTCCTCTCTGATTCCAGAACTTTCTGTCACCGAAATGAGAGGAAAAAGTGTTTTTTTGGCCAAATTTTGAGGTTTGCAAATGATTCTGCGTAACAGAACCTAGTCAGAGCCCCACAAGTCACCCAATATTCAATTCCCCTAGATGTCTAGCTTTCAAAACTTTGCAGGTTTGCTAGCTTTCCCTAGATGCCGGCTGATCTAGAGGCCAAAAACCACAGCTTGGCACTTTGCAAAAAACAGCTCTGTTTTCTTTGTGAAAATGTGACGTGTCCACGTTGTGTTTTGGGGCATTTCCTGTCGCGGGCGCTAGGCCTACTCCCACAAGTGTGGTACCATTTTTCTCTGGACACTTTGGGGAATGCTATATGGAAGGAAATTTGTGGCTCCTCTTTGATTTCAGAAATTTCTGTCACCGAAATGAGAGGAAAAAGTGTTTTTTTGGCAAACTTTTGGGGTTTGCAAAGGATTCTGGGTAACAGAACCTGGTCATAGCCCCACAAGTCACCCCATCTTGGATTCTCTTAGGTGTCTAGTTTTCAAAACTGCACAGGTTTGCTAGGTTTCCCTAGGGGCCGGCTGAGCTAGAGGCCAAAAACCACAGCTAGGCACTTTGCTGAAAAACAGCTCTGTTTTCTTTGTGAAAATGTGATGTGTCCACGTTGTGTTTTGGGGCATTTTCTGTTGCGGGCGCTAGGCCTACCCCCGCAAGTGAGGGACCATTTTTATCGGGAGACTTGGGAAAATGCTGGGTGGAAGTAAATTTGTGTCTCCTCTCTGATTCCAGAACTTTTTGTCACCGACATGAGAGGAAAAAGTGTTTTTTTGGCAAACTTTTGAGGTTTGCAAAGGATTCTGGGTAACAGAACCTAGTCAGAGCCCCACAGGTCACCCAATATTCAATTCCCCTAGATGTCTAGCTTTCAAAACTGCACAGGTTTGCAAGGTTTCCCTAGGTGCCGGCTGAGCTAGATGCCAATATTCACAGCGAGGCACTTTGCAAGAAACAGCTTTGTTTTCTTTCTGAAAATGTGATGTGTCCACGTTGTGTTTTGGGGTATTTCCTGTCACGGTGCTAGGCCTACCCCCACAAGTGAGGTGCCATTTTTATCGGGAGACATGAGGTAATGCTGGGTGGAAGGTCATTTGTGGCTCCTCTCTGATTCCAGAACGTTCTGTCACCGAAATGAGAGGAAAAAGTGATTTTTAGGCCAAATTTGGAGGTTTGCAAAGGATTCTGGGTAACAGAACCTGGTCAGAGCCCCACATGTCACCCTATCTCGGATTCCCCTAATTGCCTAGTTTTCAAAACTGCCCAGGTTTGCTAAGTTTCCCTAGGTGCCGGCTGAGCTAGAGGCCAATATCCACAGCTAGGCACTATGCAAAAAACAGCTCTGTTTTCTTTGTTAAAATGTGAAGTGTCCACATTGTGATTTGGGGCAGTTCCTGTTGCGGGCGCTAGACCTACCCCCACAAGTGAGGTACCATTTTTATCGGGAGACTTGGGGAAACGCTGGGTAGAAGGAAATTTGTGTCTCCTCTCTGATTCCAGAACTTTCTGTCACCGAAATGAGAGGAAAAAGTGTTTTTTTGGCCAAATTTTGAGGTTTGCAAATGATTCTGCGTAACAGAACCTGGTCAGAGCCCCACAAGTCACCCAATATTCAATTCCCCTAGATGTCTAGCTTTCAAAACTTTGCAGGTTTGCTAGCTTTCCCTAGATGCCGGCTGATCTAGAGGCCAAAAACCACAGCTTGGCACTTTGCAAAAAACAGCTCTGTTTTCTTTGTGAAAATGTGACGTGTCCACGTTGTGTTTTGGGGCATTTCCTGTCGCGGGCGCTAGGCCTACCCCCACAAGTGTGGTACCATTTTTCTCTGGACACTTTGGGGAATGCTATATGGAAGGAAATTTGTGGCTCCTCTTTGATTTCAGAAATTTCTGTCACCGAAATGAGAGGAAAAAGTGTTTTTTTGGCAAACTTTTGGGATTTGCAAAGGATTCTGGGTAACAGAACCTGGTCATAGCCCCACAAGTCACCCCATCTTGGATTCTCTTAGGTGTCTAGTTTTCAAAACTGCACAGGTTTGCTAGGTTTCCCTAGGGGCCGGCTGAGCTAGTGGCCAAAAACCACAGCTAGGCACTTTGCTGAAAAACAGCTCTGTTTTCTTTGTGAAAATGTGATGTGTCCACGTTGTGTTTTGGGGCATTTTCTGTTGCGGGCGCTAGGCCTACCCCCGCAAGTGAGGGAGCATTTTTATCGGGAGACTTTGGAAAATGCTGGGTGGAAGTAAATTTGTGTCTCCTCTCTGATTCCAGAACTTTTTGTCACCGACATGAGAGGAAAAAGTGTTTTTTTGGCAAACTTTTGAGGTTTGCAAAGGATTCTGGGTAACAGAACCTAGTCAGAGCCCCACAGGTCACCCAATATTCAATTCCCCTAGATGTCTAGCTTTCAAAACTGCACAGGTTTGCAAGGTTTCCCTAGGTGCCGGCTGAGCTAGATGCCAATATTCACAGCGAGGCACTTTGCAAGAAACAGCTTTGTTTTCTTTCTGAAAATGTGATGTGTCCACGTTGTGTTTTGGGGTATTTCCTGCCACAGTGCTAGGCCTACCCCCACAAGTGAGGTGCCATTTTTATCGGGAGACATGAGGTAATGCTGGGTGGAAGGTCATTTGTGGCTCCTCTCTGATTCCAGAACGTTCTGTCACCGAAATGAGAGGAAAAAGTGATTCTTAGGCCAAATTTGGAGGTTTGCAAAGGATTCTGGGTAACAGAACCTGGTCAGAGCCCCACATGTCACCCTATCTCGGATTCCCCTAATTGCCTAGTTTTCAAAACTGCCCAGGTTTGCTAAGTTTCCCTAGGTGCCGGCTGAGCTAGAGGCCAATATCCACAGCTAGGCACTATGCAAAAAACAGCTCTGTTTTCTTTGTTAAAATGTGAAGTGTCCACATTGTGATTTGGGGCAGTTCCTGTTGCGGGCGCTAGACCTACCCCCACAAGTGAGGTACCATTTTTATCGGGAGACTTGGGGAAACGCTGGGTAGAAGGAATTTTGTGTCTCCTCTCTGATTCCAGAACTTTCTGTCACCGAAATGAGAGGAAAAAGTGTTTTTTTGGCCACATTTTGAGGTTTGCAAATGATTCTGCGTAACAGAACCTGGTCAGAGCCCCACAAGTCACCCAATATTCAATTCCCCTAGATGTCTAGCTTTCAAAACTTTGCAGGTTTGCTAGCTTTCCCTAGATGCTGGCTGATCTAGAGGCCAAAAACCACAGCTTGGCACTTTGCAAAAAACAGCTCTGTTTTCTTTGTGAAAATGTGACGTGTCCACGTTGTGTTTTGGGGCATTTCCTGTCGCGGGCGCTAGGCCTACCCCCACAAGTGTGGTACCATTTTTCTCTGGACACTTTGGGGAATGCTATATGGAAGGAAATTTGTGGCTCCTCTTTGATTTCAGAAATTTCTGTCACCGAAATGAGAGGAAAAAGTGTTTTTTTGGCAAACTTTTGGGGTTTGCAAAGGATTCTGGGTAACAGAACCTGGTCATAGCCCCACAAGTCACCCCATCTTGGATTCTCTTAGGTGTCTAGTTTTCAAAACTGCACAGGTTTGCTAGGTTTCCCTAGGGGCCGGCTGAGCTAGAGGCCAAAAACCACAGCTAGGCACTTTGCTGAAAAACAGCTCTGTTTTCTTTGTGAAAATGTGATGTGTCCACGTTGTGTTTTGGGGCATTTTCTGTTGCGGGCGCTAGGCCTACCCCCGCAAGTGAGGGACCATTTTTATCGGGAGACTTGGGAAAACGCTGGGTGGAAGTAAATTTGTGTCTCCTCTCTGATTCCAGAACTTTTTGTCACCGACATGAGAGGAAAAAGTGTTTTTTTGGCAAACTTTTGAGGTTTGCAAAGGATTCTGGGTAACAGAACCTAGTCAGAGCCCCACAGGTCACCCAATATTCAATTCCCCTAGATGTCTAGCTTTCAAAACTGCACAGGTTTGCAAGGTTTCCCTAGGTGCCGGCTGAGCTAGATGCCAATATTCACAGCGAGGCACTTTGCAAGAAACAGCTTTGTTTTCTTTCTGAAAATGTGATGTGTCCACGTTGTGTTTTGGGGTATTTCCTGTCACGGTGCTAGGCCTACCCCCACAAGTGAGGTGCCATTTTTATCGGGAGACATGAGGTAATGCTGGGTGGCAGGTCATTTGTGGCTCCTCTCTGATTCCAGAATGTTCTGTCACCAAAATTAGAGGAAAAAGTGATTTTTAGGCCAAATTTGGAGGTTTGCAAAGGATTCTGGGTAACAGAACCTGGTCAGAGCCCCACATGTCACCCTATCTCGGATTCCCCTAATTGCCTAGTTTTCAAAACTGCCCAGGTTTGCTAAGTTTCCCTAGGTGCCGGCTGAGCTAGAGGCCAATTTCCACAGCTAGGCACTATGCAAAAAACAGCTCTGTTTTCTTTGTTAAAATGTGAAGTGTCCACATTGTGATTTGGGGCAGTTCCTGTTGCGGGCGCTAGACCAACCCCCACAAGTGAGGTACCATTTTTATCGGGAGACTTGGGGAAACGCTGGGTAGAAGGAAATTTGTGTCTCCTCTCTGATTCCAGAACTTTCTGTCACCGAAATGAGAGGAAAAAGTGTTTTTTTGGCCACATTTTGAGGTTTGCAAATTATTCTGGGTAACAGAACCTGGTCAGAGCCCCACAGGTCACCCAATATTCAATTCCCCTAGATGTCTAGCTTTCAAAACTGCACAGGTTTGCAAGGTTTCCCTAGGTGCCGGCTGAGCTAGATGCCAATATTCACAGCGAGGCACTTTGCAAGAAACAGCTTTGTTTTCTTTCTGAAAATGTGATGTGTCCACGTTGTGTTTTGGGGTATTTCCTGTCACGGTGCTAGGCCTACCCCCACAAGTGAGGTGCCATTTTTATTGGGAGACATGAGGTAATGCTGGGTGGAAGGTCATTTGTGGCTCCTCTCTGATTCCAGAACGTTCTGTCACCAAAATGAGAGGAAAAAGTGATTTTTAGGCCAAATTTGGAGGTTTGCAAAGGATTCTGGGTAACAGAACCTGGTCAGAGCCCCACATGTCACCCTATCTCGGATTCCCCTAATTGCCTAGTTTTCAAAACTGCCCAGGTTTGCTAAGTTTCCCTAGGTGCCGGCTGAGCTAGAGGCCAATATCCACAGCTAGGCACTATGCAAAAAACAGCTCTGTTTTCTTTGTTAAAATGTGAAGTGTCCACATTGTGATTTGGGGCAGTTCCTGTTGCGGGCGCTAGACCTACCCCCACAAGTGAGGTACCATTTTTATCGGGAGACTTGGGGAAACGCTGGGTAGAAGGAAATTTGTGTCTCCTCTCTGATTCCAGAACTTTCTGTCACCGAAATGAGAGGAAAAAGTGTTTTTTTGGCCAAATTTTGAGGTTTGCAAATGATTCTGCGTAACAGAACCTGGTCAGAGCCCCACAAGTCACCCAATATTCAATTCCCCTAGATGTCTAGCTTTCAAAACTTTGCAGGTTTGCTAGCTTTCCCTAGATGCCGGCTGATCTAGAGGCCAAAAATCACAGCTTGGCACTTTGCAAAAAACAGCTCTGTTTTCTTTGTGAAAATGTGACGTGTCCACGTTGTGTTTTGGGGCATTTCCTGTCGCGGGCGCTAGGCCTACCCCCACAAGTGTGGTACCATTTTTCTCTGGACACTTTGGGGAATGCTATATGGAAGGAAATTTGTGGCTCCTCTTTGATTTCAGAAATTTCTGTCACCGAAATGAGAGGAAGAAGTGTTTTTTTGGCAAACTTTTGGGGTTTGTAAAGGATTCTGGGTAACAGAACCTGGTCATAGCCCCACAAGTCACCCCATCTTGGATTCTCTTAGGTGTCTAGTTTTCAAAACTGCACAGGTTTGCTAGGTTTCCCTAGGGGCCGGCTGAGCTAGTGGCCAAAAACCACAGCTAGGCACTTTGCTGAAAAACAGCTCTGTTTTCTTTGTGAAAATGTGATGTGTCCACGTTGTGTTTTGGGGCATTTTCTGTTGCGGGCGCTAGGCCTACCCCCGCAAGTGAGGGACCATTTTTATCGGGAGACTTGGGAAAACGCTGGGTGGAAGTAAATTTGTGTCTCCTCTCTGATTCCAGAACTTTTTGTCACCGACATGAGAGGAAAAAGTGTTTTTTTGGCAAACTTTTGAGGTTTGCAAAGGATTCTGGGTAACAGAACCTAGTCAGAGCCCCACAGGTCACCCAATATTCAATTCCCCTAGATGTCTAGCTTTCAAAACTGCACAGGTTTGCAAGGTTTCCCTAGGTGCCGGCTGAGCTAGATGCCAATATTCACAGCGAGGCACTTTGCAAGAAACAGCTTTGTTTTCTTTCTGAAAATGTGATGTGTCCACGTTGTGTTTTGGGGTATTTCCTGTCACGGTGCTAGGCCTACCCCCACAAGTGAGGTGCCATTTTTATCGGGAGACATGAGGTAATGCTGGGTGGAAGGTCATTTGTGGCTCCTCTCTGATTCCAGAACGTTCTGTCACCGAAATGAGAGGAAAAAGTGATTTTTAGGCCAAATTTGGAGGTTTGCAAAGGATTCTGGGTAACAGAACCTGGTCAGAGCCCCACATGTCACCCTATCTCGGATTCCCCTAATTGCCTAGTTTTCAAAACTGCCCAGGTTTGCTAAGTTTCCCTAGGTGCCGGCTGAGCTAGAGGCCAATATCCACAGCTAGGCACTATGCAAAAAACAGCTCTGTTTTCTTTGTTAAAATGTGAAGTGTCCACATTGTGATTTGGGGCAGTTCCTGTTGCGGGCGCTAGACCTACCCCCACAAGTGAGGTACCATTTTTATCGGGAGACTTGGGGAAACGCTGGGTAGAAGGAAATTTGTGTCTCCTCTCTGATTCCAGAACTTTCTGTCACCGAAATGAGAGGAAAAAGTGTTTTTTTGGCCAAATTTTGAGGTTTGCAAATGATTCTGCGTAACAGAACCTAGTCAGAGCCCCACAAGTCACCCAATATTCAATTCCCCTAGATGTCTAGCTTTCAAAACTTTGCAGGTTTGCTAGCTTTCCCTAGATGCCGGCTGATCTAGAGGCCAAAAACCACAGCTTGGCACTTTGCAAAAAACAGCTCTGTTTTCTTTGTGAAAATGTGACGTGTCCACGTTGTGTTTTGGGGCATTTCCTGTCGCGGGCGCTAGGCCTACTCCCACAAGTGTGGTACCATTTTTCTCTGGACACTTTGGGGAATGCTATATGGAAGGAAATTTGTGGCTCCTCTTTGATTTCAGAAATTTCTGTCACCGAAATGAGAGGAAAAAGTGTTTTTTTGGCAAACTTTTGGGGTTTGCAAAGGATTCTGGGTAACAGAACCTGGTCATAGCCCCACAAGTCACCCCATCTTGGATTCTCTTAGGTGTCTAGTTTTCAAAACTGCACAGGTTTGCTAGGTTTCCCTAGGGGCCGGCTGAGCTAGAGGCCAAAAACCACAGCTAGGCACTTTGCTGAAAAACAGCTCTGTTTTCTTTGTGAAAATGTGATGTGTCCACGTTGTGTTTTGGGGCATTTTCTGTTGCGGGCGCTAGGCCTACCCCCGCAAGTGAGGGACCATTTTTATCGGGAGACTTGGGAAAATGCTGGGTGGAAGTAAATTTGTGTCTCCTCTCTGATTCCAGAACTTTTTGTCACCGACATGAGAGGAAAAAGTGTTTTTTTGGCAAACTTTTGAGGTTTGCAAAGGATTCTGGGTAACAGAACCTAGTCAGAGCCCCACAGGTCACCCAATATTCAATTCCCCTAGATGTCTAGCTTTCAAAACTGCACAGGTTTGCAAGGTTTCCCTAGGTGCCGGCTGAGCTAGATGCCAATATTCACAGCGAGGCACTTTGCAAGAAACAGCTTTGTTTTCTTTCTGAAAATGTGATGTGTCCACGTTGTGTTTTGGGGTATTTCCTGTCACGGTGCTAGGCCTACCCCCACAAGTGAGGTGCCATTTTTATCGGGAGACATGAGGTAATGCTGGGTGGAAGGTCATTTGTGGCTCCTCTCTGATTCCAGAACGTTCTGTCACCGAAATGAGAGGAAAAAGTGATTTTTAGGCCAAATTTGGAGGTTTGCAAAGGATTCTGGGTAACAGAACCTGGTCAGAGCCCCACATGTCACCCTATCTCGGATTCCCCTAATTGCCTAGTTTTCAAAACTGCCCAGGTTTGCTAAGTTTCCCTAGGTGCCGGCTGAGCTAGAGGCCAATATCCACAGCTAGGCACTATGCAAAAAACAGCTCTGTTTTCTTTGTTAAAATGTGAAGTGTCCACATTGTGATTTGGGGCAGTTCCTGTTGCGGGCGCTAGACCTACCCCCACAAGTGAGGTACCATTTTTATCGGGAGACTTGGGGAAACGCTGGGTAGAAGGAAATTTGTGTCTCCTCTCTGATTCCAGAACTTTCTGTCACCGAAATGAGAGGAAAAAGTGTTTTTTTGGCCAAATTTTGAGGTTTGCAAATGATTCTGCGTAACAGAACCTGGTCAGAGCCCCACAAGTCACCCAATATTCAATTCCCCTAGATGTCTAGCTTTCAAAACTTTGCAGGTTTGCTAGCTTTCCCTAGATGCCGGCTGATCTAGAGGCCAAAAACCACAGCTTGGCACTTTGCAAAAAACAGCTCTGTTTTCTTTGTGAAAATGTGACGTGTCCACGTTGTGTTTTGGGGCATTTCCTGTCGCGGGCGCTAGGCCTACCCCCACAAGTGTGGTACCATTTTTCTCTGGACACTTTGGGGAATGCTATATGGAAGGAAATTTGTGGCTCCTCTTTGATTTCAGAAATTTCTGTCACCGAAATGAGAGGAAAAAGTGTTTTTTTGGCAAACTTTTGGGATTTGCAAAGGATTCTGGGTAACAGAACCTGGTCATAGCCCCACAAGTCACCCCATCTTGGATTCTCTTAGGTGTCTAGTTTTCAAAACTGCACAGGTTTGCTAGGTTTCCCTAGGGGCCGGCTGAGCTAGTGGCCAAAAACCACAGCTAGGCACTTTGCTGAAAAACAGCTCTGTTTTCTTTGTGAAAATGTGATGTGTCCACGTTGTGTTTTGGGGCATTTTCTGTTGCGGGCGCTAGGCCTACCCCCGCAAGTGAGGGAGCATTTTTATCGGGAGACTTTGGAAAATGCTGGGTGGAAGTAAATTTGTGTCTCCTCTCTGATTCCAGAACTTTTTGTCACCGACATGAGAGGAAAAAGTGTTTTTTTGGCAAACTTTTGAGGTTTGCAAAGGATTCTGGGTAACAGAACCTAGTCAGAGCCCCACAGGTCACCCAATATTCAATTCCCCTAGATGTCTAGCTTTCAAAACTGCACAGGTTTGCAAGGTTTCCCTAGGTGCCGGCTGAGCTAGATGCCAATATTCACAGCGAGGCACTTTGCAAGAAACAGCTTTGTTTTCTTTCTGAAAATGTGATGTGTCCACGTTGTGTTTTGGGGTATTTCCTGTCACGGTGCTAGGCCTACCCCCACAAGTGAGGTGCCATTTTTATCGGGAGACATGAGGTAATGCTGGGTGGAAGGTCATTTGTGGCTCCTCTCTGATTCCAGAACGTTCTGTCACCGAAATGAGAGGAAAAAGTGATTTTTAGGCCAAATTTGGAGGTTTGCAAAGGATTCTGGGTAACAGAACCTGGTCAGAGCCCCACATGTCACCCTATCTCGGATTCCCCTAATTGCCTAGTTTTCAAAACTGCCCAGGTTTGCTAAGTTTCCCTAGGTGCCGGCTGAGCTAGAGGCCAATATCCACAGCTAGGCACTATGCAAAAAACAGCTCTGTTTTCTTTGTTAAAATGTGAAGTGTCCACATTGTGATTTGGGGCAGTTCCTGTTGCGGGCGCTAGACCTACCCCCACAAGTGAGGTACCATTTTTATCGGGAGACTTGGGGAAACGCTGGGTAGAAGGAATTTTGTGTCTCCTCTCTGATTCCAGAACTTTCTGTCACCGAAATGAGAGGAAAAAGTGTTTTTTTGGCCACATTTTGAGGTTTGCAAATGATTCTGCGTAACAGAACCTGGTCAGAGCCCCACAAGTCACCCAATATTCAATTCCCCTAGATGTCTAGCTTTCAAAACTTTGCAGGTTTGCTAGCTTTCCCTAGATGCTGGCTGATCTAGAGGCCAAAAACCACAGCTTGGCACTTTGCAAAAAACAGCTCTGTTTTCTTTGTGAAAATGTGACGTGTCCACGTTGTGTTTTGGGGCATTTCCTGTCGCGGGCGCTAGGCCTACCCCCACAAGTGTGGTACCATTTTTCTCTGGACACTTTGGGGAATGCTATATGGAAGGAAATTTGTGGCTCCTCTTTGATTTCAGAAATTTCTGTCACCGAAATGAGAGGAAAAAGTGTTTTTTTGGCAAACTTTTGGGGTTTGCAAAGGATTCTGGGTAACAGAACCTGGTCATAGCCCCACAAGTCACCCCATCTTGGATTCTCTTAGGTGTCTAGTTTTCAAAACTGCACAGGTTTGCTAGGTTTCCCTAGGGGCCGGCTGAGCTAGAGGCCAAAAACCACAGCTAGGCACTTTGCTGAAAAACAGCTCTGTTTTCTTTGTGAAAATGTGATGTGTCCACGTTGTGTTTTGGGGCATTTTCTGTTGCGGGCGCTAGGCCTACCCCCGCAAGTGAGGGACCATTTTTATCGGGAGACTTGGGAAAACGCTGGGTGGAAGTAAATTTGTGTCTCCTCTCTGATTCCAGAACTTTTTGTCACCGACATGAGAGGAAAAAGTGTTTTTTTGGCAAACTTTTGAGGTTTGCAAAGGATTCTGGGTAACAGAACCTAGTCAGAGCCCCACAGGTCACCCAATATTCAATTCCCCTAGATGTCTAGCTTTCAAAACTGCACAGGTTTGCAAGGTTTCCCTAGGTGCCGGCTGAGCTAGATGCCAATATTCACAGCGAGGCACTTTGCAAGAAACAGCTTTGTTTTCTTTCTGAAAATGTGATGTGTCCACGTTGTGTTTTGGGGTATTTCCTGTCACGGTGCTAGGCCTACCCCCACAAGTGAGGTGCCATTTTTATCGGGAGACATGAGGTAATGCTGGGTGGCAGGTCATTTGTGGCTCCTCTCTGATTCCAGAATGTTCTGTCACCAAAATTAGAGGAAAAAGTGATTTTTAGGCCAAATTTGGAGGTTTGCAAAGGATTCTGGGTAACAGAACCTGGTCAGAGCCCCACATGTCACCCTATCTCGGATTCCCCTAATTGCCTAGTTTTCAAAACTGCCCAGGTTTGCTAAGTTTCCCTAGGTGCCGGCTGAGCTAGAGGCCAATTTCCACAGCTAGGCACTATGCAAAAAACAGCTCTGTTTTCTTTGTTAAAATGTGAAGTGTCCACATTGTGATTTGGGGCAGTTCCTGTTGCGGGCGCTAGACCAACCCCCACAAGTGAGGTACCATTTTTATCGGGAGACTTGGGGAAACGCTGGGTAGAAGGAAATTTGTGTCTCCTCTCTGATTCCAGAACTTTCTGTCACCGAAATGAGAGGAAAAAGTGTTTTTTTGGCCACATTTTGAGGTTTGCAAATTATTCTGGGTAACAGAACCTGGTCAGAGCCCCACAGGTCACCCAATATTCAATTCCCCTAGATGTCTAGCTTTCAAAACTGCACAGGTTTGCAAGGTTTCCCTAGGTGCCGGCTGAGCTAGATGCCAATATTCACAGCGAGGCACTTTGCAAGAAACAGCTTTGTTTTCTTTCTGAAAATGTGATGTGTCCACGTTGTGTTTTGGGGTATTTCCTGTCACGGTGCTAGGCCTACCCCCACAAGTGAGGTGCCATTTTTATTGGGAGACATGAGGTAATGCTGGGTGGAAGGTCATTTGTGGCTCCTCTCTGATTCCAGAACGTTCTGTCACCAAAATGAGAGGAAAAAGTGATTTTTAGGCCAAATTTGGAGGTTTGCAAAGGATTCTGGGTAACAGAACCTGGTCAGAGCCCCACATGTCACCCTATCTCGGATTCCCCTAATTGCCTAGTTTTCAAAACTGCCCAGGTTTGCTAAGTTTCCCTAGGTGCCGGCTGAGCTAGAGGCCAATATCCACAGCTAGGCACTATGCAAAAAACAGCTCTGTTTTCTTTGTTAAAATGTGAAGTGTCCACATTGTGATTTGGGGCAGTTCCTGTTGCGGGCGCTAGACCTACCCCCACAAGTGAGGTACCATTTTTATCGGGAGACTTGGGGAAACGCTGGGTAGAAGGAAATTTGTGTCTCCTCTCTGATTCCAGAACTTTCTGTCACCGAAATGAGAGGAAAAAGTGTTTTTTTGGCCAAATTTTGAGGTTTGCAAATGATTCTGCGTAACAGAACCTGGTCAGAGCCCCACAAGTCACCCAATATTCAATTCCCCTAGATGTCTAGCTTTCAAAACTTTGCAGGTTTGCTAGCTTTCCCTAGATGCCGGCTGATCTAGAGGCCAAAAACCACAGCTTGGCACTTTGCAAAAAACAGCTCTGTTTTCTTTGTGAAAATGTGACGTGTCCACGTTGTGTTTTGGGGCATTTCCTGTCGCGGGCGCTAGGCCTACCCCCACAAGTGTGGTACCATTTTTCTCTGGACACTTTGGGGAATGCTATATGGAAGGAAATTTGTGGCTCCTCTTTGATTTCAGAAATTTCTGTCACCGAAATGAGAGGAAGAAGTGTTTTTTTGGCAAACTTTTGGGGTTTGTAAAGGATTCTGGGTAACAGAACCTGGTCATAGCCCCACAAGTCACCCCATCTTGGATTCTCTTAGGTGTCTAGTTTTCAAAACTGCACAGGTTTGCTAGGTTTCCCTAGGGGCCGGCTGAGCTAGTGGCCAAAAACCACAGCTAGGCACTTTGCTGAAAAACAGCTCTGTTTTCTTTGTGAAAATGTGATGTGTCCACGTTGTGTTTTGGGGCATTTTCTGTTGCGGGCGCTAGGCCTACCCCCGCAAGTGAGGGAGCATTTTTATCGGGAGACTTTGGAAAATGCTGGGTGGAAGTAAATTTGTGTCTCCTCTCTGATTCCAGAACTTTTTGTCACCGACATGAGAGGAAAAAGTGTTTTTTTGGCAAACTTTTGAGGTTTGCAAAGGATTCTGGGTAACAGAACCTAGTCAGAGCCCCACAGGTCACCCAATATTCAATTCCCCTAGATGTCTAGCTTTCAAAACTGCACAGGTTTGCAAGGTTTCCCTAGGTGCCGGCTGAGCTAGATGCCAATATTCACAGCAAGGCACTTTGCAAGAAACAGCTTTGTTTTCTTTCTGAAAATGTGATGTGTCCACGTTGTGTTTTGGGGTATTTCCTGTCAGAGTGCTAGGCCTACCCCCACAAGTGAGGTGCCATTTTTATCGGGAGACATGAGGTAATGCTGGGTGGAAGGTCATTTGTGGCTCCTCTCTGATTCCAGAACGTTCTGTCACCGAAATGAGAGGAAAAAGTGATTCTTAGGCCAAATTTGGAGGTTTGCAAAGGATTCTGGGTAACAGAACCTGGTCAGAACCCCACATGTCACCCTATCTCGGATTCCCCTAATTGCCTAGTTTTCAAAACTGCCCAGGTTTGCTAAGTTTCCCTAGGTGCCGGCTGAGCTAGAGGCCAATATCCACAGCTAGGCACTATGCAAAAAACAGCTCTGTTTTCTTTGTTAAAATGTGAAGTGTCCACATTGTGATTTGGGGCAGTTCCTGTTGCGGGCGCTAGACCTACCCCCACAAGTGAGGTACCATTTTTATCGGGAGACTTGGGGAAACGCTGGGTAGAAGGAAATGTGTGTCTCCTCTCTGATTCCAGAACTTTCTGTCACCGAAATGAGAGGAAAAAGTGTTTTTTTGGCCACATTTTGAGGTTTGCAAATTATTCTGGGTAACAGAACCTGGTCAGAGCCCCACAAGTCACCCAATATTCAATTCCCCTAGATGTATAGCTTTCAAAACTGTGCAGGTTTGCTAGTTTTCCCTAGATGCCGGCTGATCTAGGGCCAAAAACCACAGCTAAGCAGTTTGCAAAAAAAACAGCTCTGTTTTCTTTGTGAAAATGTGATGTGCCCACGTTGTGTTTTGATGCATTTCCAGTCGCGGGCGCTAGGCCTACCCCCACAAGTGTGGTACCATTTTTCTCTCGACACTTTGGGGAATGTTATATGGAAGGAAATTTGTGGCTCCTCTTTGATTTCAGAACGTTCTGTCACCGAAATGAGAGGAAAAAGTGATTTTTTGGCAAAATTTGGAGCTTTGCAAAGGATTCTGGGTAACAGAACCTGGTCAGAGCCCCTTATGTCACACTATCCCGTATTCCCCTGATTGTCTAGTTTTCAAAACTGCACAGGTTTGCTAGGATTCCCTAGGTGCCGGCTGAGCTAGAGACCAATATCCACAGCTAGGCACTATGCAAAAAACAGCTCTGTTTTCTTTGTTAAAATGTGAAGTGTCCACATTGTGATTTGGGGCATTTCCTGTTGCGGGTTCTAGGCCTAGCCCCACAAGTGAGGTACCATTTGTATCGGGAGACTTGGGGAAACGCTGGGTGGAAGGAAATTTGTGTCTCCTCTCTGATTCCAGAACTTTCTGTCACCGAAATGAGAGGAAAAAGTGTTTTTTTGGCCAAATTTTGAGGTTTGCAAATGATTCTGCGTAACAGAACCTGGTCAGAGCCCCACAAGTCACCCAATATTCAATTCCCCTAAATGTCTAGCTTTCAAAACTTTGCAGGTTTGCTAGCTTTCCCTAGATGCCGGCTGATCTAGAGGCCAAAAACCACAGCTTGGCACTTTGCAAAAAACAGCTCTGTTTTCTTTGTGAAAATGTGACGTGTCCACGTTGTGTTTTGGGGCATTTCCTGTCGCGGGCGCTAGGCCTACCCCCACAAGTGTGGTACCATTTTTCTCTGGACACTTTGGGGAATGCTATATGGAAGGAAATTTGTGGCTCCTCTTTGATTTCAGAAATTTCTGTCACCGAAATGAGAGGAAAAAGTGTTTTTTTGGCAAACTTTTGGGGTTTGCAAAGGATTCTGGGTAACAGAACCTGGTCATAGCCCCACAAGTCACCCCATCTTGGATTCTCTTAGGTGTCTAGTTTTCAAAACTGCACCGGTTTGCTAGGTTTCCCTAGGGGCCGGCTGAGCTAGAGGCCAAAAACCACAGCTAGGCACTTTGCTGAAAAACAGCTCTGTTTTCTTTGTGAAAATGTGATGTGTCCACGTTGTGTTTTGGGGCATTTTCTGTTGCGGGCGCTAGGCCTACCCCCGCAAGTGAGGGACCATTTTTATCGGGAGACTTGGGAAAACGCTGGGTGGAAGTAAATTTGTGTCTCCTCTCTGATTCCAGAACTTTTTGTCACCGACATGAGAGGAAAAAGTGTTTTTTTGGCAAACTTTTGAGGTTTGCAAAGGATTCTGGGTAACAGAACCTAGTCAGAGCCCCACAGGTCACCCAATATTCAATTCCCCTAGATGTCTAGCTTTCAAAACTGCACAGGTTTGCAAGGTTTCCCTAGGTGCCGGCTGAGCTAGATGCCAATATTCACAGCGAGGCACTTTGCAAGAAACAGCTTTGTTTTCTTTCTGAAAATGTGATGTGTCCACGTTGTGTTTTGGGGTATTTCCTGTCACGGTGCTAGGCCTACCCCCACAAGTGAGGTGCCATTTTTATCGGGAGACATGAGGTAATGCTGGGTGGAAGGTCATTTGTGGCTCCTCTCTGATTCCAGAACGTTCTGTCACCGAAATGAGAGGAAAAAGTGATTTTTAGGCCAAATTTGGAGGTTTGCAAAGGATTCTGGGTAACAGAACCTGGTCAGAGCCCCACATGTCACCCTATCTCGGATTCCCCTAATTGCCTAGTTTTCAAAACTGCCCAGGTTTGCTAAGTTTCCCTAGGTGCCGGCTGAGCTAGAGGCCCATATCCACAGCTAGGCACTATGCAAAAAACAGCTCTGTTTTCTTTGTTAAAATGTGAAGTGTCCACATTGTGATTTGGGGCAGTTCCTGTTGCGGGCGCTAGACCTACCCCCACAAGTGAGGTACCATTTTTATCGGGAGACTTGGGGAAACGCTGGGTAGAAGGAAATTTGTGTCTCCTCTCTGATTCCAGAACTTTCTGTCACCGAAATGAGAGGAAAAAGTGTTTTTTTGGCCAAATTTTGAGGTTTGCAAATGATTCTGCGTAACAGAACCTGGTCAGAGCCCCACAAGTCACCCAATATTCAATTCCCCTAGATGTCTAGCTTTCAAAACTTTGCAGGTTTGCTAGCTTTCCCTAGATGCCGGCTGATCTAGAGGCCAAAAACCACAGCTTGGCACTTTGCAAAAAACAGCTCTGTTTTCTTTGTGAAAATGTGACGTGTCCACGTTGTGTTTTGGGGCATTTCCTGTCGCGGGCGCTAGGCCTACACCCACAAGTGTGGTACCATTTTTCTCTGGACACTTTGGGGAATGCTATATGGAAGGAAATTTGTGGCTCCTCTTCGATTTCAGAAATTTCTGTCACCGAAATGAGAGGAAAAAGTGTTTTTTTGGCAAACTTTTGGGGTTTGCAAAGGATTCTGGGTAACAGAACCTGGTCAGAGCCCCACAAGTCACCCAATATTCAATTCCCCTAGATGTCTAGCTTTCAAAACTTTGCAGGTTTGCTAGCTTTCCCTAGATGCCGGCTGATCTAGAGGCCAAAAACCACAGCTTGGCACTTTGCAAAAAACAGCTCTGTTTTCTTTGTGAAAATGTGACGTGTCCACGTTGTGTTTTGGGGCATTTCCTGTCGCGGGCGCTAGGCCTACCCCCACAAGTGTGGTACCATTTTTCTCTGGACACTTTGGGGAATGCTATATGGAAGGAAATTTGTGGCTCCTCTTTGATTTCAGAAATTTCTGTCACCGAAATGAGAGGAAGAAGTGTTTTTTTGGCAAACTTTTGGGGTTTGCAAAGGATTCTGGGTAGCAGAACCTGGTCATAGCCCCACAAGTCACCCCATCTTGGATTCTCTTAGGTGTCTAGTTTTCAAAACTGCACAGGTTTGCTAGGTTTCCCTAGGGGCCGGCTGAGCTAGTGGCCAAAAACCACAGCTAGGCACTTTGCTGAAAAACAGCTCTGTTTTCTTTGTGAAAATGTGATGAGTCCACGTTGTGTTGTTGGGCATTTTCTGTTGCGGGACTAGGCCTACCCCCGCAAGTGAGGGACAATTTTTATCGGGAGACTTGGGAAAACGCTGGGTGGAAGTAAATTTGTGTCTCCTCTCTGATTCCAGAACTTTTTGTCACCGACATGAGAGGAAAAAGTGTTTTTTTGGCAAACTTTTGAGGTTTGCAAAGGATTCTGGGTAACAGAACCTAGTCAGAGCCCCACAGGTCACCCAATATTCAATTCCCCTAGATGTCTAGCTTTCAAAACTGCACAGGTTTGCAAGGTTTCCCTAGGTGCCGGCTGAGCTAGATGCCAATATTCACAGCGAGGCACTTTGCAAGAAACAGCTTTGTTTTCTTTCTGAAAATGTGATGTGTCCACGTTGTGTTTTGGGGTATTTCCTGTCACGGTGCTAGGCCTACCCCCACAAGTGAGGTGCCATTTTTATCGGGAGACATGAGGTAATGCTGGGTGGAAGGTCATTTGTGGCTCCTCTCTGATTCCAGAACGTTCTGTCACCGAAATGAGAGGAAAAAGTGATTTTTAGGCCAAATTTGGAGGTTTGCAAACGATTCTGGGTAACAGAACCTGGTCAGAGCCCCACATGTCACCCTATCTCGGATTCCCCTAATTGCCTAGTTTTCAAAACTGCCCAGGTTTGCTAAGTTTCCCTAGGTGCCGGCTGAGCTAGAGGCCAATATCCACAGCTAGGCACTATGCAAAAAACAGCTCTGTTTTCTTTGTTAAAATGTGAAGTGTCCACATTGTGATTTGGGGCAGTTCCTGTTGCGGGCGCTAGACCTACCCCCACAAGTGAGGTACCATTTTTATCGGGAGACTTGGGGAAACGCTGGGTAGAAGGAAATTTGTGTCTCCTCTCTGATTCCAGAACTTTCTGTCACCGAAATGAGAGGAAAAAGTGTTTTTTTGGCCAAATTTTGAGGTTTGCCAATGATTCTGCGTAACAGAACCTGGTCAGAGCCGCACAAGTCACCCAATATTCAATTCCCCTAGATGTCTAGCTTTCAAAACTTTGCAGGTTTGCTAGCTTTCCCTAGATGCCGGCTGATCTAGAGGCCAAAAACCACAGCTTGGCACTTTGCAAAAAACAGCTCTGTTTTCTTTGTGAAAATGTGACGTGTCCACGTTGTGTTTTGGGGCATTTCCTGTCGCGGGCGCTAGGCCTACCCCCACAAGTGTGGTACCATTTTTCTCTGGACACTTTGGGGAATGCTATATGGAAGGAAATTTGTGGCTCCTCTTTGATTTCAGAAATTTCTGTCACCGAAATGAGAGGAAAAAGTGTTTTTTTGGCAAACTTTTGGGGTTTGCAAAGGATTCTGGGTAACAGAACCAGGTCATAGCCCCACAAGTCACCCCATCTTGGATTCTCTTAGGTGTCTAGTTTTCAAAACTGCACAGGTTTGCTAGGTTTCCCTAGGGGCCGGCTGAGCTAGTGGCCAAAAACCACAGCTAGGCACTTTGCTGAAAAACAGCTCTGTTTTCTTTGTGAAAATGTGATGTGTCCACGTTGTGTTTTGGGGCATTTTCTGTTGCGGGCGCTAGGCCTACCCCCGCAAGTGAGGGAGCATTTTTATCGGGAGACTTTGGAAAATGCTGGGTGGAAGTAAATTTGTGTCTCCTCTCTGATTCCAGAACTTTTTGTCACCGACATGAGAGGAAAAAGTGTTTTTTTGGCAAACTTTTGAGGTTTGCAAAGGATTCTGGGTAACAGAACCTAGTCAGAGCCCCACAGGTCACCCAATATTCAATTCCCCTAGATGTCTAGCTTTCAAAACTGCACAGGTTTGCAAGGTTTCCCTAGGTGCCGGCTGAGTTAGATGCCAATATTCACAGCGAGGCACTTTGCAAGAAACAGCTTTGTTTTCTTTCTGAAAATGTGATGTGTCCACGTTGTGTTTTGGGGTATTTCCTGTCACAGTGCTAGGCCTACCCCCACAAGTGAGGTGCCATTTTTATCGGGAGACATGAGGTAATGCTGGGTGGAAGGTCATTTGTGGCTCCTCTCTGATTCCAGAACGTTCTGTCACCGAAATGAGAGGAAAAAGTGATTTTTAGGCCAAATTTGGAGGTTTGCAAACGATTCTGGGTAACAGAACCTGGTCAGAGCCCCACATGTCACTCTATCTCGGATTCCCCTAATTGCCTAGTTTTCAAAACTGCCCAGGTTTGCTAAGTTTCCCTAGGTGCCGGCTGAGCTAGAGGCCAATATCCACAGCTAGGCACTATGCAAAAAACAGCTCTGTTTTCTTTGTTAAAATGTGAAGTGTCCACATTGTGATTTGGGGCAGTTCCTGTTGCGGGAGCTAGACCTACCCCCACAAGTGAGGTACCATTTTTATCGGGAGACTTGGGGAAACGCTGGGTAGAAGGAAATTTGTGTCTCCTCTCTGATTCCAGAACTTTCTGTCACCGAAATGAGAGGAAAAAGTGTTTTTTTGGCCAAATTTTGAGGTTTGCAAATGATTCTGCGTAACAGAACCTGGTCAGAGCCCCACAAGTCACCCAATATTCAATTCCCCTAGATGTCTAGCTTTCAAAACTTTGCAGGTTTGCTAGCTTTCCCTAGATGCCGGCTGATCTAGAGGCCAAAAACCACAGCTTGGCACTTTGCAAAAAACAGCTCTGTTTTCTTTGTGAAAATGTGACGTGTCCACGTTGTGTTTTGGGGCATTTCCTGTCGCGGGCGCTAGGCCTACCCCCACAAGTGTGGTACCATTTTTCTCTGGACACTTTGGGGAATGCTATATGGAAGGAAATTTGTGGCTCCTCTTTGATTTCAGAAATTTCTGTCACCGAAATGAGAGGAAAAAGTGTTTTTTTGGCAAACTTTTGGGGTTTGCAAAGGATTCTGGGTAACAGAACCTGGTCATAGCCCCACAAGTCACCCCATCTTGGATTCTCTTAGGTGTCTAGTTTTCAAAACTGCATAGGTTTGCTAGGTTTCCCTAGGGGCCGGCTGAGCTAGTGGCCAAAAACCACAGCTAGGCACTTTGCTGAAAAACAGCTCTGTTTTCTTTGTGAAAATGTGATGTGTCCACGTTGTGTTTTGGGGCATTTTCTGTTGCGGGCGCTAGGCCTACCCCCGCAAGTGAGGGAGCATTTTTATCGGGAGACTTTGGAAAATGCTGGGTGGAAGTAAATTTGTGTCTCCTCTCTGATTCCAGAACTTTTTGTCACCGACATGAGAGGAAAAAGTGTTTTTTTGGCAAACTTTTGAGGTTTGCAAAGGATTCTGGGTAACAGAACCTAGTCAGAGCCCCACAGGTCACCCAATATTCAATTCCCCTAGATGTCTAGCTTTCAAAACTGCACAGGTTTGCAAGGTTTCCCTAGGTGCCGGCTGAGTTAGATGCCAATATTCACAGCGAGGCACTTTGCAAGAAACAGCTTTGTTTTCTTTCTGAAAATGTGATGTGTCCACGTTGTGTTTTGGGGTATTTCCTGTCACAGTGCTAGGCCTACCCCCACAAGTGAGGTGCCATTTTTATCGGGAGACATGAGGTAATGCTGGGTGGAAGGTCATTTGTGGCTCCTCTCTGATTCCAGAACGTTCTGTCACCGAAATGAGAGGAAAAAGTGATTCTTAGGCCAAATTTGGAGGTTTGCAAAGGATTCTGGGTAACAGAACCTGGTCAGAGCCCCACATGTCACCCTATCTCGGATTCCCCTAATTGCCTAGTTTTCAAAACTGCCCAGGTTTGCTAAGTTTCCCTAGGTGCCGGCTGAGCTAGAGGCCAATATCCACAGCTAGGCACTATGCAAAAAACAGCTCTGTTTTCTTTGTTAAAATGTGAAGTGTCCACATTGTGATTTGGGGCAGTTCCTGTTGCGGGCGCTAGACCTACCCCCACAAGTCAGGTACCATTTTTATCGGGAGACTTGGGGAAACGCTGGGTAGAAGGAAATGTGTGTCTCCTCTCTGATTCCAGAACTTTCTGTCACCGAAATGAGAGGAAAAAGTGTTTTTTTGGCCACATTTTGAGGTTTGCAAATTATTCTGGGTAACAGAACCTGGTCAGAGCCCCACAAGTCACCCAATATTCAATTCCCCTAGATGTATAGCTTTCAAAACTGTGCAGGTTTGCTAGTTTCCCCTAGATGCCGGCTGATCTAGGGCCAAAAACCACAGCTAAGCAGTTTGCAAAAAAAACAGCTCTGTTTTCTTTGTGAAAATGTGATGTGTCCACGTTGTGTTTTGGGGCATTTCCAGTCGCGGGCGCTAGGCCTACCCCCACAAGTGTGGTACCATTTTTCTCTCGACACTTTGGGGAATGTTATATGGAAGGAAATTTGTGGCTCCTCTTTGATTTCAGAACGTTCTGTCACCGAAATGAGAGGAAAAAGTGATTTTTTGGCCAAATTTGGAGCTTTGCAAAGGATTCTGGGTAACAGAACCTGGTCAGAGCCCCTTATGTCACACTATCCCGTATTCCCCTGATTGTCTAGTTTTCAAAACTGCACAGGTTTGCTAGGATTCCCTAGGTGCCGGCTGAGCTAGAGACCAATATCCACAGCTAGGCACTATGCAAAAAACAGCTCTGTTTTCTTTGTTAAAATGTGAAGTGTCCACATTGTGATTTGGGGCATTTCCTGTTGCGGGTTCTAGGCCTAGCCCCACAAGTGAGGTACCATTTGTATCGGGAGACTTGGGGAAACGCTGGGTGGAAGGAAATTTGTGTCTCCTCTCTGATTCCAGAACTTTCTGTCACCGAAATGAGAGGAAAAAGTGTTTTTTTGGCCAAATTTTGAGGTTTGCAAATGATTCTGCGTAACAGAACCTGGTCAGAGCCCCACAAGTCACCCAATATTCAATTCCCCTAGATGTCTAGCTTTCAAAACTTTGCAGGTTTGCTAGCTTTCCCTAGATGCCGGCTGATCTAGAGGCCAAAAACCACAGCTTGGCACTTTGCAAAAAACAGCTCTGTTTTCTTTGTGAAAATGTGACGTGTCCACGTTGTGTTTTGGGGCATTTCCTGTCGCGGGCGCTAGGCCTACCCCCACAAGTGTGGTACCATTTTTCTCTGGACACTTTGGGGAATGCTATATGGAAGGAAATTTGTGGCTCCTCTTTGATTTCAGAAATTTCTGTCACCGAAATGAGAGGAAAAAGTGTTTTTTTGGCAAACTTTTGGGGTTTGCAAAGGATTCTGGGTAACAGAACCTGGTCATAGCCCCACAAGTCACCCCATCTTGGATTCTCTTAGGTGTCTAGTTTTCAAAACTGCAAAGGTTTGCTAGGTTTCCCTAGGGGCCGGCTGAGCTAGAGGCCAAAAACCACAGCTAGGCACTTTGCTGAAAAACAGCTCTGTTTTCTTTGTGAAAATGTGATGTGTCCACGTTGTGTTTTGGGGCATTTTCTGTTGCGGGCGCTAGGCCTACCCCCGCAAGTGAGGGACCATTTTTATCGGGAGACTTGGGAAAACGCTGGGTGGAAGTAAATTTGTGTCTCCTCTCTGATTCCAGAACTTTTTGTCACCGACATGAGAGGAAAAAGTGTTTTTTTGGCAAACTTTTGAGGTTTGCAAAGGATTCTGGGTAACAGAACCTAGTCAGAGCCCCACAGGTCACCCAATATTCAATTCCCCTAGATGTCTAGCTTTCAAAACTGCACAGGTTTGCAAGGTTTCCCTAGGTGCCGGCTGAGCTAGATGCCAATATTCACAGCGAGGCACTTTGCAAGAAACAGCTTTGTTTTCTTTCTGAAAATGTGATGTGTCCACGTTGTGTTTTGGGGTATTTCCTGTCACGGTGCTAGGCCTACCCCCACAAGTGAGGTGCCATTTTTATCGGGAGACATGAGGTAATGCTGGGTGGAAGGTCATTTGTGGCTCCTCTCTGATTCCAGAACGTTCTGTCACCGAAATGAGAGGAAAAAGTGATTTTTAGGCCAAATTTGGAGGTTTGCAAAGGATTCTGGGTAACAGAACCTGGTCAGAGCCCCACATGTCACCCTATCTCGGATTCCCCTAATTGCCTAGTTTTCAAAACTGCCCAGGTTTGCTAAGTTTCCCTAGGTGCCGGCTGAGCTAGAGGCCAATATCCACAGCTAGGCACTATGCAAAAAACAGCTCTGTTTTCTTTGTTAAAATGTGAAGTGTCCACATTGTGATTTGGGGCAGTTCCTGTTGCGGGCGCTAGACCTACCCCCACAAGTGAGGTACCATTTTTATCGGGAGACTTGGGGAAACGCTGGGTAGAAGGAAATTTGTGTCTCCTCTCTGATTCCAGAACTTTCTGTCACCGAAATGAGAGGAAAAAGTGTTTTTTTGACCAAATTTTGAGGTTTGCAAATGATTCTGCGTAACAGAACCTGGTCAGAGCCCCACAAGTCACCCAATATTCAATTCCCCTAGATGTCTAGCTTTCAAAACTTTGCAGGTTTGCTAGCTTTCCCTAGATGCCGGCTGATCTAGAGGCCAAAAACCACAGCTTGGCACTTTGCAAAAAACAGCTCTGTTTTCTTTGTGAAAATGTGACGTGTCCACGTTGTGTTTTGGGGCATTTCCTGTTGCGGGCGCTAGGCCTACCCCCACAAGTGTGGTACCATTTTTCTCTGGACACTTTGGGGAATGCTATATGGAAGGAAATTTGTGGCTCCTCTTTGATTTCAGAAATTTCTGTCACTGAAATGAGAGGAAAAGTGTTTTTTTGGCAAACTTTTGGGGTTTGCAAAGGATTCTGGGTAACAGAACCTGGTCATAGCCCCACAAGTCACCCCATCTTGGATTCTCTTAGGTGTCTAGTTTTCAAAACTGCACAGGTTTGCTAGGTTTCCCTAGGGGCCGGCTGAGCTAGAGGCCAAAAACCACAGCTAGGCACTTTGCTGAAAAACAGCTCTGTTTTCTTTGTGAAAATGTGATGTGTCCACGTTGTGTTTTGGGGCATTTTCTGTTGCGGGCGCTAGGCCTACCCCCGCAAGTGAGGGACCATTTTTATCGGGAGACTTGGGAAAACGCTGGGTGGAAGTAAATTTGTGTCTCCTCTCTGATTCCAGAACTTTTTGTCACCGACATGAGAGGAAAAAGTGTTTTTTTGGCAAACTTTTGAGGTTTGCAAAGGATTCTGGATAACAGAACCTAGTCAGAGCCCCACAGGTCACCCAATATTCAATTCCCCTAGATGTCTAGCTTTCAAAACTGCACAGGTTTGCAAGGTTTCCCTAGGTGCCGGCTGAGCTAGATGCCAATATTCACAGCGAGGCACTTTGCAAGAAACAGCTTTGTTTTCTTTCTGAAAATGTGATGTGTCCACGTTGTGTTTTGGGGTATTTCCTGTCACGGTGCTAGGCCTACCCCCACAAGTGAGGTGCCATTTTTATCGGGAGACATGAGGTAATGCTGGGTGGAAGGTCATTTGTGGCTCCTCTCTGATTCCAGAACGTTCTGTCACCGAAATGAGAGGAAAAAGTGATTTTTCGGCCAAATTTGGAGGTTTGCAAAGGATTCTGGGTAACAGAACCTGGTCAGAGCCCCACATGTCACCCTATCTCAGATTCCCCTAATTGCCTAGTTTTCAAAACTGCCCAGGTTTGCTAAGTTTCCCTAGGTGCCGGCTGAGCTAGAGGCCAATATCCACAGCTAGGCACTATGCAAAAAACAGCTCTGTTTTCTTTGTTAAAATGTGAAGTGTCCACATTGTGATTTGGGGCAGTTCCTGTTGCGGGCGCTAGACCTACCCCCACAAGTGAGGTACCATTTTTATCGGGAGACTTGGGGAAACGCTGGGTAGAAGGAAATTTGTGTCTCCTCTCTGATTCCAGAACTTTCTGTCACCGAAATGAGAGGAAAAAGTGTTTTTTTGGCCAAATTTTGAGGTTTGCAAATGATTCTGCGTAACAGAACCTGGTCAGAGCCCCACAAGTCACCCAATATTCAATTCCCCTAGATGTCTAGCTTTCAAAACTTTGCAGGTTTGCTAGCTTTCCCTAGATGCCGGCTGATCTAGAGGCCAAAAACCACAGCTTGGCACTTTGCAAAAAACAGCTCTGTTTTCTTTGTGAAAATGTGACGTGTCCACGTTGTGTTTTGGGGCATTTCCTGTCGCGGGCGCTAGGCCTACCCCCACAAGTGTGGTACCATTTTTCTCTGGACACTTTGGGGAATGCTATATGGAAGGAAATTTGTGGCTCCTCTTTGATTTCAGAAATTTCTGTCACCGAAATGAGAGGAAAAAGTGTTTTTTTGGCAAACTTTTGGGGTTTGCAAAGGATTCTGGGTAACAGAACCTGGTCATAGCCCCACAAGTCACCCCATCTTGGATTCTCTTAGGTGTCTAGTTTTCAAAACTGCACAGGTTTGCTAGGTTTCCCTAGGGGCCGGCTGAGCTAGAGGCCAAAAACCACAGCTAGGCACTTTGCTGAAAAACAGCTCTGTTTTCTTTGTGAAAATGTGATGTGTCCACGTTGTGTTTTGGGGCATTTTCTGTTGCGGGCGCTAGGCCTACCCCCGCAAGTGAGGGACCATTTTTATCGGGAGACTTGGGAAAACGCTGGGTGGAAGTAAATTTGTGTCTCCTCTCTGATTCCAGAACTTTTTGTCACCGACATGAGAGGAAAAAGTGTTTTTTTGGCAAACTTTTGAGGTTTGCAAAGGATTCTGGGTAACAGAACCTAGTCAGAGCCCCACAGGTCACCCAATATTCAATTCCCCTAGATGTCTAGCTTTCAAAACTGCACAGGTTTGCAAGGTTTCCCTAGGTGCCGGCTGAGCTAGATGCCAATATTCACAGCGAGGCACTTTGCAAGAAACAGCTTTGTTTTCTTTCTGAAAATGTGATGTGTCCACGTTGTGTTTTGGGGTATTTCCTGTCACGGTGCTAGGCCTACCCCCACAAGTGAGGTGCCATTTTTATCGGGAGACATGAGGTAATGCTGGGTGGAAGGTCATTTGTGGCTCCTCTCTGATTCCAGAACGTTCTGTCACCAAAATGAGAGGAAAAAGTGATTTTTAGGCCAAATTTGGAGGTTTGCAAAGGATTCTGGGTAACAGAACCTGGTCAGAGCCCCACATGTCACCCTATCTCGGATTCCCCTAATTGCCTAGTTTTCAAAACTGCCCAGGTTTGCTAAGTTTCCCTAGGTGCCGGCTGAGCTAGAGGCCAATATCCACAGCTAGGCACTTTGCAAAAAACAGCTCTGTTTTCTTTGTGAAAATGTGATGTGTCCACATTGTGTTTTGGTGCATTTCCTTTTGCAGGCGCTAGGCCTACCCCCTCAAGTGAGGTACCATTTTTATTGGGAGACTTGGGGGAACGCTGGGTGGAAGGAAATTTGTGTCTCCTCTCTGATTCCAGAAACTTCTGTCACCGAAATGAGAGGAAAACGTGTTTTTTTGGCCAGATTTTGAGGTTTGCAAAGGATTCTGGGTAACAGAACATTGTCAGAGCCCCACAAGTCTCCCAATATTCAATTCCCCTATGTGTCTAGTTTTCAAAACTGCACAGGTTTTCTAGGTTTTCCTAGGTGCCGGCTGAGCTAGAGTCCAAAATCCACAGCTAGGCACTTTGCAAAAAAACAGTTCTGTTTTCTTTGTGAAAATGTGATGTGCCACGTTGTGTTTTGGGGCATTTCCTGTCGCGGGTGCTATGCCTACCCCCACAAGTGAGGTACTATTTTTGTCGGGAGACGTGGGGGAACGCTGGGTGGAAGGACATTTTTGTCTCCTCTCTGATTCCAGAACTTTCTGTCACTGAAATGAGAGGAAAAAGTGTTTTTTTGGCCAAATTTTGAGGTTTGCAAATGATTCTGGGTAACAGAACCTGGTCAGAGCCCCACAAGTCACCCAATATTCAATTCCCCTAGATGTCTAGCTTTCAAAACTGTGCAGGTTTGCTAGGTTTCCCTAGATGCCGGCCGATCTAGAGGCCAAAATCCACAATTAGGCACTTTGCAAAAAACAGCTCTGTTTTCTTTGTGAAAATGTGATGTGCCCATGTTGTGGTTTGGGGCCTCTCCTGCCGCAGGTGCAAAGCATACCCACGGAAGTGAGGTACCATTTTTATCAGGAGACTTGGGGGAATACAGAATAGGAAAACAAGTGTTATTGCCTTTTGTCTTTCTCTACATTTTTTCCTTCCAAATATAAGACAGTGTGTAAAAAAGACATCTATTTGAGAAATGCCATGTAATTCACATGCTAGTATGGGCACCCCGGAATTCAGAGATATGCAAATAACCACTGCTTCTCAACACCTCATCTTGTGGCCATTTTGGAAATACAAAGGTTTTCTTGATACCTATTTTTCACTTCTTATATTTCAGCAAATGAATTGCTGTATGCCCGGTATAGAATGAAAACCCTTAGCAAGGTGCAGCTCATTTAATGGCTATGGGTACCAAGCGTTCTTGATGAACCTACAAGCCCTATATATTACTGCAACCAAAAGAGTGCAGCTGACAAAACGGTGTATTGCTTTAAAAAATCTGACTTGGCAGTAAAAAGTTGCAGAGTAAAACATGCGAAAAATGCCAGTTTTTTTCACCTCAATTGTCTTTTATTTCAGCTGTTATTTTTTGCAGGAAACACTTGCATAATTTACACAAATGTCCCCTTGCTGAATTCAGAATTTTGTCTACTTCTCAGAAATGTTTATCTTTCCGAGATCCAGCATTGGTTTCTCACCCATTTCTGTCACTAACTGGAAGGAGGCTGAAAGCACAAAAAATAGTAAAAATGGGGTATGTCCCAGTAAAATGTCAAAATTGTGTTGAAAAATTGTGTTTTCTAATTCAACTCTGCCTGTTCCTAAAAGCTGGGATGATGGTGATTTTACCACCGCAAACCCTTTGTTGATGCCATTTTCAGGGAAAAACCACGAGCCTTCTTCTGCAGCCCTATTTTCTCATTTTTGTGAAAAAAACAAACCTTTCACTGTATTTTTGCTACTTTCTTGATCTCCTTCAGGGGAACTCACAAAGTCTGGGTACCTCTAGAATCCCTAGGATGTTGGAAGAAAAGGATGCAAATTTGGTGTGGGTCGCTTATGTGAACAAAACGTTATGAGGGCTTATGCGCAAACTGGCCCAAATGGCCAACAAAAGGCTTGGCACAGAAGGGGAAAAGGCCTGGCAGCGAAGGGGTTAAAGAACAATGGCATACTGTCAGTAAACAGTTCCATATTTAATGTTATGTCCACTGCGGGATGAACTCAAGAAACTTCTGGATGCCAATGTGATCAAGGAGACATAGGCGTTGGAGTGGCTCGCTCTGGTCGTTTTGGCATCCAAATATGGTGTAAAGAAGATTATCATGTGCGAAGAATTGAGAGAGCTAAATAAACACATATGAGTGGACAAACAACCCCCCCTAATATGTCTGAGTCCCTTTCTACATTGGGGGAGGCCAAAAGTTTTACTGTGATGGACTTATCTTCAGCCTACCACCAAATTCTCTTACACCCTGACTTAAGACACCTGACATCGTTTGTCACCCCGTTAGGTTCTTATTGGCTTCTTCAAATGCATTTTGGTCTGGTATCAGCGGCAGCTTGCTTCCAACAAATAACGCTAAAGATATCAAAGGGCATACTGAAGATACCGATTTTCTAAGACAATATACTGACATTAGGAAAGGACATGACGGAACATGATCGCATCTTGAAGTTGTTTTATATGAGATGCGGGAATGTGGCCTCACTTTGAGCAAGGAAAAGTGCATGTTCAGGGTATCATCAGTCACATATCTTGGGCACACGATCTCCGGGGAAGGTGTAAGTCCTAAATTGGAATAAGCAAAAAGTACAATGGAAGCACCTGCTATCAATAAATCCTAGGTCAGGTATTTCCTGAGTCTCACTAAATTCTGTACCAACTTTATCTGTACTCCAAACTTTGCTATGATCACTTTGCCGTTGAGGAATTTGCTTAAAAGAGTTGTAGGTAAGAGTGTACGGGTGCTTTCAAAGCAATTAAAGATGCCATTGCTGTGAGGCCCGCACTAGTGCAGATTGATGTACATCGCAGGTAGCTACTAAACACAGATGAAAGTTTGAATGGGCTTGGGGCAGTGTTATCTCAAGCGGTTGAGGGTGAGGTAAGGGTCATTGCATTTGTCTCGTGTCAAGTCAGGGGTGCTGAGGAAAGGTACTCAGTAATTGAGCACGAAGCATTGGCAATCCATCACTTTAACTTCTTCCTGTAGGGCATACCTTTCACAGAGAGGACTGATCATCTTCCTATAGTCCAGATAATTTCATGCAGGGAAGGTGGACACTGAACTCCCAAGATAAAAAGATGGGGTGAAGGGTTAACAGAATTTAATTCCCAAGTACAATATGTGGCGGGTGCTTCAAAGAAAGTGGCAGATTGCTTATCAAGATGACCCATAGTGGAAGAAATATCTACAAATTAGCCCATAGAAGAGGGGAAAGAGGAGGAACCTTGTAGTATACCATGGGTAAAGGAATGTGCTAGAAGTGAGGAGAAATGGAACAAATTATGTGAGGAGGATAATGTTCTCAAGGCTGTATCACAATGTGTGGTCCAAGGTTGGCCTTAATATAAATATTTACCAGAGACCTTGAAGGGATACTGCAATCTTTGTGATGAGTTGATCATCAGATTAAGGGAGTTATGAAGGATTATGTGCTGTGCAGGGGAAAATTACAGGAGTAAAATCACAAGATCTGCCCCACAGCTCCAATGGAGATTCCAAAAGAACCAAACACTAAATTGGAATTGGCCTTTGTGGGTTCATTGCATAGTCTATCACTTCAGGAGTGGTATGTTTTGTTGATGGTGGATTGCACATCAAAATGGGTGATTTCCAAGTGTGTGAGTTCAGTGAACAGAAAAAACGTGATTGAGTTTTTGAAGAAAGAGTTTTGCAGGTATGGGGTGCCTCAGTTCCTGGTTACGGATAGTGATTTCCAAGTTCTGTTCTAATGAGATATGTGAATTTCTCAAAAGATTGTCCATTACTCATTTAAAAATAGGCCTCTATTCTCCACAGGTAAATGTTTTTGCAGAAGGTATGAATAAGGTTGTTAAGGATTGTGTGGACAGAGCAGTGGAAACAAAAATGTCCTTATCAGAGATCGTGAGGTAAAAGTGGTGGGCCCATAGAACCACACCTAATTGTATTACATTAGAGTCTCCTTTTCCCTTGCTCAAGGGTAGATCACCTAGATCAAAACTCAATCTGTTTTGGCTGAAAGCACGAAGGGAAGTGAAAATTAGCAAAAACACTTCCTGAGGGAGACGTAATCAGAAGGCACAGCAATTACCAAAGATGGTGCAAGCCAGATTTGACAAAAAGAATTGTGCAAAAGCTGTGGTCTGGAATGTGGGGGATGTTGGTTTTATAAAAAAAAAAAAACTTGAATTTGTCAGGAAGGGTTTTTTAAAATTCATGGCCCATTCGTCATCAAGAAGGTGAAAAGAAATGTGGTTTATTCTAGACTTTGGTAATGTTTGGAGTATGTCTAGAGTGGTAAAAACAACTATAGACAATTAACAAAGCATTGTATTGCATTTAGACGGGATGTAGACAACTCTTTACTTATACTGCCATAGAACATTCTTGGTTGGGTTAATATTAGGAAAACAAATTAAATTAAAATATGAACATATACAAACATGATATTGCATATATGGTGAAGATGGTAATGTATATCTTTTTCTTTATCTGCCAATATGCTTTATGTTGTGTTAAACTTCCTGTAAGTTAATTTTGGTATTGTTGTCTATGTTTTTCTGGAGGAGGGATGAGTTTTGGTTGCTCATTGTTATGACTGTCAAAGTTACAGAACCACTTCAGATCACAGCCTGGGGAACCTTGTGACTAGAACTTGATCTGGGTTCTGGGGGTGGCAGTTGAGAGAGAAAAAAAGTTTGCTGCAGGTTGGTAGTTCTTGTGCTCCTCAACGTACAATAAATCACATTGTAACGCAGACTGGAGTTTGTCTACTTGACACTATTGCCATTTCAAAGAAATATAAAAACCCATATACAGAGACTCATGTACATAGATGTTATCAACATACTGGCAGGTCAGGCATTTATGTTCAGAAACATAACAGATATTTATTTTGTTGTTATTATTTGGTATGTATTTTTTTTATATCTTTATTCATGCACAATTACAAGTAGATAGCTATATCTACATACACATAGCTATCTTTACATAGCCAGACATGTTTGTTCATCAAATTTATAAACATTCATGAATTTTTTATTCAAAACTATTAGGATAGGTGAGACTAGACAACATGGTACAAGGTGTGTCATATGGTTCATAAACCAAGCGAGGGAACACCCAACTGTCAGATACCGTCTCAGTTTGAAGTGCATCACACAGTGCATGAAGGTCAATATGTCAGGGGTTGACACATAGAATGAAAGAAACACCAGAGAAACTGTAGCAAGGAAATAGCCAACAAACTAAAACACTAAAAGACCACATGTGACAGGATAGCCTGAAGCAGCTGTGTATAAACCCCAAAATGTCACGATATAGTATGAAAAGCAAAACTATCTAAGGGGGGAAAGTGCGAACATTGATACTCACAATTGTTCGCTGTGGGGAGTGAAGATGCACAAAACACAGGAATCTCACACCTCATGGTTACTGAGGGAAAAGCTGTCAAGTCAGAGGCATTGCACCCTGTCCATTGATCCAGAGAAAAGTCAAGGAGTTACCAAACTGCATCCAAGCATAGGTCTGCATTCTTCACCAAGATGTCGAAGTTAAATTAAGAGTGACAGCTAAAGTCAAGTTTCACACATAGTTGTATTATTCATGCATTCATGGGGCCCTGTGTTTAGAAATAACATGCCAGATAAAAGAAACATCTGCCAGAACTTTCATGCATGAAAACCTTCAAATGCGTGAAAATACCACCTCCAATTGGCATACAGATAAAGGTGATTTCTTCAACACTATGGGCAAATACATGGTGTAATGTTAATCAGAAGATGCATTCTGTTACACTTATATTAGGCATCCAACCAATCACAGTAAAACAACATTTCATGAGGGCAGCATGATAAAAGGTGACAACAAGCATGACCTTCACATTACTCAAATGGTTGGGACTTTTCAAGGCATCAACAAAACAATTTCTTCACAACCCATGTCCATATTTATATGGACATCCAGATGTCTGTCTGTTGCTGGGTGAATTAAGCAATGCATTTTGCATGGGGTGTGTCTTTTATGCAAGCCTTGCATTACAGCTATCTGTCTGGGTACATTAGTTTATCTGCGGCCATCCCAATTCTAAACACACTTTGCAGGCATTTGTCTTCATTAAGTGTCACAAAACGTGAACAAGATAAGCTGGATTACACATAAAATAAAACATGCTTCTAAAGGGATGTAGGTTAATGTTTATATCTCCTACCCAGGATTTTTCCCAGAGTATGGAAGGAAGGAATAGAGAAATATTGAAATGCGGACATTCTATTGTGAAATGGGCAGGGGAGCATGCAAAGAAAAAATGGTATGGCCAGCAATTGGGCCTGGATGACAAAATGGCAGAAGTAGTGTGTAAGGGAATAGGGGGAGTGAGGTTGGGGGACAGTTACTACCCATGTTGATGGATTTGCAGGGAAGTATACCAAGGTCAGATTTGATAATACTCCATTAGGAAGAGAATAATCTGGTGCAGTTGGTTGTCTTCTGGTTGTTGAAAATGATGAAAAAATACATTTTTGGGGCGAGGCAGAGACACTCGACCCTGGTCACTGGAGGTGCGATGGAGGTGATGTGGACATGGCTATTGGCAAGAAAAATCTAGTGGAGACAAAAAACTGGCGCCATCAACAAAACAAGAAAAGAGGTCAGTAAAGAGATCAGTGTTTTTGGAAAGCATGGAACATGAGAATAGTTGATCACGTTGATATGTCCCACAAAATTTCAATTCAATTTCAGCTAGATCAGCTTTGTGAAACAGGACAGATTTATAGAAGGTCATGGAAATGATGGAGAAATGGTTGAAAGAGAGGGATGAGTATAAGGTATTGGGCAAAACAGAAACAATGCCTCAATGGAGGGTTTTTCTTGTGGCATAGCGGTGGAAAACAGAGCCCATGACAAGGCAGGAAAAGGGATGGTAGGTGTGGTGTAGAACGGTAAATTTAGGAGGGAGGGGGATGGATGGAACACACACACATATACACTCACACCCATTCATTCACATGCACATCCATCCACGACACTCATTACCAAATAGTCAAGCATACACGGACACAAGCAGCAAACATTATTTAAAAAAACATAACACTTAACTGCTGCTCTGCCTCGGAGTTCCTGGGAGGGTTTGGACTGCTGCCTTCCCTCATTGGTTGACCTTAGATCAGCCAATAAGGGAAGGTAGCATTCCCAAGCCTTGGAGGTCCCAGTAGGGTTGAGACTGTCGCCTTCTCTCATTGGAAAGTGGGATGGGGTTAATGAGACTGCTGACCCCACCCCACTCTGTGACGATGTGCCACTGACTGACACTCGAACCTGGTCACTTCAGGGCTTAAAGCTGAAGCACTCAGGTCCAAAGCAATGAGTGATGCTACCCCTTGTCACTGAGGGAAGGGCCTCGAGGACCTTTGCTGAGATGAGGAGGTGATGCCCACAGGAGTTGTGACATCCTCAGCTTAGCAAAGTTCAGCTCAGGCAGCCAGGAGCCTGCACATTTAGCACATGTCTAGCTCCTGGCTGCCTGACCTGAAAATGAAGAGTGTCTGTCAGTCCCACCTTTCCTCAAGTTGACAGACACTTGTCCCAAGGGGGAAAAAAGTGAGAGGGTGTGGCCCCTCAGTCCCTATGGATGGACCGTGACTGGGTAAGTTAAGGAGAGAGAGGAAAGAGGCTCATTCGTGGCAATCTGTGAGTATGGCCTTCTCGGCAAATGCAGGCTGGTAAAAGAAGAAGAGGAAAATGCAGCAAGAGATGAAGGTAGACAAGTTGTCAAATTGTTGTTGAATGTGTTTAAGTTAATATCATTTTATTCTAGTGTTGGACCTGGAATCCTTGGGGGAGTCTCCCTTGTCTTTTTGCCTCTACTTCCAATGTTTTGACTGTGTGCTGCCCTCTGTTTTTGCTGTTTTTGGTACACTGGCCACTTTACCATTGCTGACCAGTGCTAAAGGGCAAGTGCTCTCTGTGTAAACTTTATGTGTAATTGGCTTTTCCATGACTGGTTTAAGAAATGGAATCTCTAGTTCGCAGAGGTATACATTCTTGTCCAAGTAGGGACCACAATCCTAGTCAGGGTAAGTCACACACAATCCAAATTATCCTGTGCGCACCCTCTGGTGGCTTGGCACTGAGCAGTCAAACATAACTTAGAAGGCAATGTATAAAGTATTTGTGCAGTGCACCATGCAATAACACAGTGAAAAAACACAAAAGTACTCCACACAAGTTTAGAAAAATATAAGATATTTATCTGGTTAAATTAAGGTAAAAAACAATAAAGATTCAATAAGCACCAGTTGAAATCTCACTTTTGCAATGTTAAGAAGAGTCTTAAGTCTTAAAAATCAACAGTTGTCTCTTGTGTGCACAAAGTGCCTGGTTTGTGTCAAAATTACACACACAGAGACCACAGAGGAGGAGATACAAGGAAAAAGGAAGTTGTGCATCAGATTTCCCGACATGGCACAGATGATGCGTAATTTCTTCCCACAATGCGTCGATTTCTGGCACGTAGTCTTAGGTCCTCACTGCGATGCGGAGTTCTTTTGAAGCCCAGGGATGATGCGTGGAAATCCTGGGTGTGCGGGACAAAGTAACAGTTGCTGTGTCGATTCGGTGGGCGACACGTCAGAATTCCTGTTGCACTGTCTACGAGATCATCAGCTCGGGGATGGGGTGAGAATCTGTCTGTCTGTCCCCTCTCTGATCCAGGGCCAGGGAGTCAGTGAGATTGACACCCTCCAATGACCCATCACCTTCCTTGGCAGAGAGGAGGTCAGGGAGAGATTCACTCTCCTCTTCCATACCCTCATCTGTCACCAGAAGAATGCTGACCTCAGACCTCTCAAAACGAGGCTTAAGTTGGTTATGATGGAGCACCCTTAGGGGGTTTCTAGGGGACTTGAGGTCCACTAGGTAAGTGGCTGCCCCCTTTCGCACCTTGAATTCAAATGGGCCAGTCCAACAGTCCTGGAGAGCCCTAGGCTCTACTGATTCCATCACCCATACTTTGTCGCCAGGTTGAAATTCTACCAGGATGGCCTTCTGGTCATCCATTGTTTCATAACCTCCTGACTGGCCTCGAGGTTTCTCTTTGCCTTGTTCCAGAAGTGTTGCATCTGGTTGCAGAGGGCCAGCATGTAACTGACCACATCCTGTGGAAGTTTCCTGGGAGCTTTCTCCCACTCCTATTTTACTATGCTTAATGGTCCCCTAACAGGGTACCCAGAGAGAAGTTTAAAGAAAGGGGCTGAACCCCAGCCCTTTCTGGGGCACCTCTCTATAAGCAAAGAGAAGGCAGGGCAAGCGGACGTCCCACATATGCCTTTCATGTTCTTGTTGAATCTCTCCACAAGACCATTGGATTGAGGATGGTAAGGGGTGGTGATCCGGTAGGTCACCCCACACGCATCCCACATGGATTTCATATACGCAGACATGAAGTTTGTGCCTCTGTCAGCCACAATCTCCCTTGGGAATCCCACATGGGTAAATATCCAATTGCGCGTTTTTGCTGCGGTTGCTGTGTGGAGTGACTTACTTTTTTAATATTGTTTGCACTGCAACATTTTACCTTGCATGCTTCACTTTGTTCACCCCTTTTAGCAGGGGTGACTCGGGTTGCGGGGAGATTGGTGGGGGTGCTTTTTCCCTCTCTTTGCTTCGGAAGTTAGGGTCTGTCAGAGCACTACTTCCGGTTGCTGAACTGCCTGCTTGGTTGGCGGTCCAGACGCCGGGGTTCACAAGAGCTTTGCCCCTTGACCCGGTGCTATATTTCCGGCTTCCATGCTGCCGCGCCGACGGCGTGCCGAAGTTGTGCCAAAGGCAAGCCCGTCTGCGCCCGTCCGCGCCCAACTGGGACCGAGGACCAGGGACTCTGCCCAATTTACCAACATGGGCCCCCTTTCCACTGCATACCTCCTTTCGCTTGAAGGCAAACCCTGTCCCCTTAAGAAGGATCGTGAACACACTATTAGTTGGAGTTGTAGTTCCTGTAATTGGCAGATTTCAGCTCCTCAAACCTTGGAGGAGGCTAGAGCCCAGAACTCAGGGCTCTCCAAAACAGGAAGTGAACCCCTTTGTGACAAGATGGGTAGCAGCAAACCTCTAAGCTACGCCCTGATCAATGCTTATTCACTCCCTAAACATAAAGTAGAAATCAGGGAGATGATAGGCACTCATAACATTGACTGCCTATTTATACAGAAACTTGGACAAATCCAGACTCAAACCCTGACTTTATTGAGACCTCTCCCTTAGGCTATGTCTTCCATAGATTAGACAGGACATCTGGCAGGGGAGGCGGATTGGCAATTATCTGCAAGTCAGATTTCACATGCCTATGGACTAACTCCAACCCCGCCTCCTCTGGGATATGCAAAGCGATGTCCTTCAAAATTTCCCAGCATAATTTGCTACTCTTGGAAGGCTTACTGATCTATCGTCCTCCCGGCCCACCATCTAAATTCCTTCAGATCTGGACTGATCTATTAGAACCCCTGGCCATGTCTTCTAAAGCCATCATTCTAGGGGACTTTAACATTCATTTTGATGAGATTAATAATCCATTTGTGACAGAATTCACTAATCTCATGATGGCCCTGGATCGGGAACTCAAGGTATCATCTGCTACTCAAGTAGCAGGACACCTAATTGAGAGTTTTTTCCCAGTCTAAGGACCAGCTGACATTGCTGAATGCCCCGTTAAGCTGGACTGACCACTTCTTACTTACTTTTAACTTCATCACTGGCCAGCTCCTCCAGTCACCTAAATCCAGCAGTATTCTGGTCAGGCACTGGAAAAAGGTAAAAAAAACAGTTAGGGCCTGCTTTGGAATATGGATGGAATAGGTCAAACAAGCCGTCCTTATCTCCTCTAGAGAGGTTTAATCATGGCATCGCAATTGCAATGGACTCACTGGCTCCCCCTAAGGTTTTTGTACCGTGCATCATTAAGAAGCAGAGTCAACCTTGGTTCACTAAAGACCTCAAATTTCGTCAAAGGAAGTATCGTCAACAAGAGCGACGCTGGAAACTGAATCCAACTCCAAGAGAGAAAGCTCTACTGAACACTGTATTAAAAAATGATAAAGAAGCTAGTTTTAAAGCCAAATCCGAAGTTTTTACTCTTAAAATCAAAGAGGCCTCTAACGCCCCTAGAGAACTTTTTTAAGTAATTAAAGTGCTGTCTTCCCCCCTACATGATCAGACCTGGAGAACTCACAGGAATTCTCCAGGAGAGTCTCCCCTTTCTTATGAGGCCTTCTGAAAGTGTTTCCTGGCCCCCGATCGCAGCACAGCTGCGATCGGGGGTCAGGAAACACCACTAGACGCCAGGGATTTCACTTTGGGGGGGCGGCCCCCTCGGAAAACGGGCCCCCCCCCCCGGGCATATTTTTTATTTTTAAAAAAGGTAGGTGCCCCCCAGGGGAATTTTTTTTTTTTCCCCAAAAATTAAATTAAAAAATAAAAAATAAAATAAAATGACAGGGGGTCGCCCATGGGCAGGGTGACCCCCTGTGGGGGCAATTTTTTTTTTTAGATGTTGTAGGGTTTCCCTGGGGGCCATTTTGGCCCCCAGGGAAATCAAACAACAACTAAAAAAAATAGATCTATATATAGATCTATATATATATATCTATGTAGATAGATATATCTATGTACATGGATATATCCATAGATATATCTATGTAGATAGATATATATATATATAGAGGTAGATCTATATATATCAATCAAAGAGATTTATAAAGCGCGCTACTCACCCGTGAGGGTCTCAAGGCGCTGGGGGGGGGGGGGGACAGGGGGAGGGGAAGGGGCTGGGAGGTTTATTGTTCAAAAAGCCAGGTTTTGAGGCCCTTCCTGAAAAGAAGTAGGTTTTGGGTCTTGCGAAGGTGGGTTGTGAGGGCGTTCCAGGTTTTGGGTGCAAGGTAGGAGAAGGATCTACCCCCGGTTGTGGTGTGTTTGATGCGGGGGACAGAGGCGCGAGAGAGGTCAGCTGAGCGGACGTTTCGTGTGGGGGTGTGGAAGGTGACTCTCGTTGAGGTAGGCAGGGCCTGTGTTGTGGAGTGATTTGTGTGCGAGGATGAGGATCTTGAAGGTGATCCTTTTGTCAATGGGGAGCCAGTGGAGGGATTTGAGGTGTGGAGAGATGTGTTCGTGTCGGGGGAGGTCGAGGATGAGTCGTGCTGCTGAGTTCTGGATGCGTGTAGTTTGCGCTTGAGTTTTAGAGTGGTGCCGGTGTAGAGGGCGTTTCCGTAATCAAGCCTGCTGCTGATGAGTGCGTGAGTGACAGTTTTTCTGGTCTCTGTGGGGATCCATTTGAATGTTTTTCAGTATACGGAGTGTGTTGAAGCATGAGGAGGTGAGAGCGTTGATTTGTTGGGTCATCGAGAGGGAGGAGTCTAGGATGATGCTGATGTTGCGTGCGTGGTTGGCGGGGGTGGGTGCAGGGCCTAGCGTGGTGGGCCACCATGAGGGGTCCCAGGTGTTTTTGTGTGGGCCAAAGATGATTATTTCGGTTTTGCTTGAGTTGAGTTTCAGGTGGTTGGCTGTCATATATATATCACTTTTGTCAATATGTGTGTGGTTTCCCTGGGGGGAAAAGGGTCCGACTTGTATAGTGGCAGTTTTAGTGCCATAAAGAAGCGCAGAAGGTTTATATGCCTACTGCAAAGAGCAAATCTGTATTTTATGTAAATAGCTGAGTACATTAGTAAAGTCAGCCATTACCTGTGCAATAATACCAATGAAATGTATGTGCGGGGTGGAGGGCGGCTATGGAGAGATGAAGGGCACTTTTGCTGGGTGGTAATGAGGGAATCCAAGGAGGAGGGAGTGGGAGCACCAATAATGATTGTTGGACTGGGCGCAGGAGGTGCTAAAGACTGTGACGAATGGTATGTGACAAGGTGTTTTTTGAGTGTCTTGAAAGTACGTGCTGATTGAGGGAAGAAGCGCAGGTAAGGTGGCCTCTACTGTTGCACGTATCTCGCACACACCATCGATTTTGTGACTGTCTACGTAGGCTAGTGTTTTAGAGCAACAGTTTAGCCAATAGCAGAGATGGCATCTTGATGGATGACTGCTGCCTGCACTCGGGTTATAGAGGACCGCTCTGACATAGGATCAGAGACTGAGACATTAGATACTGAGACAGCATCTGAGGGATAGGACAATGGCGCAGACTCTGGGAGTGATTTTTCAGTCAGAGGAGTCCCATTCGATAACTCCTCTTCCAGTACATTATGAGGGAGGTGATGAGGACAGTCCTGCTGTCCCTTCGCAAGCTGTTCGTGCAACTGGGTAATAGTGGGTTAGGCCAACCCAGAGAGCAGGTGAATGCGGCGGCAAGCAGAGAGAGAGAGAGAGAGAGTGCTCTCTTCGGAGCTCCCCAATTTAGTTCAGCCCCAAATTCCACCACCCAAATCATATTGTGGAGACATCAAAATTATCTATGGCAAAACAAACTGGTTTTGTAAGGCAGGCACCAGTGTTTTTGGTCCTGGATTCGGCGGCCATATAGAGAAACACACTAAACCCAAACATTTCTGGAAACTAGACATTCGGGGGAGTCCACAGAGGTGTGACTTGTGTGGATTCCCCAAAGTTTTCTTACCCAGAATATCCTGCAAAGCTGAAATGTTGAAAAAAAACTCAATTTTTCTCGCATTTCTGTCACACAAACTACAGGAATATGCTGGGATCCACAACATTCCTACCACCCAGTGACTCCTCACCTGTCCTGATAAAAACACTACCCCACTTGAGTGCCTACACCTAGGGCCTGTGTCAGGAATGGATCACCCCAGGGTCAACAGCTGCCTCATGTAAGGACCAACATTGACCGTTGTGTGATCTATTCCTGTCGCGGGCACCAGGCCTAACCACACAAGTGAGGTATCATATTTATCGGGAGACTTGGAGGAACGCTAGGTGGAAGGAAATTTGTGGCTCCTCTCAGGTTCCAGAACTTTCTGTCACCGAAATGTGAGGAAAACGTGTTATTTTAGCCACATTTTGAGGTTTGCAAAAGATTCTGGGTAACAGAACCTGGTCATAGCCCCACAAGTCACCCCATCTTGGATTCCCCTGGGGCTCTAGTTTTCAAAAATGCACAGGTTTGGTAGGTTTCCCTATGTGCCGGCTGAGCTAGAGGCCAAAATCTACAGGTAGGCACTTTGCAAAAAACAGCTCTGTATTTTGTCAAAAAATGGGATGTGTCCACGTTGTGTTTTGGGGCATTTCCTGTCGTGGGCGCTAGGCCTACCCACACAAGTGAGGTATCATTTTTATCGGGAGACTTGGGGGAACGCTGGGTGGAAGGAAATTTGTGGCTCCTCTCAGATTCCAGAACTTTCTGTCACCGAAATGTGAGGAAAACTTGTTTTTTTTAGCCACTTTTTGTGGTTTGCAAAGGATTATGGGTAACAGAACCTGGTCAGAGCCCCACAAGTCACCCCATCTTGGATTCCCCTGGGTCTCTAGTTTTCAAAAATGCACAGGTTTGGTAGGTTTCCCTATGTGCCGGCTGAGCTAGAGGCCAAAATCTACAGGTAGGCACTTTGCAAAAAACAGCTCTGTATTTTGTCAAAAAATGGGATGTGTCCACGTTGTGTTTTGGGGCATTTCCTGTCGCGGGCGCTAGGCCTACCCACACAAGTGAGGTATAATTTTTATCGGGAGACTTGGGGGAACGCTGGGTGGAAGGAAATTTGTGGCTCTTCTCAGATTCCAGAACTTTCTGTCACCGAAATGTGAGGAAAACTTGTTTTTTAGCCACTTTTTGAGGTTTGCAAAGGATTCTGGGTAACAGAACCTGGTCAGAGACCCACAAGTCACCCCATCTTGGATTCCCCTAGGTCACTAGTTTTCAAAATTGCATAGGTTTGGTAGGTTTCACTATGTGCCGGCTGAGCTAGAGGCCAAAATCTACAGGTAGGCACTTTGGAAAAAACTGCTGTGTTTTCTATCAAAAAATGGGATGTGTCCATGTTGTGTTTTGGGGCATTTCCTGTCGCGGGCACTAGGCCTACCCACACAAGTGAGGTATCATTTTTATCGGGAGACTTGGGGGAACATAGAATAGCAAAACAAGTGTTATTGCCCCTTATCTTTCTCTACATTTTTTCCTTCCAAATACAAGAGAGTGTGTAAAAAAGACGTCTATTTGAGAAATGCCCTGAAATTCACATGCTAGTATGGGCACCTCGGAATTCAGAGATGTGCAAATAACCACTGCTCCTCAAAACCTTATCTTGATCCCATTTTGGAAATGCAAAGGTTTTCTTGATACCTCTTTTTCACTCTTCATATTTCAGCAAATGAATTGCTGTATACCCAGTACAGAATGAAAACCAACTGCAGGGTGCAGCTCATTTATTGGCTCTGGGTACCTAGGGTTCTTGATGAACGTACAAGCCCTTTATATCCCCGCAACCAGAAGAGTCCAGCAGACATAACGGTATATTGCTTTCAGAAATCTGAAATCGCAGGAAAAAGTTACAGAGTAAAACATAAAGAAAAATGGCTGTTGTTTTCAATCAATTTCAATATTTTTTTATTTCAGCTGTTATTTTCTGTAGGAAAACCTTATAGGATCTACACAAATAACCCTTTGCTGAATTCAGAATTTTGTCTAGTTTTCAGAAATGTTTAGCTTTCCGGGATCCAGCATTGGTTTCACACCCATTCCTGTCACTAACTGGAAGGAGGTTGAAAGCACCAAAAATAGGAAGAATGGGGTATGTCCCAGTAAAATGCCAAATTTGTGTTGGAAAATGTGGTTTTCTGATTCAAGTCTGCCCGTTCCTGAAAGGTGGGAAGATAGTGATTTCAGCACCAGAAACCCTTTGTTGATGGCATTTTCAGGGAAAAAACCACAAGCCTTCTTCGGCAGCCCTTTTTTCCCATTTTTTTGGAAAAAACTAAATTTTCACTGTATTTTGGCTATTTTCTTGGTCTCCTCCAGGGGAAACCACAAACTCTGGGTACCATTAGAATCCCTAGGATGTTGGAAAAAAAGGACACAAATTTGGCGTGGATAGCTTATGTGGACAAAAAGTTATGAAGGTCTAAGCGCGAACTACCCCAAATAGCCAAAAAAGGGCTCAGCACTGGGGGGGAAAAGGCCCAGCAGCTAAGAGGTTAATTCCCTGTCCTGATCTCCTTTTCCCGTGTTCTCTGTGCCTTCTCCTCTTTTGTTAGCACTTCGATGCTTAGGCCGGAATTGTGCTTTACAAATACAAAATACAAATCCCCATTAGAGCTCTGGTCATCACCAGTGAAGTCACTGTTCTCAGAGGGATTGCCTCTGGGTAGCGGGTGGCATGGTCCACCAAAACAAGGATAAACCTGTTGCCTAGGGAAGTTTTGGGGTCCAAGGGACCAATGACGTCAATGCCCAACCTTTCATGGGGAGTGGAATTGGGGGGCCTTGAGCCTTTTCCCTGTCTTCCCACTAGCCTGGCACGTTGGGTGGGACCTACAGAATGCATCTGAGGCCACCCACATTCGGAGCCAATAAAAGTGGGTGACAAGCCTGGTGAAGATCTTCTCTTGCCCCAAATGTCCCACCAGGGGGATGTCATAAGCCAGGCCTAATAGGAAGGATTGTAGCACTGGGGGACCACCAGTATACGTGCTGCCCCAGCCACCGGCACCTAAGGCTCACTGTAGAGGAGATCATTCTCCCAATATATACGGTGATCGCCAGAGGCTTCACCTGATGCTTGTGTTGAGGCATGTTGCATTAGACCTTCAATAGTGGGGCATTCCTTCTGCGCTTTGTAGAATTCCTCCCTGGTTGTCCCAACCTCATCTTGCCAGCCAGCAAGCTTAGGTATTTTATAAAGGGCAGCAATGTCCTCCGCAGTTGGCTCAGAGGCCACCACCTCAGGGACCCCGTCAACCACCGTGGGAATTTCTGGGACTGGTTTCTCCCACCCCTTGCCACTCTCCTTGGCAGCTGTCTGGGCCATTGTTCCAGGCTCCAGACGCCCCTGACTCCTTTCCCAGGCAGCCATGGACCTTGTGGTCATGCAGACCCAATCTAGGTACACACCTAACCTAACATCTCCAGGTGAGCTCTACCTCCTTCCAGGTAGTGTGCTCAAGGTTGTTGCCTAACAGACAATCTACAGGCATCACAGCTGACTCACAGCTACTTTCAGAGTACCAGGGACCCCCCCAATGAGAACCAGAGCCACCAGTAGGTGACTCTCATGATTGTCAGTGACTATCATCTAGTGGAATGTATTGGGAATGACCTGCTCTGCTGACATCAGCTGACCCCTGACAGTAGTCAAGCTGGCTCCTGTGTCAACCAGAGCCTCCACCCTTTGCCCATTAATGGTGTCCCACTGCCTATACTTGGAATTATTAGCAGGCATGTGGGCTTTTGGCACTATTTCCTCATCTCCCAGGGACAATAGGGTTACCTCTGTCTGCTCGCCAAAACTACCTGTGACTACCTCCTCCCTGAGAGCTACACTAGCCAACCCAGGTATCTTCCCTCCACTGGGGCTGTGCCCTCTCTGGACACTTGGAGTCACCCTTTGAGTGACCATATTTGGTGGACTCTATGCATTGGGGTATAAACCTCCCTATCTTATGGTCAAAGAATCCTGGTTTCTTTTCAGAATCAGTTTGGAACTGGTTACCACTACCTCCCTGGGAATTATTTTTGGGGCCTTCAGAGAACTCCTTATTTTTAAGTTTGTCTCCCACTCTTTCTTCTGGTGGAAACCCTGACCACCTTTGTGAGTGTGCCCCCAGATACCTTTTTGGACACTCTGGTGCTAGCCCAGAGGTCCACCTCCTCAGCAAGCTTCCTAGAATCAGACAGCTTATTGTCAATCAAGTGCTGGCGCAACTCTGTAAAGCAAACACCGAGCATATGCACTCTCACGATCAAATTATACAACCTCACATAATCATTTACTTTACTGCCCCACACCCATCCATTCAGTGCCTTGCTAGAGAAATCAAAAAAGTCTACCCAAGTTTGTATGGAGAGTTTGGTGCTTTCCCTGAATTTCTGGCGATACTTTTCAGTGGTCAGCCCAAACTTGGTAATTAAAATGGCTTTCATGAGTTGGTATGTGTTACCAAAAAGTGTGTCCCTCCCGATTATTGAAACATGTTTCTACAACCCTCCCCACACCCTCAATTGATCTTCAGAAACCCCATGGGCCCTTAGTGCAAATTCATAGGCATCAAACCATTTGTCATCTCCCACCACATAACTTGGCACCACATCTTTGGGCATACAAACCTTTTTGTATCCAGCAGGTCCTGTATGTATGCTGCCACCATTACTGCTGGACTCAGAATGCCTAGACTTGAGGTCCAGCTCCTTTAGACTCAGCTCATGAGCCAGAAGGAGTTTCTTTTCAGCCAAGGCTCTCTTTGGTGCACCCTGGGATCTCCTCTCCTCTTCCTATCTCTCTGCTCACTTTTCCTCCATTTTTAATCTGCCCAATTGCAGTTGGAATTCTATCTCATCCCTCCTTTCCTCTATGGTCAGGCCGTGGCTTGAGACACTGCTCACTGGTTTGGCAAGGGGCACAAATCCAGGGGTGTCACCCTCCACTGCTACTGCCAAATCCTCTGGGGAGCCATCCTCTGATACCTCAACATCCTCTTGTGAACGGGCTTCTGCCCAGGCCCTCAGCGCCATTTGGGTACTCCTCCTTCCTGGAGGCACCCTGGGTAGGTACTCCATCCCCTTTCAGCACCGTTTCAGCTGGCTGACAGAGTATGTCTCCAGTTTAGCTAGGTCAAACTCTCCAGTTCCTCCTGAGACCCAGCCAGAGACATGTTGTTCAGGATTAGATTAAAAATGTCAAGCAGAAAGAAATTGCAGCAAAAAGAGAAAAAATCAAATTGACCTTTATCTGTGGGTACGTAGTGTAAACATAGCTATTGAATGTAACTGCACAAACAAAAGTCCTATCCTCACCGCTGATCACCAATGTTAGAAATGGGGTCTCTAGTTGGCAGTGGTATACACCCTTGACCAAGTAGAGACCACAAACCGAGTTAGCGTAAGCACTACACAATCCAAAATATCCTGTGCCCACCCTCTGGTAGCTTGGCACTGATGAGTCATGCTTAACTTAGAAGGTAATGTGTAATGTATTTGTGCAAGAAACCATGCAATAACCCAGGAAAACACCACAAAAATACACCACATAGGTTTAGAAAAATATAAGATATTTATCTGGTTCATTTAAGGTAAAAAACTATAAAGATTCAATAAGCACCAGCTGAAATATCACTTTTGTAAGGTTAAGATGAGTCTTAAGGGGGTCATTACAACCCTGGCGGAAGGTGTTAAAGCGGCAGTAAGACCGCAAACATGCCAGCGGAACAAAAAAGGGAATTATGACGGTGGCGGAAACCGCCAACAAAAACAGCCACTTTAACACTCCGACCGCCACGGCGGTACAGACAAACAGCGCGGCGGTCACCGCCAACAGACAGGCGGGAGACAAAGTACCGCCCACAGTATCACAACCTACCAATCCGCCACCTTTTCCGAAGCGGATTCACCGTGGATAAAAACACGGCGGAAACAGCCATTTCAATGGGCAAACGCTCACCTCTACACACTACACGAGGAAGGAGGACACCATGGAGCCGGCACTCCAAATACTCCCTGCGATAGACTTCCTGCTCCTGTACGATCATCATCAATGCCGGCGCCGAAGACAACAGTGAGTACTGCACCTACTACATAGGGGAGGGGGAGGCAAAAGTCAGACACACACACACGCAACACCCCCACCCGACCCTCACCCACTACAACATACACACCAATGCATATCCAAACATAACAGTAACAACCCCAATACCCCCCGGAAGAATGCAAAGACAAAAGGAAATGAGTGCAACCATTGTAATGTATCAAAATACAGTAAGCAAATATATACAGATATAATTTCACATTCAACAAAATATACATCACGATTAGTAGTGCAGGTATGCACCATTCAATGTCAGTGGATCACTGGGCCCAAAATGCAGGGGCGATACCTGAGGAAAACGGAGAGAACACTGCAGGGGCATCAGATCGAAATACAACAGGCACCTCAGGGGGAAGGGGGGCACCTCAGTCGGATGACAGCACCACGCCAGATCCACGAGGGGGCTCCATGCCCATTGATGTATCCTGGGGAGTGCAAAGCCACAGTCTCTCAAGTCTCTACAGTGGGTGGGTTGCCCACTGTACCATCCTGAGGAGTGGAAAGCCACAGTCTCACAAGTCTCTACAGTGACTGGGTTGCCCACTGTACCATCCTGGGGAGTGCAAAGCCACAGTCTCTCAAGTCTCTACAGTGGCTGGGTTGCCCACTGTACCATCCTGGGGAGTGCAAAGCCACAGTCTCAAAAGTCTCTACAGTGGGTGGGTTGCCCACTGTACCATCCTGGGGAGTGCAAAGCCACAGTCTCTCAAGTCTCCACAGTGGGTGGGTTGCCCACTGTACCATCCTGGGGAGTGCAAAGCCACAGTCTCACAAGTCTCTACAGTGGGTGGGGTACCCACTGTACCATCCTGGGGAGTGCAAAGCCACAGTCTCTCAAGTGAATAACAGTCTCCACTGGTTCTAGAGGGGGACTGGTGCCCAGAGTGCTTCATCCTATTAAGGACTGAGGTAGTGGATGTTGGTCTCCACTGGTTCTGGAGGGGGACTGGTGCCCAGAGTGCTTCATCCTGTTAAGGACTGAGGTAGTGGATGCTGTTCTCCACTGGTTCTGGAGGGGGACTGGTGCCCAGAGTGCATCCCTCTCCCCGTGACGGTCCCAGTTCCGTCACTGCCCCTGCCGCACATGGGCTAGCGGTGCTTGAGTTGGCGGTGCTTGCCCTGTTCAGCGGTGCTTGACTTTGCTGTCTCTGACCTGTTCAGCGGTGCTTGCCATGGTGGTCTTTGCCCTGTTCAGCGGTGCTTGCCCTGTTCAGCGGTGCTTGCCCTGTTCAGCAGTGCTTGACTTTGCAGTTTCTGACCTGTTCAGCGGTGCTTGCCATGGCTGTCTTTGCCCTGTTCAGCGGTGCTTGCCCTGTTCAGCGGTGCTTGACTTTGCAGTTTCTGACCTGTTCAGCGGTGCTTACCATAGTGGTCTTTGCCCTGTTCAGCGGTGCTTGCCATGGCGGTCTTTGCCCTGTTCAGCGGTGCTTGCTCTGTTCAGCGGTGCTTGACTTTGCTGTCTCTGACCTGTTCAGCGGTGCTTGCCATGGCGGGCTTTGCCCTGTTCAGCGGTGCTTGCCCTGTTCAGTGGTGCTTGACTTTGCTGTCTCTGACCTGTGCGGCGGCGTTTGCCATGGTGGTCCCTCATTGCCCAGCGGGGCTGTGGCTGCCGGGGCCCTCCTGGGCACTGACTCTGGCTGTGGCCTCCTGGCCAGTGACAATCGGGCTGCCCTCACGATCGGGCTGCCCTCCTGGGCACTGACTCTGGCGGTGGCCTCCTGGCCAGTGACAATGATACTGCCCTCCTGGGCACTGACTCTGGCGGTGGCCTCCTGGGCAGTGACGATCGGGCTGCCCTCACGATCAGGCTGCCCTCCTGGGCACTGACTCTGGCCTCATGGCCAGTGACGATGGTACTGCCCTCCTGGGCACTGACTCTGGCGGTGGCCTCCTGGCCAGTGACGATCGGGCTGCCCTCCTGGGCACTGACTCTGGTGGTGGCCTCCTGGCCAGTGACGATGGTACTGCCCTCCTGGGCACTGACTCTGGTGGTGGCCTCCTGGCCAGTGACGATCGGGCTGCCCTCCTGGGCACTGACTCTGGCGGTGGCCTCCTGACCAGTGACGATCGGGCTGCCCTCCTGGGCATGACTCTGGCGGTGGCCTCCTGGCACTGACGATCGGGCTGCCCTCCTGGGCACTGACTCTGGCGGTGGACTCCTGGCCAGTGATGATGGGGCTGGCGGTGGCCTCCTGGGCAGCCGGGATGATGGCGGCCTTCTCCGCCGTGCTGCTCTTCCCAGACTTTGGCGCTGTCTTCTGCCCCTTCCCCACCTTGGGAGGAGTCACAGCTGAGTGGACAGTCCCCCCGGGCCCCTTGTGAGCGGCTTTGCCGGCTGAAGTCTTCCCCCTATCCCGTCGGGCACTGTCCAACTTCTGGTGCTTCACAGGGGGGGGACTGGCTGTGCTGTGGCTCCGTGTCACACTGGCTGCCCTGGTGCCCGGTGCACTCCACATATCTCTAACAGGCACCACTGGTACCGGAGATTTTTTGGCTGAGGTGCTAGTACGGGACCTATGAATTAGAGAGGGGGGTGGTGGGAAAGAGGTCAAGGTTGATCAGGAAAAGTTTCTTACGAACACTGGGACGGGTAGCTGGAGGGGGTCTGGGAGTGGAGGAAGAAGAGGTGGTTGTAGGAGGTGTAACTTTTGTTGATTTGGGTGCAGGTGCATGCGCTGGAGGCTGTCGTGAGGTGGATGGCTGTTGGGTGGGTGTGTGCCTGCGTTTGTGTACTTTGGGAGGGGGCATCACAGACACACTGGGAGAGGACACAGGGGACGTGTAAATGGTAGTGGGGGTGGTGAGTGCAGGTGTGCGGGGTGAGCGGGGTGTGGTGGTGGATGTGCTGGTGCGGGACGTAGTGGCTGTAGTGGTAGTGCTTGCAGGTGAGAGTGTAGACGACACTGGGAGGGAGGAGGGAGACGACGACGAGGGGGACACAGTGGAGGCAGTGGATGTTGCTGTGTCTGTATGTGGGTGATGCTTGCGTGAGTGCCTGTGGGATGTGTGGTGCTTTTGTTTGCCTGAGCTTCCCTTGTGTGTTGACGTGTGTGCAGGCTGGTCTGATGGTGTGCTTAGGATAGGCTGGGGTACAGGGGATTGGGTCTGGGTGGAGGAAGTTGGAGGGGGGAGGCTAGACACAGGGACAATGGATGCCATCAGTGCTGAGGCCAGAGATTGCAGGGTTCGATGAAGGGCAGCCTGACCAGAATGAATGCCCTCCAGGAATGAATTAGTGTATTGCAACTCCCTTCCTACACCCTGGATGGCATTCACAATGGTAGACTGCCCAACAGTGAGTGACCTGAGGAGGTCAATGGCCTCCTCACTGAGGGCAGCAGAGATGAATGGGGCAGGGGCTGAGGTGCCTGGGGCGAAGGTGATGCCCACCCTCCTGGGTGAGCGGGCACGGGGCGAAGGCTGAGGGGCTGCTGGGAGGGCGGTGCTGGTAGGGGCGGCTGCACCTGTAGAAGTGGGGGCACAGATTTTGCCGCCACCACAAGGGAGCTCCCATCGGAGGACGAGTCCGTGTCGCTGGTTGCTGATCCGGTGACCGCCGTGAAGCTCCCCTCGCCCTCCATCCCACTGGTGTATTCAGAGTCCGTGGTGTGGCCCTCCATGGCCATGTGGGATGCAGCTCCCTCGTGCTCCGGTACCACTGTACCTCCGCCTGATGATGCTGATGCACAAAAGAACAGGGAGAGCACAAAAAGGGGGGGGGACGACAGAAGAAAGACAGTTTGAGTGTATGGCTTACAGCTACTGTTGGTGGACAATACAGACACAGCAGCCCCCTGCACTACGCCGCGCTGTTGGGCTCTACTGATGCAGTTCCTGGGATATGGCCTACATTGCTATGGTGAACATCAGCACACATAGATGACACAGGGGCATGTATACCTGTACTTGGCACTCTACAGAGGTGGGGTGGAGTGACACATGGCCTGCATTATGGAGGGGCCTAGCCTACGGAACTCGCCCTGGCCTAGGGAAACCCACAGCCCAACTCCCCCACCCAGACACCTTCACTGCGCGCAAAGTCCGCTGCATGAGAGTGTACTCACCCCCTTGTGTCTGCTGTGATGCCCTTGAGCGCCCATCCAACTCAGGGTAGGCCACCGCCAGGATCCTGAACATCAGGGGGTCATGGTTCGACGGGCACCCCTCCCACGTTGGAAGGCCATCCCCAGCTGAGCCTCCGCCGTCTTCTTGCTCCAGCAGTGAATGTCCTCCCATCTTTTACGGCAGTGGGTGCTCCGTCTCTGGTGGACACCCAGGGTCCGGACGTCCTTGGCGATGGCACGCCAAATATCCTTCTTCTGGTGGGCGCTGACCTTCATGAAATGTACAGGGGAAGAAGAGAAGTCATTATCTACTGCACCGTCGAAGTGAGTGGCCCACATCCCTACCCTTGCTATGTGGCACATGCATTCACAGTCCTTCATGCTCGCAGAACTCTGCCCCCTTCCTTCTTACAACCAGCCCTCTCCACCCAGGCATAGCCCATACAACTTGCTCCCTGTGTACTCACCTGTTGGTCTGGAGGACTGTAGCGTAGCATGTACTGGGGGAGGACCCCGTCCACGAGCTTCTCCAACTCCTGTGCAGTGAAGGCAGGGGCCCTTTCCCCAGAAGCACGAGCCATTGTCTCTTCCAGACCGATGTCACAGCAGCACTTGCAGTATAGGTCCTCTCCTGTCGAAGATCAGGTATCGAGTGATTGAACAGATAAAAAATGGCGGTGACGTCCACGCCAGTGACGTCCGCGGCGGTGCGTATCATCACCGCCAGCGCACTTCGTCATTGGCTCCTGGGACCCATAGGGTCCAATGTTAACCAATGCAGCATTGCGCAGCGGTCTTCGACCACCTACTGCGGCGGTGTACTACGCCAGCGCAGTTACCTCACATCCCATTGTCCCAGTTTAGAGGTCAGGCAGCCGCCATTTCAGGGGTCCACATGGCTTCATTTTCAACTGCGTCTCACATACCTAGGCCTGGACTCAACACACATACAGACAACTTTTTGGATTATGTTTCGTGTTCTGTGTAGCTGTGGGTACATACCTCTGAGTTGTTTGACTCTGTGGTCGCTGTTGTCCTTCCTAGGCACCGTCAGCTGGGACATGTGAGGAGATGGCGGAATCCTTTGGTGTACCGACCCCTGGTGGACCTGTTGACAATGGAGGAGCGACATTTAATCATCACCTATAGGTTTGACCATGCCACAATCCAGGAACTGTGCACCCATTTGGAGCCTGACCTGATGTCAGCTATCCGCCATCCCACAGGGATCCCCCCTCAAGTGCAGGTGCTATCAGTACTCCATTTCCTTGCATGTGGGTCTTTTCAAACAACAGTGGCCATGGCATCAGGGATGTCCCAGCCTATGTTTTCCAACGTGTTGTCCAGATTGTTGTCTGTCCTGCTGAAACACATGAGGAGCTACATCGTTTTCCCTCAGGTGGAGGATTTGGCTACTGTTAAAGGTGACTTCTATGCCCTTGGACATATCCCCAACATCATAGGTGCCATTGATGGGACCCATGTGGCTTTGGTCCCCCCCCACAGGAGTGAACAGGTGTACAGCAACCGGAAGAGTTATCATTCCATGAATGTACAGATGGTATGTTTGGCTCAGTGCATGACGCCTACATCCTGCGGAATAGCAGCATCCCTTATGTGATGGGTCAACTCCAGAGGCACCGTGTGTGGCTATTAAGTGACTCTGGTTACTCCAACCTGTCATGGCTACTGACCCCAGTGAGGAATCCCAGGACCAGGGCAGAGGAACGCTACAATGAGGCCCATGGGCGGACTAGGAGGGTGATCAACGCACCTTCGGCCTCCTGAAGGCCAGGTTCAGGTGCCTCCATATGACAGGTGGTTCTCTATTCTACTCACCAAGGAAGGTGTGCCAGATCATCATCGCCTGCTGTATGCTTCACAATCTTGCTTTGCGACGCCAGGTGCCTTTTCTGCAGGAGGATGGTCCAGATGACGGTGTTGTGGCAGCTGTGGAGCCTGTGGACAGTGATGAGGATGAAGTAGAGGAAGAAGACATTGACAGCAGGGACTCAGTCATCCAGCAATATTTCTAGTGACACACAGGTGAGAACACTTTCTTGCCTACTACAAGTACTTTCACACTTCTACCTCTATCCTGTCTGTCAATTTCAAGCAGTATTTGGTAACTGAGTTGTACATTTCCTTCACGGTTTCACAGGCGTGATTACCAACGTGTGTCATCTGCTTGCATTCTTCATGGACTTGTGATGTGTGACATAGGTATGTTGACATTACATTTGAGAACGGATTTTGTCACTGTCATAGCTAATACACATTTTCAAAATCACAGACTGACCCCAGATTGTTTTGTGCTTCAAGGGTGTTTGTTGAAGTGCTAATTATTGGAGGGGGTGGTAAAATGGTGAGGGGTGATGGTGGAGGAATGTCCATGGCAGAGTCCAGTCTATTAGTCTCACAGGTGCACTGCCCATATGGGCATAGGAAGTGGAGCTGGGGCAGTTCCATTATGGACAGGGTTACAAAGTGGGACAGTGGGATGACAATCAGGGTGGTGTCATTTCTTGGCGGGGGTCTTGCCATGGTGCTCTGTCCTGTTCCTGGATCTCAGGGACCGCTTGCAGGGTGGTTCTCTGTCTGCAGGGGGTGGGGTGCTGGTGTGGTGGTCCTGTGGCAGGGCGTCCTGTCCACTAGCGGCGGCGGAGGTGGTGGGCAGTTCATCGTCCATGCTAGTGTCAGGGGCCCCTTGGAGTGCCACGGTGTCCCTCATGGTGTTCTGTATGTCCTTCAGCACCCCTACGATGGTGCCCAGGGAGGAGCTGATGTTTCTGAGTTCCTCCCTGAACCCCAAATACTGTTCCTCCTGTAGGCGCTTGGTCTCCTGAAACTTGGTCAGGACCGTAGCCATTGTCTCCTGGGAGTGGTCGTATGCTCCCATGATGGAGGAGAGGGCCTCATGGAGAGTAGGTTCCCTTTGCCTGTCCGCCCCCTGTCGCACAGCAGCCCTCCCAGTTCCCCTGTGTTCCTGGGCCTCCGTCCCTTGGACCGTGTCCCCACTACCACTGCCCCCAGGTCCCTGTTGTTGTTGGGGTAGTGGGTTATCCTGGGTTCCCTGTAGTGGTGGACACAAAGCTGATTGACGTGTCCTGGGTAAGGAGGTATGGGCCCGCTGGGTGGGTGCTGTGCTGGTGCTACCAGAGGGTGGAAGGTCTGTGGTGGCCCGTAACTGGGTGTGGGGAACCGAATGTCCTGAGGCCCATGATGGTCCGGGCTGGTCATCTAGATCCAGTTGGCCAGAGCTGCTGTCATCACTGTGGGCCTCTTCTGGTGGTAGGGTGGAGATGTCTGGACCCTCCTGTCTGGTGACATTGGGTAGTGGTCCTGCAGAAGTGTAAAAGCCTGATTATTGCATCTGTGTGTGTCATGGTGTGCAATGGGTGGATGACTGTGTACCCCGTTGCTAGCATTCCTGTGTGGGGGCTTGTGTGATGATGGTTGGGTGGGTGTTATGGGTATGTGCAGTGGGCATGCTTTAGTGATGGGTGTCCATGCTTTGTTGTGTCATGCAGGGCTTGGTGTTGGGATGGGTGGTTTGGGTTATTAGTACATTAGTGAGGAGTTGGAGTGATAGGGGAGGGGGTGAGGGTGGGGGTCTGTGATAGCATGCAGGTAGGGTGGTGGATATCATAGTTAAGATTTGACTTCCCAGAGTCCATTCCTCCACCGACTCCTCCGAGTCCCTCAGGATGCATAATGGTCAAGATCTCCTCCTCCCATGTTGTTAGTTGTGGGGGAGAAGGTGGGGGTCCGCCGCCAGTCCGCTGTACCGCAATGTTGTGCCTGGAGACCATGGAACGCACCTTTCCCCATAGGTCGTTCCACCTCTTCCTGATGTCCTCCCGATTTCTTGGGTGCTGTCCCACTGCGTTTACCCTGTCGACTATTCTTCGCCATAGCTCCATCTTCCTAGCTTTGGAGGTGTGCTGCACCTGTGATCCAAATAGCTGTGGCTCTACCCGTACGATTTCCTCCACCATGACCCTGAGCTCCTCCTCAGAGAACCTGGGGTGTCTTTGCCGTGACATGGGGTGGTGTAGGTGATGTGTGGGGTGGTGTATGTGGTGATGAGTGTGGTGATGTGTAGTGGTGTTTGGTGTTTTGTGAATGGATGTTGTGTGGGTGATGGTGTTGTGTGCCTCTGTGTGGTGGGGCTGTCTATGCAGTGCAGTCTCTCTGGCGTTTGTCAATAATTTTTGGTCGTAGGGGTTTGTGGGTGATGTGGGTGTGTGTTTTATATTGTGTTGGGTGTGTGGGATTGGTGTTTGTATGTGTGTGTATTTCGAATTGTCCAATGTGGCGGTGTTTTGAAGATGTGTGTGTATTTTGAGCGCGGCAGTGTGTACCGCCAATGGAATACCGCGGTTGAAAGACCACCGCATGGATTCGTGATAGCATGGGTGTGTTTCTGTTGGCGTGACGGTGGAGGTTTTGTTTTTGCCAGTTTAACACTGACCTTTGGTGTGGCAGACTTGTGTGGGTGTCTGACTTTCAGCGGATTCCGAGATGTGGGTCATAATAGCTGTGGCGGAATTCCGCGGCCGCTGCGGTGTATTGGCGGTCTTCTGCACGGCGGTAAGAGGCTTTTACCGCCAATGTTGTAATGACCCCCTAAGTCTTAAAAATCAACAGTTGTCTCTTGTGTGCACAAAGTACCTGGTTTGTGTCAAAGTTACACGCACAGAAGCCGCAGAGGAGGAGATGCCTGGAAAATGGAAGTTGTGCATCGGATTTTGCGACGCAGCACAGACAATGCATAATTTCTACTGATGGTGGACGGATTTTACATAGATTTCCGGCGTGCAGTATTGGGTCTTCACTGCGATGCGGGGTTCTTTTGAAGCCCAGTGACAATATGTAGAAATCCTAGGCATGCGGGACGAAGTCACAGGCGCTGCGTCGATCCAGTGGTCAATGCATCAGAGTTTCTGTCACAAGGAAGCCGCTGCGTCGATCTTCACTCGAGAAGTCAGGCTGCGTCGTTCCGATTCGGGGGTACGGCGATTTTCTCGTTGCAGGGCAGACTGTGCATCGTTTCCAGTAGGCTGTGCCGCGATTTTCAGTGCACAAGGAGTTTCCTTGAAGAGATGAAGTCTTTTTGGTCCTGAGACTTCAGAAAACAGGATGCAAGCTCAATCCAAGACCTTGGAGAGCACTTCTCAGCAAAGTCAGAGGCCAGCAAGGCAGCAGGGCAACAGCAAGGCAGCAGTCCTTCACAGCAAAGCAGTCCAGGTGAGTCCTTTGGGCAGCCAGGCAGCTTCCCTTCACAGGTTGCAGGTTCAGGTCCAGAAGTGTCTGATTTGGTGGGGTCAGGGACCCAGATTATATATTGAAAAACATCTTTGAAGTGGGGGAGACTTTAAAGAGTGGTTTTGAAGTGCACAAGGTCCCCTTTCAGTATAGGTTTGTCTGCCAGGTTCCCAGTAGGGGGTTTGGTAGTCCATTGTGTGAGGGCAGGCCACTAGCCTTTGAAATGTAAGTGTCAGACCCCTCCACCCTTTCACCCTAGGAGAACCCATTCAGTATGCAGATGAGTGCAGGTGTGACTGAGTATCCTGTGTTTGTGGTTGTATGGGTGAAATGAACAAGGGGACTATCAACCAGCCCAGCCCAGATATTGATTGGAGACAGGCTGTAAGACACAGATGGATTTTAAGTGCAGAGAAATGTTCACTTTCTAAAGGTGGCATTTCTTAAATAGTAATACAAAATCCAACCACACCAGTAAGCAGGATTTTCTATTACCATTCTGGCCATACTAAACATGACCTGTTTATCCCTTTCTGATCAGAATCTACCATTCAAACAGTGTATGAGGGTAGCCCTAATGCTAGCCTATGAAAGGAACGGCCCTCACAGTAGTGGAAAACAAATTTAGGAGTTTTCCACTATCAGAACATATAAACACACAAGTATATTTGCCTTTTACCTACATAGCACCCTGCCCTAATGGTTACCTTAGGGGTGACCTATATGTAGAAAAAGGGGAGCTTAAGGCTTGGCAAGTACTTTTAAATGCCAAGTCGGAGTGGCAGGGAGACTGCACACACATGCCTTGCAATGGCAGGCCTGAGACATGGTTAAGTGGCTACTTATGCAGGTGGCACAATCAGTGCTGCAGGCCCACTAGTAGCATTTGATTTACAGGCCCTGGGCACATGCAGTGCACTTTACTAGGGACTTACAAGTAAATCATATAGGCCAACTGGCAATGAATCAACGTTACCATGTTTAAAGGAGAGAGCATATGCACTTTAGCACCAATTAGCAGTGGTAAAGTGTGCAGAGTCCTAAAACCAGCAAAAACAGTGTCAGAAAAGTGGAGGGAGGTAGGCAAAAAGTTGCGGAATGACCACCCTAAGGCTGTCAGGTCTAACAATTGGCATATGTTATTAACTAGTAAGTCCCTAGTAAAGTGAACTAAAGGTGCCCAGGAACTGTAAATAAAATGCTACTAGTGGACCTTCAGCAATGATTGTACAAATCACATGAGTAGCCCTGTAAACCTGGGTTAGACCTGCCACTGCAGGGTCTGCGTGTGCAGTTTTAAATTGCCAATTAGGCCCAAACCTTCCCTTTTTATGCATGTAAGGTACCCCTAAGCTAGGCCCTAGGTAGCCCCATGGGTAGGCAGCATTGTAGGTTAAAGGTAGGACATGTGATGGTGTGTATTTACATGCCCTAACAGTGAAATACTACCAAATTTGTTCTTCACTGCTGCAAGGCCTATCTCTCTCATAGGTTTACACAGGGGCTGCCTTTAAATATCTTTTAAGTGCTGTTTCCCTTTGGGAGCAGATAGAGATGTGAAGTTTGAGGTTTCTGAACTCACAATTTAAAACATTCATCTTTTGGTAAAGTTGGTTTTTAGATTGTCAGTTTGAAAATCTCACTTTTAGAAAGTGGACATTTTCCTGCTTTAACCATTCTGTGACTCTGCCTGCGTGTGTATTCCCTGTCTGGGTCGGACTGACAGTTGGGCTGTTTGTGAATCTCCACTAGACAGTGACACAAAGGTAGCCTACATATCCTGATGGGTCATCTCGGCTAGAGTGGAGGGAGGAGCTGATACTTACACCTGAAGGGGATGTGCCTGCCGTCAGACAGTGCAGTCTCCACCCCCCTGCTGTGTGTCTGGAATGAGGCCTGGGCAAGGCAGGATCATGTGAACAACAGAGACTTTCCTTTGAAGTTGGCCTACTTCAAAGGCAGAAAGAGGTATAAGTTGTGGACCCAAAACCCCAAATGTCCTGATTACTTCTGAATTCAAGAGCAACCTCTGCCAAGGAGAAGAGCTATAGAGCTGGATGAAGAGTACTGCCCCTATGCCTGTGACTGTGCTTTGCTTGGTTGGTCTGCAGTTGCTGCTTCTGCCTGTAAGAGGACAAAGACTGGACTTTGTGATATATTCCTGCTTGTGAAATGTCTCCAAGGGCTTGGATTGTGCTTGACTTCTGTTTTGAAGTCTCAAGGCCATCAAAGACTTCCTCTGCCAGCCCTTAGACTCTCTGCTGAGACTCCTGCCCTGCCAAGTGGTGCCCCATCCAGTTTCTGGGCGCTTGAATGGTGAAGCTGGTAGGACCAGGAGTTGTGCGTGGAAAATTGTGATGCACCACCTGAAGTGCGGCTGTAAAAACGATGCACCACCTGTCTTGCAGTTTCAGATCAACGCACCACCTGCATTGCGGCTGGGAAATCAACACATCACCTGCAACGCGGCTGGAGAAACAACACAACACTCGCTTGGGGCTGTTAAAATCAACACAAACCCCACGCAGTGGGGTTTTCCATCACAGTGCGGCCAGATTTTACATGCATCATTGCTGGGCGTCAAAATCAACATGAACCTACGCGGATCTGAGGTGCACTGTCTGGAAATCGATGCATCGCTCTCTTGAGTGAGAGAAAAAAACGACGCATCGCCTACCCGACCAGAGAAGAAATGCCACACTGCCTTAATTGCGAGTAAGGAATTAGCGCATTGCTGACTTTTTTGATGCACCGCCCATGCGGCTTAATTTTCTACGCAAACCAGGTACTTTGTGTAACAACAATGTTTACATTGTTTTTTATGGAGTAAGATTCTATTATTTTGAAACTTCATACCTTTACTTGTGTATGTTGAATTTGTGTTGTTTCTGTCTTTTTTGATTTAGGTAAATATTGGCTATTTTTCTAAACTGGTGTGGTGCCCATTTTGTAGTGTTTTCACTGTATTACTGGGTGTGTTGAAACAGATACTTTACACATTGCCTTTAAGATAAGCCTGACTGCTTGTGCCAAGCTACCAAGGGTGTGGGCGGTGGTTAACTTAAGTGAGTATCTCCCTTGTCCTAACTAGAGTGAGGATTCCTGTGTGGACAGAGTGCAAACTGACTGCCAGCCAGAGACCCCATTTTTAACATCTAGAATGGGAGAGACAGAGGGGGTCATTCTAACCCTGGCGGTCCAAGACCGCCAGGGCTAAAATGACGGGGGCACCGCCAACAGGCTGGCGGTGCCCCGCTGGGCATTCTGACCGCGGCGGTTCGGCCGCGGTCAGAAGTGGAAAACCGGCGGTCTCCCGCCGGTTTTCCGCTGCCCAAATGAATCCTCCATGGCGGCGCAGCAAGCTGCGCCGCCATGGAGGATTCTGACACCCCATACCGCCATCCTGTTCCTGGCGGTTCTCCCGCCAGGAACAGGATGGCGGTATGGGGTGTCGCGGGGCCCCCGTAAGAGGGCCCCAAAAAGAATTTTGAAATTCGCGACGGGTGCAACTGCACCCGTCGCACCTTCCCACTCCGCCGGCTCAATTCTGAGCCGGCGTCCTCGTGGGAAGGGTGTTTTGCACTGGGCTGGTGGGCGGCCTTTTGGCAGTCGCCCGCCAGCCCAGTGCAAAACCCAAAATACCCTCAGCGGTCTTTCGACCGCAGAGCGGTATTTTGGAGGGGGAAGTCTGGCGGGCGGCCTCCGCCGCCCGCCAGACTTAGAATCACCCCCAGAATGTTGCATGGGCAAAGATTATGGGTAGGAGGCAGGAGATAAGCTATTGTTTAGACCAGATTAAGTTGAGATCTGCTTGCTTTCTTGAAAGTGTCATATTTCACAAACATTGGATATAATGAACAGGAAAATGAACTTGGGTCTTGAGAAGACCAATTACATGTTCTGCCACCAGGCTACATGATGTGCCCAAAGATCATTCTCCCAAGGGACATCGTTAAAAAAACATAGGGGCTCATTATGAACCCCAGTGGTTCAGACTGCCATGCCGACAGTAGCCAAAAAGACCGCCACCGGCTTGGCTTTCTGAACCGCCATATAATAAACACAGGAAGGGCCGCCTATGGCAGCCCTCTGCCACCCCAAGGCTACCGCCGACAGGCAGCCTGACGATGGCAGATTACATTATCCGACAGGGCAGTGCTGCAAGCAGCTCTGCCCTCCGGGTAATGTACCCTGTTTCCCCCAGCCTTTCCCTGGCGGGTTCCTCCACCAGGGAAAGGCTGGCGGAAGGGCTGCTCCGGGGCCCATGCACTTGGCATGGGCAGTGCAGGGGCCCCTGTGCAGTGCCCCATCGCGCAGGTCAGATCTGCGCGACGGGTGCATATGGAGCAGTCGGCAATGTCCTGGTCCTGCATTCTGCTGGGCCGGCGGGTGGAAACATTGTAGATACCAAATAAAATGACTAGTGAAACAAAAAATGCATTTTCATTTTTCACATGGTATTCAGAGCACAGAAGTGATAATGGGCCTGATTCCAACTTTGGAGGAGGTGTTAATCCGTCCCAAAAGTGACGGTAAAGTGACGGATATACTACCAGCCGTATTACGAGTTCCATAGGATATAATGGACTTGTAATACGGCTGGTGGTATATCCGTCACTTTACCGTCACTTTTGGGACGGATTAACACCTCCTCCAAAGTTGGAATCAGGCCCATTATGTTCCACGTAATGTCTGTGTTGCTCAAGGAGACCTGAAAGTAATCTGTACGGGCAAATATAAATGTTGGAAGAAATGGGAAAACAATATCTTTCATTAGGGCCAAGTGACTTTTTACAATGAAACGTGCTGGACTTTAATAACATGTTGTGCTTGTAAAACCCCAGGATATCTGGTGTTCCTCTAGGCACCTGAATACCGGAGTTGATAGAGTGATCTGTATTCATCAGGTTGAGATTACCAAAAGTGTCATCTCCAGCAATGAACAGACTGTAAGTATTAATTTGCAGTCCTATCTCATATATCAGAACGCAGCTTAATGGTACCTAACACAAATACATTCAGTGACTGTGGAATGACTTGCAAACTGAGAAACCAAAAGCTGTGGCACAAACGCTCCCTTCATCTTGCGCTCTATACATTTATTCACTTACTCTCCTTATCTCCTCTTTCTCTTTTCCTTCTCTGATCTGGATGGAGATACAGTGGAGGTCATTCAGGTGCTAGGTGATGTGAGTCCTTTGTGACAGGTTGAGTATGAGTCTGGCTGCTGTATTCTGGATCGTCTGGATTTACTCACTTTATCCATCCTTTTCACCTGTTCTTTCTCTCTTTGTGTTGAAGCTCCCTGTGCCAGCTGCAATTGATCTTGGGAAGATGGGGAAAATGACAGAGGCATCCGCAGTGGCTCTCAGCTTTCAAACCTGGCCTCCCACGGTTCCAGCCGATCGGGGAAACGCCTGGTGGAATAAAAGGCCAGTCTGGCCATGGACATGACCTTCTCCAGAATAAATGGTCTCTAGACTACGGCCACATCATTGCAAGGCAGTAGTAGTAATTCAGCTATGTTAAGTTCTGTTCCCCTTTTGCATCCTACCCTCAACCGGTTCACCAAAAGGTGGGTGACCTAATCATAATTAACCCATTTCAATGCTATTTTCAGTGAAGAAATATTCAGGATGATAAAGCCGGATCTGGTTTGTTTTCTCTCTGAGACCAGCGAGAGAAAAGGGAAGTCATTTGAATTTTTCAAAGCTAGTGGGATGGTCAGATGTTGTAAATATGCAAGGATAGATATTTGTTCTATCATTCCATCCCAAAATCTCTTACTACATTAAATGGATGTCTTTTATCGGGGAGCATGTTGATTGATCATTCACCCTAGATTTAAAATGATGTGTTGATAAAGAAAGGGCCTCATTCCTGCCTTGCAAGAGTATGCCACCCGCCCATAGTTCCACACAAGGTCTGAAAGTTTTTTTGATTTCTAGGCCTCAGCACACATGTGAATCATGTGTGTATGCTGACAAAATGTTGTGACATGGAGTGAAACATGGAGTTGGGCTCCTTATTTCAGAACGATACACCATGTATGCCATTGTTTACTGAGTATGACTATCATGAACTTATCAGGCTAAGTAGGAATGACAGTGGTGGCAGCATGTTGATCTTAGTAACAGTCAGGCATTTTTCCTGTTTCTGGCACAGGATAAATAACCTGCTGGATTCTCCTGGTTAAACGGGTCTGCCATTCCCTCGCAACTGTGTCCTTCGCTAAATCCATATGAAATATGAATGCTGCATTGTCAATATGTACATGATTAGCAGAGTAAGAAGGAAGTGTGTGTGCTGTATTTGATAGTGGCAACCGGAAATTCATTGTTAATTGCATGGGCAAGAGTGGTAATGATGATGGAGAGTGGAGAGAGCCTGCCAGACAACATTGTGGATTACAAGGGTCTTCTTAAGTATTCATGAGGTTGTCTGTAGTGCCTTTGTTTCTATACGTGGAGGAAAGGAGACAGAGGGGGTGATTCTCACCCTGGCAGGCGGCGGAGGCCGCCCGCCAGAGTTCCCCCCTCCAAAATACCGCTCCGCGGTCGCAAGACCGCTGAGGGTATTTTGGGTTTTGCACTGGGCTGGCGGGCGACCGCCAAAAGGCCGCCCGCCAGCCCAGTGCAAAACGGCCTTCCCACTAGTACGCCGGCTCAGAATTGAGCCGGCGGAGTGGGAAGGTGCGACGGGTGCAGTGGCACCCGTCGCGTATTTCAGTGTCTGCATAGCAGACACTGAAATACAAAGTGGGGCCCCCAGGGGCCCCGCGGCACCCCCTACCGCCATCCTGGCGGTAGGGGGTGTCAGAATCCCCATGGCGGCGGAGCGCGCTCCGCCGCCATGGAGGATTCACAAGGGCAGCGGCAAACCGGCGGGAGACCGCCGGTTTTCCGCATCTGACCGCGGCCGAAGCGCCGCAGTCAGAATGCCCTGCGGGGCACCGCCGGCCTGTCGGCGGTGCTCCCGCCGACCCTGGCCCCGGCGGTCTCTGACCGCCGGGGTCAGAATGACCCCCAGAGTGTCCCATTGTGGTGCAGAACATTCCATCTTTTGTTCCTTTTTTCTTCCCTGAGAAGTGTTACCCCCCAGCAGCTTAAGTGATAGATGAGTGGGGAGGCCTCTGTCTCTTTTGTACCTCTGCTTCCTCTGATGGAGAACTTGCCGTCTACCTCTCTGTCTTGCTGACACAGAGAGAAAAGGCTATGGCTCGACTTGTCTGGAAGGAATATGCAGAAGACAGGATCTGCGTGAGATCGGTTCCAGGGCTGAACCACTGAAACACAGACTCTGAACTGGTAGAAAGATGGGGCTAGCACCCCCAATCAGTGTGTCAGTATTTCTCATTAAACAAATGCAGGGCTGCCACATCATGGTAGACTGGGAAAGACCTTTTGGTGCAAGGGTTGGGGTCACTGACTGCCAAGACTCCTTAAAATTTCTAGGACCAGAAACCTGACAAAGCTGGCAAAGACTGCATCTTACGAGGGATAGCTGCTTGTCACCATCATGAGGAAAGAATCCACTAACTGTTGGTAAATGGTGATAGAATTGCTCCTGCAAGAAGCAAAAGCTGCCTAGACAAGAGCGCCTTCGGAAGCTGGACTAAAAGTGTAGAGCATTCACGTGTTATGATCCAGGGAATCAATGCCATCACCAAACCCTGTACTAAGACCATGTGCCCTGACCCCAGCTCAGCATTTTACGCAAGGGGAGTAATGCAGGCCTGTTCAGCCCTGGCAGTGCAGGGTGGACGCCAACCCACAGGGCCCCCCCCAGCCCTTCAAGGAGACCCCATTCAGTCCATAGCCAATAAATATCTGAGAGATGTTGGAGACCTCAGGGCCCTTCATCATGCTCTGCGGAGGGAGCGAGGGCATCCTTTCACATTATGCCACTGTGTTTGGCTTCTCAAGATATTAATTGTTTGTGATGATGGGGCACACAGATTTATTGCAACTGCAGTTGGCAGTTTCATCAAAACATGTCCAAATAGGCTAGACAACTTGGTTCCGAGACGTTTTGCCACTACCTCAAAAGCACCTTGACTACTCGTCCAAAGGCTTATAACAATGGGCGGCAGCCGCAGGCCAGCATGAAAGACAACTAGCACCTCTGATAGACTTTGTGCTGTGCAAGGATGGCATCTGCAACCAGCAGAACCTTCAACCTCGGCATTAATGACCTCCGCATGAGTTCTTTGCTTTGTTTGGGTGGTGGGTTTGAGAATAAGCCAGAAGAAGCACCCCAGAGAGAGGATCCACCTTCTCAAATCATCATGAGATAAGAGATTGCTCTTCATCGGCAATGGCCTCTCCTGACTCTCCCGTCTGAACAGCATCCACCTCTGCATTACCGATTAGAGTTGAAGGACAGCAGCAACATAGACCAGACCAGAGTGCTGCAAGTGGGAAGGAGCAGTGTAGCCTCCAGCAAGGGCCAGACTGGGTACCCAAAGCAGCCTTGGCAATTTTGTCAGACCAGCCCCTGGGTTCGGGGGTGGTGGGCAAGCGCAAGTTTGTTGCTTCTTTTTGTTACTGGGGGCCAATATTGCAACACCTCAGCAAAACTCCCCTTTAATTACATATACGTCACCCCTAAGGGACAGAGGACACACTTGGTCAATGCCAGCACTAACACTACCATTGGCATACACAACACACAGGGAGCAGCCCTATGCACTAAGTCATTCACTACCAGTTACAAAGATAGTCACCAGCCCAGGAGGTACATTGCCTAATGCCATTAGATGCACATCTGTAACCCACAGGACCCTGCTCAGTAGAAAATGTCCACTAACACTATTGGGGTAGGAGTGCTTCAGAGCCTGCCCAACAAGTGACCTACCCTGCCATTTTTGCTCTGGCCTAGGGGCACCCACAGCCCACATCCCGCACCCAGGTAACCCTTAATGCATGCAAAGTCATGATTCTGAATCTGTACTCACCCCCTTGTGGCTGCTGTGATGCCTTCAAGTGCCCATCCAACTCTGGATAGGCCACCGCCAGGATATGGAACATCAGGGGGGGTCGGGGTACGACAGGCACACCTTCCTCGTTGGGAGGCCAGCCCCAGCTGGGCCTCCACTGTCTTCCTTGCCCCGTGTCGCAGGTCCTCCTACCATTTGCGGCAGTGGGTGCTCCGCCTGTCAAAGACCCCCAGGGTCCGCACCTCCTTGGCGATGGCATGCCAAATACCCTTTTTCTGATGGGCGCTGACCGGCAGTAAAAATACAGCAGAAAAGGGATTACTCATACCGTCTAGACCGTCACACTCATAGCCCATTAGGTCCCTCCCATACCCTAATGCACATAAATTGACCACCATGTATGCAGCACGCTGCCCAGGAAACCTCAGCCCCCCTACACGAGGCATGCACACACAACACTCCATACATTCATGGCCCACGCATCATGCTCACTGTGTACTCACCTGTTTGTCTGGAGGACCTTAGAGTAAAGTGTACTGGGGTAGGACCCCATCCACCAATCTCTCCAACTCCTCCGCAGTGAAGGCAGGGGCCCTTTCCCCAGACACATGAGCCATTGTCGCTTCCAGACACAGGTCACAGCAGCCTTGCAGTGTACTTCCTCTCCTGTTGAAGGTCAGGTAGCAAGTGAGTGAATAGGTAGAAAATGGCGGTCACGTCCACGGCGGTGCGTACCTTCACCGCCGGCGTACATCGCCATTGGCTCCTGGAATCCATCGGGCCCAATGATAACCAATGCGAAGATGTGTGGCAGTCATCGACCGCCTACCACAATGGTGCACAACGCCAGCGGAATGACCTCATTTCCACTTATTCCTCCTCACAGGTCAAGCAGCTGCCATTTCAGGGGGGCACATGCCATGGCACCTAACTGCGTCACAGCAGACATTGGCACAGTAACTGACTCTCGGATTCACATACTGGTTCTGTAAATGAAGAAATATATCATTATAGCAATAGATGTGTGAATATGACCCTCTGCTCACCGTTTTCCTCCATAGGCTTCAACCGCTGAGGATGAATCTGAGATGCAGACATCCTCCAGTGTATAGACCCATGGTGGACCTTGCGACAATGGAGGACAGACACATTATACTAACATACAGACTTGATCGGGTAACAATCCAAGAGCTGTGTGCCCAATTGGAGCCAGACCTGATGTCAGCTATCTGCCAGCCCACAGGTATCCCCCCTCTTGTGCAGGTCCTGTCAGTGCTCCATTTCCTGGCAAATGGTTTTTTTCAACAGTGGCCATGGCATCAGGGATGTCTCAGCCAATGTTCTCTAACGTGTTGACCATAGTGTTGTCAGCCCTGCTGAAACAAATGCACAGCTACATTGTATTCCCCCAAGTAGAGGGTTTGGCCACAGTGAAAGCTGACTTTTATGCCCTGGGACATTTCCCCAACATCATTGGTGCCATTGATGGTACACATTTTGCATTCCCCCCGTCCCCCGGAGAAATGAACAAGTGTTCCTATCACTCTCTGAAGGTGCAGATGGTGTGTTTGGCAGACCACTACATCTCCATGTGAATGCCAAGTATCTTGGCTCTGTGCATGACACCTTTATCTTGAGGAATAGCAACATCCCATATGTTATGGGCCAACTCCAGAGGCACAGGGTGTGGCTAATAGGTGAGCCCAAGGTCCCCTCCAGTATATGTTGGTGTCTGGGTATGGGGTTGTCCCTAATGGTTGGTGTGTGTCTAACAGGTATCCCTCGGTATTTGCAGGTGACTCTGGTTACCCCAAACTCTCATGGCTACTGACCCCAGTGAGGAATCCCAGGACAAGGGCAGAGGAACGTTACAACGAGGCACATGGGCGAACAAGGAGGATAATTGAGAGAACCTTCGGCCTTCTGAAGGCCAGGTTCTGGTGCCTCTTTCTGACAGGTGGAATCCTGTACTACTCACCCAAGAAGGTGTGCCAGATCATGGTTGCATGTTGCATGTTGCACAACCTGGCCTTGAGACGCCAGGTGCCTTTTCTGCAGGAGGATGTGCCTTGAGACGGTCTTGTGGCAGCGTTGGAGCCTGTGGACAGTGAGGAAGAGGAGGCAGAGGATGAAGATGAGGACAACAAAGTACTATCATGCAGCAGTACTTCCAGTGAAACACAGGTAAGACACTGTAACTTCACTTTACATTTCAGTTTTGTGTTGGACATTGTACATGGCAGCCGGATTTCCGTATGTCTATGTCCACTTACTGTACCCTTTGGCATCTCTATTTTCAGATCTGTGTGCACCACTCTGGCTCCTGGTGTGTTTACTGCTGCCCACTACAGGTTGTACCAATGTATATAAAACTGTACATATGAATTGAAATGTTTTCAGATTGTTGTATTAGTACATATTCCAATCAATTGACAGTCTCCAGATTTGTATTTGTTCCAAGGGTGTTTATTTAGGTGCTAATAAGTAGGGGGGGATGTGCAATGGGCTCGGGTGATGGTAGAGGAATGTCCAGTTAGAGTTCAGTCTCTTGGTATCACAGGTGCATTGTCCAAGGGGACATAGGAAGGGGAGCAATGGCAGTTCAAGGTGGACAGGGAGACAGAGTGGGACACAGGGGTGACAATCAGAAGAGTCTTAGTTCCTGGCGGGGGTCTTGGCAATGTTCTCTGGCTTCAGCCTGGATTGCAGGGACCGTTTGCGGGGTGGTTCTCCTTCTGCAGGGGGTGGGGTGCTTGTGGCCTTTTGTTCCAGTGGTGGGGCCATCTGTCCACTAGTGCCGGCGGTGGTGGAGAGCTGTTCATCACTGTGGCTAGTGTGAGGGGCCCGTTGTTGTGCACTGCCTCCCTCATGGTGTTGGCCATGTCAGCCAGCACCCCTACAATGGTGACCAGGATGGTGTGGATGTGTTTAAGGTCCTCTCTGATCCCCAGGTACTGTTCCTCCTGCAGCCGCTGGGTCTCCTGCAACTTGGCCAGTATCTGGCCCAAGGTCACCTGGGAATATTGGTATGCTCCCATGATGTTGGAGAGTGGGTTTCCTGGGCCTGTCCTCCCCCTGTCGCACAGCAGTCCTCCCAGCTTCCCTGTTGTCCTGTGCCTCCGTCCCCTGAACCGTGTGCCTGCTGCCACTGACCCCAGGTCCCTGATTGTCTTGAGTTTGGGGGATTGCCTGGGGTCCCTGTAGTGGTGGACACACTGCTGATTGACGTGTCCTGGGGACAGTGGTATGGGCCCGCTGGGTGGGTGCTGTGCTGGTGTTTACTGAGGGGGAGGGTCTGTGGTGGTATGGGACTGTGCCTGGGGACCTGTCTGCCCAGAGGTCCCTGATGGGCCAGGTTGGCCATCGTGATCCAGGCGTGCAGAGCTGCTGTCATCACTGTGAGCCTCTTCTGTGGGGGGACTGGATGTTGGTGGCACCTCCTCTCCGGTGACGTTGAGTGGGGGTCCTGTGGGGATGTTACTGCAGTGTTATTGTATCTGGATGTGCCATCTTGTGCATGGGTGTGTTTCCCTGTATGGTTGTGATAGCCCAGTCAGTTTTGCCTTGTGTGCGTGGTGATTTTGTGTGCTAGGTAATTCTCTCTAATGGGCATGCATTGGTGATGGGTGTCCATGCAGGTCTGTGATGGGTGTCCATGCATAGGTGTTACATGCAGGGCTTGGTATTGGTGTGGGTGGGTTGTGATATTGGTGTATTTGTAAGGTGGTGAAGTAAAGGGTGTGAGGGCAGGGGTAGGAGTTTTTGATGGCATGCAGGTAGGGTGAGGGATATGGTAGTAAAGATTTGACTTCCCAGAGTCCAGTCATCCTGCTACTCCTGCGATCCCCTCAGGATGCATTATTGCCAAGACTTGCTCCTCCCATCTTGTTAGTTGTGGGGGAGGAGGTGGGGGTCCACCGCCAGTCCTCTGTACGGCTACCTGGTATCTTGCAACCACAGAACACACCTTCCCCCGTAGGTCGTTCCACCTCTTCCTAATGTCATCCCTTGTTCTGGGGTGCTGTCCCACAGCGTTGACCCTGTCCACGATTCTCCGCCATAGCTCCATCTTCCTTGCAATGGGCATCTGCTGCACCTGTGACCCGAATAGCTGTGGCTCTACCCAGATGATTTCCTTCACCATGACCCTCAGCTCCTCCTCTGAAAATCTGGGGTGTCTTTGTGGTGCCATGGATGTGGTGTAAGTGGTATGTGTGAAAATGGTGTATGGTGCATGGATGATGATGTTTTGTGGCTCTGATTGAGTGGGTGCTCCTGGCTTGAATCTCTCGGCTATCTTTTTTTTTTAGAAAGGTTGTGGGTAATGTGGGTGTGTGTTTTATAGTGTTGTGGATGTGTGGGTGTGGTGTGTGTATGTGTGTCAGGTGTGTGAGGTTTAAATTTATCGAATTGTGGTGTAGTTTTGTCAGTGTGTATGTATTTTGAGCACGGAGGTATGTACCACCAATGGTTTACTGCGGTTGAAAGACCACTGCGGTGACTTGTGTGTCCTGATACTGTGGAGGTATTCCTGTTGGCGTAACGGTGTGGATTTTGGTACCGCCAGTTTATCACTGACCTTTGGTGTGGCAGACTTGTATAGGTGTCTGTATAGTGGCGGATTTCTCTGTGTGGGTCATAATACCCGTAGCGGTATACTGCCGCGGTCACAGTATGGTGGCGGCCGTCAGCACGGCAGCAGGCGGCATTTACCACCAAGGTTGTAATGAGGGCCCAAGTAACCTTTTAGCGATATTGACTTCTAAGCACTATTTTTGTTTTATCCTTTAAAAATTCATAACTCTGATTCTACTTATTGCATTTTTGCAGTTTTGTTCTTGTTTTTCTCATAAAATATAATTTATTTTTTGAACCCTCTGTGGAGTACATTTTGTGGTGTTTTCCTTCAGATACCCATTGCCTCTTAAGTTAAGCCTGACTGCTCTATGCCAAGCTACCATATGGTGAACGAAGGTTACTTTAGGTTGTGTATGTGTTTTACCCTGACTAGAAGTGGCGGCTTCTGCTTTACAGGGTGTATACTCTAACAACCAGAAACCCCAGTTCTAGCAAACAGTCAATAAATAATGCAATGACAATTATTACATAGCAATACCCCATCTTAGGCCTTCCTGCTCCCCACCAGTCTGCACAGCTAGTAAATCCTTTACAGAATACATGCGGTCAATGCCCCATTCCAGTAACACTGTTCCGAGCTGAGAGACACGTCCCACCTCGCCTGTGCACTTTCATTCACTAAAAGCCATATTTATGGCAACGTGACGCAGAGTGACAAGTTACCTTGCTGCACTGCATCACAGGGAAGTGCAGGAAGTGCCTTATTTGAAAGAATACATCACATTCCTGTCTTGGTCCCTGCGCTTTGCACCCTTTTGGCTGCCTAGCGCCAACTCAGGCAACCTTGCATCATGATGCAAGGTTGCCTGCAATGTAAGAAGGATTGTTATATGCAGGAAGGGGCATGTCCCTCTTTCTCTGCAGCTGCAGAATGCAGCACACACAGAAAGAGAAAAAAATAAAATAAAATAAAGATTTTTCTCCTGGTTACACCTCACTTGCAAAGGTGTAGCATTCTGGTGCATTCCTAGGTCTACCACTTCTGGTACAAAATCCATGGATGTTGAGTGGAAACAGCCTATGGAACACCTACCCAGAGCAGAGTAACGCAATGCAGCAATTTGTGCTGTGTTGCTTTGCTCCAGATTTATGAAGCCACTCAGGACCATCTAAGGTTGCCTTTTGTGGCTTCATAAATCACATTTTTGGTGGTGTCATACAAGCACCATATTGCTTGGCAACTGGGCTGATAAATATGGACCTAAAGCCCTCATTCCATCTAGGTAGTATACTGGACCCGAGTACTGATACAAGCATGGATATTGAAATAGAAGCATGCAACATGATTTTGATATTTATTGCATGCAGTACATGTCACATGTGACAAATATCTGCAGTAAAAATTGCAAGTTGGAATAATGCATTTTTCAAAACTGTTGTTTTTAGCCACACAGAGCCAAACATCTCTGGAAAACACACAGAACCAAATGTGGGCACTTCATCAGCTGTGTTGTCACAGTGACATTTCAACCAGACATGCATGTGGCAAGTTTGTGACAGTACACATCTGTGAAACCACAATGCAGGATCGATTGCCATGCTCCTCCACTTTGTAATATCACTAGTGGGCAACCACGAGCACTGCACCAACATGGCTGCCAGCAGACAGACACTAAAAATTCATGTCCTGCAGCTCAATCTCCGTCCACAGGCCATAAAGCTGGGAAACTCTTGTGCTGGAGCATTTTCGTCCTTTGCAGGAATTAATGCCCTTCGAGGATGATGGATCTTTGGACCCAGCATAGGGTGTGGTAGAACCATTAACACAATTTCTGCACAAAGCCAATTAAATTGCACACCATGAACAATGTGACCATAGACTGAAAGCTCCAGTCAGGAACAAACTCAAGCTCAAAGTCATGTAGACAATTCACAAGACATGGTTATAAAGATACAAAATCACCAAGGGTTGCCCAAGACGGCAAAATAAGTTCAGACGGACTAACATTAATAATACTAAGCAGTCAAGAAGAAGAATACAAATCATTAACAGGAAAATTTGTGATGCAGAAATTAAGCATTGTTTAGGCTCAGCAAGCATCAGTAAATTCACTTTAGTAGAGTTACAAATTTGACACAGGAATACCCTATGGTTTGCAAAATCAGTGGAATTGTGTGGGGTGGAACAAATCTGGGAAAAATATAAAAAGCACAAAGAAAGACAAACATAATTTGGAGAAAGGAAATATCAGGTCGATCAAGAGTCTTCTGAAAGGGGACTGGAAGAAAGATGTTTAAGACTCAGCGGGGCATTTCAAAAGGGCAAAGCAGACAGGAAGATATCTCTCCAAAGGCAAAGCATGCGGGGTTCGTCATCAGCAAAGCATCTGGAGATCTCTGACCATCTGACCAACGTCCAACTGGTCAATGGTATATCATTCTGATTCATCAAAGGTGACTTTCCATATTATGCTAAAGGGGCATCATCAAATGGAAATAGATCACACAACTTCAAACTGCAACATCGGTAAATCTTCCCTGTTCTGTCATGGGAACATCTTCCATCCACACAGCTCCACACAAGTTTGAAGCAATTGTAAATACTAACAGTTCATGTCTCAGGATGTTCTATATTCAAGGACATTGTTGCATTTCTCTCTGTGACTAAAACAATAGTGGTTTATTACCAAATCTTGTCTTCTCATGGGATTAAAGACTGAAAGAAAGCTCATATTAAATAAATGAATCACGGAATACAGGCTTAGTAGGCCTTAGACTAACATAAGTGAAATAATACAGCATATTAATACATCAGATAAAACACATTTAATTAGCAAACTATAATTTCTATGTTAATACTTTTTCATTAGCATTTAGATTTCAACAACTATAAATGAAATAACAGTCAATGCAAGTCAAAAGGGACAACATGGAACTGCATTTCTTCTATGTTTACAAGCATATTTAAACCATTAATTATTAGAAATTCAATATCATTTCAATACATACTATTAGTCTTGGGTCTATATTACACCACAGTCTCAGTTTAATCTATTTAACATTTAATTTAATGTAAATATCACCTATGTCAAACTTTACAGTGTAAACGTGTATTTAAATCGACGTCAGTGCAGCTTCTACATTAAAACCATTAGTACTTTGATCAACTTAATGCATAAACTGTCACATATAGATGAATTTTGTGACATGAGGGGCAGCACTAAAATCTCCACTACATCACCACCAAAAACGTGCACAGGTCTGTGGGAGAGAATTGTTGATAAAGTAAATGTAAGCAACACACGCCTCCTGCAGTGAATCACTCTCACAAATGCTCCTCAAATTATTAGAGGAGAAGATGTGCCAATCCTAGATCTACCAGGGACCGAGGACGTCAAGGGAGTGAAAGGTCTGGAGGCATCCACAAGAAAGCAGTATAGCATAGGAATATTTGCTACAAATTTCTCTAGAAAGAATAGAATTTAATGTAAATGTCTAATTGTGGAAGACATTGTGCCATTCAAAATATATGGCTATAGACTGCACATACATAGGGGTGTTGGCATGTATTTTGAGACTGTGCAGTAAGTCCTCTTGGTTGCCATTCCCCTATTTGGAGCAGACCCAGTGAACCCAAAGGTGGATAAGTGTGGGTGCCGTGAGGGGGTTAAGAGGGTGTGGGTGGCCATTAGGAAGCTGCAGGTGAGTGTTCCGGTTGTGTGGCCTCCAGAAATAACTGTCAGATCACTAATTGGCACACGTATTTTTAGCAAATGTATAAACTAAACATTGCAGGGAATTCTGGGCAAGGAAGCGCAGTAAAACAGACCTAAAGTTTGACTCTGCCTGGGAAAGAACAGTGGGCCCTAGGATACTCTGTAAGCCCTGGAGAGTGTGCATGGAAAATATGCTGTGGACGAAGTCACTAGAATAGGGCAGAGGAACCTGTGTAAGGAAAAGGAGTAATGCTATTTCTCAGACATTAATACATTTTGCGGTTGGTCATCAGACAAACATCTTGCCATGACAGTACAGGTTCAACCTTCTTTGTTGATATGATTAACTGGTTAACATCATTATTATGTCAAGCTGCTATCAAAATGAAAATTGTTGGGACAGCCTCTTTATCCATGCACCAACGGTTGAAGGTCAAGCTGACATGACTACAGTCTTCCCGACTAGCAATTGCAAAATGACTTGTATCTGAAAAACATATACCTCAAGGTGTCACTCGCAGTAATGTCCATGTTCCTGAAGGTTCCATCCCCTGGTAGTCATCAGTCTAAGAAATGGATATCTGACTCTGTGTGATGAAAGTGTACATGCAAGTGTGGCACGCTTATACACATCCCTACTTGCAGTTTGCTTACCATAGGAGCACTCTGAATTTGATGAGAGTTCCTACACATAAGCTTAATTTTCCAGCCACAGATGTACACTCAGGATCCAATACAGCTCCCACCTCAACGTCCAGTGAGGATGCCCCTGGGCAAACACCTGCCATGTCAGCACCCACCACTGTTGCAAATTCGACACCCACCATCATTCCAAGTTGTCATCCACACCTCCTGCAGAACAGTTTGTGGTTTTAAATGACTTTTTGGCTGCTTTTAGAAAGTTGGCATTCTCCTGCCTAAAGCCTCTTGCAGCTTTTTCAGAGTTAATCCCTCACTGTCATCTGGCAGTCTGCTGAGAGGTGTGAATGGCTCACAGGAAATGGGAAAATGGCCTTGGCTAGGAGTAGGTGTGACCTCCTTTTGAAAGGATGGCATGGGAGTTTGAGCAGAAACTTCATAAGCTAACCGGGCATCCTTTGCCACAGGAAGATGGAACTCACACCTAGGCCTACCCTTGCCATTTTCCAAGTAGCCAGAGTGGCACACTTCTCATTGGGGGAAAACCTCTTCCACAACTGGTCTGCAGGGGTAGTTCCTCATCTCTCTAGACACACCTCAGATGTGTGCCCAGAGCTCTGTCCAAGGGATGAAAGATTCTGCCATGTGGGGTTTTGCAGAGCACACCACTGTGGGATTGTTTAGGGACAGACCACCAAGAACTGTTGTTCAAGTCAGTAAGATTGCCCCTGGGAAATGATTCCCTATTGGGCAAGCAGGTCCCCCACCCACAAGCTAGTGCTAGGCATAAAAGTGATACCTGTGGATACCTTCTTCAGAACATTGCTGGACCTGAGGAAGACAGAAGGAAGACTGCACCTGCTGAACCATTCAATTTCAGAAAGCAGACTGCACCTACTGTGATCTATAGAGAAAAATGCTAAGGTCTGGACCTGCTCCCATTTGAAGCCAGGGAAGAATAGTTGACTCAAAGAGCTAGTTGGCTAGTCTCCTGTTAAGCTACAGGCACACAAAAGCTGTAAGATGCCTACCTTCCTGCAGAACCCAGCTGGTCAGTCCAACTGGACTTGCCCTAGGTTCTGCTGATGACTTCCCCTAGAATGAATCCAGACCCCAAGTGGTATTCCTAGGATCCTGGGACCCTTGTATATGCATCAGAATGTATTCCTTCTGCCTAACCCTAAAAGCTGGGACCTATAAACTTGTTCAGAAATTTCCAAAGATCCAGCGGCTAATACAGGACCACCCCTGAGCTTCAGCTGCTGACATCAAAGTGCCAGTAGAAATCTTCACCAGACGATGGCACCAAAAATATCCAGCTAGCAAGAGATCTTGCTAAGGTACAAGTTTCGAATTCCCACCGCTCAGAGCTTTCCTGCCAAAAATTATTAGCTACACCGGGACTTCATAAAATGGCTAGCCAGCATTGTGGAACACATCTTGGACACAGCCTGCTGTCTTACTCAGCTGAGGACTTTCATTTTCCAGCCCAAAGAGTGGCTAAGTCAGAAGGTGAAAATTAACTTTTGACTTTGAGCCATTCTCGCACAATCAGATACCCGTGGTTAGCGCTTTGTTTTTTTGTGTGATAGAAACACCTAAATCTTTGAAAAATCATATCCTACATCAAATCTTGTTGTTTTGGTGTGTGGGGGCTCATTACATTTTTCTAAATTGTTATACATTGGAGTGCTTTTTTATTGTTGTTGGACTTTTTTCCTTTTACAGGGTCATCTCTAAACTTCTTGCCTCCAATTTTTTCTGACATGTTGGGTTGGCTTTAGGACTCTGGGCACTTTACTACTGCTAACCAGTGCTAAAGTGCATATGCTGTCTGTGTAAATGGTATGGTTGCTTGGTTTATCCATGATTGGCATATTTGATTTACTGGTAAGTTCCTAGTACAGTGCACTAGAGGTGCTCAGGGCCTGTAAATCAAATGCTACTAGTGGGCCTGCAGCACTGGTTGTGCCACCCACATTAGTAGCCCTGTAAACATGGCTCAGTCCTGCCACTGCAGTGTCTGTATGTGGAGTTTTAAACTGCCAATTCGACCTGCTAAGTGTACCTACTTGCCAGTCCTAAACCTTCCCTTTTCATACATGTAAGACACCCCTAAGATAGGCCCTATGTAGCCCCATGGGCAGGGTGCAGTGTATGTTTAGGGTAGGACAGATACTAATGTGTTTTATAAATCCTAACAGTAAAATACTGCCAAATTCGGTTTTCAGAGTTGTAAGGCATATTCCTCTCAAAAGTTAACATGGGGGCTCCCTTTAAAAATGATTAAAGCGTAGATTGCCTTTGGGAGCAGATAGACATGTGGGGTTTGGGGTCTCTATGCTCACAATTTAAAAATACATCTTTTAGTAAAGTTGGTTTTGAGATTGTGTATTTGAAAATGCCACTTTTAGAAAGTGGGCATTTACTTGCTTAAACCATTCTGTGACTCTGCATGTTTGTGGATTCCCTGTCTGGGTCAGTTTGACAGTTGGGCTGTTTGCACCTCTCTCTAAACAGTGACACAAAGGAGCTAGGGTGTAGCCTGCATATCCTGATGAACCATATGTGCTAGGAGGGAGGGTAGGAGTGGTCACTTACACCTGAAAGGGCTGTGCCTGACCTCACACAATGCAGTTTCCAACCCCCTGGTGTGTGTCTGGGATCTGTCCTGGGCAAGGCAGGATTTCACAAACAAGAGAGACTTTCCGTTGAAGTAAGCCTACTTCAAAGGCCAAAATGGGTATAAGAAGGGCACCCAAAACCACAGACTTTAGATCACTTCTGGACATCAAGAGGAATCTCTGCCTGGAGAAGAGCTGAAGAGCTGAGGAGAAGTGCTGCAGTACCTGTGACTGTGCTTTGTGGAGCTATCCTGCAGTTGCTGCTTCTGTCTGGTTAAAGAGGACAAAGAGTGGACTTTGCTGTGCATTCCTGCTTGTGAAGAAATCTCCAAAGGCTTGTCCTGAGCTTGCCTCCTGTTATGGAAGTCTCATGGCCATCAAAGACTTCTGCCAGCACCTTGACTCTCTGCTGAGACTCCTGCCCTGCCAAGTGGTGCCCTAACCAGTTCCGGGGTCCTTGATAGGTGAAGCTGGCAGACCAAGATTTAAAATCCACGCACAGACCGACATGTGGGGAAATTTCCGACGCAACCTCTGAGACGCGGCTGAAAAAACGATGCACCGCTAGCTTTGCGGCTGAAATTGATGCTCCTCCTGCAGCGCGGCTGGAAGATCGACTCACGCAGCTGGACAAACAACATGCAACACCACTAACGGAGGCTGGTAACATCGCCAGCCACAGAGCGTAAATTTGCTGATACCGTGCAGCAGGATTTTTGGTGCAAACCTTGCTGGGTGTGGAAAAACGATGAAACGCCTGCCCGGACCCAAGTGCTTGCCCGGATCGACGCATCACTCTCCTGCAAAGAGGAAAAACAACGCACGCTGACCCGACCGGAGGAGGAGAACGACACGCTGTCTCACTTGCGGGTGAGAAATCGACACATCGCTAGCCTTTTCTGACGCATATTCGCCCATGCGTGTTATTTTGACGCTACCCAGGTGCTTTTCAAACCCTAACAGTGTTTTTGCTGTTTACAAAAAGATTTAAGACTCTTTTGCTTTTAAAATTAATAACTTGACTTGTGGATTTTTGTCGTTTTGGTCTTGTTTTGTTTAGATAAATATTTCCTATTTTTCCAAACCTGTGTTGTGTCATTTTGTAGTGTTTTCTCTAAGTTACTGTGTGTGTGTTGGTACAAATACTTTACTAGACTCTGAAGTTAAACCTGCCTGCTTGTGCCAAGCTACCAAGGGGGAGAGCGGGGGTTAGCTGAGGGTGATTTTCCTTTACCCTGAATAGAGTGAGGGTCCTTGTTGGACAAGGGGTAATCTGACTGCCAACCAAAAACTCAATTTCTAACAATTGTTATGTGTTTTCCACTTTTTAAGTGGGTTGGTACTGATAAGTGCTTTATCTTAAGTTAAACTTGTCTGCTCTGTACTCCAGCAACCATGTTCTAAGCTCACACTTAAATTATTGGAACTAACTGGACCTCGGAAGGAATAGTGGCATTATTACTTGATGTGGACTACTTTCCACTGCAACTAATAATCCTCTTTCTCACAATCACTTAACAGCTTCATATTGACTTTCAGCCATATGCTCACTGCAGCTCATGGTCCGCTTGTGTAACAATGGACAATCTATGAATGCTCCTTAATTAGCGGAAAATTACACTGTTTGATAGATCCCATGTGCCACATTTATCTAGCATCCAAATTATTTTAGCGTGCTGCCCAAAATTAACGTTTACTGCCTTTCTAGCTTACTTTCTTAGGACCAAAAGCCTTTGCAAAAAATGTTGGTTCTCCTGTACCTATTTTCAAAGGAAAACTGTATGATAAGTCAGGGCAGAGGAGGGCTCCCACATTAAGCTGGCTGCGCATAGACAAAGGTTTCACCACCAGGATTATAAATTCTTAATAGATTATAACAAGCAGAGTCAAGGTGACTAAAATATAGAAGCCCTAATTTGGCTAAACTCCAGATATGGCAATATGTAGCAGATCCAACTGAAATCAAATTGAGTTTTAAACTATGGTAAGGATAAAACGTAGAAGAAACATCTCACATTTTTTATATTTATATATTCTGCATTTTCTGACACACCAGCCTTGTAGGCATTTGTGTGTTGACATGACCCAGCAGACAGGTAGTCAAAGTGCAAGAGGATGAAATTACATTTTACAGATGCTTATTAAAGCTGCAGCAAATGTACGGGACTCACACTCTAGTGGACGCCCAGCTGCATGTTGGTGAAAAGGCAAAATGTGTTGGTACTTGACAGAGGAAAATTGAATTTCACACACTTACAAAAGATTGTACAAAAGGAATGCTACACCCTGACTAGGTCTGTGGCGAACTGCATCTCTATCTAGTTTTTAGTGACTATTCCTAGAGAACTTAAGAAGGCAACTTATAAGAATACCAACACAATGGTGTATAAAAAAAGTCAAAAGACAACTGGAAAAGGTATTCAACACTATAGCCACAATGATGAGACTTATTTAGTTTCAAATATTGCTTATCGTTCTCTACAGCATTGCTCTCTACTAAGAGGACTATGGCATGATATCTAAATGGACAACAGGTTCAAACTGAAAAGTGTAAATTATTAATGCTCAGTAAGGTTGAACATACTCTACCTGTACAGTGGTTACCTGCATGGTAAGATGCAGATATATGTACAAGGAAAATGTGTAACATTTTACCATAATCTAACATTGTCTTAGCACGGATGTTACCAAACATGAAGTTATGAGTCCAGATAGTAACAAGCTAACCACTCAAAGCAATACATCCATGAATTTCATATTTTTTTATGGTATAAGCTATTGTGATATATAGATTTAGTATTAAATCAACCATACTTTGTTTAATGGCCTCCTAGTAGATCTACATGCCTCTTTTGCCCCAATGATATCAGTCAAATTACTAGTGCTAGTATATGAGGGATGGTGTGTGTGTGGGAGGGGGGTGGTAATTACCAGAATCCATACGATAGGCAGAGTATCCAGTTCACTAAAAGGAATGACAAATTTTAAACACTGTAGGTTCTTATCAGTCTTGAATGTTGACCCAGCTATGAGGTTCAAAAGATGTTCATACTTGACAAGAAATGCAGCTTTATGTTCAACATAAGACCAGCAGGTTGGCCATTTCAAGGGTAAGGTGATGGATAGTTAGGTGGTATATGCTTTGGCGTACCTAAATGCAGAGAAAACATCCAGCTTTGTAAGGACCGTATATCTAGTAGAAGTGCTCAGAAAAGCAATCTTTAGACCCAGTGTATCTAGTGGATACAACTACTGCATACTAGGCTCACAGTGGGCATAAGGATTGAGCCTTCTAGCATAAAATGAACATGATCAAATATGACTGAACTTTAATTGATCTGTAGACTCCTAGACTTATTTGCCCTTTTCCTTAATAGGATGAGTTGCAATATCCAAAATGATGATACTACAACATTGCCTGTATATTTTCAATAGCTGCATGTATGAATACCTGAGAAAAGTGTTGAAAAAACTATACAAACTACAGACTCATCCTGCATTGGGAAGATACAATTTAGGGCAGCGATAAAGTCCCCTTCTCAAAGAGCCCCCTTTGAAAATGACCCTTCTATTTATTTCATCTTTGCACTTACCCTCTCTCCCTCTTCTCTGCCTACCTCTCTCTCGCTACCTGATGTTTGCTTAATCAGAAAACATAGTCTCCCTTAGTTTTATCTCACTCTTGCAGGCTATATTTTATTACTGCCATCTCTATATGCTATCTTCATTATTCACTGTTTTTTGTAGTCCTCTTCCTCCTTCTTTCTGCCTTATCTACCAATTTCTTCCTTGTTCTGGGTTAATTTCTGACAACTAAAAGTAAGTCCCAGTCCCCAAAAAGCATGCAGTGAGCCTCACAAACAACCACTGGTTCAAATTAAGCACTGTGCCATAATACAGTAGAATAGGAAAAGCAGCCGAAGACATGTGGGATGCATTCATTGGGTACATTGGGCACTCTGAACCATTGTATATTATCAAAACTGTGACATATAAATTCAAAGCAAAGCTAAAAGAAGGGGCATCGCTAAAACATTACTTAAAGTCAAGGGCAAAGGGGGAAGCTATTGTGGAGTAGATCCTACAGACAGTGGCCTGATTTGGACTTTATTGAACAGAGTTAACTATGTTGGGATGGCAGAGGACAATACTTTGGCCATCCTGAGGGACCTCCACCTACCAAATTTAGAGCTGTCCACCAGCCCTGCAGACAACTCCCTACAAATTATTTTGTCTTAAAGAAAGTCTTTACTCTGTCAATTTTTCATTCCCAATGGTAAAAATTAGAGTAGTCTGCCAAACGTTTTTTCTGTTGGAGATGTTTAGAAAAAGTGCAAAATCCATGATATTGCCTCTGAGAAAAAAATCAAAGGAGAGATCTGAAGCTAGGGTGCTCCTGCTGTGAAACACAGGAACAAGATTGTCAGCAGACAATCAGCTAGCTTTACATGGCTTAAGGCTTAATTTCAAAGAACAAAATGCAATCCTACAAACCCCTCTGCTGTGAGCCCCGCAAACCTCTTCTCACCATTTACACACACAGTTACACATTTCTGACACAGTGGCGCAGTGCAACATAGCAAGTCACCTTGCTGTGCTGCACTGCACCACTGGGAAAGGGTACAAATGCTTTGTATTTAGGGATATATCGCCTATCCCTGTCCTTTTCCTTGTATTGGTGCACAATGGGCTACCTAGCACCAATGTAGGCATCCCGGTACCATGATGAAAGGGTGTCTGTGTTACATTCAGGATTGTTTTTGTGCAGAAAAGGTCACCTGAGAGGCTTTTTCTTCCTTCTCTGTGTTCTGCAGAATGCAGAACACATAGAAAGAGGAAAAACAAGGAGAGTGTATGTTTTTGGAGCATTACCAGGTCTTTGTTAATCTTGGAAACTCATCAAAATATGGATGTTACATGGGAAATGTTAGAAATGGGGTCTCTGGTTGGCAGTCATTTTGCACTCTGGCCAAGCAGGAACCCTCACTCTAGTCAGGGCGGTAGAGATACACACTTACGATAAACCCTACTTACCTCCTTGGTAGCTTGGCACAAGCAGTCAGGCTTATCTCAAAGGCAATGTGTAAATTATTTGTACCAACACACACAGTAACACACACAGTAACACAGTGAAAACACTACAAAATGGACACCACACCAGTTTAGAAAAATAGGTAATGTTTATCTACATCAAACAAGACCAAAATGACAAAAATCCAAAATACACAAGTAAAGTTATGATTTTTAAAATAATAGAATCTTACTCCATGCAAAACAGTGGAAACGCTGTTGTTCCTCAAAGTACCTGGTTTGCGTAAAAAATAAAGCATCACAGGCGAGTGTGTGTTGAAAAAGTCAGTGATTTGTCTTTTTCTCACTTGCAAGTGAGGCCGTGCGTTGTTTTCTAGATGGGGCACCTTGGGTCCATGCAAGTTTACATTGATTTTGTCACCCAGCGATGATGCATGAGGAATCCAGCCTCAAGGTGATGGAAAACCACGCTCCGTCTATCATTTTCAACAGCTGCAAGCAGGTGTTACGTTTTTTATCCAGCCGCAATGCAAGTAATGCATTGATTTCCAAGCCATGATGCAGGTGGTGCTTCGATTTCAGTCGCAAGGCGGGTGCTGCATTGTTTTTACAGCTGCGTTGCAGGTGGTGCATTGAACCTTTCCCCACACGGCTTCCTGTGCGTAGATTTCAGCCCCTGTTCTACCCGTTTCATCTTTCAAGGGCTCAGGGACTGGATAGTACACCACTTGACAGGGCAGGGGTCTCAGCAGAGAGTCCAGGTGCTGGCAGGGGAAGTCTTTGATAGCCCTGAGACTTCAAAATAGGAGGAAAGCTTAGTTCAAGCCCATGTAGACACTTCACAAGCAGGAATATACCACAAAGTCCGCTCTTTGTCCTCCTTCAGACAGAAGCAGCAACTGCAGGCCAACCCAGCAAAGCACAGTCACAGGCAAAGGAGCAGTACTCCTCCTCCAGCTCTTCAGCTCTTCTCCTTGGCAGAGGTTCCTCTTAGTTCCAGAAGTAATCTGAAAATCTGGGGTTTTGGGCCCACTACTTATACCTCTTTCTGCCATTGAAGTTGGCAAACTTCAAAGGAAAGTCTATGTTGTTGACAAGAGCCTTGCCAAGGTCTGGCTCCAGACTAACACCAGGGGGTTGGAGACTTCATTGTGTGAGGGCAGGCACAGCCCTTTCAGGCCTAAGTGGACCACTCCTCCCTCCACTCCAGCCCAGATGGCCCATCAGGATATGCAGGCTTCACCCCAGCTCCCTCTGTGTCACTGTCAAGTGGAGATGCACAAACAGCCCAACTGTCAGTCTGACCCAGACAAAGAATTCACAAACAGGCAGAGTCATGGAATGGATTAAGCAAGAAAATGCCCACTTTCTAAAAATTGACAATTTAAAATCTAAAATTACTAAAAGTTGTATTTTTAAATTGTGAGTTCCCAGACCCTAAACTGCACATTTCTATCTGGTCTCAAAAGGAAACTGCACTTTAAGGATATTTAAAGGCATACCCAATGTTAACCTATCAGAGGGATAGGCTTTGCAACAATGAAAAACGAATTTGGCAGTATTTCACTGTTAGGACATGAAAAAACACATCAGTACATGTCCCATCTTTAACATACACTGCAACCTGCCTATTGGGCTACCTAGGGCCTAGCTTAGCGGTGCCTTACATGTAAAAAAAGGGAAGGTTTGGGCCTGGCAAGTGGCTATACTTGCTAGGTCGAATTGGCAGTTTTAAACTGCACACACAGACACTGCAGTGGCAGGTCAGAGCTATGTGTACAGGGCTACTCATGTGAGTGGCACAATCAGTGCTGCAGGCCCGCTAGTAGCATTTGATTTACAGGCATTGGGCACCTCTAGTGCACTTTTCTAGGGCCTTACTAGTAAATCAAATATGCCAGTTATGGAAAAGACAATTACACATGCAATTTGTCTGTGCTGATGATCGTGCCAGTTTTACAACATCTATCAACGTTCCCTCCTCGTTCCCCTGGTGTTGGCCTACCACACATGTGAGCTGTCATACTGACCAATTCCTACCTATTGGCACTGTGATAATCTCCTTAGTGATGCACTCCTCTCCTACACCTGTCTTATGACATGTTCCCCTTTCCTTGGACTCTGTCTGAACTTATGATGATTTGAGATCCCTTATGAGGATAGTCTCATGTGTACTGTACTGTACAACCTATATCATCATTTATCATTCTAATACATTCACTCAAAATATCAAGGGGGACTTCCCCCACCAAAATACCGCTCCGCGGTCGAAAGACCGCTGAGGGTATTTTGGGATTTGCCCTGGGCTGGCGGGCGACCGCCAAAAGGCCGCCCGCCAGCCCAGGGCAAATCAACCTTCCCACGAGTGGGAAGGTGCGACGGGTGCAGTGGCACCCGTCGCGTATTTCAGTGTCTGCAAAGCAGACACTGAAATACAGAGTGGGGCCCTCTTACGGGGGCCCCGCGGCACCCCCTACCGCCATCCTGTTCCTGGCAGGAGACCCGCCAGGAACAGGATGGCGGTAGGGGGTGTCAGAATCCCCATGGCGGCGGAGCGCGCTCCGCCGCCATAGAGGATTCTCAAGGGCAGCGGAAAACCGGCGGGAGACCGCCGGTTTTCCAAATCTGACCGCGGCCAAAGCGGCGCGGTCAGAATGCCCTGCGGGGCACCGCCGGCCTGTCAGCGGTGCTCCCACCGACCCTGGACCGCCGGGGTCAGAATCAGGGCCCAAATGTCTTGAATATGTTTGTAAGTCAGTGAACTTTATGCATTGTGGGAAGCCTATACATGGAGAGGACTATGTAACTAAACATATTTGGGCAGTGTGGTGCTGCAAGCTATGTAGCTGGGCTGAGGTGCCACAGAGCAAAAGAGTACGTAAGTTCTGTATGCAATAGGATAATGTTCAAAAAAGTCATCATGACTAACATTAGTGCATATGCAGCTGTCTACTGCCAATGCAGGCACACTTGTACCATATATTAAGGGTGTTTTTGCTGCAGGGATCGGAGGTCGATGAGCAGGAAGGATCCCTCCCTGCACATAAACGAACAGTAAAAGCTCCTTGCTCATACTATGTAATCGTCAAAATGCAGCACACAAACATTTAGACATACTAACCTAAATATTTGTATATTTCCCTGTTGTTCCATACAAGCCACACCCCTTGGTTGACTTAATAGATTTGGCATTGTCTCAGGTCTACATTCCGTTGTAAATCTGAGGCAGTACCAAATGCTATGGGTGTAGCATGGGTAAGTCACCAGCAAAACACATTGGATGTCCCTCTGCAACAGAAGTCATGTGTTGAGGGGAGACATGTATACAGTGCAGTATTAATACACACAAAGTGGTTGTATGCCACCTTAATATATGGTGAAATGGCACAGTGCCACTGGTGTAACACAAAAAGAGATGCTGTGGTGGTGCTAGAGTCGTGTGTACATGCCCTGAGTACTTGGCTAATCTGAACCCACACAAAGTCACACACAAACTGACTGCAACATGGATGAGGTGACTGATGATAGCTATGTGAAAAAAACAAGCTGAGTCTGTAGATCCTAAGCATGGCATGTGACAGTTACCATGCATGCATTGTGATAGCTGACAACAATCACAACATAAGTGACTGGGCCTCGCATGGATGGTGGCAACAGGAAAACCATTGACATTACATATAAATTGTGCAGGTATAAGAATGTGACTGTCAGCCATAAGTGACTCAATAACAAAACCAAGTTTTAGGGGGAGTGCAAATACAATAACATAATGACAATACAAGTCACATTAATTGAAAATACAGAGACATGCTGTATGAATATTTGCTTCTGGGATGTGGCACCATGCACATCAAGAGTGTCACGTACATGGCTGATAAATCTCTGAATTTGCAGATGTCATACCATTGCCTACCTGACAGGAACTAGACTATAGAGGATACACGTATTCACAGATGTAAAATGATCATTAATTTAAAAAACACGTGCCTATCATGAACTGTGCATACAAGCTACCACCTACACCAGAAATCAATATAGAGGCTATATATTAGGAATAGAAAAAATATATTTATTAAACCATAAATCTAAGCCTAAAAATCCAAAACTAATTATCCTAATCTAATCTACACTACACAATCTTAGCCTAATTTAAACATATGTCTAACTAAACCTATCATTACCTATCCTAAACATATGACGCCACATGATACACATAAACCCCAACCCCCATAATTACACATCTAATGACATGCACATCGACTACCTAAACATATGGCCTAAATGAATATATATTTTTTTGGTAGATTTTTTCAAACTTTTTTTATTTATTTTTATGAGCACATACCCAAACATCACCCCCGCCCAAAATAAATAAAATAAAATAAAAATCCTGTATCCCCACCCCTAGGAAAAAATTAAACTATCACTAAGTACTAAAATATTAACAAGAGGCGTTTGCCTATTACTATGTGTGCTGCACATAGTAAAATAATGTTTTATTTTATGTAAATGGTCATGTGTAGTGCTGTGGTACTAGTGGACATGTCAGATCAACATTCTGCTCTCTTTCCATGTGTCTAAGGTATGTCTCGTGAATGTACATGTGTGATGGTACATGCCTTACAAGGAACAGACATCACCTATTTCTGATTTCACAACTCTTGTCAATGTTTGCCGCAGAGTCGCCTTATGTGGGTCATATGTGAAATATTTTAAAGTTTTTGGGCACATTTGTACCTATGTTTTGTCATAAAATTTTACATACTGCCCTCAACATGTGTCATATATGTTTAAAGTGGCTTCAAACTCTCAGACTCCCACTTTGTAAACCCATTGTGACACATCTTACCTGTGCAAGGTATGATTTGTGCAAAATGGGCATAACTCCACAGAGATGCCAAATAGACATAGCATTGTTAAAGTAAATAGCTGTCATTGCAACTTTATTTTTCAAATGTTGTACCGGATGGGCACAGCAGGCTACTACCATTGACTACGGTTTATCCTCATCTTTCATAGGCTAGTTTTGGGTGTCAGTCCAGCAAAGTGCCACAGCTGCGTTTATTGTATTTGTAACAACTTTGCTAAAGAGTGCTATGGAGTATTGTATTTGGAATACTGAGCTACCATTGTGTGGTTTGGGGGTTGCTGGGCAATCCGATGACCATGAAGTTATCCTGAAAGTGCTGTTCTTCCTTCACAAAACATAATTGAACGAGACAGAATCATTGTGGTAGTACAATCCTTCCTTGATAAGTATGTGTCCCTCTCCAGAAAATAACCAGTCTCTACAGGAAATCATGTTATAATGGTAACAGTTGATTCATTTACTAAGATGGCCCATTTTACAGAACTAAGGCAATTACAGACTGCTAAGGAATTGAGTCAACTCTTTATACAGCAATTCTTTTGCCTTCGTGGTCTTCCTCAAGTTATCTCCGATCGTTTCCTCAATATCCTTCATGTTTTTGGAAGCATTTTTGCAAAATCCTGCATATAGACCTTGCCTTGTCTTACAGATTCCATCTCCAAACCAATGGACAAACAGAACGCCTAAATCAAGGGCTTGGACAATATTTACGATGTATTTGCAATGCTACACAAAGTAACTGGTCCATGTATTTACCACTGGCTGAATTCTCATACAACAATGCTGTACATAGTGCATCTATAATTACTCCTTTTTTTGTGTTCTTATGGTTATCATCCTAAAACCTTTCCTAGAACTATCCAAGCATCATCTACACTACCTGCTACCACATTGTTTGCTTGACGACTCCATACAATCCAATGAATCATACATTCCAACTTCATATCCACAAAGCAAAGTATGAAGAAAACCGCAGACATTAGATGGCACGTGGCACCTTCATATCAAGTACAAGACAAAGGCCCTCATTACAACCATCAGTGTTAAAGTGGCGGTAATACCGCCAACAGGCCAGCGGTTAAAAAAATGGAATTACGACCATGGTGGGAACCGTCAACACAGATAGCCACTTTAACACTTTGACCACCACGGCGGTAGCAACAAACACCACACTGGTAACTGGCAACAGACAGGCGGAAGACAATGTACCGCCCACACTACTACAAAGCACCAATCCACCAGCTTTTCCGGGGCGGTACCAGCGCCATCAAAAGCACGGTAGAAACAGTACACAGATGGTAAACCATTCATCTCTCGACACTCAAGGAAGAACCAGGACGCCATGGAGCCCGAATTACAGGTCCTGCCCATGTTGCTGTATCTATTAATACACCACGAAGTGGAAAGAAGGCGGCGACGACGACGGTGAGTACCGCACCTAGAACACAGGGGAGGGGAGGAGGGAAAAGAGAGTAACACACACACGCAAAACGCAATACCCCCACCCCCCACCCACAACATCACACACACACATATCCAATAACATCACAGATACACCCCTTCGCCCCCTAGAAGAACGCAAGGACAAAACAAAATGAGTTTAACTAGTGTAATATTCGAACAATCAGATAGCCCAAGAAAACAGCAAATAATCAGTATACACAAATATTTATAGCAAGTATACAAGTCCGTACACTGTCCCAAGAAATGTCTGTGGACCAGTGGTCCCAAAAAGCATGGGCGAAGCCCACACATGACACCTGCCTCAAAACGGAGAGAACACTGCAGGGGCATTAGGTTAAAAAAAAAGGCACCTCAGGGTGAAGGGGAGGTGGGCACCTCAGCCGGATGATGGTACGATGCCACTGCTCCTCGAGGGGGCTCAATACCCACTGCTTGGTCCTGGGGAGTACAAAACCACAGTCTCTCAAGTGGGTGATTTGTCCACTGCTTGGTCCTGGGTAGTGCAAAGCCACAGTCTCTCAAGTCTCTCGAGTGGGTGGTTTGCCCACTGCTTGGTCCTGGGGAGTGCAAAGCCACAGTCTCTCAAGTCTCTCAAGTGGGTGGTTTGCCCACTGCTTGGTCCTGGGGAGTGCAAAGCCACAGTCTCTCAAGTCTCTCAAGTGGGTGGTTTGCCCACTGTTTGGTCCTAGGGAGTGAAAAGCCAGAGTCTCTCTAGTGGATGCCTTCTCCACTGGTTTTGGAGGGGGCTTTATGCCCAGAGTGCTTTATCCTGCCAAGGACTGGGTTAGTGAATGCTTTTCTCCACTGGTTCTGGAGGGGGCTTTGAGCCCAGAGTGTTTCATCCTGCCAAGGACGGGGTTAGTGGATGTATCTCTCCACTGGTTCTGGAGGGGGCTTTGTGCCCAGAGTGCTTCATCCTGCCAAGGACTGGGTTTGTGGATGCTTTCCTCCACTGGTTCTGGAGGGGGCTTTGTGCCTAGAGTGCTTCATCCTGCCAAGGACTGGGTTAGTGGATGTATCTCTCCACTTGTCCCCAGTGATGCTGCGCCTGGGGTGTGGCAGTTGACTTCGTCTCACCTGGGTGTCTCAGCCATGCGGTGTACCTGGAACAGGTAGCATTATACTCCATGGAGGCAGACCCACATTTCATCCTGCGGCATCTTAGGCTGCCAATTGCTGGCTTGTGTCAGTGCTGGAGGTGGTGTCTCAAGTGGCGTGTCCAGGGTCCAGGACGTCACCTGTAGACTCTGACAGCTGCACACTTGGGATGGGGCTGACGTCCGACAGAGTGGCATCAGCTGTCCACGTGGCGGTGCTGATGGTAGTGCAGGTGGTGGTGGCGGTGGCTGCGGCAGAGATGCTGCCGGTGCTGGCCGTGGTGCAAGTGACTGTTGCGGTGGATGAAGACACCATACCATCTCCGGCAGCCTCAGATGGCTGATCCTTGGGGAGGATGCTGTGAACTGACGTTGTGGCAGCGGCGGTGCAGGTGGCAGTGCAGGTGGCGGTGCAGCTGGTGGTCGGAGTAGTGGTGGTGACTGTGGTGCATGTGGCTGCCATCCCTGATGATTTGGTGGTCACCAGCCCCTCACCAGGTGAGATCGTGCCCAGAGGTGATGTGCCCTTTGGCTTGTGGCCCTTCCCCATCTTGACAGTCACTGAAGGTACCTTGGCACTGTCCACTCGGTGTTTGGGCGAGGCCTTGCTGGGTGGGTGGTGTGACTGTCCCCTGCTGGAAGCCGGCCCCTTTTTGACCTTTGCAGGTGGTGGAATAGGGTTGTCCTGCTTTTCTGTCGGTGGCACACTGGCAGCTATGACGGGTGCCCCCTTAGACCGTACTGGAGTAGCAGAGACCACATTGAATGCAGATTTAGGGGCTGAGGGGCTGGGCTGGTGTCTAGAAATCCTGGTCCTTGGAGAAGGACGGTGTGGGGGGAGGTGTAGGGAAGAGGTCAAGGTTATCTAGGAAAAGTTTTTGGGACACACTGGGACGGGAAGATGGAGGGGGTTTGGGAGTGAAGGAAGAGGAACTGGTTGTAGGAGGTGGACGTCTGCTGAGTTTGGGTGAAGGTGCATGGGTTGGAGGCTGTTGTGAGGTGGATGGCTGTTGAGTGGCTGTATGCCTGTGTTTGTGTACTTTGGGATGAGGGCTTACAGACACACTGGGAGAGGACACAGGGGACGTGTGAATGGTAGTGGGGGTGGTGATTACACGTGAGCGGTGTGTAGAGATGGGCGTGCTGGTGATGGAGGTAGTGGGTGAGGATGTAGTGCATGCAGGTTTGAGTGGAGACGAGACTGGAAGGGAGGTTGAGGATGTGGAGGAGCGAGACACAGTGGAGGCAGTGGATGTTGGTGTGTCTGCATGTGTATGGTGCTTGTGTGAGTGCCTGTGGGATGTGTGGCGCTTATGTTTTCCTGAACCACTGCTGCTGGTCTGATGGTGTGCTTGGGATAGGCTGAGTTAGAGGGGATTAGGTCGGGGTAGTGGAAGTTGGAGGGGGGAGGGGGAGGCTGGACACAGGGACAATGGCTGCCATCAGTGCTGAGGCCAGAGCCTGAAATGCTCTCTGTAGGGCCGCCACGCCAGAATGAATGCCCTCCAGGTATGCATTTGTTTGCTGCAAATGCCTCTCGACACCCTGGATGGCATTCAGAATGGTAGACTGCCCAACAGTGAGGGATCTTCGGAGGTCAATAGCCTCCTCACTGAGGGCAGCAGGGCTGACTGGGGCAGGGCCTGAGGTGCCTGGGGCGAAGGACATGCCCACCCTCCTGGCTGAGCGGGCACGGGAAACACACTGAGGGGCTGCTGGAAGGGCAGTGCTGGTGGGGGGGGGGTGGCTGTACCTATTGTTGCGGTGGGCACAGAGGTGCCCGCCACTGCAAGAGAGCTTCCATAAGAGGAGGAGTCGCTGTCTGTGGTGTCCCCTCATATCCCCGTTATGCAGCTCCCCTCGCCCTCTGTCCCACTGGTGCCTTCAGACTCCGGAGAGTTACCCTCATGGGCCATGTGAGATGCAGCTCCCTCTGTCACCGGTGCCTCTGCTTCTCCGCCAGATAATGCTAATGCACAAAAGGACAGGGTGACAAAACAAGAAGGGGGGAAAAGACAGAGGACACACATGGTCAATGCGAGCACCACCACTACTGTTGGTGGACACAACACACAGGGAGCAGTTCTATGCACTAGGCCATGCACTAGCAGTTAGTAGGAAAATCACCTGCCCATGGGGTACTATGCCTAACACTATTTGCTGCACACCTGGAAGCCACAGGAGCCCGCCTAGTTGTAGATGCCCACTAACACTATTGGGGTTGGAGTGCCTCAGAGCCTGCCCAACAAGGGACCAACCCTACCAAGTTCACCCTGGCCTGGCCTAGTGGAAACCAAATCCCCCACCCAGACACTTCGTAAAGTGCACAGAGTCAGCTTAATGACACTGTACTCACCCCCTTGTGGCTGTACACGACAGACACAGAAGCCCCCTGCACTACGCCGCTGACTTGGCCTCCACTGTTCAATCCCTGGGACATGGCCTACAAGGCTATGGATGAAATCTGTACACATGGATGACACAGGAGCCTGACTAGGTGTACTTGGCACTGTACACAGGTGGGTTTGGGGTGCCACAGGGTCTGCCAGAACAAGGGGACCTAATTAGCACACTCGCCCTGGCCTAGGGAAACCCAAAGCCCCCCCCCGCACCCAGACACCTCCACTGCACGCAAAATCAGCAGAATGAGAGTGTACTCCCCCCTTGTGGCTGCTGTGATGGCCTAAAGCGCCCATCCAACTCCGTATATGCCACCGCAAGGATGCGGAACATCAGGGGTGGCATGGTGAGACGGGCACCCCTTCCACGTTGGGAGGCCAGCCCCAGCTGGGCCTCCGCAGGCTTCTTGCTCCAGCGACGAAGGTCCTCCCATCTCTTGCGGCAGTGGGTACTCCGTATATGATAGACCCCCAGGGTCCGCACTTCCTTGGTGATGGCACGCGTTATACCCTTCTTCTGGTGTGCGCTGACCTAGAGGAAAGGTACAGGATGAAAGGGAATTAATCTCCCATCTAGACCGTCATACTCATTGCCCACCAGTTCCCACCCATGACCTGACGCAAATACACTCATCATCCTCACATGCAGTCCTCAGCCCCCCCACATGTATCTTCCATCCACATCACTCAAAACAGGCATTTCCCACGCATCATACCCACAGTGTACTCACCTGTTTGTCTGGAGGACCGTAGAGTAGTGTGTACTGGGGGAGGACCCCATCCACCAGTTTGTCCAACTCCTCTGCGGTGAAGGCAGTGGCCCTTTCCCTAGACACTGTTGGCATTGTCGCTTCCAGACTGAGGTCACTGCAGCACTTGCAGTGTAGATCCTCTCCTGTCGAAGGTCAGGTATCAAGTGAGTGAACAGATAGAAAATGGCGGTCACGTCTGCGGCAGTGCGTACCGTCACCACCGGCGTACATCGTCATTGGCTCCTGGAACCCATAGGGCCCAATGATAACCAATGCTAAATTGCGCGATGGTCTTCGACCGCCTACCGCGACGCTGCACAACGCCAGCACAGTTACCTCATTTCCCCTTGTCCCTCCTAACAGGTGTACTGCCATTTGATTAGTTTTGTTTTGACCAATGACTTTGTGTTTCACCACTGCGCATATTAGTTGCTCAATGTTCACCAGTAGCACATTGTATGTTTTGTTCAGTTGAGCCGCCTATTGGCTTTGACATTGCATTAGCCATTACATTCTGTATTCTGCCTATTGGCTTTGACATGCTGTATCCAGTCTAGCCGCCAATTGGCTTTGACATTGCATTCCTATTGGCTTTGACATGATGTATTCAGTTTAGCTGCCTATTGACTTTGACATGCTATTAGATATTCTGCCTATTGGCTTTGACATGATATTATACATTGCATTTTGTATTCAGCTTAACTGCCTATTGGCTTTGACATGATATTATACCCTGCATCCTGTATTCAGCTTAGCTGCCTATTGGCTTTGACATGATATTATACATTGCATTTTATATTCAGCTCAGCTGCCTATTGGCTTTGACATGACACTAGACATTGCATTTGATATTTAGGTTAGCTGCCTATTGCCTTTAACGTGAAGTTAGACATTGCAGTTGAGAATCCAAGCTGTATTTTTCCAAGCTGTGTTTTTGCACAAGATGAACCAAGATGTTTTGTTCTCACAGTAGACTAGACCTGATAAGAGAGAGTACACTGGTTGTTTTTCTCCGCTTGAGCCTGGGAAGAGGAGAAATCTCGGAGACCTGGCCAGTCTCTAAAGACTTACTCAGTTTTCCCGAGTCTGAGAGGAGGGGGCACACCTTTGTAACGAATGTCACAGGCTGCAGAGATTCAGATTCGAATCTGCCTGACTTCGTGCTGGAACGAGGCGCCCGTTGCCAGTATCCCGTGTGGGTAGATGAATCTCTTTCTCGGGGCTGACAAGGAGTCATCAGCTTGCAGACCTTAGAAAGATGAAGCTGTAAATAGTTTCCCACACGGTGAAGTATTTGTTTTGCTTTGCATTCAATATCTTATAAATATAACCTGCTGTGTATATTGCAAACTGATATATTTTGTTTGATTAACGCGGGCTTGAAAGCTACTAATTCGTCAACATAAAAAGTGTGGTTGGGGAAGAATTAACAACAATAAAAGTCTTCTTTGAACTCAGAAGTGCATTTCTGGTGTTTTATGTAAGTGCTTAAAACTAGCTAAGAGGAAAACACTACAATTGGTACCAGGAGTGGGGTCGATCATTAAGAGTTGATTAAGGGGTATTGACGAATTAGTAGATTTCTACGTGCACACTTTAAAAGTGTAATTGTTTTTGTTGTTTTGAGAATTACAGAAATTGTTTTTTGTTGTTTGGAGAATCACAGTGGCACGGCAGACCATGTTTGAAAATGCATGTGTTGTTAAACTGCCCGATGGTGCTTTGAAAAACTGTGAATTGTTTTCTGTTTGGAGAATTACAGAAGCACGGCAGACCATGTTTGAAAATGCATGTGTAGCTAAACTGCCTGATAGTGCTTTGAGAAATAATTTCTGTTGTACATATGTAGAAAATGTGTCTTTTGGAAGTAATGATGACAGAAAGGTCTGGATACCTTTATCTGCTTATAGAGAAATGCAGGAGAAATATAGGCAGTTGGAACATGAAAATAGGAATTTACGTGAGCAAATTAGCCAGACTGAAAGTTATAAAAATGCTGTTTTAGAAGAATCTTTCTTTTCCCATTCCAGTAATGAGGGGGTTAAGACAGCTCCGAGCTGCTTTGATCCTGTGAGCCAGGGTTTTTGGCAGCCAAAATGCATTCCTTAACTGATAACACGAAGAGAGCTCAGAATGTGATTTACGAGTTACCGTTGCAAAATGCACAAGTAAAACGAAAGAGTTTCATTAGCTTGTTTGATTTTTGGAAACAGAATAGCCCTCATTTGAGTGAAATCCTAACACTTTTGTATATGGTCACTGTGAAAAATAATATGCAGCTGCGCGCTTGTGATTTGGCAAATGAAATAATGCAGACTTTAGGTTTCTGCGCAGTGCAAGAAGGAAAAACTGATGTACATGTAATTCAAGAACAAGGAAAGAAAATAGTGCCCCTAGCTAGAATCATACAATGGATCTGGTACTTGCAAGACAGGGCTAGAGTACCACAGGTAGAAGAGTTACCAGTGAAATTGTGTGCACCATTTGAATTCGTGTCCACTGAAGAGAAAAAGCATGTTTGTTTTACTAATGATTCATTGACGGAAATGTTGTTTTCTGGCACAGTAGAGGGAACAGCGTTGTATAATGTGTGTCAGATTTTAAAGCAAGAGCTACGTGAGATGTGTCATTTTTACGCTGATTTTTGGTTCATTGCTAATGTTTTAGCGGTTTGTTTTTCCACATGGCTTGTACCTAACTGGTTCAATTACCTTGCAGATGTAAATGAGAAAAATTCAGAGAGAGAAGTGTACACCCAGAATTCTGCCTTAGTGGGGATGGCTAAGTGGGTGCCCCAGAAATGTGAACAGCAGAGAGAAAAAGCCACTTACAGGTGGGCAGAGATGAGAGAGATGCACATTCCCCTAGATTTGATAAAAACTGTGCAGCACGCACAAAAGCAATCTATCATGCAAGCAGTCACAGAGCAGTTGGGGAGAGGAAAGTTACCAGGACAGAAATGGCAAATTGATCAGGTTTTAGGGAGAGTGATTGCTGCAAATTACCAAGGAAAAATCGAAATTATGCTGATACCTAGAAAAGAATCTGATTTATTCATACAAATTGGAGACAGAATGGCCCAAATTGGCAAAAGTGCAGTGAATGGAGGTTTGGTAAAGAAGGAGTCTGCCCCAGCCCTTCTGACAGTGCAAGAAAAGGGAAGCTGTGGCGCAGAAGATAAAAACCTCAGTGCTGGTGTGTGGGCTGAAGCCCCAAGTGACCCTCCAGAACCGGCAGAGAATATAACAAAGGGCCCCAAAAACGTCCTGCTGATTATAAAACAGGGAAAGAAAGAGGAAGGGTGCAGTATAAATGAAAAATGTTATTTGCAAGAAAAGTCATACTTGTTTCTTTTGCAGATCCTACCACGTTTCGCCACTGTCCCTGAGTGTGCTGTGTGGTCCCCCTTCCGGTGTGTGCGTGTGGGGTCGGGGAAGGGACCGAACCCCCAACCTGAACCTGGCTGAGTAAAGTGCCAGCACCATGGATCCATTTTGCGCAAACTGCGCCTTCAGTTCAAGTTCAACTTGTTTGATTGCATTCTTCCACTGGAACTAAGCTGTGTTTTTTTTTTTTTCCCTCTCGTATGGAACTATGACTTTTGCTTACCTTCCAGCAAACCTTTCAGGTGGACCGTGCCCCTTTACATGAGTAGAACTCATGCCACATCAAATTGCTAACACTGTTGAACTAGAGACTCATTCAGAGTACAAATTGCTCAGTCCTTTCTGTGTAGATGTATCTGATGTGAAAGGTTATGAAATCAATGTGTTAATTCACTTCTATTGCTTTACAGGGATTGCTTTGATCATTCAAATCTGACTTGCTGATAATGTTTTTTTTTTTGTGCCAATGTTTTTTTTGTTTTTTGTTTTTGTTTGAAACAAGAGATATGTGAAACAAAAATTCATTGGTCAAAGGGCGGAATGTACTGCCATTTGATTAGTTTTGTTTTGACCAATGACTTTGTGTTTCACCACTGCGCATATTAGTTGCTCAATGTTCACCAGTAGCACATTGTATGTTTTGTTCAGTTGAGCCGCCTATTGGCTTTGACATTGCATTAGCCATTACATTCTGTATTCTGCCTATTGGCTTTGACATGCTGTATCCAGTCTAGCCGCCAATTGGCTTTGACATTGCATTCCTATTGGCTTTGACATGATGTATTCAGTTTAGCTGCCTATTGACTTTGACATGCTATTAGATATTCTGCCTATTAGCTTTGACATGATATCATATATTACATTTTGTATTCAGCTCCGCTGCCTATTGGCTTTGACATGATATTATACATTGCATTTTGTATTCAGCTTAACTGCCTATTGGCTTTGACATGATATTATACCCTGCATCCTGTATTCAGCTTAGCTGCCTATTGGCTTTGACATGATATTATACATTGCATTTTATATTCAGCTCAGCTGCCTATTGGCTTTGACATGACACTAGACATTGCATTTGATATTTAGGTTAGCTGCCTATTGCCTTTAACATGAAGTTAGACATTGCAGTTGAGAATCCAAGCTGTATTTTTCCAAGCTGTGTTTTTGCACAAGATGAACCAAGATGTTTTGTTCTCACAGTAGACTAGACCTGATAAGAGGGAGTACACTGGTTGTTTTTCTCCGCTTGAGCCTGGGAAGAGGAGAAGTCTCGGAGACCTGGCCAGTCTCTAAAGACTTACGCAGTTTTCCCGAGTCTGAGAGGAGGGGGCACACCTTTGTAACGAATGTCACAGGCTGCAGAGATTCAGATTCGAATCTGCCTGACTTCGTGCTGGAACGAGGCGCCCGTTGCCAGTATCCCGTGTGGGTAGATGAATCTCTTTCTCGCGGCTGACAAGGAGTCATCAGCTTGCAGACCTTAGAAAGATGAAGCTGTAAATAGTTTCCCACACGGTGAAGTATTTGTTTTGCTTTGCATTCAATATCTTATAAATATAACCTGCTGTGTATATTGCAAACTGATATATTTTGTTTGATTAACGCGGGCTTGAAAGCTACTAATTCGTCAACATAAAAAGTGTGGTTGGGGAAGAATTAACAACAATAAAAGTCTTCTTTGAACTCAGAAGTGCATTTCTGGTGTTTTATGTAAGTGCTTAAAACTAGCTAAGAGGAAAGCACTACAACAGGTCAGGCAGCCGCCATTTCAAGGGGCACATGGCATGGCACCTAACTGCGTCATAGCACAATTTGGCAGATAAACGGATAAAATACGCCATACACGGATTTACTCACATTACTGAAAATACACTTGTGCAAACTATGTGGTACATGACCCTCTGCTCACCATTCTCCTCCATAGTGCACATCCGCTGGAGCAGATAATGAGATGGCATCATATTCCGGTGTACAGACCCCTGGTGGACCTGTCGACAATAGAAGACAGACACATCATTATCTCCTACAGACTTGATTGTTCCACAATCCAAGACCTGTGTGCCCAATTGGAGCCAGACCTGATGTCAGCTATCTGCCATCCCACAGGAATACCCCCTCTAGTGCAGGTCCTGTCAGTGCTCCATATCCTGGCAAGTGGCTCCTTTCAAACTATAGCGGCCATGGCATCAGAGATGTCTCAGCCAATGTTTTCTAACGTGTTGACCAGAGTGTTTTCAGCCCTGCTGAAAGGCGTGCGCAGCTACATCATTTTCCCCCAGGTGGAGGATTTGCCCCCAGTGAAAGCTGACTTTTATGCCCTGGGACATATCCCCAACATCATTGGTGCCATTGATGGTACACATGTGGCATTTGTCCCCCCGCAGAAATGAACAAGTGTACAGAAATCGAAAAAGCTACCATTCTATGAATGTGCAGATGGTGTGTTTGGCGGACCAGTACATCTCTCATGTGAATGCCAAGTATCCTGGCTCTGTGCATGACGCTTACATTTTGAGGAATGGCAGTATCCCCTATGTGATGGGCCAACTCCAGAGGCACCGGGTGTGGCTAATTGGTGAGCCCAAGGTCCCCACACAGTATGAATAGGTGTCTGGGTATGGGGTCATCCCTAAGGGTTAGTGTGTGTCTAACAGATATCCCTCGACATTTGCAGGTGACTCTGGTTACCCCAACCTCTCATGGCTACTGACCCCAGTGAGGAATGCCAGGACAAGGGCAGAGGAACGCTACAATGAGGCACATGGGTGAACTAGGTGCTTTATGAGAGGACGTTCGGCCTCCTGAAGGCCAGATTCCGGTGCCTCCATCTAACAGGTGGATCCCTATACTACTCACCGAAGAAGGTGTGCCAGATAATCATGGCATGCTGCATGTTGCACAACCTGGCATTGCAAAGCCAGGTGCTTTTTCTGCAGGAGGGTGGGCCTGATAATGGTCTTGTGCCAGCTGTGGAGCCTGTGGACAGTGAGGAAGAGGAGGCAGAGGAAGACGATATTGACAACCGAACAAACATCATCATGCAGTACTTCCAGTGACACACAGGTAAGAGAATGGCACTGCTCCTCTCATATCCGACTACTGTAGGACATTGTATAAGTCAGCCTCTTAACCTCTGTCTATGGACACTGACAGTTCACTTTGGCTTTCCATTTTACAGATCTGGGTACCTCATTCTGCCTTCTGCTATATTTACTGCTGCCCAACAACTGTCATACATTGGTATGAGCAAATTAACATTTACATTGATATTTGTCGATGATGTTGTAATTTTACATTTGTGAAAGAACAGACTGACTCCAGATTGGTTTGTGATTCAAGGGTGTTTATTTATGGGCTAATGTGTATAGGGGTATGCGGAAGAGGCTGGGGTGATGGTGGAGGAAGGTCCATAGTAGAGTCCAGTCTCTTGGTATCACAGGTACATTGTCCAAGGGGGCATAGGAAGGGAAGCAATGTCAGTTCAAGGTGGACAGGGTGACAGCGTGGGACGCGACGGGGACATTCAGGAGAGTCTGGTGGGGGTCTTGGCAATGTTCTCTGGCTTCTGCCTGGATCGCAGTGACCATTTATGGGGTGGTTATCCTTCTGCAGTGGGTGGGGTGCTGGTGGCCTGTTGTTCCTGTGGTGGGGCCTCCTGTCCACTAGTGCCGGCAGAGGTGGAAGGCTGTTCATCGTTTGGGCTGGTGTCAGGGGCCTGGTGGTATGCCACTGTCTCCCTCTTGGTGTTGGCCATGTCTGCTAGCTCCCCTGCAATGGTGACCAGGGTGGTGTTAATGGACTTCAAGTCCTCCCTGATCCCCAGGTACTGTCTCTCCTGCAGCCGCTGGGTCTCCTGAAACTTGGCCAGTACCGTGCCCATGATTTCCTGGGAATTGTGGTATGCTCCCATGATGTTTGAGAGTTCCTCGTGGAGAGTGGGTTCCCTTGGCCTGTCCTCCCCCTGTCGCACAGCAGTCCTCCCAATTTCCCTGTTGTCCTGTGCCACCATCCCCTGAACCGTGTGCCCACTGCCACTGACCCCAGGTCCCTGATTTTCTTGGGTTAGTGGGTTTGCCTGGGGTCCCTGTAGTGGTGGACACACTGCTGATTGACGTGTCCTGGGGACAGTGGCATGGGCCCGCTGGGTGGGTGCTGTGGTGATGTTTCCTGAGGGGGGAGGTTTTGTGGTGGGTTGGGACTGTGGCAGGGGAACCGACTGTCCAGAGGTCCCTGATGGGCTGGACTGATCATCTTGATCCAGGCGTGCAGGACTGCTGTCATCACTGTGGGCCTCTTCTGTGTGGGGAGTGGATATTGCTGGCACCTCCTGTCTGGTGATGTTGGGTAGGGGTCCTGTTGGGGTGTAAATACATTGTTATTTTAGCTGTGTGTGCCATCTTGTGCAATGATTGTGTTTCCCTGAATTACTGGTGCTTGCAATATCACCTTGGCCCTTGTGTGAGTGGTGATTGTGTGCCCTGGGTGAGTCTCTCTCTTGGACATGCTTTGGTGATGGGTGTCCATGCATGTCTGTGATGGGTGTCCATGCATTGTTGTTGCATGCAGGGCTTGGTATTGGGATGGGTGGGTTGTCATAGTGGGGTATATGTGAGGTGGTGGAGTGATGGGGGTGAGGGTAGGGGTAGGAGTTTGTGATGGCATGCAGGTACGGTGGGGGGATATAATAGTAAAGATATGCCTTACCAGAGTCCAGTCCTCCTGCTACTCCTGCGAGGCCCTCAGGAAGCATAATTGCCAAGACTTGCTCCTCCCATGTTATTAGTTGTGGGGGAGGAGGTAGGTGTCCACCGCCAGTCCTCTGTACGGCTACCTGGTGTCTGGATACCACAGAATGTACCTTCCCCTGTAGGTCATTCCACCTCTTCCTGATGTCATCCCGTGTTCTTGGATGCTGTCCCACTGCGTAGACCCTGTCGACAAATCTCTGCCATAGCTCCATCTTCCTAACAATGGATGTCTGCAGCGCCTGTGATCCGAATAGCTGTGGCTCTACCCGGATGATTTCCTCTAACATGACCCTGAGCCCCTCCTCAGAAAACCTGGGGTGTCTTTGTCTTTGAGGTGCCATGATGTGGTGTGAGTGATGTCTGAGGTGATGTTAGATGTGATGTGTGGGGTGATGTGTTGGGGTGTGTGGTGTTTTGTGCGTGGATGGTGTATGAGTGATGGTGCTGTGTACCTCTGGATACTGGTGTGGTCTTTGCTTTTCTCTCTCTCTGCTTCTTCAAACTTTTCATTGTAAGGGGTTGTGGGTAATGTGGGTGTGTGTTTTATAGTGTTGTGAGTGTGTGGGTGTGGTATGTCAGGTGTGTATAGTTTGAATTGTCCAATGTGGCTGTGCTTTGTAAGTGTGTGTGTATTTTGAGCTCGGCGGTGTGTATTGCCAATGGTTTACTGCAGTTGAAAGACCGCCGTGTTGATTCGTGGGTCGTGATAGTTTGGGCGTATTCCTGTTTGCGTGACGGTGTGGGTTTTGGTACCGCCAGTTTATCACTGACCTTTGTTGTGGCAGACATGTGTGGGTTTCCACCGTGGATATGGTATGTTGGCAGCTGTCGGCACGGCAGTCAGCGGGATTTACCGCCAGGGTTGTAATGAGGGCCAAAACCTGTCTTTCCTCAATCAATCAATCAATCACATTTATAAAGCGCGCTACTCACCCATAAGGGTCTCAAGGCGCTGGGGGGGAGGGGGTCAGTGCTCGAAGAGCCAGGTCTTGAGCTGCCTTCTGAAGGGGAGGTGTTCGGGTATGGCGCGAAGGTGACTGGGCAGGGAGTTCCAGGTCTTCGCTGCCAGAAAAGAGAAGGATTTTCCTCCGGCGGTGGTTTTGCGGATGCGGGGAACAGCTGCCAAGGCCTGACCGGTGGAGCGCAGAGTGCGCGGAGGAGTGTAGAAGGAGACGCGGGAGTTGATGAGTTTGGGTCCGAGGTTGTAGAGGGCTTTGTGTGCGTGGGTGAGGAGTCTGAAGGTGATCCTCTTGTTGACCGGGAGCCAATGGAGTTTTCTCAGGTGTCCGGAGATGTGGTGGTGTCGAGGTATGTCCAGGATGAGTCGTGCTGCGGCGTTCTGGATCCGTTGAAGTTTCCTCTGCAGCTTGGTGGTGATGCCGGCGTACAGAGTGTTCCCGTAGTCCAGGCGGCTGGTGACGAGGGCGTGGGTGACGGACTTCCTGGTGTCGATGGGGATCCAGCGGAAGATCTTGCGGAGCATGCGGAGGGTGTTGAAGCACGCTGAGGTCACCGAGTTGACCTGTCTGGTCATCGAGAGGGAGGAGTCCAGGATGAAGCCGAGGTTGCGTGCGTGGTTGGTCGGTTGGGGAGTGCTGCCTAGGGCCGGGGGCCACCAGGAGTCGTCCCATGCGGAGGGGGTAGGGCCGAGGATGAGGACCTCCGTTTTATCTGTGTTCAGTTTCAGTCGGCTGTCTGTCATCCAGGTCGCTACTTCCTTCATGCCGTCGTGCAGTCTGGTCCTTGCTGATGTGGGGTTGTTGGTGAGGGATAAGATGAGCTGGGTGTCGTCGGCGTAGGATATGATGTCGAGTCCGTGTTTGCGTGCGATGTTTGCCAGGGGGGTCATGTAGACGTTGAATAGGGTGGGGCTGAGGGAGGATCCTTGGGGTACGCCGCAGATGATCTCCGTGGCTGCGGATCTGAAGGGGGGGAGGCGGACTCTCTGGGTCCTTCCGGAGAGGAAGGAGATGACCCATTCCAGGGCCTTGCCTCTGATGCCGGCGCTGCAGAGGCGGTCTATCAGGGTGCGGTGGCAGACCGTGTCGAAGGCTGCAGAGAGATCCAGGAGAATGAGGGCCACGGTTTCACCCTTGTCGGTCAGGGCTCGGATGTCGTCCGTGGCTGCGATGAGGGCGGTTTCGGTGCTGTGGTTGGCCCTGAATCCGAACTGAGTGGAGTCGAGGGAGTCGGAGGTTTCCAGGGCGGCGGTGAGTTGAGCGTTGACGATTTTCTCAATCACTTTGGCGGGGAACGGTAGGAGGGAGATAGGCCGGAAGTTTTTGAGTTCGGTGGGGTCTGCTGTAGGTTTCTTTAAGAGGGCGTTGAGTTCTGCGTGTTTCCAGCTTTCAGGGAAGGTAGCAGTGGTGAGGGAGGCGTTGATGACGTCTTGGAGGTGGGGTGCGATGATGTTGTCGGCCTTGTTGTAAATGTGGTGAGGACAGGGGTCGGAGGGTGATCCCGAGTGGATCGAGTTCATGACGCGGGTGGTTTCCTCGGTGGTGGTAGGGTTCCAGGCGAGGATGGTGGAGATGTCGTTTGCGGCTTCCGGGGGCGGGTTCATGTTGGTGGTCGTGAAGCTGTTGTAGATGTCGGCGATCTTACGGTGGAAGAAGGTCGCGAGGGAGTCGCAGAGGTCCTGAGAGGGAGGGATGGGGTTGGTTTCTGCGTCCGGGTTGGAGAGCTCTTTGACGATGCCAAATAGTTCCTTGCTGTTGTGGGCGTTGTTGTCAAGTCTGTTCTGGTAGGCTGTTTTTCGTGCGGTGCGGAGGCGTTGGTGGTGTTGGCGGGTGGTGTCCTTGAGAGCTGTCAGGTTTTCCTCTGTCGGGTTGAGGCGCCATGTCTTCTTGCGGAGGCGGCATTCTTTCTTGGAGTTTTTGAGTTCGGTGGTGAACCAGGAGTTTTTCTTGTGGTTGTTGGTGTTGGTTTGGATCTTCAGAGGGGCCAGGAGGTTGGTGCAGTCGGAGATCCAGTTGGTGAGGTTGTTGGCGGCCTCGTTGGGGTTGCTGGTGCTGGTGGGTTGGTTCAGGGAAAGCGTTGCTGCGAGTTGTTCTGTGGTGATTCGGTTCCAGTGTCTTTTTGGTGGTTGCCGGGTGTGGTGATGCACAGTGGTTTTCTTGAAGCTGAAGTGGACGCAGCTGTGGTCCGACCATGTGAGTTCGGTGGTGTGGCTGAAGGTGATGTGTTTGCTTGAGGAGAAGATGGGGTCGAGCGTGTGTCCGGCGTAGTGGGTGGGGGTGTTGACCAGTTGTTTCAGTCCCAGGTTGGCGAGGTTGTCTAGAACGGCGGTGGTGTTGTTGTCGGTGTGGTTCTCCAGGTGAAAGTTGAGGTCTCCTAGGAGGATGTAGTCGGTGGATGAGAGTGCGTGGGGGTTGACGAAGTCTGCGATGTCTTCGCTGAACTTGGTGCGGGGTCCTGGTGGTCTGTACATGAGGGTGCCTCTTAGGGTTGTCTTGGGGTCGATGTGGATCGCGAAGTGGAGGTGTTCGGCGTCGGGAAGTGAGTTTGTCGGTGTGGGTCGAGATGCTGATGGAGCTTTTGTGTGCGATGGCGATGCCTCCTCCGGTGCGGTTGAAGCGGTCTCTCCGGATGATTTTGTAGCCGTCGGGGATGGCTATGGTGATGTCGGGTGCCGAGGAGGGGTTCATCCAGGTCTCGGTGAGGAAGGCGATGTCTGGGTTCGTTGAGTTGATGAGGTTCCACAGTTCGATGGCGTGCCTGTGGACGGAGCGGGTGTTGACCAGGATGCATTCGAGGTTGCTTCCGGGGGCGTCGTTCTTGGTGGTGGCGGTGTGGGTCCGTAGGCAGGTGAAGCGGCAGTTGCTGCAGGTGAAGGGTCCGTGGGTTCGTTTGGGGGTGGCGCAGTAGCAGCCCGGCGCACGGCCGGGGTTGAGGTTGGCGAGGGTGGCGGAGTCATAGGTCAGGCGGGGGGGGCGGGGGCCAGGGGTTCGGGCGCTGGGCGCGGACGGGCGCAGACGGGCTTGCCTTCGGCGCGCCAGCGGCGCGTCCGCTGCGCGCGTCCGCTGCGCGGCCTCGCAGCGGCCGCCATTTAAGGGGTAGGTGGGGAGGCGGGGTCAGCTGGGAGGCGGGAGGTGGGCGGGCAGGGGAGCTGGAAGCGGGAAAAAAGAGCGGCAAAAAAGAGCGGCAAAAAAGAGCGGCAAAAAACGGCGGGAAAAGCGCGGTAGGAGCGGCGGGAAAAAGCGGCAAGACGGCGAAAAGGGAACAAGAGTCTACTAAAATCTACTAAAAGGAGGGGCTGAGAGGGGAGGACGGCGCACGGCACTCGGGGGCACACGCACGGGATACAAGGAGAGAAAAGGGAATTTCAGTCACTCGGGGGCACACGCACGGGATACAAGGAGAGAAAAGGGATTTTCAGTCAGCACCAGCACAAGCACAAGCACTCGGGGTACACGGGCAAGAAGGGGGGGGCACACTCACAGGAGAGGAAGGCAGTCAGGGACTGGAGGCGCTGCGTGAGCAGGGGAGCGACCTACCCGACTGTCAGTGGTCGCTACCTCTGCCTCGCAGCGGCCGCCATTTAAGGGGTAGGTGGGGAGGCGGGGTCAGCTGGGAGGTGGGAGGTGGGCGGGCAGGGGAGCTGGAAGCGGGAAAAAAGAGCGGCAAAAAAGAGCGGCAAAAAACGGCGGGAAAAGCGCGGTAGGAGCGGCGGGAAAAAGCGGCAAGACGGCGAAAAGGGAACAAGAGCCTACTAAAATCTACTAAAAGGAGGGGCTGAGAGGGGAGGACGGCGCACGGCACTCGGGGGCACACGCACGGGATACAAGGAGAGAAAAGGGAATTTCAGTCACTCGGGGGCACACGCACGGGATACAAGGAGAGAAAAGGGATTTTCAGTCAGCACCAGCACAAGCACAAGCACTCGGGGTACACGGGCAAGAAGGGGGGGGCACACTCACAGGAGAGGAAGGCAGTCAGGGACTGGAGGCGCTGCGTGAGCAGGGGAGCGACCTACCCAGGTACTCTAAATATCTGCTTCTCCGTCTGTCCCAAACTAAATTCAAACTCCGTTACTATGGACCATTCAAGATTCTTCAAGTAATATATCCAGTGTCCTTTCTTCGCCATTTACCTCTGACTTGGAAGATACATCCAGTTTTTCATTTTTTGCAGTTGAAACCCTATGTACCTGATCCCTTTCACAAACAGTTCCCCTGCTCTGCTCCTCTGTTGGTCGATGATGAACCCGAATATGAGGTGCAGGAAATTTGTGATTCCCGATTTTTTCAAAACGTCTCCAGTTCCTCATTCATTGGAAGGGTTATCCCCTTAGTGAGTGTTCTTGGGAAGACACCTCATCTGTTGACACTCCTCTCTTGGTTTTAATTTTTTCCATCTCTTTCTGGACAAACCCCGGGGTTCAGTGGGGGGGATCTACCGCGGGCGCCTGTGGTGCCTCATCCTCGGGCCCTTCATCCTGGGGTCCTTTTTCTGTAGCGGTGCAGGTTGTTGCCCGCAGTGAGGTTGGAGGCCCTGGGCTGGGCGTCGAGCCTCGCCGCATTCAACACGCAGGAACAGATGATTGTCACGGGGTGCCTGTGCCTCCCCAGCCCTTTACTCACCTGGTGTCCTGATCATGGAAGTCTTCTTCCTCTTCTTTTTCTTCTGCTGCAGGGCCATGTTTTCTGCACCAGTTTCCTTTTTCTTCCCTTTCCAAAATAGTGCCTTTTTCCTGCTTTTTCCTATGGCTTTCTTCAGAATTCAAGATGGTGTTCTTTCTTCTTCCTGCATGTCATTTCATGTTCATTAGTAAATAAGGAGCCAGATTCTTGCTATCCTTGAGTTGCAACATTTCCTTTGGTGGTGGTTCTTGCTCTGGCTTACTATCCTTTTGGAGTCAATTTTTCCTTTTGATTTTTTCCGCATCCTGTTAAGAAGTTTCAACCCTTGAGGTCCTGGTATCCTGACGTGTTCCTTTTTCTGTTCCAGGAAGTTCCTGATAAAGAGTTTTTTTTCCCCTTGGGGTGTTTCCCCTGGGACTCCTTCTGGGGGGCACGGACTGCAGTTGTATTCCCTTGTCACAATGCTGTGGCTACCAGAAGGTGTCTCCCCTATCTTGGCCAGACTAGAACATACCAGAACCGAGGTCGCACTCCAGCTCCATCTGACAAGGGCGGTAAGCAAAAGGCAAAACGTGACAGGTAAAGTCGGGAAGACCGATTGATTTTGGTTGGGACTTTTGTACTAAGGGTAAACAATACAACAGTGAAATGTAGTGCTTTTCCCTGTGCCAATTTGTTCTGTCACCCCTGCACGGGAATGCCACTCTTGCATTCACAATGCTGGGCGCAGGGGAGATATGGCACAATAGTTTGCTAAATGGCACATACCAGCATATTGAAACTTTGTTACATGAGACAGGTATATGGGCACCTTACTGCCACCTTGGCATCATAGACATGACACTAAGGTGGCAGTAAGACAGCACTAGAGGTATTACAAAATGCCCCTCAGTGTTTTGTGTAAAGGTGTGGCATTTACAGGAGAGTGTTAGGCCAAGAAATATGGCTTGAAGCTGCCTTGTAAATGCAGAGTGGGCATTGCACCACCAGAGCATGAGCATGACTGATGCTCTAGTCGTGCAAGGGTCTTGAACATAGGGCCCGCAGTTTGGGTGATGTGCCTTGGATGTGTGTAGTGATGCATGTTGCATATGTGTTAATGAGCAGTATTGTATGAGTGACAATCAATGTGTGCTGAGTGTGTATTTTGCATTGTTTGTCCCATGTGTCTTATGTGTTGTATGTGTTGTGTAGTGTCTCCTGGCTTACCTACATAGGTAACAGTGTATCCTGGAAGCGTTGATTGATCATTGAGTGCCTTAAGAGGAAGGCATCATAAACGCTTCCAGGATATTTTGTTAGGACATTTGTAAAGAGGCCCGATGGTCCAGAATGGCCTGCAGGTTTACTGAATGGGTATGCTTCCTGTTGTGGTACAGATGTTCCATGGCAGCAGGAGGGACAGGTTTTACATATGTACCTAAAACTTGAGGAAACCTAGTGTTGGCATAAAATACTTCTATGATCTCCTGCTGGACTGGCTGACTGTTGGGGAAGAGGGTGTGGAGGGGAGTTAGGCTGAAGATGGCATCCAGTACAGTAGGCAGGAAGTGTGAAAAGGAGGACTGGGATATTCCGCCCACTCGTGCTGCAGTTGTTCAGAAGGACCCAGAGGCCAGCATGTGCAGCACAGACAGGAGCTTTGTGAGGGGTAGAATGTTGATTTGCCTTCCTGCTGTTATATGGCGGGTGCAATTTCTTGGAGCAGCTGGATGATTGACTCCAGCTTCAACCGGCAATATCTTATGATGTTTTCTTCTCGGACCCCAATAATTGCTGCCCTTAGTCGATACATGCACTTTCTCCACCTGCGCTGGCTTTCTGAGTGATGAGGTGGTACTAGTGTTGCCTGGCATCATCGGTGGCGCCGCCTGTGGGTTCCAAGTTTGGGCAACAGCAATTCCATGCTTTCCTGTGGGTTGCCAGGTGTTTTCTGAGTGTGCCTGCACATCATTTTAATGCCTGATCTGACCAGGTGTTAAAACTTTAATGCTAATGCAGGCGAGCGTAATTTTTCCTTAGCGCATCTTTTTTCGTGAGACTTGTAAATCTGACGCTAGAAGGCTAGCGTCCTTTTTTAAGAGGGAATGCCTACCTTGCTTATCATTATCGGTAAATGATGCACGTTGAGGCGGCACTCCTAAAAAATTATGCAAGCCTTGTAAATGTGATGCTAAACATGTGTAGCGCCACTTTGTAACGATGGCGCTTGGTTTGAGCCGCATTTGTGTAAAATAAATGGCTCTAATGCGGCTCAAACTCCTTGTAAATTTGGGCCATAGTTTTCGAAGCCTGTTAGCTAAGAACGTCATAGCTGGCAACAGTTGTGGTCTCTTCTCTGAATGATAGAGCCACACACACACCGCCAAATGTTTCAAAGTGTGGAAGTCGTAGGAACCTGCTTGACCAGGTTATTGGCCCTCTGTCATACCAGTTGGTTCATGTAGCGAAATGCTGCGTGTGACCTGCTGGATGCCGACGCTCATTTGCCCAGTGGAAAGAAAATGACCATGTGTCTCAAACTCTACGCCTACCAATCAGTCATTTGCTTATTAATTTTGAGTAGCACCAACTATACAGCGCAAGACCTCGAAAAATAGATGTTGATCGAATTACCATAGACAAAAAGGGAAGGTCTATTGCAACCAGATAATACCTTCCGTTGCATTTGTATCTAGGATAGAAACAGCAAAGGGATCTAATAGGCATGACAATATATGATTTACAATATATTTTTTCATGTTCACCTAGTTGTCATTGCAAAATGTTGTAGGCAATACTAAAACATTCATTTTAAAATGATTGCATGCATTTATAATCATCCAATAATGTCTGGCATGCAATACAGCACAAAGCGATTAAAGTTTGCTGACATGCTTCACATATGGAACTGAAGAGGTTATTATCAGTGATGATGAATTATGTTATTTTTTTTTTTTTATAAAGAAACTTTATTGTTTTCCAGCAAGTAAAGATTTACATAAACATTTTCAACCAAGTGATATTCATTACTGTGCAACGTCCTACTATATGTAGGAAACATACTTCGGAACTGATAGGATCACTTGAGTTGAAGTAAAGCAATGCAAAGAAAAGAAACAAAGGGGAAAAGTGTGGGAGATAAATAAAAGGAAATGTGTGTCTCCTGTCCATTAGTGTTTCGTGATGTGGGCTGCAAATGCTTTGGGCATTTTGGCGCTCAGAGATCAGTCTCAATCGCGGGTCTACCTTATGGTAGTTATACCTCTTGGTTGTGTGGGGTTGGACTCCCCTGGACCCAGTATGTGACCGGATGGGGCGTTCAAGGTCAGTGGGGGTTTGGGCATGTCAGTGGAATTGGCATTTCAAGTGTGTATTGGGATCTTTTGTACTCTAATCGTCTCTCAAGGCCTCCCACCCCCCCATATCTTATCGTACTTGCCTGGGCACCCCCGGGCCTCATATACCAGTCTCTCTTGTTGTGCACACCAGTCCATCCCCCGTTTCCATTTATTTAGGGATGGAGCTCCCTTTGTCATCCATTTGGTCATTATGGGGGTCATTCTGACCTCGGCGGTAAAAGGCACTTACCGCCGGTCAGAAGTCCGCCATTCTACCGCCGCGGCCGCGGTAAACCGCCACGGTCATTCTGACCTCCAACTGGCAAACCGCCAAAAACCCGACATCCACGGAAGGCCGCCTCATCAGCGGGCAGCGATAAACTGGAGATGACCAAACCTCCACCGTCACGCCAACACAAATACGCCCATGCCATTCTGACCCACGAATCCACGCGGCGGTCTTTCAACCGCGGTATTCTATTGGCGGTACACACCGCTGCGGTCAAAATACACACACATATACAAAACACAGCCACATTGGACAATTTGAAATACACACACCTGATACACATCCAAACAACACTCCCACACACCCAATCCAATATAAAACACACACCCACATCACCCACAAACCCCTACGACCACAAATATCTGAGAGAAGGAGCAATACACTGAGAGAGAGCACAGGGAACGCAAAGCACAACACACACAGGAACCCAACATCATCACCCACACCACATCTACGCACACATCACCACACACATAACCACAAACACCACCCCACACCTCATCCACACCACCCCATGGCACCCCAAAGACACCCCAGGTTCTCGGACCAAGAACTCAGGGTCATGGTGGAGGAAATAATTAGGATAGAGCCCCAGCTCTTCGGCACACAGGTGCAACACACCACAATAGCCAGGAAGGCGGAGCTATGGCAAAGGATCGTAGACAGGGTCAACGCTGTGGGACAGCATCCCAGAAATCGGGAAGACATCAGAAAGCAATGGAACGACCTACGGGGGAAGGTGCGCTCGATGGTGTCAAGGCACAACATCGCTGTGCAGAAGACTGACGGCGGACCCCCACCCACTCCACCCCAATTCACAGCATGGGAGCAAGAGGTAGTAAACATCCTGCATCCTGATGGCCTCGCTGGAGTAGGCGGAGGAATGGACTCTGGTAAGTCGATTCTCAACTACTTCACCCCCCCCCAGCATGCCAAACCACACCCCCACCCTCACCCCCAATCTCAACCCCCAGCACACATCCTCCCTGCCAATGTCTCACCATCACAACCCACCCTAAACAACACCAACCCCTGAATGCCAACACAAACCATAGACACCCATCACCTATGCATGACCACTGCACATACCCATCCCCCCCCCCAACCACCCTCACAACACCTCCCACAAGGGAATGCCAGCACTGGGGGACAAGGGCACTCACAAAATGCACGCCATGGCACACACATAAGCAATAACCATACTCTTTTACCCCTGCAGGGCCCGAACGCCAACACACCGCCACGGAGGGTCCAGATTTGTCCATCCCACCCCCAGAACAGGCCCCCAGTGAGGACAGCAGCTCTGTCGACCTAGAACCTGATGACCAGCCCGGACCATCGGGGACCTCTGGACAGTCGGTTCCCCACACACAGATACAGGCCACAGCAGACCCAACCCCCTCTGGGAATATCAGCACAGCACCCACCCAGCGGGCCCATGCCTCTGTCTCGCGGACGCGTCAATCAGCGGTGTGTCCGCCACTACAGGGCACCCAGGCTGACCCAACACCCCAACAACAACAGGGACCTGGGGGCAGTGGTAGTGGGCACACCGTCCAGGGGACAGAGGTCCGGGGAAACAGGCCAACTGGGAGGGCTGCAGTGCGACAGGGGGGGAGGACAGGCCCAGGGAACCGACTCTCCAAGAGGCCCTCACCACCATCATGGGAGCATACCACCACTCCCAGGAGACGGTGGCGACGGTACTGGCCAGGTTCACGGAGATCCAGGCACAGCAGGAGGAACGGTACATGGGGTTCAGCAATGAACTCAGGAACATCGCTACCGCTATGGGGACCATAGTCCAGGCCCTCAACCGGATAGAAAACACATTGCGGGACCATGTGGCACCCCAAAGGGCCCCTGTCACTAGCCAGGACCAGGAACAGCCTACCACCTCCGCCGGCGCTAGTGGACAGGAGGCCCCACCACAACGACAGGCCACCAGAACCCCACCTCCTGCTGAAGAACAACCACTCCGCAAGCGGAACCTGAGATCTCACAGGAAGACAGAGTAGGATGCCAAGACCGCCGCCAGCATAAGATCCCCCCTGATGTCATCCCACTGTCCCACATTGTCACCCTGTCCAACCTTGAACTGCCCCTGCTCCACCTTCCACAGGCATATGGACAATGCACCTGTGCGACTGAGAACTGGACTCTGCCATGGACATTCCTCCACCCCCACCCATCACCGTTTTAATATCATGTACCAATATCTAGCACTATAAATAAATCACTCATTGCACTGAATTCATTCAGGAGTCAGCCTGTATTTTTTACAAATGTATTACACATTACTGTTCAATAATGTTCAGTCAGTTTGTGATGACAACATACCGATGTCAATAAGCTTTAGTCCATGGGCTAACCTAGCAGAAGTCACGCAGTGGGTCATACAGCACTGAAAAGGGAAGGGAACATCAAAAATCAGTTAAAATGAACTGTGTGGAAATACACAAAGTAGAGATGCAGGAGGCTTTAAGTAAATGTCAAATGGCGTGGGTGATTCTTACCTGTGTGCTACTGAAAATACTGATGGATAACTGTGTCCCTGTTGTCTGTGTCGTCCCCGTCGTCTTCCTCCTCTTCACTCTCCACAGGCTCCACAGCTGCTACAACACCACCATCTGGACCATCCTCCTGCAGGAAAGGCACCTGCCGTCGCAATGCTAGATTGTGAAGCATGCAGCAGGCCACGATGATATGGCACACCTTCTTTGGTGAGTACATCAGGGATCCCCCTGTCATATGCAGACACCTAATCCTGGCCTTCAGGAGGCCGAAGGTTCTTTCTATGATCCTCCTAGTTCGACCATGGGCCTCATTGTACCGTTCCTCTGCCCTGGTCCGGGGATTCCTCACTGGGGTCAATAGCCAAGGCAGGTTGGGGTAACCAGAGTCACCAATTAGCCACACACGTTGTCTCTGTAGCAGTTCCATCACATAGGGGATGCTGCTATTACGCATAACATACGCGTCATGCACTGTCCCAGAGAACTTGGCATTTACATGGGAGATGTACTGGTCAGCCAAACAGACCACCTGGACATTCATCGAATGGTAATTTTTTATCTGTTTCTGTACACCTGCTCATCGTCTTTTGGGGGTACTAAAGCCACATGGGTCCCATCAATGGTGCCAATGATGTTGGGGATATGTCCAAGGGCATAGAAATCACCCTTCACAGTGGGCAAATCAGCCTCCTCAGGGAAAACAATGTAGCTCCGCATGTGTTTCATCAGGGCAGACAACACTCTGGACAAAATCTTTGAAAACATAGGCTGAGACATGCCAGATGACATGGCCACTGTTGTCTAGAATGAGCCACTTGCCAAAAAATGGAGGACTGACAGAACCTGCACTAGAGGGGGAATTCCTGTGGGTTGGCGGATGGGGGACATCAGGGCTGGCTCCAGCTGGGCACACAGTTCATGTATAGTGGCACGGTCAAGTCGGTAACGTAGTATGATATGGCGTTCTTCCATTGTCGACAGGTCCACCAGCGGTCGGTACACGCGAGGATTCATCCTTCTCCTCGCAAGTCCCAGCGGACGGTGCCTAGGAAGGACAACATGGAGTATGGAGTCAAGCAAATCACAGGTACGTTCACCACAGCTTGCATAGCACACGGTTATCTATGTATTGAAAGGCGTGTATGTGTGGCAATGCAAGGCCTAGGCCTGTGTGACGCAGTTGAAATTAAGCCATGTGGGCCCATGAAATGGCGGCTGCCTGACCTGTGAAGTGGGACAATGGGATGTGAGGTCAATGCGCTGGCGTGGCACACCGTGGCGGTAAGCGGTCGAAGACCGCTGTATGAAGACGCATTGGTTAACATTGAAGCCTATGGGTTTCAGGAGCCAATGAGGATGTGCACCGGCGGTCGCGGTACGCACCGCCGCGGTACGCACCGCCGCGGTACGCACCGCCGCGGGCGTGACCGCCATTTTCTATCTGCTTAATCACTCGAGACCTGATCATCCACAGGAGAGGACCTATACTGCAAGTGCTGCTGTGACCTCGGTCTGGAAGAGACAATGGCTGCTGCGACTGGGGAAAGGGCCCCTGCCTTCACGTCTGAAGAGTTGGAGAAACTTGTGGATGGGGTCCTCCCCCAGTATGCGTTACTCTACGGTCCTCCAGACCAACAGGTAAGTACACTGGGTGCACATTGAATGGGCTATGCCTGTGTTGAGTGGGGTGGATGTAAGATGGTGGGGTGGGGAGCGAATGAGGAGTGCAACGCACGACAGATGTGAGCATGTGCCACATGGCAAAGTTGGGGAGGGGGGGGCAATCACATCTAACATGCAGATAAATGATGATATTTCTTTTCCCACCCTGTACATGTCAAATAGGTCAGCGCCCATCAGAAAGTCGACATTTGGCGTGCCATTGCCAAGGAAGTCCGGGCCCTGGGGGTCCACATCAGACGGGGCACCCACTGCCGCAAGAGGTGGGAGGACATCCGCCGCGGGACCAGGAAGACCGCCGAGTCACTGCTGGGGATGGCCTCCCAACCTAGGAGGGGTGCCAGTCGTACCCTGACCCCCCTGATGTCCCGGATCCGGCGGTGGCCTACCCTGATTTGGATGGGCGCTTGAGGACATCAAAGCAGACACAAGGGGGTGAGTATCAGCACATTCTGCTATCTATATGCGCAGTGGAGGCGTCTGGGTGGGGGAGGAGGCTTGTGGGTGACATTAGGCCAGGGCGCTTTCTGTAGTGTAGTCCTCTCCTTTAGGCATGGCCCTGTGCCCCCGCCCCCCACCTCTGTAGGGTGCCAAGTACAGCTATCCATGGTCCTGCATCATCCATGTGTGCATTTGTTGTGCATAGACCTGTAGGCCTGGTCACAAGTACTGAGTAGTATACCCCGATTGCGCAGCGTAGTGCATGAGGCTCCTGTGTCTGTCCTCTCCGCCAACGGTGTTGACATTGCATGCACTCAACCTGTTTCTTTTTTTCTCCCCCCACCCTTTTTCTTACTCTTCTTGTGCATGTGTGCATTAGCATCATCAGGCGGAGGAGAATTGGCATCGGAGCACGAGGGAGCTGCAACTCACAAGGCCCCGGTGGGCCGTGGTACAGACACCGAGGGCACCAGTGATACGGAGGGCGATGGGAGCACCACAACGGGGACCGGTGATGACACCAGCGACACCGACACGTCCTCGGATGGGAGCTCCCTAGCGGTGGCGGCAACATCCGGGCCCCCCACCTCTACAGGTACAGCCGCCACCCAGCGCACAAGCCCCGCCCTCCCAGAAGCCCCTCAGCCTACGCTCCGTGCCCGCTCGCCCAAGAAGGTGGGCGTCTCCTTCGCCTCAGGCACCTCAGCCCCTGCCCCTGTTACCCCTGCTGCCCTCAGTGCGGAGGTCATTGACCTCCTTCAGACCATCATTGTTGGGCAGACTACCCTTTTGAATGCCATCCAGGGGGTAGAAAGGGAGGTGCATCGGAGCAATGCCTACCTGGAGGGCATTCATTCGGGTCAGGCTGCCCATCAACGATCGTTCAATGCTCTGGCCTCAGCACTGACGGCAGCCATTGTCCCTGTTTCCAGCCTCCCTCTTCTGACTGCCTCCACCCTGTCTCTGTCTCCTGTTCCTCAGCCTATCCCATCCACACCATCAGACCAGCCTGCACACACCTCAACACCCAAGGGCAGCTCATCCAGACACAAGCACCACAGATCACACAAGCAGTCACCCAAGCAACACCCAGATGCAGACATGGCAACAGTCACGACCACCTCTGTGTCCCCCTCCTCCTCGTCTCCCTCCTCCCTCCCTGTGACGTCTACACTCACACCTGCATGCACACCACCATCAGCCAGTGCTTCCATCCGCAACACACCCTCCACACCAGTCCGCACACGTGCAGTCACCACCCCCACTGCCATTTACACGTCCCCTGTGTCCTCTCCCACTGTGTCTGTCACCCCCTCTTCCAAGACACACAAACGCAGGCAGCCACCCACCCAACAGCCATCCACCTCACGACAGCCTACGTCACAATCACCTGCACCCAAAGACAGCACACCTGACTCTCCTACAACCACATCCTCTTCCTCCACTCCCATCACCACTACTCCCACCTTTACCTTGGTCCTAAAAAACTTTACCTCTCCAATCTTAACCTCTTTCCCTCCCCTACCCACCCCCTCCATCTGCTAAAAGTCCCAAGAGCACCTCAGCCACCACCAGCCCAGCTACAAGTGTGACTGTAGTGCATGGGTTCTGGAGTCCACCCTTTGGCAGCAGTGACACATCTGTCAGCAGCAAGGGGACAGCCAGCCCCCCCCCCCCCTGGCAAGAGGACCCGGAAACTCAAGGGCCGCCGTGAGAAGACTGACACGGCTGCCCCCATGGACCAAAGTTTGCCCACTTCACCTGCCACAACATCCAGGGGAGGCAAGGCCCAGAGAGCCTCATCTAAGGAGCGAAAGGGCAGCAGGGCGGAGAAGTCAGCCAGCAGGAGCGCGGAGCAGGAGGGCCCCACAAGCCCAATCCCGGGTGTAAGGGAGGACACCCAAGGGCCCAGGACTCCGTCACCGAAGGGTCCAGCAACTGGACGGTCGGAGGGCGAGTGAGCAGGGAGTCCAGGCCAGGTCTGGCTCCCTTGAATTACTGGACAAGCACCGCTGAACAGGGCCCCGCCGTGCAGAAGAGCACCGCTGAACAGGGCCCCGCCGTGGAGAAGAGCACCGCTGAACAGGGCCCCGCCGTGCGTCTCAAGCACCGCTGAACAGGGCCCGCCGTGCAGAAGAGCACCGCTGAACAGGGCCCCGCCGTGGAGAAGAGCACCGCTGAACAGGGCCCCGCCGTGGTCTCAAGCACCGCTGAACAGGGCCCCGCCGTGGTCTCAAGCACCGCTGAACAGGGTCCCGCCGTGGAGAAGAGCACCGCTGAACAGGGCTCCGCCGTGCGTCTCAAGCACCGCTGAACAGGGCCCCGCCGTGGAGAAGAGCACCGCTGAACAGGGCCCCGCCGTGGAGAAGAGCACCGCTGAACAGGGCCCCGCCGTGGAGAAGAGCACCACTGAACAGGGCCCCGTCGTGGAGAAGAGCACCGCTGAACAGGGCCCCGCCGTGCGTCTCAAGCACCGCTGAACAGGGCCCCGCCGTGGAGAAGAGCACCGCTGAACAGGGCCCCGCCGTGCGTCTCAAGCACCGCTGAACAGGGCCCCGCCGTGCGTCTCAAGCACCGCTGAACAGGGCCCGCCGTGCAGAAGAGCACCGCTGAACAGGGCCCCGCCGTGCGTCTCAAGCCCCGCTCCGCTGGGCCCCGCCGTCTCAAGCACCGCTCTGCTGGGCCCTTCCTGTCAAGCACCGCTCCGCTGGGCCCCGCCGTCTCAAGCACCGCTCCGCTGGGCCCTTCCTGTCAAGCACCGCTCCGCTGGGCCCTTCCTGTCAAGCACCGCTCCGCTGGGCCCCGCCATCTCAAGCACCGCTCCGCTGGGCCCCGCCGTCTCAAGCACCGCTCCGCTGGGCCCCGCCGCCTCAAGCACCGCTGGCACAATGACAGTGCCGGTTCTGTGTCGAGCTACTGGTCACGGTTCACTCTGCCCACCATGCCTCCTCCATGACCAGTGATCTCTGTAATCCACCTGATGGACTGTGGCTTTGCACTCCCCAGGATGTGACAGTGGGCAAACCAGCCACTGTAGAGACATTGAGAGACTGTGGCTTTGCACTCCCCAGGATGTAACAGTGGGCAAACCAGCCACTGTAGAGACATTGAGAGACTGTGGCTTTGCACTCCCCAGGATGTGACAGTGGGCAAACCAGCCACTGTAGAGACATTGAGAGACTGTGGCTTTGCGCTCCCCAGGATGTAACAGTGGGCAAACCAGCCACTGTAGAGACATTGAAAGACTGTGGCTTTGCACTCCCCAGGATGGCACAGTGGGCATGGTGGCCCCTTCGTGGATCTGGCGTCGTGGACTCATGTGGCTGTGGTGCCCCCCCTTCCCTTCCCCCTGAGGTGCCTGTAGTTTTATCATCAGATGCCCCAGCAGTGTCCTCTCCAACGGACTCAGGTCTCCTGTGTGGGCTTTGCCCTTGTGTTGATACACTTTGGCCCACGGACACTTGGCATTTCCTTACATGTGCAGGACTAATTGCCTCGGTTTATCGATTGCACAAAATATTTATTTTCTTTTGTATTATTTTTAATGCTATTTGACCATGACTTACCAGAGGCTATTTTTTACATAAATTTTGTTTCTCTATTTAATTATGTCTTTGAATTTTTCCGGGGGGTTTGGGTGGTGTCACTGTGACTTGTTGCTCTGCATTGGTGTGTACATAGTTTGTGGGGGGGTGAGGGTCGCATATGTGTGTGCGCGTAAGCTTTCCTCCTCCCCCCTCCCCTGTGTCGTAGGTGCAGTACTCACCGTTGTCGTCTGCGCCGGCGTTCGTACTCGTGGTAGATGAGCAGGTAGACGAGAGCAGGTAGGATGTTCAATTCGGGTTCCATGCTGTCCTCCTTCCTCGTGGAGTGCGTAGAGGTGAGCGTTTTCCCGTTCGTAGTCTGTTTCCGCCGTGTTTTTATCGGCGGTGCTTCCGCCCCGGAAAAGGTGGCGGATTGGTGAGTTGTGATAGTGTGGGCGGTACATTGTCTGCCGCCTGGCTGTTGGCGGTGACCGCCGCGCTGTTTGTCTGTCCCGCCGTGGCGGTCAGAGTGTTAAAGTGGCGGGCTGTGTTGGCGGTTCCCGCCAGGGTCAGAATTCCATTTTTTGGACCGCCGGCCTGTTGGCGGGTTGGCCGCCGCTTTATCACCGACCGCCAGGGTTAGAATCACCCCCTATATCTCTTTTGACAATCAGACATGCTATTCTCACAAAGGATCTCTTCATTCTTCCCAGATCTGTGTCACCCGCCACCCCCAGTAGGAACAGGAGCAGTTCGGGAGTTAAATCGGTTTGCAGGGCCCCAGAGATCTGTGTTGCAACTGCTTTCCACTAGTCCTCTATGATCAGGCATAACCATATCATGTGATAGAAGTCCGCTTCCGGCTGGGAGCACCTTGGGCAGGCAGCCGTGGAGCAGAGGCCTGCCTCGTACAGTCTCTTGGGTGTCATGTATACAGCGTGTAAGAAGTAGGATTGCACCAAACGGAGCCTGGAGGATATGGTTAGGGTACCGGGTGCTGCTAAGACCTCGTTCCAGTCTCCCTCCTCAATTCCTCCCACCCAGCCCTCCCACTTGTTGCGAAGTCTGTTCAGTGGACTAAGGATGTTGGAAATCAGTGAACGATATATTTGTGAGATTCCTCCCTTTGTGTAAGTTGCAAAGTGGTACCTTTGCCTCCATCGGTGAATGGTCTGGTATGGGTGTGTCGGTTCGCATGTGTGTCGTTAGAGCATGGCGGATCTGGAGGTACCTGTAGAACTGCGATTTGTTCATGGAGAAGGCGCTTTGAAGGTCTTCAAAGGACCTCATGTATGAACCCTCCCAGACATCCCCAAGTGTGGAGATTCCAATTTCATCCCATTTCTGGAATCCCTGCAGTTTCCTGACCTCGGGCAGGAGATTACCGTGCCACAGCGGGGTCTGTCCGGTGACTCGTTTCCACCAACCTGTAATCCTCTGGGCGTCTCTCCATCCCAGGAGCGTCACCTTAGTTACCTCAGGGGTGGAGTTGGGAATTGGGCATCCATAGAGGGCGTCAAATACTCCCGAGTATTTCAGCGTGCCAAGCTAAAGTCTGTACGCAGGATCCGACCAGCCACCTCTGACCCAGTTGTTCACCACGATAAGTTGCGTCGCAAGGTGGTAGTAGTATAAGTTTGACATTGCAAGACCTCCCTCGCACATGCCTCGTTGGCATGTAGCGAGTGCCAGTCGCGGGCGGGCACTTTTCCATAGAAATTGGCAGATCATTGAATCCAGTGTTTTTAAACCATTTCTTGGGGATTCGGAATGGGAAATTCTGCAGCAAATAAAGAAATCTAGGGAGAACCATCATTTTGAAGAGAGCGACTCTCCCAAGTAAGTTAACGGGCAGGGTTCGCCAACGCTGGAGGTCGGTTTTAGCTTTAGTTACGAGTGGTGCAACATTGAGTTCCCACGCTAACTCTGGTACAAGGGAGACTGAGATCCCCAGATATTTAAAACTGTTTCGATGAATGGGGATGGTCTGCTGCCAATCAAAGCAGTCCCTCGTAGAGTGCAACGGGATCAGTAGGGATTTATGGTGGTTCAGCGTGAGGCCAGAGGCTTCTGAGAATAGATCAAGTATCTGTAGAATACGTGAACCGCTTGTGGCTGGATTCGCAATGTATAAGAGAACATCCTCTGCGTAGAGTGCCACGCGGTCTTCTGGGCCAGAGGGCCAAGACCATCCCTCAATCAGAGGGTCCTCTCTGAGCAGTTTGGCAAGCAGTTCTATCACTAGCGCGAAGAGGAGTGGGGATAGGGGACAACCCTGGCGTATGCCTCGCCCTTCATGAAAAGGGTCCGACACAGTTCCGTTCACTTGTACTCTGGCCGTCGGCTGTGAGTACAGAAGTTTCACAAGTCTCCTAAATCTGGGTCCAATCCCGTTGCCCTCCAGGACCTGATGTAGGTATGACCAATCCACCGTGTCAAACGCCTTCTCGAAATCAAAAAGGAGAAGAGCTTTCGATGAGTCGGCTAAGGCATCACGGTGTGCCAGGGCCAGGTGCAGGAATCTAATGCAGTGCCTGGTGCTCCTGGTTGGCATGAAGCCACACTGGTCCGGGTGGATCAATGATGAGAGGGCTGGTCTTAGCCTTGCTGCAAGGATCAAAGAGTATCTTAACTTTGATATTTAAAAGGGAGATGGGACGATAGTCCGCGCAATTCCGCGATGGTGGTTGGGTTTTAGGGATCACTGCAAATGTGGCTTGGTCAAAACCTAGGGGAAAATGGCCTCTGCTCTCGGCCTCCTCATACATGTTAAGGAGGTGTTGCCCTACTATGTCGCTGCAGCTTTTATATAATTCTGTTGGGAAGCCGTCCGGGCCGGGGGTCTTACCCGAGGCTAATGCGGTTATTGCGGTTGTCACCTCCTTCAGGGTTAGCGGATCGTCGAGCGTGTCTCTAACTGTGAGTGACACCTTGGAAAGGGTAATTTCGTCGAGGAGGGGGAGTCCCTCTCCGCTTGGGCCCGTGGGTGTTCTTTGTACAGATGTGTATAATAAGCCACAAAGCTTTGTGCAATGTCCCTAGGGGTTTTGGAGAGCCCTCCGGACCCATCTGAGACCTCGGGTATAATTCTGTTGGCCAGTGGTCGTGTGGCCAGCCAGTGCAGGAGTTTCCCATTTTTGTCCCCCCATCCATATATTCGGGCGGTGGAGGCCCTCCACATAAGCTTGGCTGATTCTAGAGTGAGGGCTCTGACCTCTTCGCGCATCTTCAGGAGCTGGCGAAGGCCCTGGGCAGAGGGAGAGGCCAGGTGCTTGCGTTCGTGGTGCATTGTCTGCAATTCTAGTTCGGCTATTTGGGAGATACGGGCACGTTCTCTCACCCGGATGAGATGTTTGGCGTGGCCTCTAATTGTTGCCTTACATGCCGCCCAGATCGTGCCCGGCGACTGCACTGAGCCTACATTGTCCTCGAAGTATTGCATCAGTCAGGTTCTCACTGCCTCTTTGTATTCCTCCTCCTGTAGGTACCAGGCGTTCAGCCTCCAATTGGGTCTATTGGTCAGGTCGGTATTACCCAGGCGCGCCTGTATAGGTGCATGGTCAGACACTCCGTGTGGAAGGATCTCTACTCCTGTAACATTAACTATGTCTAGCGCTGGGGCGAATAGGAGATCTATTCTGGCATGCGACCCATGTGCCACTGATGTGTGTGTGTATTGCCTGGAATTGGGGTGCCAGGTTTTCCATATTTCACACAAGCCGAGGCTATCCGCCCAATCCCTGAGTGTCGACATTCTGAATGAGAGGCTAGCCGTTTTATTTCCTGATACATCCAGCTTAGGGTGTAGTACTGCATTGAAGTCCCCTCCTATTAACGTGGTACCCTGGGGAAGGTCTGCTATAATCTGTTTGAGGGAGGCCAGGAAGGTCACCAGTCCCGCTAGGGGGGCGTATACACTCACTAGGTTTATGGGTCTCCCATGTACCAGCCCAGCCACCACTATGTATCTACCCAGTGGGTCTGCGTGCGTGGCTGTTATTGTAATTGGCAGCGAGCGGTGAAGCAGTATAGCCACACCTCTGGAGCCTCTGGTGAAGCCCGCGTGATGGACTCTGTCGTATCCCCCTCTGGCCAGCATGGGGCATCTGGTCCCGAGGAGATGAGTCTCTTGTAGCATAATCGCAGCGGGCGCATGCCTGCGCAGGGTACTATATATCGCTGATCTTTTAATTTTGTCCAGGAGGCCGTTTACATTCCAGGACAAAATTTTAATCATCGGGTGCAGCGCGTGAACTGGGCAAATTGTGTGCAAGCTAGTCCCGCACCCCAGGGGCTCTCATCCAGGTATTTCACGACGTGGGACAGGAGAGAAGAGGAAAAGAAGAAGGAAAAAGGGAAAAAGAAACCCTCGTGGATCAGGAAACCTAAACATACATTAACTTGTAACTATGGTGTGAACATAACTCCCCCCAACATCCCCCACCCCATACTTCCACCCAATAAGCATCTGTCGCCCTAATACCCATTCTAACCAGTTTTGATTACTAAATTTGGCATTAGTGTGGAGTGATGGACCCCTCCTGAAACAAGGATCTCTTGCAATGTTTGTTTAGAAGGTTAGCCATAGTGTACCATTCAGGCTTCAGAACTTTGTCTCACAGCAAGCATTCAGTACATAAGTGTGTCCCTATCGAGTGCTCTTCCAGCAGGGCTCCGCAATCCGGCACCGGCCAATCAGCTTCATCAGCCCAGCGCCTGGGACAGGCTCAGGTCCCCCTCGTTAGTTCCTTGGTTTGCGTCTCTCCCTTCCGGCGTGATCCCCGTTGCTGCCCCTGTGCTCGATTCTGGTTCGACCTCTCGATCCCCATTCATCTGGGCCACAAGCTCTGCTCCGCCTCGACCTCCGGTTCTGGCACGTCTTCGGCTTCTCTTCCTCTCCCTTCGTGGGAGCAAGCGGTCCTCGGCCGAGTCCTCTGTCCGTTCTTTAGGTTCTCTGTTGGTTCTCGTAGCCTCCTCTGTCAGCCAGGCCCATGCCTCCTCCGGTGAGTCGAAGAAGTGAGCTTTCCCATTTAGAATGACCTTTATGCGAGCGGGGAACAACAACATGTAGGAGAACTACATGTCTCTTTGCTTCTGCTTGACCCGTTCGTAAGACTGGCGTCTGTTCTGTACCTCGCGAGTGTAGTCCGGGAACACCAGGATTTTGTGATTGTCCCATAAGAGATCGGCCACATGTCTGGCTTCTGCAAGAACTCTGTCTCTGTCTCTGAAGTCAATAAAGCGAGCTAACATCAGTCGGCGCGGGCCCCCTGGGGTGGCCGGGGGGCCAGCGACCTGTGCGCCCTTTCAATCGAGAACCACGGCAACAGCGACTGGTCTGGCATCCAGGATTTGATCCAGCTCTCCAAGAACTCGGCTGTTTTGTTCTCTTCCACTCCCTCTGGGAATTCCACAAAGCACAGGTTGTTCCTCCTGGAGCGATTTTCAGCGTCTTTGGCCCTTCGATGGAGTTCACCAGTTCGGGTTTGTAATTGGGCCACTTTAGTTTTAAGCTCAGCAAGGTCATCCTGCGTCTGTGAGACCTTAGTTTCAACCTCTGTTATGTGGCCCACTGCATTCCTGAGGTGTTGCCTAATGAGGCCCACATCCACACGGACCTCTCCTATCTTGGACTCCACCGCCAGCTGTGAAGACTGAATGGCCATGAGGATTGCGTTTACTCCGTCTGGTGTGGAGGCTCCTGATAGCACCGTTGTTTCTCCATCGGGGGGGCGCTGGGACGGTATATTGTTCTATTTTCTTCTGTGAGGCCGGGGGCTGTATGGTGGCCCTGTCTTTTCCCATTCTGTCTCTGGTTCCCTTCCGATTTGAGGGATAAGTCTCTCAAGGGTACCGGGGATTCCGCGGCAGAGGGAGGACGGGCGGAGAGACGGTCCCCACTTCGGCCCGCTCCCAGCACGTGTGGCCCCTGCGCACAGTCCGCAGCCCACTTCGCCTCGGTGACGGCTAGATCGCAGCGCCAGGGCCCCCGCGGGACGCCCTTGTGACAGATGTAATAGGGTTCCCGCTAATCTCAGCGGGGCCCGGTCCCAACACAGTTCCTTCAAGTATTCACCCCCTACGGTTTAGGGAGTTCATTCACTGGGCCCCCGGCCTCTCCTTCAAATGACCCACGTGGGTAGGCCTCCCTTTTCCAGGCATCTCCCTCGCTGGGCTCTCCTCAATGTCTCTAGGGGACCGGCCACTCGCCACCCGGGTCCGGCCCCCAGCTCAGGGGTCGCCCGCAGGGGCCCAGGCCCGAGCAGCAGCTCACGGTACGCGCGGTCCCCGTGGCAGACCCACTCAACAACCTCCAGTTGTGGGCCTCAGGGGCAGGGGAGCCCGGGATCCTCCCCCGTCCGCAGCCCCGGGTACAGGCGCGGGCCCGCTGGGCCCCGCAGAGTCTTCTCCGGTGCCCCGGCGGCGGCCAGGGCCAGCACCAGTGGTCCGGTCCAGTCGTGGGGTCTAACCTCGGGTCCAGCGGTCCTCCGCTCCCCCAGGCCCAGTCGCCGATGCAACCTGCCAGCAGCCGACAGCGTTCGGCACAGCTCCTCCGATCTCTCGTCTAGGTGTGGCACGGCGTCCTTCAGCCGGCGCCCCTCAACGCGGGCCCGGACCACAGCACCCCACTCCCCACGGGGGCCGACTCCGTCAGCCCCAGGCCCCAGTCACGGCCGAGCTCCCCACCCCGCGGGGGCGCACCGAGCAGCGCCGACTCCACTCCTCTCCCGCCTCTGGGTCCGAACTCCTCCGGGGCACCTACCGGTGTCGGATTTCTTCTGGCCCTCCTGCCTCGGGTCCCGCAGCACCCGTAGACCCACAAGGGGTCTCTTAGGTTGACGCTGCGGGTGCGAAACGGCTTGGCCTTCCGGGCGGATGACGGAGGGGTCCAGAGCACTCTTAGAGTGCGACCGCCATCTTGACGCCCGTCGAATTATGTCAAATTAAATGCACTTATTTATGATACGCTATGGAAAGGGTGCCATTGCTCATAAGTGCAGTTTTATAAACTCAGGTGTCAGAGGCTTTTGATCATGTAATCTTTTGATGGGTGCCTTAAAGCAGGCGCTTGACTGTGCAAGTGTTATACATTAACAACTAGTGTCAAAAATAGAAATGTGGAAAAAGGCTAGATTTATAGTAACTTTTGAGAATTACGTGCATTTTTCTCACATATTTAGGGTAGCTTAAAAAAGAAATGACTGAAAAACACAAGATTTTAAAACCAAAGGGAGGTACCTCTAGTTGATACATTAAAACGTGGCAGTTTTTCAATGAGTAAAACATGGTTCTGCTTGTAAAGTGGCAGCTTTCGTAAGAACCCTCTGCACTGTGAGAAATTGCTTGCAGATTCTGTCTTCTTTCTGTCTTTGACTTCCTGCAGCATCTTTGTGAGAAAGTAGCCTCTTTCTAGGCTTGTTACCCCCACTTTTGGCCTGTTTGTGAGTGTATGTCAGAGTATTTTCACTGTCTCACTGGGATCCTGCTAGCCAGGGCCCAGTGCTCATAGTGAAAACCCTATGTTTTCAGTATGTTTGTTATGTGTCACTGGGACCCTGCTAGTCAGGACCCCAGTGCTCATAAGGTTGTGGCCTATATGTATGTGTTCCCTGTGTGGTGCCTAACTGTCTCACTGAGGCTCTGCTAATCAGAACCTCAGTGGTTATGCTCTCTCATTTCTTTCCAAATTGTCACTAACAGGCTAGTGACCAATTTTACCAATTTACATTGGCTTACTGGAACACCCTTATAATTCCCTAGTATATGGTACTGAGGTACCCAGGGTATTGGGGTTCCAGGAGATCCCTATGGGCTGCAGCATTTCTTTTGCCACCCATAGGGAGCTCTGACAATTCTTACACAGGCCTGCCACTGCAGCCTGAGTGAAATAACGTCCACGTTATTTCACAGCCATTTTACACTGCACTTAAGTAACTTATAAGTCACCTATATGTCTAACCTTTACCTGGTAAAGGTTAGGTGCAAAGTTACTTAGTGTGAGGGCACCCTGGCACTAGCCAAGGTTCCCCCACATTGTTCAGGGCCAAGTCCCCGGACTTTGTGAGTGCGGGGACACCATTACACGCGTGCACTACATATAGGTCACTACCTATATGTGGCTTCACAATGGTAACTCCGAATATGGCCATGTAACATGTCTATGATCATGGAATTGCCCCCTCTATACCATCCTGGCATAGTTGGCACAATCCCATGATCCCAGTGGTCTGTAGCACAGACCCTGGTACTGCCAAACTGCCTTTCCTGGGGTTTCACTGCAGCTGCTTCTGCTGCCAACCCCTCAGACAGGCATCTGCCCTCCTGGGGTCCAGCCAGGCCTGGCCCAGGATGGCAGAACAAAAGACTTCCTCTGAGAGAGGGTGTTACACCCTCTCCCTTTGGAAAATGGTGTGAAGGCAGGGGAGGAGTAGCCTCCCCCAGCCTCTGGAAATGCTTTCTTGGGCACAGATGTGCCCAATTCTGCATAAGCCAGTCTACACCGGTTCAGGGGACCCCTTAGCCCTGCTCTGCCGCGAAACTGGACAAAGGAAAGGGGAGTGACCACTCCCCTGACCTGCACCTCCCCTGGGAGGTGTCCAGAGCTCCTCCAGTGTGCTCCAGACCTCTGCCATCTTGGAAACAGAGGTGCTGCTGGCACACTGGACTGCTCTGAGTGGCCAGTGCCACCAGGTGACGTCAGAGACTCCTTGTGATAGGCTCCTTCAGGTGTTGCTAACCTATCCTCTCTCCTAGGTAGCCAAACCCTCTTTTCTGGCTATTTAGGGTCTCTGTCTCTGGGGAAACTTTAGATAACGAATGCAAGAGCTCATCCGAGTTCCTCTGCATCTCTCTCTTCACCTTCTGCCAAGGAATCGACTGCTGACCGCGCTGGAAGCCTGCAACATAGTAGCAAAGACGACTACTGCAACTCTGTAACGCTGATCCTGCCGCCTTCTCGACTGTTTTCCTGGTGGTGCATGCTGTGGGGGTAGTCTGCCTCCTCTCTGCACTAGAAGCTCCGAAGAAATCTCCCGTGGGTCGACGGAATCTTCCCCCTGCAACCGCAGGCACCAAAAAGCTGCATTACCGGTCCCTTGGGTCTCCTCTCAGCACGACGAGCGAGGTCCCTCGAATCCAGCAACTCTGTCCAAGTGACCCGCACAGTCCAGTGACTCTTCAGTCCAAGTTTGGTGGCGGTAAGTCCTTGCCTCACCTCGCTAGACTGCATTGCTGGGAACCGCGACTTTTGCAGCTACTCCGGCCTCCGTGCACTTCCGGCGGAAATCCTTTGTGCACAATCCAGCCTGGGTCCACGGCACTCTAACCTGCATTGCACGACCTCCTAAGTTGTTCTCCAGCGACGTGGGACTTCTTTGTGCGACTTCGGGTGAGCACCATTTCACGCATCCTTGTAGTGCCTGTTTCTGGCACTTCTCCGGGTGCTACCTGCTGCTAAGAGGGCTATTTGTCTTGCTCGACGTCTCCTCTACCTCCTGGTCAAATTTGCTATCTCCTGGTCCTTCTTGGGCTACAGCAGCATCCAAAAACGCTAACTGCATGATTTGCAGCTAGCAAGGCTTGTTGGCGTTCTTTCGGCGGGAAAACACTTCTGCACAACTCTACAAGGCGAGATAGATCCGTCCTCTAAAGGGGAAGTCTCTAGCCCTTTGCGTTCCTGCAGAAACCGCAGCTTCTTCTGTCCAGTAGAAGCTTCTTTGCACCCGCAGCTGGCATTTCCTGGGCATCTGCCCATCTCCGACTTGCTTGTGACTTTTGGACTTGGTCTCCTTGTTCCACAGGTACCCCAGATTGGAAATCCAGCATTGTTGCATTGTTGGTTTGTGTCTTTCCTGCATTATTCCTCTAACACGACTTCTTTGTCCTTAGGGGAACCTTAGTGCACTTTGCACTCACTTTTCAGGGTCTTGGGGAGGGTTATTTTTCTAACTCTCACTATTTTCTAATAGTCCCAGCGACCCTCTACAAGGTCACATAGGTTTGGGGTCCATTCGTGGTTCGCATTCCACTTTTGGAGTATATGGTTTGTGTTGCCCCTATCCCTATGTTTCCCCATTGCATCCTATTGTAACTATACATTGTTTGCACTGTTTTCTAAGACTATACTGCATATTTTTGCTATTGTGTATATATATCTTGTGTATATTTCCTATCCTCTCACTGAGGGTACACTCTAAGATACTTTGGCATATTGTCATAAAAATAAAGTACCTTTATTTTTAGTATAACTGTGTATTGTGTTTTCTTATGATATTGTGCATATGACACTAGGTGGTACTGTAGTAGCTTCACCCGTCTCCTAGTTCAGCCTAAGCTGCTTTGCTAAGCTACCATTATCTATCAGCCTAAGCTGCTAGACACCCTATACACTAATAAGGGATAACTGGGCCTGGTGCAAGGTGCAAGTACCCCTTGGTACTCACTACAAGCCAGTCCAGCCTCCTACATTGGTTGTGCAGTGGTGGGATAAGTGCTTTGAGACTACTTACCACTCTTGTCATTGTACTTTTCATAAGAGAAAAATATACAAAACAAGTTCAGTGTATATACACATAGCCAAAAAGTTTTGCATTTCCTCTTTTCACTCTTTTCTAAGTGCTGAAAAGTACTTCTAACTTTCTAAAAAGTTCTAAAAAGTTTAAAAAGTTTTTTTTCTCTGTCTTTCTAAAAGCTCTGACAAACTTTTTATCTTTTACTATCACTTTAACTCTCTCTAAAAAATGTCTGGCACAGGCCAAAATGTTGATCTGTCCAAACTTGCATATGATCACCTTAGCTGGAAAGGAGCAAGGAGTCTCTGCATAGAGAGAGGTTTGAGTGTAGGGAAGAATCCTTCCTTGGAATTGTTACTTAACATGCTTAGAGAACAGGATAAGGCTAGAAGTGCCCCATCTGTTGAAAAAGTAGCTAATGGTTCCCAATCTGATCCAGGGACTCCCCCAGGAAAAGATTCAGGAAAGAAACTTCCTAGCCTGCCCATTACTAGACAGTCTAGCATAGTTGGTAATGATGAAGAGCCACACCATACAAATAGTGTTGTCTCACATCATAGCAAAAGCATTTATTCTCACCACAGTGGTGCTGATGTTTCTGTTAACCAAGCTGTTAGGGTGCCCTCTGTAAGGGACATGTCTCCTTCTGTCCATTCTCACCATACTTCTGTTTCAAGGCATGTCCCTCCCACCCACCCTGATGACAGATTGTTAGAAAGGGAGCTCAATAGATTGAGAGTGGAACAAACCAGACTGAAGCTCAAGAAGCAACAGCTGGATTTGGATAGACAGACTTTAGAAGTAGAGAAGGAGAGACAGAAATTGGGTTTAGAAACCCATGGTGGCAGCAGCAGTATTCCCCATAGTCATCCTGCAAAAGAGCATGATTCCAGGAATCTGCATAAGATAATTCCCCCTTATAAGGAGGGGGATGACATTAACAAGTGGTTTGCTGCACTTGAGAGGGCCTGTGTTGTACAGGATGTCCCTCAAAGGCAGTGGGCTGCTATCCTATGGCTATCATTTAGTGGAAAAGGTAGGGATAGGCTCCTTACTGTGGAAGAAAGTGATGCCAATAATTTTACAGTTCTTAAGAATGCACTCCTGGATGGTTTTGGCTTAACCACTAAACAATACAGGATAAAGTTCAGAGAGACCAAAAAGGAGTCTTCACAAGACTGGGTTGATTTCATTGACCATTCAGTGAAGGCCTTGGAGGGGTGGTTACATGGCAGTAAAGTTACTGATTATGACAGCCTGTATAACTTGATCCTGAGAGAGCATATTCTTAATAATTGTGTGTCTGATTTGTTGCACCAGTACCTAGTGGACTCTGATCTGACCTCTCCCCAAGAATTGGGAAAGAAGGCAGACAAATGGGTCAGAACAAGGGTGAACAGAAAAGTTCATACAGGGGGTGACAAAGAGAACAATAAGAAGAAAGATGGTGAAAAATCTCAAGATAAGCATGGGGACAAGGGTAAAACCAAAGATCCCACTTCAAATCTTAAACACTCTTCAGGGGGTGGGGATAAAACAAATTCTTCCTCTTCTTCTCAACCTACACAATTCAAAAAGCCTTGGTGCTTTGTGTGTAAAAATAGAGGCCATAGGCCAGGGGATAAGTCCTGTCCAGGTAAACCCCCTGAGCCTACCACCACTAATACATCAAGCTCTAGTGCCCCTAGCAGTAGTGGTACTAGTGGTGGGACTGCTGGCAACAGTCAAGTTAAGGGTGTAGTTGGGTTCACTTATGGGTCCATAGTAGAAACTGGGGTAGTCAGTCCCAAGACAGTTTCTGTCACACCTAGTGGCATTGGCCTTGCCACACTGGCTTCTTGTCCCCTTACAATGGATAAGTACAGGCAGACAGTTTCAATAAATGGTGCTGAGGCCTTGGCCTACAGGGACACAGGTGCCAGTATCACTTTGGTGACTGAAAACCTAGTGCACCCTGATCAACACATCATTGGACAACAGTATAAGATTATTGATGTCCATAACTCCACTAAGATTCTTCCCTTAGCTATAATTCAGTTTAGTTGGGGTGGAGTTACTGGCCCTAAGCAGGTGGTGGTATCACCTAGCTTACCTGTAGACTGTCTCTTAGGTAATGACCTAGAGGCCTCAGGTTGGGCTGATGTAGAGTTTTATGCCCATGCAGCCATGCTGGGCATCCCTGAGGAATTGTTCCCTCTCATTTCTACTGAAATGAAAAAGCAAAGGAGAGAAGGCCTGAAAACTCAGGATCCCTCTCCATCAACAGGTAAAAAGGGTATCACAGTATCCCCTAACCACGCTGCCATTCAGGATACCATTCCTGTGGTGGGAGAAACCTCTCCTGGGGTGGCACCTGTTCCAAGGGAAGCATCAGCTGGCAAAGCTGTACTCCCTGAGATAGAAGTACCTCTCTGTGGGATAACTAACATTGGTGAGAAAAAGAGCACCATTTTAGTTAACATGGAGCATCCCTCCAACCCTCCCAGAGAAACTTTAGTGCAGAAACTCTGCACTGCCTCACAACACTTAGGACAGCATCCCTGCCCTAGTGTGGAGCTCATAGGACAGCATCCCTGCCCTGCTCCAACTCAAGAGAAACAGCATCCCTGTTCTCTCTTCCAGCCATATGGACAAAGTTTTTGCCCAGCTATGGCTTTATTGAGACAGCATCCCTGTCTGGCATTTCCATCATTACAAATAGGTTCAGTGGACAATTCCCACTGCTCTAAACTAAAACTTACTGATAGACACTCTGAAAATATATCTTCACATTGTTGCTTAGCTAAAAAACTTCAAACAGGGTGGTTTACATCCCCACAGGGAAGTAACCATATAGTGGATGATAAAGGGAGTAACCAGTCTATTGCAGAGCTACTCTCTACTTATCACCACTTAGACAATAAAGTCTCAACTGGCCAAGGTTAGCCTTATTGTCCTTCGTTTGGGGGGGGGGTTGTGTGAGAAAGTAGCCTCTTTCTAGCCTTGTTACCCCCACTTTTGGCCTGTTTGTGAGTGTATGTCAGAGTGTTTTCACTGTCTCACTGGGATCCTGCTAGCCAGGGCACAGTGCTCATAGTGAAAACCCTATGTTTTCAGTATGTTTGTTATGTGTCTCTGGGACCCTGCTAGTCAGGACCCCAGTGCTCATAAGGTTGTGGCCTATATGTATGTGTTCCCTGTGTGGTGCCTAACTGTCTCACTGAGGCTCTGCTAATCAGAACCTCAGTGGTTATGCTCTCTCATTTCTTTCCAAATTGTCACTAACAGGCTAGTGACCAATTTTACCAATTTACATTGGCTTACTGGAACACCCTTATAATTCCCTAGTATATGGTACTGAGGTACCCAGGGTATTGGGGTTCCAGGAGATCCCTATGGGCTGCAGCATTTCTTTTGCCACCCATAGGGAGCTCTGACAATTCTTACACAGGCCTGCCACTGCAGCCTGAGTGAAATAACGTCCACGTTATTTCACAGCCATTTTACACTGCACTTAAGTAACTTATAAGTCACCTATATGTCTAACCTTTACCTGGTAAAGGTTAGGTGCAAAGTTACTTAGTGTGAGGGCACCCTGGCACTAGCCAAGGTGCCCCCACATTGTTCAGGGCCAAGTCCCCGGACTTTGTGAGTGCGGGGACACCATTACACGCGTGCACTACATATAGGTCACTACCTATATGTGGCTTCACAATGGTAACTCCGAATATGGCCATGTAACATGTCTATGATCATGGAATTGCCCCCTCTATGCCATCCTGGCATAGTTGGCACAATCCCATGATCCCAGTGGTCTGTAGCACAGACCCTGGTACTGCCAAACTGCCTTTCCTGGGGTTTCACTGCAGCTGCTGCTGCTGCCAACCCCTCAGACAGGCATCTGCCCTCCTGGGGTCCAGCCAGGCCTGGCCCAGGATGGCAGAACAAAGGACTTCCTCTGAGAGAGGGTGTTACACCCTCTCCCTTTGGAAAATGGTGTGAAGGCAGGGGAGGAGTAGCCTCCCCCAGCCTCTGGAAATGCTTTCTTGGGCACAGATGTGCCCAATTCTGCATAAGCCAGTCTACACCGGTTCAGGGGACCCCTTAGCCCTGCTCTGGCGCGAAACTGGACAAAGGAAAGGGGAGTGACCACTCCCCTGACCTGCACCTCCCCTGGGAGGTGTCCAGAGCTCCTCCAGTGTGCTCCAGACCTCTGCCATCTTGGAAACAGAGGTGCTGCTGGCACACTGGACTGCTCTGAGTGGCCAGTGCCACCAGGTGACGTCAGAGACTCCTTGTGATAGGCTCCTTCAGGTGTTGCTAGCCTATCCTCTCTCCTAGGTAGCCAAACCCTCTTTTCTGGCTATTTAGGGTCTCTGTCTCTGGGGAAACTTTAGATAACGAATGCAAGAGCTCATCCGAGTTCCTCTGCATCTCTCTCTTCACCTTCTGCCAAGGAATCGACTGCTGACCGCGCTGGAAGCCTGCAAACCTGCAACATAGTAGCAAAGACGACTACTGCAACTCTGTAACGCTGATCCTGCCGCCTTCTCGACTGTTTTCCTGGTGGTGCATGCTGTGGGGGTAGTCTGCCTCCTCTCTGCACTAGAAGCTCCGAAGAAATCTCCCGTGGGTCGACGGAATCTTCCCCCTGCAACCGCAGGCACCAAAAAGCTGCATTACCGGTCCCTTGGGTCTCCTCTCAGCACGACGAGCGAGGTCCCTCGAATCCAGCAACTCTGTCCAAGTGACCCCCACAGTCCAGTGACTCTTCAGTCCAAGTTTGGTGGAGGTAAGTCCTTGCCTCACCTCGCTAGACTGCATTGCTGGGAACTGCGACTTTTGCAGCTACTCCGGCCTCCGTGCACTTCTGGCGGAAATCCTTTGTGCACAGTCCAGCATGGGTCCACGGCACTCTAACCTGCATTGCACGACCTCCTAAGTTGTTCTCCGGCGACGTGGGACTTCTTTGTGCGACTTCGGGTGAGCACCATTTCACGCATCCTCATAGTGCCTGTTTCTGGCACTTCTCCGGGTGCTACCTGCTGCTAAGAGGGCTCCTTGTCTTGCTCGACGTCCCTTCTACCTCCTGGTCCAATTTGCGATCTCCTGGTCCCTCCTGGGCCACAGCAGCATCCAAAAACGCTAACCGCACGATTTGCAGCTAGCAAGGCTTGTTGACGTTCTTTCGGCAGGAAAACACTTCTGCACGACTCTACAAGGCGAGTGAGATCCGTCCTCCAAATGGGAAGTCTCTAGCCCTTTGCGTTCCTGCAGAAACCGCAGCTTCTTCTGTCCAGTAGAAGCTTCTTTGCACCCGCAGCTGGCATTTCCTGGGCATCTGCCCATCTCCGACTTGCTTGTGACTTTTGGACTTGGTCCCCTTGTTCCACAGGTACCCCAGATTGGAAATCCAGCGTTGTTGCATTGTTGGTTTGTGTCTTTCCTGCATTATTCCTCTAACACAACTTCTTTGTCCTTAGGGGAACTTTAGTGCACTTTGCACTCACTTTTCAGGGTCTTGGGGAGGGTTATTTTTCTAACTCTCACTATTTTCTAATAGTCCCAGCGACCCTCTACAAGGTCACATAGGTTTGGGGTCCATTCGTGGTTCGCATTCCACTTTTGGAGTATATGGTTTGTGTTGCCCCTATCCCTATGTTTCCCCATTGCATCCTATTGTAACTATACATTGTTTGCACTGTTTTCTAAGACTATACTGCATATTTTTGCTATTGTGTATATATATCTTGTGTATATTTCCTATCCTCTCACTGAGGGTACACTCTAAGATACTTTGGCATATTGTCATAAAAATAAAGTACCTTTATTTTGAGTATAACTGTGTATTGTGTTTTCTTATGATATTGTGCATATGACACTAGGTGGTACTGTAGTAGCTTCACCCGTCTCCTAGTTCAGCCTAAGCTGCTCTGCTAAGCTACCATTATATATCAGCCTAAGCTGCTAGACACCCTATACACTAATAAGGGATAACTGGGCCTGGTGCAAGGTGTAAGTACCCCTTGGTACTCACTACAAGCCAGTCCAGCCTCCTACAATCTTTTAGATATGTCACTAACTCTAACACCAGCTCTATAGAAAACAGACAGCATGGAATACAGCTAGTTAGTGCCTAACATCTTGTATAACTGCCTCATCCCCTCCTCTGCCTCATTGCTTTCCTGAGATCAGACCAGGATGAACAATGTGAAAGATCCTGGCCGAGCCTTGACCCTGGGACACTTACCATAGATTTTTAGCGAGTCTCATCCTCCAAGAGTCCTTAAAAATTGGAGCCTATGGCATGGGCTTCTGCGGAAGGGGAGGCAGGAGGAGCGCTTACTTTGCCCCCTCTCCCCCAGATTTAGGTACAGCCTGGTGTGCAGGCTCATAGTGCAGTGCAAAACTACGGCCACCATAGTGTTAAACTGCATGCACTAGTACAATTGCGGCCCCCACCAAAAACAGTACGGGACATTTCTGTGGACACCCATGGCCTATGGTTATAGGGTGTAATAACTAGATGACTGTTGATTCTCTGCTTCTTTTATTACTATACCCAGCTGAAGTTGCTGGTTTGAGGTAGCTTTCTGCAAATACCTCATTCACTTAATGCTCAATGTTATCTTAAAGTGGCTCTTTTATTTGTTATTTTGAAAATATTGGCACAAACGAGCTTCTACATATAATTGGAGCCCCTAATTATTAATAATGAAAATACGAAATTGAGGAAACATTCTTTTGCTAGCAAAAAATTCTTAGATGTGTTTTAGTAAGTCACTTAGAAAGCCAATAGTTTTTGCTTTTGCTATTGAAAAGCTTTAATACGGATATAGCTATAGTATACCCATGGATAGCTTACCAGAGCTGTCTGTCCACATGTAAAATTGCAAAACCTCTATGTGTCCCATGTACTCTGCCCGATGAGTAGGTTGACAATTTTATCCTTCCCTTTTTTACACACATTTCCTACATTTGAAAAACCCGTCAGTTTTCCCGTCTGCTGCCTTGAGGGTCCGCAAGCCCAAATTAGGTGTTGGTGGGACCATAGATGAAAGTCCGCCTGAGTTCCGCCGACTTTGCCACGATTTTTAACAGCGGCATTGGGAATAGGAATGATGATGGGACTCAAGCCACCTTTATCGTTGAGCAGTCTAGATGTGCCTTACCACCAAGCCAACTGCGGCGGTCTGACCACCATGTATGAGTTGGCAGATTGTGAGGGGAGGGGAGGTAGAGGTGTCCAAAACTCACCTTTTCTCATGTTTCTGCTTCCGTTTTCGACTGGACACAACTGACCAATACCTTGCATTGCTGTCCATTGAGTCCAGCAATGGTCTCCCTCCATCAGAAATCCATCACCAGTACACTGCCTGCAGGGCTGTGACGTCTAAGTAGGATCGTGAGGAACCCACTATCCTGACAGCTATGAAGAACACTTTGTCATGGCTGTCTTTGGCCCAGCCACATTACATCTAAATACAACAGGCAGAACACCATTGACTTGATAGTCTTTTCGGGTCCACCTCCACCATGAATTGGCAGTAATAGCGGCAAGATCTTAATCGGGCCCATAGTCTGCTAGTTGAATAATAGGTGTTTATTAGCCCTGCTTTTTCAGTTTGTGAAAAAAGGAAATGCCAGAGCTATGTATCTAAGAGTTAAGGAAAAGCTAGGTGGTAAGAGAATTGAAACACGTGTGTTGGTACAAATACTTTACACATTGCTTCTGGGATAAGCCTTTCTACTCGTGCCAAGCTACCAAACGGGGGTATGGGGTTTAACTGGGTGTGTTTCTCCTTTACTAGAGTGAGGGTCCTTGCTTGGAAGCGGGCAACCTGACTGCCAAACAAAGACCCCATTTCTAACAGCATTAATAACTATGATGTGTATAATGAGACTGTTTGTAAAACAACAATCAACATATATTGCCACAGTGTGTCATTTAAAATATTTTTTAATTGAGTATTTGAACAAATTGAATCAGTGAGAAGCAAACACCCTGATTGGTATGGCTCACGATATCTTCAAATAATAAATACAAGGTCAGGTATCATAGCAATGAGTGCTCGACTCTTTCTTTCAGCTGGATTTCACATTTGTGACACAGGATATTGCATCGCAACCCACAGCTCCTCGGAACGACTGCTGGTCGACACTTCCTGATGCAGGGCATTACACTGCAAGCCTCCATTGACGGTATCATCAACGATGATGCAGGACTTTGCATCACAAGCCTTGTCAACAGCTTCATCAGAACTGCCACTGTGTGATGCATCCTTTATGCAGAACCTTGCACTACTTCCTGATGCTCATCAAAACTGCCGCTGCATGAGGCATCCTCAGTGTGGGATCCTGCAATGCTCCTCAAACAGCTTTTGATATACTTTGTTCAGCGCGCCTGACTTGGTCCCTGTACCTGGCCCACTCTCCATCACGATCAGCCTTAACGTGTAGCTTTGTCCTGGTCTACAGCAACCAGAGTTGGTGCCTTGTGCTTATAGGTGCTATTTTCATCTTTAAAATTGCATATCTCTGGTTCTACTGATTGTTTTTTTGTACTTTGGTGTCAAATAATTTATCAAATTGTTCTCTATTTTTCTAACCTGGTGTGTGTTTTTCTCTGTGTTCTGTGTTCACTTTATCACTGTTTGAGTTCTCTGTAAATGCTTTACACGTTGCCTCTAAGTTCAGCCTGACTGTTTTTGTGGCAAGCTACCAGAAAATTGAGCACAGGTTAATTTGGGGTTTCCTTGTGTTTCACCCTGATAAGAATTCTGATTGCTGCTTGAGTGAGGTGTTACCCCGCTGAACCAATAACCCAATGTCCTACATTGGAGTTCAGTGGTGAGATTAGTGATTTTGTGTTGCCCTAAAAAAGCCAATTCAAGTTTTCATTTTTAATTCTTCTTGCTTGGCTCATTTGCTTTTTCCAAATTCCCTCTTATTTTACCTGGCTGTCTGTGACCATAACTGCAGAAATGAAATTCACGCTCATCAACCTAGAGAACTCTACTGTGGTTGAGATCAAGGAGTTCTGTGAGGAAAGGGAATTTCCAACCATGAAAGTAACAAAAAGTTGGAGCTTTAGAAAGCTCTGATGGCATGGGCAAAGGATCACCAGTTGCTAACAGCAACAGAGGATCCAGGCGATGGGGATGATGTGGAGGAGTAGGACCTGGGCACAGGTCCTGAGATGCAGCACAAGGGGGAGGAGGGGGACGTTTCTCCTGAATTGGAAATCCCTCCCTGAGCAGAAAGCAGTGTGTCATCCCAAGGCCTGTTTCCAGAGGAGCTTGTGGACAGGAAGGCTGAAAGGGAGTTTAGGTGGCAGATGACCTAGCTCATGATGTGGAAAAGAAGTTGAGGCAGAGAGAGCCTTGACTAAAAATAAATTGGCCATAGAGCAGAGGAGAATGGCCCATGAGCTAAGACTCAAAGCACTGTACATCATTGCCAAACAAGTGAAGTCCAGCAATTATGGTGGCATCATAACCGGAGTGTCTGAGGGGGGCAAGACGGTTTACATATCAAACGATGTGGTGCCCAGCTATATGGTATGGGATGATATTGACAAGTGTTTTTCTGCCTATAAGGTGGTCCTTAAGATGCATCGGGCCCCAATAGAGTTTCGGGGGCATCGCTCTGGAAACACATACCTGCCATGGGGAGAGATACCGTCCTTCCACTGGAGGTTGGAGGAGAAGATGAAGTCTACTCCAATAAAAAAACATCCTTGTTACCAAGTTTAGGCTCACCCAAGAGAAATGTAGCATTAGATTTAGGAATAGCCAAAAGATACAGAACCAGTCTTTGGTCAATTTTCTTGATTATGCCAGCAAGTCACTGAATGGTTGGGTGTGGCCAACAAAGTTGAGGATTTTACTTTTTTTTTTTATCGGATATTGAAAGAGCAGATGTTCAATATCTGTTTTACAGAGCTGCACCAGCTCCTGATTGATAATAATCTCACTGACCCCAGGGAGCTTCCAAATGAGGCACACCATTGGGTTAGTACCAGAGTTTCCAAAAGGGTATCTGGGGGAACTCCCTAAACTGGTGGTCAGGGGTCCCACCAGAAGAAAGAGGGTAAAGAAAACCTAAAACTTTAAAATAAGGAATTCTCTAAGGGCTCCCAAAAATAATTGCCATGGAACAACAGTAACCAGTCCTAGTGTGAGCCAAAAATAAAGGGATTTTGTGACAAACAAAAATGGAGGTTTGTCCTCCAGTGTACTGAGAGTTACATATATGGACACTCCAAGGGAAACACAGAATGTCTCAAGAGGGCACAGCCCCCTACCAGTGGGCAGACCCCTGGTCTGGCCAATGAAGCACTTGGAGAGGAGGTGGGCCCATTTAGCTTGGGGAGAGAGAGCAGAGGTTACCTAAGTGTCATCTAGAGGCTAGAGAGATGTTGTCAAAAGCCCATAAGTCTTTATACTTCGAAGTATAGGCAGTAGGTCACAATCAATAGATGAATTGATAGGTCAAAGCTCTGAAGGGACAATGGGGCCAGTATGACTACTGTGAGGTGTCATCTGGTGTCCTCAGAGCAGGTCACCCTACTTGCAGTCCACCAGACCATAGTAGCAGACAACAATGAAAGACACAACCCATGGGCTCTGGTTTACTTTGAGTAGGAGGTGGTACGGCCTCAAGTCCTTTAAAAGTAGCTGTGAGCCCTGCCATGCCTGTGGATTGTCTGTTGGGCAATACTGTCTGGAAAACTATCTGGATTATCTTGGGCACACTGAGTGGAGGAAAGTGGAGCTCAGGTCACACCTTGAGATATTAGACTTGTCTGAATGGGTCTATATGACCACAAGATTCATGGCTGCTCAAGTGGGGAGTCAAGGAAGCTTGGAGCCTGGAAGAATGGCTCAGGCATCTGTCAAGAAAAGGAGGTACAGGGAAAACCAGCTTCTGACACCCTCACGGTCCTGATTGGTGGGACACCTGAGGAGAGTGTCCCAGATCCTACCAGGGAGGACACTGCCACTCTGGTGGAGCAGACCGAGTTTGCTGGATGGCAAGTTGAGGGTAGGCCCACCAGGGGGGAATTCTGAGAGGTGCAGAAAGACTGCCCAATTCTAGAGGGCTTGAGACAACATGCCGAGGCCCAGTCAGCAGGTAATACCTCTGATGATTACCTTATCTTTGGAGGAATGAGCCTAAGGTTCCAGACCCTAAGGCAGCCCATGAGCTGGGTGTCAGCCAGTGTTAGAGGACCTTCCTACTGGAGTTCTCATTACATCACCCTAGCAGGGCGTCTGGGGCACGAAAAGGCCTTTGCCAGGCTTGTTTCCTACTTTTTTGACCCCGGTGAAGACAACCTTGGATACATTCTGTAGGTCTTATCCTACATGCCAGGCCAGTAGGAAAACAGGACAGAAACTTAAGGCACCTCTGGTTCCGTTTCCTGTTGTTACACTCCCTTTGAGAGAGTTGACATCAGCATTGTTAGTCCTTTGGACCTAGAAAAAGCCTTAGGGAACTGCTTCATCCTAGTTTTGATGGGCCATGCCATACAGTACCCAAAGGGCATCCTTCTGAGGTCGGTGGCTACCCCTGTGGTAGCTAGGGCTCTGATGGGGATTTTTATCTGAGTGTGGTCCCCCCAAAAAGTGGTGTCTGACAGAGGCACCAACTTTTTGTTCGCATAAATGAGGTCTAAGTGGGATTAGTGTTTCCACACCCTATCACCCTCAAACAAATGGGCTTGTTGAGAGATTCAGCAATACCTTCAAAGAGATGATTATGAACCTGCATGAGCCAATGAGGCAGAAGTAGGACATCCTCTTACCATGCCTGCTATTTGCCTACAGGGAGGTACAGCAGAAGAGGGTTGGATTTATCCCATTTAACTCTACTGTCACTCTGTTATGTGGGCTCTCAACCTAATAAGAGAAGAATGGGAGCAAGCACTCAGGCAGCCTTCTCAGGATGTAATTATTTGCAGTCTAGCTCTCCACAACAAGATGCAGTGCTTCTGGAAGAAAGTTAAAGAGAATCTTGAGACCAGTGAAAAAGTGATGGAACTCTAGCACAACAGAAGGCCACCGTGGTTAAGTTTTAGCCTGGCCAGAAGGTATGGGTGATGGAGCCCAGAACTGTTGGACAGGCCCATATGTGGTGACGTAGCAGGAGGGGGATACCACATGCCTGGTGGATCTCAAGACCCCTAGACCCCCCACTTTGAGAGGTCTGTGGCCACCATGTTCCTGGTAACAGATGATGGAGTGGTAGAGGAAAGTGAATCTCTGAAAGACCTCCTGTTTTCCAAAGAACTTGATGGGTCAGTAGAAGGTGGTAACTTCTCCCCTACTCTGACCCCAGAAGAGCAGAGAGACTGTCTCTAGTTATTGGGTCAGTTTGCCTCCCTGTTCTCCCTCACCCCTGGGCTGACAGATTGGTCTGCTCAAGACATAGATACTGGAGACAGTATAGGCTTGTTAAAGCAAATTTACAGGTTGTTGGACAAGCTGAGAGCTAGCATCAATGGGGAAGTCTCCAAGATGATGGCATTAGGGCTGATTAAGTGCTCTAACATTCCCTGTTCCTGCCCAGTTCTGCTTGTCGCCAAGGCTGCCCCACCAAGTGCCACCCCAAAACATAGGTTGTGTGTTGACTCTCAGGGTTCACTTCTGTCACTAAAACCAATGCTCACTCCATTCCCCAAGCTAATAACCTCATTGTCAGACTGGTGCTGCCAAGTTCCGCAGTACCTTTGATCCTAAATCAGGGTACTGGCAGATTGCTCTGACTGAAGGGGGGGCAAAAAGAAGACAGAATTATTGACCCAGAGTTCCATTTCCAGTTTTGGGTGATGCCCTTTTGTTTAAAGAATGCCCATGTCAGCTTCCAGAGTGTTGTGAACAGGGTCGTAGCTGAGAAGGATGCATTCTCTGCCATTTATCCATATGACATAGCTATCTTCAGTTCTAGCTAGGAGGAACAACCGGACCCCCTTCAAAAAGTTCTTCAGGCCCGGCAGCAGGTGGGTTTGACTATCAAAATCAGTAAGTGGTAGGGCAGGATACTGTGCTGTATCTGGGCCTCACTTTTGGTGGGTGCCAGTGTACCCCCTCCAGGCTAAGACTGGGATGATCCTGGCCTGGTAACCCCCCAAAACATAGGCTGAGATGAAGGCCTTCATGAGCCTCATTTGGTAATAGAGGAGGTTTGTTAAGAGATTTTTATTGGGACCCTACCAGCTTTTTAGGGACCTCCAAAGAAACCACAGTGACCCCTTTCTACTATTTAAGTACCACTAATAGTTTATTTGACAGGAAACTGAGGATAGAGTGCTAACACAAAACATCAGTATGGTCTGCTGTTCCTTGTGCTTTGTTGGGGTCGTTCTGTAATTGTCACTCTCTTTTCTGTTGTTTTTCTTCTAGGTTGCACATTTCATCATTCTCTTTGTACCCTCGAAGACTCTCAGGAAAAAAGAAGAGACCACAGTCAGGTAAGGTTCTGGGCAACTGTAGGAGCAAGGGAGAGGAGTGCACATGTAGGAGGAAAGGGAGGTGTACCATACTCCCTAAAGCATTGAGCTGAAAACAAAAATCCTTGAGTCTCAAAAGATAGGAAAACAAAACCCTGTGCTAGAGGTACCAGTGAAATACGAGTACTGCCATCATACCCTCTCTCTGTTTCACTGCTTCACTTCCCCATCCTTCCTGCTACACGTTTCTGTCCTTCCCCATCCCTCCCCTAGATACATTGTCCCAGAAAATAAATTGTACCTTGGTTAGCCGCATTCCTCCTGAAATGTGGCAGGTACTGGCGTAATCCTCCTGCTCATTTTGTGTCCCATCTGCTTGGTTGAGGCTCACTGGTTTGTTTCCACTTGGGTATAGGTCGGGTTGCTTGCTGGACTCCGTTTCTCCCTCCCTCCGTCCCATGTCTCCTCCTTCTTTGCTACCTTGGTCGGGTCCTGCGTCTTCTTGTTCGATGATGCTTGGATTGGGTCCCCATCTTCTTTCTTGGGTCCCATGTCTTCCTGCTAGACAGTGGGTGGATTGGCCCAGAGTCTTCCTGCTTGATGATTCTCCTCCCCATTCCATTCCGCTGTAAAGCCCCTTTATCCTCCTCCCCAGGGCTTTCCATCCAGGTTCGAGAGTTCGTCCCGACCCGGAAGTAGTTGTTCCGTTGATCGAAGAGCACTTCACCGATATGCTGAGTGCAGGTCCTGTGGTTGCGTTGTTCACGGAACAGGGATATGGCACCATTGTTGCGTCCTTAACTGAACTGACTTCCAAGAAGTAGCTAAAAAAGGTGATCTGGACAGAGGGCTGTCAGAAAGCCTTTGACACTGTTAAGAAGAACATGTGAACAGTACCTGTACTCAAGGCTGCTGATTTCTCCTGGGAATTTATTGTGCAGACAGAAACTTCAGAGCATGGCATAGGGACTCTCATAGCACAGTTAAATGAGGAGAGCCTAGACCAACTTTTAGCCTTCATCAGTATGTGAATAATTTCACAGAAACAGAGGTGGAGTGCTACTGACAGGGAGGTCTTTTCTTAAACATGGTGAAATTGCCTTACATGCAGTTGGCACATTTAAATTACTTGTAAGTCCCTTGTAAAGGTACTGCATGTGCCCAGACCCTGTAAATTAAATGCTACTCATGGCCTTGCAGCAGTAATTGTGCCTTCTACTTAAGTAGCCCTCTGAACATATCTCAGGTCTGCCATAGTAGCCTGTGTGTGCAATGTTAAGTGCCATTTCAACTAGAGATGGGCATAACTCATGTAATTCAGTGTAGTTAATCATGCAGAATTACCTAAAATCCCACAAATTACACAATACGAGTAAATCTGCATTTAGCACTATTTCTTAATGGAACAATGCCCCCTCCCCTTCATAAGAGGTGCAAAAATGCATTTTTCTCTAAGAAAAAAACACCGCTCTGGGACGCATCCTCTACACAGAACCTTGCAATTCTGCCTGTAGCTTATCAGAACCCCTGCTGAGCAACGCATTCTCAACATGGGATCTCACAACACTCTGCAACCAGGATTGGTGAACTTTTCACTTTGTCCCAGTCCGGTGTGACTAGATAACCACAGTTGGCACTTTGTACTTCTAGACATTGTTTTTATTTTCATTTTTAAAATTGCATTTCACTGACCCTACTGATTGTATTTTTGTTGTTTTGTTGTCACTTTATTGAATTTCACTCTATTTTTCTAAATTGGAGTGGGATTTTCCTTGTGTTTTGTTTTCCCTTTATTACTGTTTGGGTACTGCATATATACTTTTCACATTTTGCCTCTAAGCTAAGTCTGACTGCTTTGTGCCAAACTATCATATGATTGAGCACAGGTTAATTTGGGGTTCGCTTGTGTTTCACCCTGAGAAGTAATGTAGAGGCTGCTTGAGTAGGAATTCACCCCCTCAATAAGTAACCCAATTTCCTAAATTATTCATCTGAAGCTTATGATTTACTTGGGGAAAAAAGCAAAACTTTGATTTTTTTTTAACAGAACAGTTAAGCAGACATATGCATGGTAAAATAATGGTAATTAGGCTAGAAGACATAACATGTTATTGCTCTTTGGGCGTTAAGATAAGCTGCAGTTTAAGTCCCCAAAGACCATTTTTGAAAAAAGCTGACAAACATGAATAGTTTGATAGTTGCATCAATAGAACTGAAATAGGATTAACAGGCATTGATTAGAACAAGTCTTGATTCAATCTACAAGTAGCAGTGGATGATATGTTAAGACATCATATAGATAGTAAGGAACAGTTGCTGGGTTGTGCTTTGAAGTATATAATGACATTTATATATTTTTGAATGAGATAAAATCTATCAATATGCAGAAAGACTATGAATATTTTCTGAAAATACAAAAGTTAGGAGACAGCATGATGCAACAAGAAATGTATCAGTGCAACTGTGATGCCAGAAGTCAGACGATTGTTACATAACTCGTAAAAATGATAGGGATTAAAATAGAAATAATCTAGGAAAGTCTTTTGTATTAGATTCATACGATTGTGGGAAGTGGATAAAGAATAGCACTTATGTGCATTCACCTAATTTAGAGCCTTTGTGGCCCCTGGCATTGCATCTGCGATCCCTGGCCTCAGAGGTGGCAAAATCAGTGCCAAGCACAAAGGAACAGCTCAGTCGTTTTGGTCATTGGGGGACCTCTCTCATTGTTTACTGTCCTTTGTTGTTTTTATTACACTCATAGCGAATGATAGTCTACCATTCATTATTAGTGTAATAGAAAATGGATCACCAGGGCCTGGAATACATTTTTTCCCTGGAGATAAGGTAAGTAGACAAGTACTTTTAAATTTATGGTGTGTATACGATTGTAGGTGAGAGTTTGTGTGAGAAACAGTGTGCATGTATGCATGCACTTGTCTGTATTTGTGAGCATGTGGGTGTATGAATGAAAGTGAGTATGTTAGAGAGGTAGTGAGTGACAATGAGTGACATTGAGGCGGTCATTCCAACCCTGGCGGTCGGTGATAAAGCAGCGGCCAACCCGCCAACAGGCTGGCGGTCAAAAAAATGGAATTCTGACCCTGGCGGGAACCGCCAACACAGCCCGCCACTTTAACACTCCGACCGCCACGGCGGGACAGACAAACAGCGCGGCGGTCACCGCCAACAGGCAGGCGGCAGACAATGTACCGCCCACAGTATCACAACTCACCAATCCGCCACCTTTTCCGGGGCGGGAGCCCCGCCGATAAAAACACGGCGGAAACAGACTACGAACGGGAAAACGCTCACCTCTATACACTCCACGAGGACGGAGGACAGCATGGAACCCGAATTAAACATCCTACCAGCTCTTGTCTACCTGCTCATCTACCACGAGTACGAACTCCGGCGCAGAAGACAACGGTGAATACTGCACCTACGACACAGGGGAGGGGGGAGGACGAAAGGTTACGGGCACACACATACGCCCCCCCCCCAACTATCAACATACCAATGCAGAGCAACAACTGAGTGACACCCCCCAAACCCCCCTGAAAAATACAAAGACATAATAAAATTTTTAATTAAATTTATGTATAAATTAGAAGTCATGGAAAATTATCGTTATGAAATATCAAAGCAAAAATCATGAACAGTGCGAAAGCTATGTACAAAGTCAATAAGTCCTGCTCAGTGTGTCAAATATCCACAGTCCGTGGGCCAATGTCTACCAAACACATGGGCAAAGCCCACACAGGAGACCTGAGTCCGTTGGAGAGAACACTGCTGGGGCATCAGATGACAAAACTACAGGCACCTCAGGGGGAAGGGAAGGGGGGGCACCTCAGCCACAGGGGTCCACAACGCCAGAACCACGAAGGGGCCACCATGCCCACTGTGCCATCCTGGGGAGTGCAAAGCCACAGTCCATCAGGTGGATTACAGACTCCACTGGTCATGGAGGAGGCAGGGTGCCCAGAGTGCAGCGTGAACAACAGCTCGACACAGAACCGGCACTGTCAATGGGCCAGCGGAGCTTGACAGGAAGGGCCCAGCGGAGCGGTGCTTGAGATGAAGGGCCCAGCGGAGCGGTGCTTGAGATGAAGGGCCCAGCGGAGCGGTGCTTGACAGGAAGGGCCCAGCGGAGCGGTGCTTGAGATGGCGGGCCCAGCGGAGCGGTGCTTGAGATGAAGGGCCCAGCGGAGCAGTGCTTGAGATGAAGGGCCCAGCGGAGCGGTGCTTGAGACGGCGGGGCCCAGCGGAGTGGGTTCCTGTCTTCACGGCGGGGCCCTGTTCAGCGGTGCCTGTCTTCACGGCGGGGCCCTGTTCAGCGGTGCCTGTCTTCACGGCGGGGGCCCTGTTCAGCGGTGCCTATCTTCATGGCGGGCCCTGTTCAGCGGTGCCTTTCTTCACGGCGGGGCCCTGTTCAGCGGTGCCTGTCTTCACGGCGGGGCCCTGTTCAGCGGTGCCTTTCTTCTCGGCGGGGCCCTGTTCAGCGGTGCCTGTCTTCACGGCAGGGCCCTGTTCAGCGGTGCCTTTCTTGTCTATCAAGGGAGCCAGACCTGGCCAGGACTCCCTGCTTATTCGCCTTCCAACCGTGCAGTTGCTGGACCCTCCTGTGACGGAGTCCTGGGCCCGTGGGTGTCCTCCGTCACACCCGGGATGGGGCTTGTGGGGCCCTCCTGGTCCGCTCCCCTGCTGGGTGACTTCTCCGCCCTGCTGCCCTTGCCCTCCTTCGATGAGGCTCTCTGGCCCTTGCCTGCCCTTGATGTTGTGGCAGGTGACGGGCCACGACTTTGCTCCTTGGGGGCAGCCGTGTCAGCCTTCTCACGGCGGGCCTTGGTTTTACGGGTTCTCTTTCCAGGGGGGGGGCTGGCTGTTCCCTTGCTGCTGGCCGATGTATCTGTGCTGGGAAAGGGTGGACTCCAAAACCCGTGCACAATGGTCAGACTTGATGCAGGGCTGGTGGTGGCTGAGGTGCTCTTAGGACTCTTACCAGATGGAGGGGGTGGGTCAGTGACTGGAACGAGCTCAAGGTTGGAAAGGAACTGCACTTGGGAAGGACAGGGACGGGTAAGTGTAGTGGGTATGGGAGTGGGGGAAGAGGATGTGGTTGTAGGAGAGTCAAGTGTGCTGTCTTTGGGTGCAGGTGCTTGTGACGGAGGCTGTGGTGAGGTGGATGGCTGTTGGGTGGGTGGCTGCCTGCGTTTGTGTGTTTTGGAAGAGGGGGTGACAGACACAGTGGGAGAGGACACAGGAGACGTGTAAATGGCAGTGGGGGTGGTGACTGCACGTGTGCGGACTGTACTGGAGGGTGTGGTGGTGATGGAAGTACTGGCTGATGGTGGTGTGCATGCAGGTGTGAGTGGAGACGTCACAGGGAGGGGGAGGGAGACGAGGAGGAGGGGGACACAGAGGTGGTAGTGACTGTTGCCATGGCTGCATCTGGATGTTGCTTGGGTGAATGCTTGTGGGATCTGTGGTGCTTATGTCTGGATGAGCTGCCCTTGGGTGTTGAGGTGTGTGCAGGCTGGTCTGATGGTGTGGATGGGATAGGCTGAGGAACAGGAGACTGGGAGACGGTGGAGGCAGTTAGAAGAGGGAGGCTGGAAACAGGGACAATGGCTGCCATCAGTGCTGAGGCCAGAGCATTGAACGATCGTTGATGGGCAGCCTGACCCGAATGAATGCCCTCCAGGTATGCATTGCTCCGATGCACCTCCCTCTCTACCCCCTGGATGGCATTCAAAAGGGTAGGCTGCCCAACAATGATGGTCTGTAGGAGGTCAATGACCTCCTCACTGAAGGCAGCAGGGGTAACTGGGTCAGGGCCTGAGGTGCCTGGGGCGAAGGAGATGCCTGCCTTCTTGGGCGAGCGGGCACGGAGCGAAGGCTGAGGGGCTGCTGGGAGGGCGGAGCTGGAGCGCTGGGTGGCGGCTGTACCTGTTGAGGCGGGGGGCACGGATGTTGCCGCCACCGCTAGGGAGCTCCCTTCCGAGGATGTGTCAGTGTCGCTGGTGTCACCACAGGTCCCCGTTGTGGAGCTCCCCTCGCCCTCCGTATCACTGGTGACCTCGGTGTCTGTAGCATGGCGCACCGGGGCCTTGTGAGTTGCAGCTCCCTCGTGCTCCGATGCCAATTCTCCTCCGCCTGATGATGCTAATGCACACATGCACAAGAAGATGAAGAAAAAGGGGGGGGGAGAAATAAAGACAGGTTGAGTGCATGCTTTATCAACACCGTTGTTGGAGAGGACAGACACAGGAGCCTCCAGCACTACGCCGCGCAATCGGGGTACACTACTCAGTACTTGTGACTAGGCCTACAGGTCTATGGACAACAAATGCACACATGGGTGATGCTGGACCATGGATTGCTGTACTTGGCACCCTACAGAGGTGGGAGGCGGGGGCACAGGGCCATGCCTAAAGGAGGGGACTACACTACAGAAAGCGCCCTGGCCTAATGTCACCCACAGCCCTCCTCCCCCACCCAGGCACCTCCACTGTGCGCAAAGATAGCAGAATGTGCTGATACTCACCCCCTTGTGTCTGCTGTGATGTCCTCACACGCCCATCCAAATCGGGGTAGGCCACCGCCAGGATCCGGGACATCAGGGGGGTCAAGGTACGACTGGCACCCCTCCTACGTTGGGAGGCCATCCCCAGCAGTGACTCGGCGGTCTTCCTGGTCCCGCGGCGGATGTCCTCCCACCTCTTTCGGCAGTGGGTGCCCCGTCTGTTGTGGACCCCCAGGGCCCGGACTTCCTTGCCGATGGCACGCCAAATGTCGACTTTCTGATGGGCACTGACCTATTTGACATGTACAGGGTGGTAAAAGAATTTTCAACATTTTTCTGCATGTTAGATGTGATTGCCCCCCCCTCCCCAACCCTGCCATGTGGCACATGCTCTCATCTGTCGTGCCTTGCACTCCTCATTCGCTCCCCACCCCACCATCTTACATCCACCATACACAACCCAGGCATAGCCCATTCAACGTGCACCCAGTGTACTTACCTGTTGGTCTGGAGGACCGTAGAGTAGCGCATACTGGGGCAGGACCCCATCCACAAGTTTCTCCAACTCTTCTGAAGTGAAGGCAGGGGCCCTTTCCCCAGTCGCAGCAGCCATTGTCTCTTCCAGACCGAGGTCACAGCAGCACTTGCAGTAGAGGTCCTCTCCTGTGGATGGTCAGGTCTCGAGTGATTAAGCAGATAGAAAAAGGCGGTCACGCCCGCGGTGGTGCGTACCGCCGCGGTGCGTACCGCGACCGCCGGCGCACATCGTCATTGGCTCCTGAGACCCATAGGGTGCAATGTTAACCAATGCGCCTTCGCACTGCGGTCTTCGACCGCCTACCGCCACGGTGTGCCACGCCAGCGCGTTGACCTCATATCCCACTGTCACACTTCTCAGGTCAGGCAGCCGCCATTACAAGGGCCCACATGGCTTAATTGCTACTGCGTCACACAGGCCTAGGCCTTGCATTGCCACTCATACAAGCCTTTCAATGCATAGCGATTTGTGTACTGTGCAAGCTGGGTGAACGTACCTGTGGGTTGCTTGACTCTGTGCTCCATGTTGTCCTTCCTAGGCACCGTCCGCTGGGACTTGCGAGGAGAAGGATGAATCCTCCCGTGTACCGACCGCTGGTGGACCTGTCGACAATGGAAGAACGACATATTATACTTCGATACCGACTTGACCGAGCCACTATACATGAACTGTGTGCCCATCTGGAGCCAGACCTGATGTCCCCCATCCGCCAACCCACAGGGATTCCCCCTCTGGTGCAGGTTCTGTCAGTACTCCATTTTTTGGCAAGTGGGTCTTTTCAGACAACAGTGGCCATGTCATCAGGGATGTCTCAGCCTATGTTTTCTAAGGTTTTGTCCAGAGTGTTGTCTGCCCTGATGAAATACATGCGGAGATACATTGTTTTCCCTGAGGAGGGTGATTTGGCCACTGTGAAGGGTGATTTCTATGCCCTTGGACATATCCCCAACATCATTGGTGCCATTGATGGGACCCATGTGGCTTTAGTACCCCCAAAAGACAATGAGCAGGTGTACAGAAATAGAAATAATTACCATTCGATGAATGTCCAGGTGGTCTGTTTGGCTGACCAGTACATCTCCCATCTAAATGCCAAGTTCCCTGGGTCAGTGCATGACGCGTATGTCATGCGAAATAGCAGCATCCCTTATGTGATGGAACAGCTACAGAGACACCGTGTGTGGCTTATAGGTGACTCTGGTTACCCCAACCTGCCTTGGCTATTGACCCCAGTGAGGAATCCCCGGACCAGGGCAGAGAAACGGCACAATGAGGCACATGGGCGAACTACGAGGATTATAGAACGGACCTTCGGGGTCCTGAAGGCCAGGTTTAGGTGCCTGCATATGACAGGTGGATCCCTAATGTACTCACCAAAGAAGATGTGTCATATCATCGTGGCCTGCTGTATGCTTCACAATCTTGCATTGCGACGCCAGGTGCCTTTCCTGCAGGAGGATGGTCCAGATGGTGGTGTTGTAGCAGCTGTGGAGCCTGTGGAGAGTGAAGAGGAGGAAGACGACGGGGACGACACGGACAACAAGGACACAGTTATACAACAGTATTTTCAGTAGCACACAGGTAAGAATCACCCACGCCATTTGACATTTACTTCTGCCCTCCTGCATCTCTACTTTCTGTGTTTCCCCCCAGTTCCTTTTAACTGATTTTTGACTTTCCCTTCCCTTCCCTTTTCAGAACTGTATGACCCACAGCGTGACTGCTGCTTTGTTTGCCCATGGACTAATGCTTATTGACATTGGTATGTTGTCATCACAATGTGACTGAACATTATTGCACCGTTATGTGTAATACATTTGTAAAGAATACAAGCAGACTCCTGATTTTTGAAGTGCAATTGGTGATTTATTTTAAGTGCTGCATATAGGTCCATGATAGTAAAACGGTGATGGGTGGGGGTGGAGTAATGTCCATGGCAGAGTCCAGTTCTCAGTCGCACAGGTGCATTGTCCATATGCCTGTGGAAGGATGGAGCAGGGGCAGTTCAAGGTTGGACAGGGTGACAATGTGGGACAGTGGGATGACATCAGGGGGTATCTTATGCTGGCGGGGGTCTTGGCATCCGACTCTGTCTTCTTGTGTGATCTCAGGTTCCGCTTGCGGGGTGGTTGATCTTCAGCAGGAGGTGGGGTTCTGGTGGCCTGTCATTGTGTGGGGGCCTCCTGTCCACTAGCGCCGGCGGAGGTGGTAGGCTGTTCGTGGTCCGGGCTAGTGACAGGGGCCCTTTGGGGTGCCACATGGTCCCGCAATGTGGTGACTATCTGGTTGAGGGCCAGGACGATGGTCCCCATTGCGGAACCGATGTTCCTGAGTTCGTCTCTGAACCCCATGTACCGTTCCTCCTGCTGTGCCTGGATCTCCTGTAACCTGGCCAGTACCGTCGCCATCGTCTCCTGGGAGTGGTGGTATGCTCCCATGATGGTGGTGAGGGCCTATTGGAGAGTGGGTTCCCTGGGCCGGTCCACCCCTCTCGCACAGCAGCCCTCCCAGTTCCCCTGTTTCCCCGGGCCTCTGTCCCCTGGACGGTGTGCCCACTACCACTGCCCCCAGGTCCCTGTTGTTATTGGGGTGGTGGGTCAGCCTGGGTGCCCTGTAGTGGCGGACACACCGCTGATTGACGCGTCCTGGAGACAGAGGCATGGGCCCGCTGGGTGGGAGCTGTGCTGGTATTCCCAGAGGGGGTTGGGTCTGCTGTGGCCTGTGTCTGTGTGTGGGGAACCGACTGTCCAGAGGTCCGCGATGGTCCGGGCTGGTCATCAGGTTCTAGGTCGACAGAGCTGCTGTCATCACTGGGGGCCTGTTCTGGGGGCGGGATGGACAAATTTGGACCCTCCTGGCCGGTGTGTTGGCGTTCGGGCCCTGCAGGGGTAAAAGAGTATGGTTATTGCTTCTGTGTGTGCCATGGCGTGCGATTTTTGGGTGCCCTTGTCCCCCAGTGTTGGCATTCCCTTGTGGGAGGAGTTGTGAGGGTGGTTTGTGGGGGGGGATGGGTATGTGCAGTGGTCATGCTTATGTGATGGGTGTCCATGGTTTCTGTTGGCATTCAGGGATTGGTGTTGTGTTGGGTGGGTTGTGCTGGTGAGACATTGGCAGGGAGGATGTGTGCTGGGGGGTTGGGGGTGAGGGTGGGGGTGTGGGTTGGCATGCTGGTGGTTGGGGGGGGTAAGGTAGTTGAGATTAGACTTACCAGAGTCCATTCCTCCGCCTACTCCAGCGAGGCCCTCAGGATGCAGGATGTTCAAGACCTCTTGCTCCCATGCTGTGAATTCGGGTGGAGTGGGTGGGGGTCCGCCGCCAGTCTTCTGCACAGCAATGTTGTGTCTTGACACCATCGACCGCACCTTCCCCCGTAGGTCGTTCCAGCGCTTTCGGATGTCTTCCCGGTTTCTGGGATGCTGTCCCACAGCGTTGACCCTGTCAACGATCCTTTGCCATAGCTCCGCCTTCCTGGCTATTGTGGTGTGCTGCACCTGTGTGCCGAATAGCTGGGGCTCTACCCTAATTATTTCCTCCACCATGACCCTGAGTTCTTGGTCCGAGAACCTGGGGTGTCTTTGGGGTGCCATGGGGTGGTGTGGGGTGGTGTTTGTGGTGATGAGTGTGGTGTGTGTGGTGGTGTGTGGTGTTTTGTGCGTGGATGTAGTGTGGGTGATGATGTTGTGTTCCTCTGTGTGTTGGGGTTTTCGATAGCTGTGCTCTCTCTCTCTCTCTCGCCTTCTCTCCGAATTTCTAGTAGTGGGGGTTTGTGGGTGATGTGGGTGTGTGTTTTATAGTTTATTGGATGTGTGGGAGTGGTGTTTGTATGTGTATCAGGTGTGTGTATTTCAAATTGTCCAATGTGGCTGTGTTTTGGAGCTGGGTGTGTATTTTGACCGCGGCGGTGTGTACCGCCAATGGAATACCGCGGTTAAATGACCGCCGCGTGGATTCGTGGGTCGTAATGGCATGGGTTTGTGTTGGCGTGACGGTGGAGGTTTGGTCATCTCCAGTTTATCGCTGACCGCTGATGAGGCGGCCTTCCGTGGATGTCGGGTTTTTGGCGGTTTGGCAGTTGTGGGTCAGAATGACCATGGCGGTTTACCGCGGCCGCGGCGGTAGAATGGCGGTCTTCTGACCGCGGTAAGAGCCTTTTACCGCCGAGGTCAGAATGACCCCTGAGTCATTGTGAGTATGAGTGAAGTAAAGTGAGTGAGAATGAGTGAGTGACTACATGTAAATGAGAGTAAATGAATAAAAACGAGTGTGAGTAATTATCAGTGAGTGTAATTGTGAGTGAGAATGAGCAAGTGCAACAGTGAATGTAAGGGACTGTTAGTATGTTGCGTTGTGTGGACCCACGGCGCTGCCTGGTCGTGCCACGGTGGGGGCAACAGTCCATTTTATGGGCCGGGGGCCTTGCCGTGCCCCTTCTTCCGGCCTCGCGCCATCCTCTCTGCTACGGTGGGGATGGGAGCCCAGAATTGGGCTTTGGTACTCGCCGTACGTTGTGCGTGGCACGCATATTAATACTGAAGGCCGCCAGGCCCCCCCTCGACCTTTCACTCACGTGGTGCCCACTACTTGGCTTTCTCCTTCTTCTCTTTCTTCAGATAGCCATTTTTTCCTGTTTCCCCCAGCATACGTTTCTCTTCCCTGCATGCATCTCCTTCCCTTCTTACAATTGTGCTTTTCCTATCTAGTCCTATTACCCCTTCCCTATCCAAGATGGCAATTTTTCATCTTCCTGTTTGTCACTTCCTGTCTAGGGGTATATCAGGGGATTGAATTCTCTTCTCTTTGCGTTGCAACACTGCTTCTGTGGTGGTCACGCTCCAGTTGGTCTTCTAATGGAATGCAGTTTTGGCTCCTGTTTTTTCCTGTTCTTCCTGTGTTTTTCTTAGCATCAAGATTCAGATTTTTCTTGTGTCCTCCTTACTTCCAGGGAGTTCCTGTCGGGGTTTTTCCTCTGGGACTCCTTCTGGAGGGCATGGACTGTAGTGGCGTATAACTGTCAACAGCACCGTGGCTACCGGAAGGGGTCACCCCTACCTCGGCCAGAGCCGGACCTGCAAGAATCGAGGCCGCATGCCGTCTCCCTCTGGCCTGGACGGTAAGCCAAAGACAAACCCTGACAAAGTAAATGTCAAATTATGAGTAAGACTAAGAGTGAATGTGAGTGTATTTCATAGATACTCGCAAACATTTTCCCAGGGGCCAAAATATTTGGTTTGTGATGTGCCGGTGGGCTGCATCAATGCCAGTGGGGTGTTGGTCGGGCGAAGGGGTTGAGGAGATTAGCGTTAAGCTAGGGGTAGGTGAAGTGAAAGGTAAAGACCTAGTGGTCGAATTGAACAATGGAAACCAGAAAACCTGGAATTGTTTTTACTTCCTCACTTTTCCTAATTGTGTGGTCCTAGGTAATTGCTTAATTTCACTTTCCCTCCTTTTACTTCATTATCACATATGAGGACCTCAAAATACATGAGTTCACTGTGTGAGCTGTATGTAACCTGCTCCTGTGTTTTATTTAATGAACTATAATGTTTTTCATATATAATTGGAACCCAGGTCATCCAAAAAGTGCACTTAACAACTAACATGGTTATTTAATTTACTATTGGTGTACTTATCAGGTTAGGGGAAGGATTAATGTTTCTAAATTCATGTTTGAAAACTATCACTTTGAAATGAATACTTCTCAATGCACTGATATAATAATTTGCACTTAGGTGAAAAGGTTCTGCATGTTAACTAAATACACTTTTTATATTTTGCAGCACCTGCAAGATGCCTTTAAAAATGAATGTGTTTCTAAAGTGAAGCTCAGGACTCCCTAGTTATGTCCTTTCTTTAACACCAGTTAACTTTGAAATAAATTATTTCTTCTCTATTTAATATAATTTCAGTAAACAGCTGCCCAGTGCTACTGTTGCCAGGGTGGCCACATGCGGCCCCCGGGCCGTACTTTGAGGATGCATGGTGTATTTGAATGAATGAGGGAAAATGAGTGAGTCAAAGTGAGAATAGGTGCGAGTGAGTGAGACCAAAGAACTGAGAGAAATTATGAGTGGGACATGTCGGAGAGATGGCATTAATGACAACAGACTGGCACAGGCATACCGCATGTCATTTTTGACATATGGGCATCCATGGCATATGAGGCGCACCCATGGCAAAATGCTGCCTTGTCCCAATTTAGGTAATTTTTGACATATATGGGCACCAAGAGCACATTTTGAAAAAACTGTCAACTTTTGAGGAGCATCAGATTTCATTGGCTTGGCACACCATGAGCAGCTTGAATAATGAGAACACTTTTTGAACCTTAAGAGCTGTTCTGCTTTCTCTTGTCCATGCAAAGCAGTGCAGTAACTTCACTTTCTTCACTGCGTTGCATGATTTATTTTTTTCAAACTGGGATATTGTATCTAAAACATACAGTTGTCTGTGTTGTGTGGTTATATTACTCATGAAGTTTTTATGGACCTTCAGCAATGTCAATTGCCATGGTGTAATCAAGGATAAGGTCCTGTGACATCACGTTCTGAAAAGAGGCAGATCATAGCTCATATGATGTCACTTCCTTTGATGTCATTAACGTCAAAGAGTAAATTATGTCACTTCTGCTTCCCCTGGCATTTTGGTAAATCGATATCCATGCTTATGTACTGTTCTGTCTATCAATACAGGGGAATCTGCAATGGGATTTCTACATGATCCATTAATTGTAAGTACTTCTCATAAGTTGTTTAAATATTTTAATGTATTTTATAAGTTGGTTGAAATGAATATGCAATGTCTAGTTTTTACCAGTTATCTGAGTGGGAAGAGATAAATGCATACATTCATATGTAGATAAAATAAATAAATAAATAAATACTACACCTGACCTGGGAACCCTGAGACACTAGTTTAGCTAGCTTTGATTTCCGCATAGCCATTGATGCAATGGGAGCATGAACTACAGAGGTCTCATTAAATTCCTTAAGGTGCTTGATACTTTTATGATCTGTTAGCTTGGCAACCTGTCAACACAGAGCAAGCGCTCTGGTAAGCTTGTGTAAAATAGATGTCATTGTCAATAACTCGTGTTGGGGACAGTGGGGCTAGTCACAACCAGGTAGACGAAAGTCTGGTGAAGTTTGAGCAGAATTGCAACAGAATTACTCTTATATCTAGGTGCGCATGGGTAAGAAATGCTTCTTTCACACCGCTAGCCTGTGGATGTAGATATTACTATAGGGTGGCGAGGGGCATTGTCAAAAGGAGTGTTCAGTAAGTATTGACAAACCCGTGTCTATTTTGTCCAGATAGAGTTTTCGCTTTTGCCAGTTACTTTTGCCAGACTACAATAGACTGTGCAATCCTTTGGGGAGAGGTGTCAGATCAGAGAGATTTGGCCAGGAGGGAATTTGATATAAAGTCTGCAGCAGGGATTTCATATAACTGCATGCTCAGGACTTCTTAATTCCTGCTGGAAGAGATTGAATCCTGATAAGATCTGATTAGCTATTGTTCTTGTAGTTTATGACTTAGAATTTGAATTGCTATACCCGAATGAGTATAGCAGTTCAAATCCTCTGAGAACAAGCAGTTTTCTAGCACATGCTTTACTCTTTGAACTAGATACAGCAGTTTTAATTTAAGTAAATCTCAAGCATGAGTTTGAAGATCCCAGACACAACCCCACAGCTTGTATGCCACTGGATAAATGTATTCCAATCTACGTAAAGAGGGACATCTTTAGGATGAGTGCTGGCATTTTCTTGTCCTAACCATTTGGTGCCTGCTGCCTGATAAGGTGTAGCTGGAAGTTGGTTTTTGTGTTTTGCTCCCAGACTGTGAGACAAAGGAGGAATAGGTGTTGGCAGGATAGCCCATCTCTGACTTGATGGGGGAGATGCTATCACCTACCACACTTGTGCATCACAAAGCCACTGCCTGAGGAACACTCAAAAGTGGTTTGCCACTAGTCTTTTATGTCCTAGGCAAGCTGGGGCCATGGCATGAAGGCAGGAAATTCCAAGAATCTCTGGGTGTGGAAGCCTCCAGAATCTTCTCCTAGTTCAACACTGGAACCAGGTATAAATATTGGTCCCTCAGACCTAACTCTTCAGTATACCTCCAGTCCTGTGGAAGACTCAGAAGGACTGTTGTGCTACTCCACAAGAAGGACTGCTGCCATGCTGCACTTCTTCCCTGCTACCCTGCTGCATGAGTGAAGAGGACTAGACTTGCTTCTTGAACCCAGTACCACGATAGTGGCTCCAAGGACTCCTTGGCTGGGCTCATGAGAGCCGCAGGGACAGAAAAGGCTCCAACCACCTTGAACCCAGCTCCTGGACTCAGTCTGCTGTGAGTCTTGCCTCCCATTGAAAATGGGCCTGAAGGTGCTCTGCCAGCCCAGCTGTGGTGCTGTGAGCAGAACCAAAGCATTTCAACACATCTCCTTGCAGCCTCGTCAGAACCACTGCTGCGAGGTGCATAATAGTTGAAGGACCTCGTATCACAGAACTGCAGCTTTCTTGGAACTGGTGCTGGGCAAAGCATCCTTAACGTAGGTCTTCGCAGCGCAAACGTCTTGTCAACAGCGTCCTCGACGATGACACAGGACTCTACATTGCACCCCAGCAGCTTCCTTAGAACAACTGCTGCACGACACATCCTAAATACAGGTTCTCACAATGCTCTGCAAATAGGATTTTATGTTTTTGGTTCAGCTGGTCTAACTTGGTCATTCTATCTGGTCCACACTCCATCATGGTCAGCCTGAACTTGTGACTTTGTTCCTGTCCATTTTAACCGGATAACTGCAACTGGCTCTTTGCTCTTCAGTATTTGAAATTGCATATCTCCGGTTCTACTGATTTGATTTTTATAATTTTGGTTGCAAATAATTTATTAAAATCTACTCAATTGTTCTAAATTGCTGTGGGATTTTTCTTGTGTTGAGTTTACCCTTTATTACTTTGTGAAATACTGCATAAATACTTAACACATTGTTCCTATGTGAAGCCTGACTGCTCAGTGCCAAGCTAGCAGAAGGCGAAGCACTGACTGATTTGGAGTTTGCTTGTGTTTCACCTTGAGAAGACTTGGGATTGCTGCTTGAGTAGGGTTTAACCCCCTCAACCAGTAATCAAATTTCCTACATTTGGGAATAAAAGTCCATAAACACCATCTATAGGATTTTGGTATATGGTACTCAGTTTCTGATTGTCACCATGTAGGAGGCTGGGCTGGCTTCTACTGGGCACCTTGTGGTACGTACACCTTGTGCCAGGTCCAGTTATCCCTTATTAGTAGAGTAGTAGTGTTATAGCAGCTTAGGCTGATAGAGGTAGCTATAGCAGAGCAGCTTAGGCTGAACTAGGAGACATGCAAAGCTCCTACTATCCCACTTATATCACTTAGCACTATATCATAAGAAAACACAATACTCAGAGTTACTAAAAATAAAGGTACTTTATTTTAGTGACAATATGCCAAAAGTATCTCAGAGGATATACTCCTTTAGGAGGTAAGTAATATACACAAAATATACACACACAAACCAAATCAGGTAAGTAAACAGTTGGAAAAGTAGTGCAAACACTGTAGAATAAAATAGAATGCAACAGGGAAGAACAGGCCTAGGGGCAACAAAAACCATATACTCCAAAAGTGGAATGCGAATCACAAATGGACCCCAGGCCTAGTGTAGTGTATAGAAGGTCGCTGGGAGTGTAAGAAAACACTAAGGGTGTCCAAGATACCCCACCCCAAGACCCTGAAAAGTAGGAGTAAAGTTACCCTACTACTCCAGAAAGACAGTAAAGTTGAGATAGGAGATTCTGCAAGAACAACAACTGACTGCAAAGCACTGAAGACGGATTCCTGGACCTGAGGACCTGTAAAGGGAGGGAACCAAGTCCAAGAGTCACACAAGTGTCCGGGGGGGCAGGAGCCCACTAAACCCCGGATGAAGGTGCAAAAGGGCTGCCTTGGGGTGGAAGAAGCCGAAGATTCTGCAACAATGGAAGGTGCCAGGAACTTCTCCTTTGGTCAGAAGATGTCCCACGGCGTGTTGGAGGATGCAGAGTTGGTTCCACGCAGAAAGACCACAAACAATCCTTGCTAGCTGCAAGAGTCGCTGTTGAAGGTTTTGGGTGTTGCTTGGGCATAGGAAGGACCAGGAGGCCGCCCCTTGGAGGAGGAGACAGAGGAGGCGCTCAGCAACATGGAGAGCCCATGCAGAAGGAGACAGCACCCACAGAAGCACCAGATCAGGCGTTCAGAAGATCTAAGCATGACGGTCAACTCAGCACAACAAAAGAGGGTCCTACGAAGTCGGAGTCCAACTCAGCGAGTTGGGCAATCCAGGACAGACTTCTAGGGACCTGGGCTAGGCTGTGCACGAAGGAAGTATTGCAGAAGTGCACAGAAGCCCTAGCAGCTGCAGTTCATGCAGTACACAGGAATACTGTCTGGTGTGGGGAGGCAAGAACTTACCTCCACCAATTTTGGACAGAAGGGCCACTGGACTGTCGGGGACAATTGGACCCAGCTCCTGTGTTCCAGGGACCGCGCTCTTCAGGATGAGAGGGTACCCAGAGAACCGGTGATGCAGAGGTTTGGTGCCTGCATTGGCAGGGGGAAGATTCTGTTGACCCACAGGAGATTTCTTCTTGGCTTCCAGTGCAGGGTGAAGGCAGACAGGCCTCAGAGCATGCACCACCAGGAAACAGTTGAGAAAGATGGCAGGATGAGGCGCTACAATGTTGCTGGTAGTCTTCTTGCTACTTTGTTGCTGTTTTGCAGGCGTCCTGGTGCAGTCAGCCGTTGATCCTTGGCAGAAGTTGAAGAGGGAATTGCAGAGGAACTCTGGTGATCTCTTGCATTTGTTATCTGATGAGATACCCACAGGAGAGACCCTAAATAGCCCTCAGAGGAGGATTGGCTTCAGAGAAAGGTAAGCACCTATCAGGAGGGGTCTCTGACGTCACCTGCTGGCACTGGCCACTCAGAGCCGTCCATTGTGCCCTCACACCTCTGCATCCAAGATGGCAGAGGTCTGGGACACACTGGAGGAGCTCTGGGCACCTCCCCTGGGAGGTGCTGGTCAGGGGAGTGGTCACTCCCCTTTCCTTTGTCCAGTTCTGTGCCAGAGCAGGGCTGGGGGGATCCCTGAACCGGTGTAGACTGGCTTATGCAAGGAGGGCACCTTCTGTGCCCTTCAAAGCATTTCCAGAAGCCAGGAGAGACTACTGCTCTCAGGCCCTTCACCCCTATTTCCAAAGGGAGAGGGTGTAACACCCTCTCTCAGAGGAAATCCTTTGTTCTGCCTTCCTGGGACCAGGCTGCCCAGGCCCCGGGGGGGAGAAACCTGTCTGAGGGTTGGCAACAGCGGTAGCTGCAGACAGAACCCCTGAAAGTTAGTTTGGCAGTCTATGCTGGAGACCCGGGATGCATGGAATTGTCACCCTAATACCAAGAATGGTATTGGGGTGACAATTCCACGGTCCTAGACATGTTACATGGCCATGTTCGGAGTTACCATGGTGATGCTACATATAGGTATTGGCCTATAAGTAGTGCACACGTGTAATGGTGTCCCCGCACTCACAAAGTCTGGGGAAATTGCCCTGAACACAGTTGGGTCACATTGGCTAGTGCCAGGGTGCCCTCACACTAAGTAACTTTGCACCTAACCTTTACTAAGTGAAGGTTAGACATCTAGGTGACTTATAAGTTACTTAAGTGCAGTGTAAAATGGCTGTGAAATAACGTGGATGTTATTTCACTCAGGCTGCAGTGGCAGTCCTGTGTAAGAATTGTCTGAGCTCCCTATGGGTGGCAAAAGAAATGCTGCAGCCCATAGGGATCTCCTGGAACCCCAATACCCTGGGTACCTAGGTACCATATACTAGGGAATTTTAAGGGTGTTCCAGTGTGCCAATCAGAATTGGTAAAATTAGTCACTAGCCTGCAGTGACAATTTTAAAAGCAGAGAGAGCATAAGCACTGAGGTTCTGGTTAGCAGAGCCTCAGTGATACAGTTAGGCACCACAAAGGGAAAACCTACAGGCCACAAACTTATGAGCACTGGGGTCCTGGCTAGCAGGATCCCAGTAACACATATCAAACATACTGACAACATAGGGCCTTCACTATGAGCACTGGGCCCTGGCTAGCAGGATTCCAGTGAGACAGTAAAAACACCCTGACATATACTCACAAACAGGCCAAAAGTGGGGGTTACAAGGCTAGAAAGAGGCTACCTTCCTACACACCACCAGTGGTAAAGCCTAACAACACAGGAGCTTTGAAAGACCTAAGGAAATGATTGGAGGGTTCACTAGCCCCACAAATAATAAACACAACCTTCCTTGCATTTGCAACTGCTTAACACTGGTTGTAGATGTTTTAGTTTCCATAATAGCTCTCCACTGTCTGATTCTGCATCAGCTAATTGAACCTGTGGTGTACATATTGGACAGAGCTTCAATAAAGCCACCTTTGGAAAGAACTGAGCTCCAGAAAAACAACTATGTGGGAAGGCAACCTTTCCCATTTTTAAACCATTAATGATAGGATAACAGTGACTTTCACTGACTTCAGTAATGAGTCACTTCAATTTGCTTTTATTTTTAGTACATCAGATAAGCTTTTTTAAGTTTTGCTTCCTCCATTTTCTATGACAATTATTTGACTGTTACAGGAGTGTAATGGACACCCCATGGCCCCTGTGGTGTGAGGAGGGACCCAGACTTTTCTACATGAAGGGCCCCCCTTCAGCATGTCTCTGCAGCATGTCTCTAAAGCAGCTGTAGTGTGCCTCATGCTCTGAGCTGATGTAGGAAAGTACCATCTTGCCTGGCATGTTACCCACATTTTTACTTGTGTGTCAGGTTGTTTTTGCCTGTCTCACTGGGATCCTGCTAGCCAGGACCCCAGTGCTCATGGTTTGTGGCCTAAATATGTTCCCTGTGTGGTGCCTAACTGTGTCACTGAGACTCTGCTAACCAGAATCTCAGTGCTTATGCTCTCTCTGCTTTTAAAATTGTCACTGCAGGCTAGTGACCATTTTTACCAATTCTGATTGACACACTGGAACACCCTTAAAATTCCCTAGTATATGGTACCTAGGTACCCAGGGTATTGGGGTTCCAGGAGATCCGTATGGGCTGCAGCATTTCTTTTGCCACCCATATGGAGCTCAGACAATTCTTACACAGGGCTGCCACTGCAGCCTGAGTGAAATAACGTCCAGGTTATTTCACAGCCATTTTACACTGCACTTAAGTAACTTATAAGTCACCTATATGTCTAACACTCACTTGGTGAAGGTTAGGTGCAAAGTTACTAGGGATGAGGGCACCCTGGCACTAGGGCAATTTCCCCAGACTTTGTGAGTGCAGGGACACCATTACATGCGTGCACTACATATAGGTCAATACCTATATGTAGCTTTACAATGGTAACTCCAAATATGGCCATGTAACATGTCTAAGATCATGGAATTGTCTCCCCATGCCAAATATGGTATTGGGGTGCCAATCCCATGCATCCCCGGTGCGCCAGCATGGAGCCCGGGTACTGCCAAACTAGCTCTCTGGGGTTTTCACTGCAGCTACCGCTGCAGCCAACCCACAGACAGGCTTTTGCCCTCCTGGGGTCTTCCAGCAGGCAGGTCGCTCCTCGCGCCGCCGCCCCGCGCCGCCTCCACTTTGCTGGTTTGTAGCTTTTTGTTTATTTCTTAGCCTCCTGGGCTCAGTCCGTTTTCTCTTTTTGCCAAAACCCTGCCGCTGCGTCCCCGCGACCCCTCCCCCCTTCTCTTCTCCTTCGCTTTTCCCGTTGCTGCTGATCACTGCGGCCCCACCCCGCCTTCCCATTTGCCCAGCCCTCCCTCCTCCCAGCTGACACTCCCTCCCACCTTCCCTCTTATGGCAGCTGGGGTACGTTAACAGGAGCGACCCTTGACTCTGCTTCCAGCAGGCAGGTCGCTCTTCGCCCCGCCACACCGCGCCGCCTCCACTTTGCTTGTTTGTAGCTTTTTGTTTATTTCTTAGCCTCCTGGGCTCCGTACATTTTCTCTTCTTGGCAAACCCTGCCGCTGCGTCCCGGTGGCCCCTTCCCCCCTCCTCTTCTCCTTTGCTTTTCCCGCCACCGCTGATTTCTGCTGCCCCACCCCCACCTTCCCATTCGCCCAGCCCTCCCTCCTCCCAGCTAACACTCCCTACCCCCTCCCCTCTTATGGCAGCCGTGGCGCGGTAACAGGAGCGACCCTTGACCCTGCTTCCACCAGGCAGGTCGCACCTCGCGCCGCCGCCACAGCCACCTCCACTTTGCTGGTTTATTGCTTTTTTTTCATTTCTTAGCCTCCTGGGCTCCGTCCGTTTTCTCTTTATGCCAAAACCCTGCCGCTGCTTCCCCACGGCCCCTCCCCATCCTCTTCTCCTTCATTTTTCCCACCGCCGCTGATCCCGACGGTCCCACCCCCCCTGCCTTCCCATTCGCCCAGCCCTCCCTCCTCCCAGCTGACACCCTTCCACCTCCCCTCTTATGGCAGCTGGGGTACGTTAACAGGAGCGACCCTTGACTCTGCTTCCAGCAGGCAGGTCGCTCTTCGCCCCGCCACCCCGCGCCGCCTCCACTTTGCTTGTTTGTAGCTTTTTGTTTATTTCTTAGCCTCCTGGGCTCCGTACATTTTCTCTTCTTGGCAAACCCTGCCGCTGCGTCCCGGTGGCCCCTTCCCCCCTCCTCTTCTCCTTTGCTTTTCCCGCCACCGCTGATTTCTGCTGCCCCACCCCCACCTTCCCATTCGCCCAGCCCTCCCTCCTCCCAGCTAACACTCCCTACCCCCTCCCCTCTTATGGCAGCCGTGGCGCGGTAACAGGAGCGACCCTTGACCCTGCTTCCACCAGGCAGGTCGCACCTCGCGCCGGCGCCACCTCCACTTTGCTGGTTTATTGCTTTTTGTTCATTTCTTAGCCTCCTGGGCTCCGTCCGTTTTCTCTTTATGCCAAAACCCTGCCGCTGCTTCCCCACGGCCCCTCCCCATCCTCTTCTCCTTCATTTTTCCCACCGCCGCTGATCCCGACGGTCCCACCCCCCCTGCCTTCCCATTCGCCCAGCCCTCCCTCCTCCCAGCTGACACCCTTCCACCTCCCCTCTTATGGCAGCCGCGGTGCGGACATACTGCTGGTGTGCCGAAGGCGCACCAAAGGCAAGCCCGTCTGCACCCGTCCGCGCCTGGACCGCGTCCATTGCCACTCCCCCTGGCCCGCAAGGTCCCCACACCACTATACTGCCGGTGATCTCCACGCCCCCAATGCAGGACGCCCCTCCACCTGCTTCCTGTCCTCCCCAAAGAACACCAAGGGACCTTTCTCCTGTCAAGCCTGCCACTTCACCTGCACCCTAAAGCACCACAACAGACCTGCTGACAACCACCTCAGCTGCATCCTACTCAACACCCATTCCATCCACAAACACACATTTGAACTCTGGGCCCTGTTACCTCAACCTCACCGGACATCGCCTTCCTTACCGAAACCTGGACACACTCGGCCTCAGAACCCAACAGAGCCATAGCCATCCCTGAAGGCTACAAAATCACCAGAAGAGACAGCACCAACAAACCAGGAGGAGGAATCGCCATGGTCCACAAAAGCACCATTAGAGTCTCGACCAGCACCCATGACACCCTCAACCTCGCCGAGCACCTCCACTTCAGAATCCACATCAACACCAACACCACCCTCAAAGGAACTCTGATCTCTAGACCCCCACGCCCCTGCTCTAATTTCTGTGAAGTCATCTCAGACATTGTCAGTACCAACGCCCTCGACTCCACAGAGTACATCCTCCTCGGCGATCTGAACTTTCACCTAGAAAACAACAACAACACCAACACCACCAACCTGCTGGACAACCTCGACAATCTCAGCCTCAGCCAACTTGTAAGCTCACCCACCCAATCTGCAGGCCACACACTCGACCCCGTCTTCTCAACCAGCAACCACATCTATATCAGCCACACCACCGAACGCAGCTGGACAGACCACCGCTGCATCCACTTCTCCTACCAGAAGCCAGTCACCCACCACCACCGCACACAACCCCCCCGACGCAACTGGGGAAAAATATCAATGGATCAACTGATTTCCACACTCAGGACCCACCCCCCGAGACCACGGACCCCAACACAGCCACCTCCAACCTGAATCACTGGATAGAGGACTGCGCCAACACCCTCGCTTCGCTCAAAATAAACCCTAACACCCCCCACAGAATCAAGGCCAGATGGTTCACCCCAGACCCACAGGAATCCAAATGGCTATGCCGCAGAATGGAAAAAAACCTGGCACCACGAACCTACCAACTCCAACCACATTGCATTCAAGGATGACATACGCAAACATCACCAACTGATCCGCACCACCAAAAGGACCCACTTCAAAAACCGCATTGACACCAGCGCTCACAACAGTAAAGAGCTCTTCGGCATCATCATTAGCTCTCCGCTCCCAAGACTTGCTCCAACGAACCCCTGCCATCACAGGAGTTCTGCAACTCACTTGCAACCCACTTCCATCGAAAGATAGAAGAAATCCACAACAGCTTCAACCCCCATGCCCACCAGCTGACTACAAACACCCACGAGCCCAATCCTCCAAGCAACACCCACCTCCTCCACACCTGGACCCCTATCAACATAGAAGACACCGCCAACACCATGGCCTTCATCCACTCCAGATCACCATCGGACCCCTGCCCACACCATATCTTCAATAATGCCAACATCATCATTGCTCCCCACCTCTGCAGCACCATCAACAGCATCATCAAGTCAGCCACCTTCCCAGAAAGCTGGAAGCACGCAGAAGTCAACGCCCTGCTGAAAAAACCCAAGGAAGCCCCAGACGACCCAAAGAACTACCAACCAATCTCCCTACTCCCATTCCCAGCCAAAGTAATCGAAAAAATCGTGAACAGCCAACTATCCCGATTCCTGGAAGACAGCAAGGCACTCAACACCTCCCAATCCGGAATCCGCAAACACCACAGCACCGAGACCGCACTCATCGCTGCAACAGATGACATCAGGACCATGCTAGACGAAGGAGAAACAGCAGCACTCATCCTCGTGGACCTCTCCGCTGCCTTCGACACGGTTTGTCATCACACTCTCCGCACACGCCTCCATAATGCCGGAATCCGCGATAAAGCACTAGACAGGATCTCATCATTTCTTTCAGGCAGAACCCAGAGAGTCCGCCTTCCACCGTTCATATCAGAAGCCTCCAGCATCATCTGTGGCGTCTCCCAAGGCTCATCTCACACTCTTCAATGTGTACATGGCCCCACTCGCCAACATTCCACGAACACACCACATCAACATAATTTCCTAAGCAGACGACACTCAGCTAATCCTCTCCCTCACAAAAGACCCTACAGCTGCAAAAAGAACCTCTACAGCGGACTCCAAGCCATCACCAGCTGGATGGAAGCAAGCTGCCTCAAATTAAACACAGACAAGACAGAGATCCTTATCTTCTGAGCCAACCCTCAGCATGGAACGACTCCTGGTGGCCCACCTCCCTAGGATCCGCACCACCCACACACGTAACCTGGGATTCATCTTAGATTCCACACTCAGCATGACTCAGCAGGTCAACGCCATCTCCTCTTCTTGCTACAACACCCTCTGTATGCTCCGAAAAATCTTCAAGTGGATTCCCGTCTAAACCAGGAAAACTGTCACCCACACCCTGGTCAGCAGCCGACTGGACTACGGAAACGCCCTATATGCAGGAACAACAACCAAACTCCAAACAAAGCTGCAAAGAATCCAGAACGCATCCGCCCGACTCATTCTGGATGTCCCACGCTGCCACCACATCACCCCCCACCTCAGAGACTTACACTGGCTACCAATACCAGAGAGGATCACCTTCAAACTCCTCATCCATGCACACAAGGCCCTCCACAACACAGGCCCAACCTACCTCAATGAAAGACTCACCTTCCACACCCGCAACCTTCACTCTGCCAGCCTCGCCCTCCCCTCCGTTCCCTGCATCCGCCGCACCACCGCCGGAGGAAGATCCTTCTCCCACCTGGCCGCCAAGACCTGGAACTCCCTACCGCTCCACCTTCGCCAGACCCAAGACCTCTTAACTTTCAGGAAACACCTAAAGACATGGCTTTACGATCAGTAGCTTCCCCCCCCCCAGCAACCTTGAGACCCTAATGAGTGATTAGGGTGCTTTATAAATCTTATGATTGATGTTTGATTGATTGATTCAGCATCCCAGTCCCAGGAAGGCAGAACAAAGGATTTCCTCTGAGAGAGGGTGTTACACCCTCTCCCTTTGGAAATAGGTGTTAAGGGCTGGGGTGGAGTAGCCTCCCCAGCCTCAGAAATGCTTTGAAGGGCACAGATGGTGCCCTCCTTGCATAAGCCAATCTACACCGGTTCAGTGACCACTCCCCTGTCCATCACCACCCCAGGGGTGGTGCCCAGAGCTCCTCCGGTGTGTCCCAGACCCCTGCCACCTTGAATGCAAGGTGTTGGGGCACAGTGGAGGCCTCTGAGTGGCCAGTGCCAGCAGGTGATGTCAGAGACCCCTCAATAGGTGAGTTCCTGGTTAGGTGGCCAATCCTCCTCTGAGGGCTATTTAGGGTCTCTCCTGTGGGTTTCTCATCAGATAACGAATGCAAGAGCTCACCAGAGTTCTCTGCATCTCCCTCTTCAACCGCTGACTGCTCCAGGATGCCTGCAAAACTGCAACAAAGTAGCAAGAAGACTACCAGCAACATTGTAGCACCTAATCCTGAAAGCTTTCTCGACTATTTCCTGGTGGTGCATGCTCTGAGGGCTGTCTGCCTTCACCCTGCACTGGAAGCCAAGAAGAAATCTCTCATCGGTTGACGGATTCTTCCTCCTGCTAATGCAGGCACCAAACCTCTGCTTCACCAGTCCTCTGGGTCCCCTCTGATCTTGACGAGCGTGGTCCCTGGAACACAGGAGCTGGATCCAAGTGATCCCAACAGTCCAGTGGTCTATCTGTCCAAATTTGGTGGAGGTAAGTCCTTGCCTCCCCAGGCCAGATAGTAATCCTGTGTACTGATTGAACTGCAGCTGCTAGGGCTTCTGTGCACTTTTTCAAGGAATCCTTAGTGCACAGCATAGCCCAGGTCCCCAGCACTCCGTCCTGCATTGCTCAACTTGCTGAGTTGACCACCGGCTTCGTGGGACCCTCTTTTGTAGTGTTGAGATGACCACCGTGCTCAGATTTCTTGAATGCCTGTTCAAGTGCTTTTGCTGGTGCTGCCTGCTTCTGCATGAGCTCTCTGTGCTGCTGAGCACGCCCTCTGTGTCCTCCTCCAAGGGGCGACCTCCTGGTCCTTTTTGGGCCCAGGCAGCACCCATTTACTTCAACCATGACCTTTGCAGCTAGCAAGGCTTGCTTGCAGCCTTTCTGTGTGGAAACAACTCTGCATCCTCCAGCACGCAGTGGGACATCTCCTGTGCAAAGGAGAAGTTCTTAGCATCTTCTGGTGTTGCAGAATCATCAGCTTCTTCCACCTGGTGGCAGCCATTTTGCACCTTCATCCGTGGTTTAGTGGGCTCCTGCCCCCCTGGACACTTTCGTTACTCTTGGACTTGGTTCCCTTTCTTTACAGGTCCTCAGGTCCAGGAATCCGTCTTCAGTGCTTTGCAGTCAGTTGTTGTCTTGCAGAATCCCCTATCACGACTTTAGTGTGTTCCTGGGGTAGTAGGGTAACTTTACTCCTACTTTTCAGGGTCTTAGGGTGGGGTATCTTGGACACCCTTATTGTTTTCTAACAGTCCCAGCAACCCTCTACACACTACACTAGGCCTGGGGTCCCTAAGTGGTTCGCATTCCACTTTCTTAGTATATGGTTTGTGTTGCCCCTAGGCCTATTGCATCATATTGTATTCTGTAGTGTTTGCACTACTTTTCTTACTGTTTACTTACCTGATTTTGGTTTGTATGTATATTTTGTGTATTTTACTTACCTCCTAAGGGAGTATATCTCTGAGATATTTCTGACACATTGTCACTAAAATAAAGTACCTTTATTTTTAGTAACTGAGTATTGTGATTCTCATGATATAGTGCTATATGATAGAACTGGCATAGTAGGAGTTTTGCATGTCTCCTAGTTCAGCCTAAGCTGCTCTGCCATAGCTACCTCTATCAGCCTAAGGTTCTAGAACACTACTAATCTAATAAAGGATAATTGGACCTGGCACAAGGTGTAAGTACCATCAGGTACCCACTATAAGCCAGGCCAGCCTTCAACAGCTGACACTGTGCAGACCCAGGACTGAAAAGAAACAACATTGCTTATTTGTTTCTCTTCAGTCCTAGCCTGCCAGTCACCTTACATGAGCAAGTGGGGTCATATGAAAGAGAGAATCCTTGACAGAGCACTGATTGTCTTAGACAGGAAAAGGCAGCAGAGAAATGACTAGAGCAGAGGTAGAGTTGCCATCTTTCCCAGAGGAAAATATCAGCGCTCTTGTTTTAAGATGCTGCAAGGCCTGCACATGATTCTTAAGTAGAACTTGCTATAAAATAGTCTGTATTTTTTTAAATCAAAGTAGTCAAAAAAAAGGACTGGATTCGTGTTGTATAAAAATATTCAGTGAAATCAATATTTAAATAACAATATTCAGTTGTGGTATTGTAAAGCAGAGATCTCAGCCGCTCTCTAGTAAGACGTATCTTTTTTGGCAACCTTGTTTTGTTATTTTTCTTTTCCTGTTATAGGCAGGACTACAAGTACCAGATTTCAATGTATCAACTACTCATACCTGAAATGGAAAAATGTGAGGTCACTGTGCAAGGTATAATGAACAATGTCTTGTATACCTTTACATTATGGAAGCCTTTTACTTCATTGTTTCCACAAAGTACGTTTGCATTTTCATACTGAAATAACAGAAATGTTCAGCAGCATTGCAATATTCGTTTTCATAGGTTTCCAAACTAAAATCCTTCTCTCAAGTGTAACAAGGCAGTCTGCGATGCCAAAGCAGTGTCTATTGCCTTGCAAAGAATATGAACAAGACCATGGTTTTATTGGGCAGATGATGATAGTGCTAGGCGGCTGTAAGGGAATTGTTGCTGAAAGAGGAGTCATGATATTCTGAGAGTTATGAATGCAGTCAATTTGTATTGCTAGGTACAATACCTAACACAGTTAGGCTAAACTGCCTGCAAACATTCCTCAGAGAAAAGTTCTGCTATTTCAAACAACGTTTTCCCTAACATGTCACTTATAGTATCACATGTGAAGACAAGGCCTGGGCGGAATTATTAATTACACCACAAAATCAGAGGCATTATTGTAATTTCATGTTACGTTTGTAACATGGAATTACTAATAAATTCTGCCATTCTGGTGGCAGAATTAATCTGCAGTGTTTGGTTTTTAAACAGGGATGGAAAAGGGAGCAGACCCACTTTGTTTAAAAACCACGCAGATTCAAAGTTTAATATTCACTGATTTTTAAACATAACAGTGCAGCTCCCTCTTCTGGCCCTGTTTAGTTACCCCTGTATGCAGTGATTACTGCAATGTATACCACTCAGCGCCCTAAAGCACTCTGCAGTAACCATTGCAGAGTATGTAAGGGTGCTATGGATATGCACTGCTGTGCATTTGGTATTTGTCAGTACTACTTTTTAGCACAAAATGCATCCACTTCTGGATACAAAGGTGTATTTTCCGCTAGACAAATAGCACCAAATGCCTACTCTGCCCAGTCGTGGAATTCTGCAGAAACTTGTGGAATTTTAATGGAATTCCATGGAATTATGCGGAATCAACTTCTGCCAATTCGGGCCAACACTAGTGAAGACTGAAAATGTCATACCTTAGCTTTTGCAGACAATGAAATGTCACACATAAACAGACTTAAATCTTGGTAGCCCTGTTTCACATAATTAAATGTAGGCATGGTGTCCCCTGCATATACTAAAAACCTATAGGACGAAGTTCTGAAAGAACATGATTTATTGAAATTTAAGCAGATGCTTTGAAAAATTAACAGCATGTCTTACACTGAATGTGAACCCATCAACACCCAATTTAAATTTGTTAACAGGGCCATTGGGATTATGTAGCATGAAAGGACTAAGGCCCTCATTACAACCCTGGTGGTAAATCCCACTTACCGCCGTGCAGAAAACCGCCAACATACCGCTGCAGTGTCAGAATTCCGCTACAGGCATTACGACCCACAGCCCGGAATCCGCCACAATACAGACACCCACACAAGTCCGCCACACCAAAGGTCAGTGATAAACTGGCGATAACAAAACTAACACCGTCACGCCAACAAGAATACGCCCACACTATCACGACCCATGAATCAACGCGGCGGTCTTTCAACCGCGGTAATCCATTGGCGGTACACACCGCCACGCTCAAAATACACACACATATGTACAAAACACAACCACGTTGGCCAATTCGAAATACACACACCTGATAAACATAAACACACCACACCCACACACCCACAACACTATAAAACACACACCCTCATTACCCACAAGCCCTTACTACCAGAAATTTGAAAGCAGGCCAGAGAGAGACGCTACCTAAAACAACACCATCATTCACAGACACACAACACCATCACTTACACAACATCCACGCACCTCAAACAAAACACACCAACACACACCCTCACACATCACAACAGACACCACCTCACACATCATCCATACCACATCATGGCACCTCAACGACACCCCAGGTTTTCTCAGTTGGAGCTCAGGGTCACAGTGGAGGAAATCGTCTGGGTAGAGCCACAGCTATTCGGATCACAGGTGCAGCAGACGTCCATTGCAAGGAAGATTGAGCTATGGCGCAGAATTGTCGACAGGGTCAACACAGTGAGACAGCATCCAAGAACACGGGATGACATCAGAAAGAGGTGGAATGACCTAAGGGGGAGGTTCGATCCGTGGTCTCCAGACACCAGATTTCTGTACAGAGGACTGGTGGTGGACCCCTACCTCCTCCCCCACAACTAACAACATGGGAGGAGCAAGTCTTGGCAATACTGCATCCTGAGGGCCTCGCAGGAGTAGCAGGAGGACTGGACTCTGGTAAGTCAAATCTTTACTACCTTAACGCCCCCACCCCACCTGCATGCCATCACATACTCCCACCCTTACCCTCACACCCATCACTCCAACAACCCACAGATACCCCACGAACACAACCCACACATCCCAAAACCAATCCCTGCATGTAACACCAATGCATGGACACCCATCACCCAAGCATGTCCAGTACAGAGACTCACTCATGCCCCAAAATCACCAATCACACAAGGACCAAGCCAATTATGCAAGCACTGGAGTAGAGGGTCAACCACCCATTGCACACGATGGCACACACAGATACAATAATTATGCATTTACACCCCAACAGGACCCCTACCCAACGTCACAGGACAGGAGGTGCCAGACATATCCAGTCCCCCCACAGAAGAGGCCCACAGTGATGACAGCAGCTCTGCATGCCTGGATCAAGATAACCAGCCTGGCCCATCTGGGACCTTGGGTCAGGTAGTTCCCCTGACATTGTCACAAGCCACCACAGAGCCTCCCCCCTCAGGACACACCAGCACAGCACCCACTCAGCGGGCCTATCCCTCTGTCCCCAGGACACGTCAATCAGCAGTGTGTCCACCACTACAAACCCACCAACCCAAGAAAATCAGGGACGTGGGGGCAGTGGCAGTGGGCACACGGTTCAGGGGACAGAGGCACAGGATAACAGGGAAACTGGGAGGACTGCTGTGTGAATGGGGGAGGACAGGCCCAGGAAACGGACACTCCACGAGGCACTCACCAACATCATGGGAGCTTACTATCATTCCCAGGAGACAATGGCAACGGTACTGGCCAAGTTTCAGGAGACCCAGCAGTTGCAGGAGGAACACTACCGTGGGATCAGGGAGGACTTGAAGTCCATTAACACCACCCTGGTCACCATTGCAGGGGTGCCGGCAGACCTTCCCAACACCAGGAGGGACACATTGGCACAACAAGGAGCCCGAAACTAGCCTGGACGATGAACAGCCCTCCACCTCTGCCAGTGCTAGTGGACAGGAGGCACCACCACAGGAACAACAGGACACCAGCACCCCACCCCCGGCAGATGGAGAACCACCCCGCAAACGGTCTCTGAGATCCAGGAACAAGACAGAGAACATTGCCAAGACCCTGCCAGGAAATGAAACCCCCCTGAATGTCACCCTTCTGTCCCACTATGTCACCCTGTCCATCCTTCAACTGCCATTGCTCTACTTCCTATGTCCCTTTGGACAATGCACCTGTGAAACAAATAGACTCGACTCTGCCATGGACATTCCTCCACCATACCCCAGCCCATTTTACAACCCCCTCCACCTATTAGCTCAAGAATAAACACACCTCAATCAAAAAACAATCTGGAGTAAATCTGTGTTTTCACAAATGTGTAATTGCAATAACTATGGGATATAGCAATGTCAATGTACTTGTTCTATACCAATGTAACACAGCTGTAGGCCAGCAGTAAACATAGCAGAGGGCACAAAGTGGGACCAAGATCTGTGAAATGGAAAGTCAAAGTGACAAGTCAGGGTCCATACACTAAATGAAAATGAAAGACTTATGCTGGTTCCAACAATAGTATGAGAATTGGGAAGCAGTGACATCCTCTTACCTGTGTCTCACTGGAAGTATTGCATGATGATGTTGTTTCGGTTGTCGATATCCTCTTCTTCTGCCTCCTTTTCTTCACTGTCCACAGGCTCCACAGCTGCCACAAGACCACCATCTGGCCCATCCTCCTGCAGAAAAGGCACCAGGCTTCGCAAAGCCAGGTTGTGCAGCATACAGCAGGCCACGATTGTCTGGCACACCTTCTTTGGTGAGTAGTATAGGGAGCCACCTGTCAGATGGAGGCACCGGAATCTGTCCTTCAGGAGGCCGAAGGTGCGTTCGATCACCCTCCTAGTTCGCCCATGTGCCTCATTGTAGCGTTCCTCTGCCCTTTTCCTGGGATTCCTCACTGGGGTCAGTAGCCATGACAGGTTGGGATAACCAGAGTCACCTGCAAATGTCGAGGGGCAACTGTTAAACACACACTAACCCTTAGGGACAGCCCCATACCCAGACAGCAAATGAAACTGTATGGGGACTTTAGGCTCACCTGTTAGCCACACACGGTGCCTCTGTTGTTGCCCCATCACATAAGGGATGCTGCTATTCCTCAAAATGTAAGCATCATGGTCTGAGCCAGGATACTTGGCATTGACATGGGAGATGTACTGGTCTGCCAAACACACCATCTGCACATTCATAGAATGGTAGCTCTTCCGGTTTCCTTTACACCTGTTCATTCCTGCAGGGGGCCCAAATGCCACATGTGTACCATCAATGGCACCAATGATGTTGGGGATATGTCCCAGGGCATAAAACTCACCTTTCATGGTGGGCAAATCCTCCACCTGAGGGAACACGATCTAGCTGCGCATGCGTTTCAGCAGAGCAGACAACACTCTGGACAACACGTTAGAGAACATTGGCTGGGACATCCCTGATGCCATGGCCACTGTTGTTTGAAAAGACCCACTGGCCAGGAAATGGAATACAGACAGGACCTGCACTAGAGGGGGGATTTCTGTGGGATGGCGGATAGCTGATATCAGGTCAGGCTCCGACTGGGCACACAGTTCCTGGATTGTTGCACGATCAAGTCTGTATGTGACTAGGATGTGTCTCTCTTCCATTGTCGACAGGTCCACCAGGGGTCTGTACACCGGAGGATGCCGCTATCTTATCACTTGCCCCAGCGGACGTGCCCTATGGAGGAGAACAGCGAGCAGAGAGTCATCCAACACTGAGGTATCACAATGTGTTATCTGCAGAAATGTTATCAATCTGCAATGTGCCGGTATCTGTCTAGATTCCCGGCCTAGATAGGTGTGATGCAGTTAACATCCATCCCATTTGTCCTCCTGAAATGGTGACTGCCTGACCTGTAAGGTGGGACAAGGGGATATGAGGTAACTGCGCTGGCATTCTACACCGTCTCAGGTGGATGGTCGAAGACCGCGACACAATTCTGCATTGGTTAACATTGGGCCCTATGGGTCCTAGGAGCCAATGACGATGTACGCCAGCGGTGATGGTACGCACCGCTGCGGATTTGACCGCCATTTTCTGTCTGTTCACTCACTTAATACCTGACCTTCAACAGGAGAGGACCCACACGGCAAGTGCTGTTGTGACCAGTGTCTGAAAGCGACAATGGCTCACATGTCTGGGGAAAGGGCCCCTTCCTTCACTTCGGTGGAGTTGGAGAAACTAGTGGATGGGGACCTCCCCCAGTACACGCAACTGTACAGTCCTCCAGACAAACAGGTGAGTACACTATGAGCATGCTGCATGGGCAATGCCTGTTTTGAGTGGTGTGGATGGAAGATACATGGGGGGGTGCTGAGACCTGCATGTGCGGATGGGGACTGTGTGTGCATCAGGGCAACAGTGGGAACTGGGGGCAATGAGTATGATGGTCCGGATGTGTAAGTAATTTCCTTTCACTCTGTACCATTCCTGTAGGTCAGCGCCCACCAGAAGAAGGGTATTTGGCATGCCATCGCCAAGGACGTCCGGAACCCGGGGGTCTACCACAGACGGAGCACCCATAGCCGGAAAAGATGGGAGGACCTGCGCCGCTTGAGCAAGAAGACATCAGAGGCCCAGCTGGGGATGGCCTCCCAACGTGGGAGGGGTGCCCGTCGCACCATGACCCCCCTGATGGTCCGGATCCTGGCGGTGGCCTATCCGGAGTTGGATGGGCGCTTGAGGGCATCACAGCAGCCACAAGTGGGAGAGTCCACTCTCATTCAGCTGACTCTGTGCGCATTACGAGGTGTCTGGGTGGGGGAGGTGGGCAGTGGGATCCCCTAGGCCAGGGCGAACTTGGTAGGCTAGGTCCCTAGTGAGGCAGGCCATGTGGCACCCAAAACCTACCAGTGATAAGAGCCATCTACACCTAGTCAGGCTCCTGTGACTTCCAGGTGTGCAGCAATTGGTCTTAGTCCTCGTACCCCATGGTCAGCTGAAATTTCTAGGACCTGTCAGTGCATGGCATAGTGCAGAGGACTGCTCCCTGTGTGTTGTGTCCGCCAATGGTAGTGGTGTTGCATGCACTGAACATGTCTTCTGTCTTTCCCCCCCATTTGGTGGTCTCCCTGTTCTTGTATGCAATAGCATCATCAGGTGGAGGAGCATTGGCACTGGAGCAGGAGGTAGCAGCAACCCACTTGGCCCTGGAGGGCGAAACAACGGAGTCTGAAGCCACCAGTGGGACGGAGGGCGAGGGGAGATCCACTGCTGGGACAGGAGCAGACAGCAGTGACAGCAACTCCTCCTCTGATGGGAGCTCCCTTGCGGTGGCGGGCACCTCTGTGCCCACCGCATCAACAGGTACAGCCACCACCTCCTCTACCAGCACCGCCAGCAGTCCCTCAGCGTGTGTCCCGTGCCCGCTCACCCAGGAGTGTGAGCATCTCCTTCGCCCCAGGCACCTCAGGCCCTGCCCCAGTCAGCCCTGCTGCCCTCAGTGAGGAGGCTATTGACCTCCTGAGATCCCTCACTGTTGGGCAATCTACCATTGTGAATGCCATCCACGGTGTAGAGAGGCATTTGCACCAAACAAATGCATATCTGGAGGGCATTCATTCTGGGCAGGCACCACAACAGAGAGCATTTCAGGCTCTGGCCTCAGCACTGATGGCAGCCATTGTCCCTGTGTGCAGCCTCCCACCTCCAACTTCCTCCACCCAGACCCAATCCCCTGTACCTCAGCCTATCCCAAGCACACCATCGGACCAGCATGCACACTCATCAACACACAAGTGGCTCAGGCAAACATAAGCACCACACATCCCACAGGCACTCACACAAGCACCATCACCATGCAGACACAGCAACACCCACTGCCTCCACTGTGTCCCCCTCCTCCACGTCACCCTCCTCCCTCCCTGTCTCATCTCCACTCACACCTGCATGCACTACATCCTCAGCCACTGCCTCCATCACCAGCACGACCATCACCACACACCGCTCACATGCACTCACCACCCCCACTACCATTCACACATCCCCAGTGTCCTCTCCCAGTGTGTCAGTGTGCCCTCCTCCAAAAGTACACAAACGCAGGCACACACCCACCCAACAGCCATCCACCTCACAGCAGCCTCCGGCCCATGCACCTTCACCCAAATTCAGCAGACATACACCTCCTACAACTACTGCCTCTACCTCCACTCCCAAACCCCCTCCATCTTCCCATCCCAGTGTGTCTAAAAATCTCTTCCTGGCTAACTTTGACCTCTTCCCTACACCTCCCCCCGTCCTTCCCCTAGGGCCAAGCTTTCCAGGTCCCAGCCCAGCATCTCAGCCACCACATCCCCAGGCACAGTGGTGCCAGCAACTGCGGGCCATGGAGTGCGCCACCCATCAGGGCTGCCAGTGTGCCACGTAGCGAGGACAAGGACATTCCGTCACCTGCCAAGGTGAAAATGGTGCCCACATCCCGGAGGGAGAAGCCGAAAGTACCAGCCACCAAGGGCTCAGCAAAAACCAAAGGGGATAGTGGCAAGACAACTGCGGCACCCTCAAAGCTGGGGAAAGGCCAAAAGCAGAAGAGCAGGTCAGGAGAGGGCATGGTGGCACCGAATGAGGGACCAGTAACACACTTTCTGTCCACGACCCTGCCAACCTTTATGGCGGCGAACACCGCTAGCTGCCCTGCCACCACAACCGCCACCTGCACTGCCCCCCTTGCATGTCTACAGCCTCAACGACAGTCCCCAGCCTCTTCCCCAGTGGGCAGCTGTCCGAGGCTGCAGGAGACGTCCTGCTGTGTCCCTCAGCAGGTGCTGACCCATGCACCACCGCCAGAACCACCTCCAGCACCGCTGCAACAGACACCGCCGCAAGCACTGCCGCGACAGACACCGACGCAAGCACTGCCACCTGCCCTGCCCCCAGCACGTCTACAGCCTCAGCGACAGTTGCCAGCCTCTTCCTCAGTGGGCAGCCGTCCGAGGCTGCAGGAGACATCCTGCTGTGTCCCTCAGCAGGTGATGACCCATGCACCGCCGCCAGCACCGCCACAGCAGACACCGCTGCAAGCACCACCACGACAGACACCGCCATAAGCACTGCCACCGGCCCCGTGGCATCCTCGGACACAGGCACCACCGCTGACATGGCTACCATCCCCAGTGGTCAGTCGTCTGAGGCTGGAGAAGAGTTCCTGGACCCTGGGCAGCTTCCATGAGGCATTTCTTCCATCACTGTTTGCACCTGCAGGTGGAAGGCACAGCCGCAGCAGTGTGGGATATGTTGCTGCCTCCATGGTGTGCCATGCTACCTGAACCTCGCAAATCTCGTGGCACGCACACACAGGTGAGGGAATTGTATCAGCCACACTGCACGTGGAGCACTCTGGGCACCATGCCCCCTCCAGAACCAGTGGAAAGATACATCCACTACCTTAGTCCTTGGCAGGATGAAGCACTCTGGGCACCAGGCCCACTCCAGAACCAGTGGAGAGATACATCCACTACCTCAGTCCTTGGCAGGATGAAGCACTCTGGGCACCAGGCCCCCTCCAGAACCAGTGGAGAGATACATCCACTACGTCAGTCCTTGACAGGAAGAAGCACTCTGGCACCAGGCCCCCTCCAGAACCAGTGGAGAGATACATCCACTACCTCAGTCCTTGGCAGTATGAAGCACTCTGGGCACCAGACCCCCTCCAGAACCAGTGGAGTATCACATCCACTACCTCACTCCTTGGTAGGATGAAGCACTCTGGGCACCAGGCCCCCTCCAGAACCAGTGGAGACAGTTTTCCACTTGAGAGACTGTGGCTTTGCACTCCCCAGGATAAAGCAGTGGGTAAACAACCCACCTGAGAGACTTGAGAGACTGTGGCTTTGCACTCCCCAGGATAAAGCAGTGGGCAAACCACCCACTGGAGAGACTTGTGAGACTGTAGCTTTGCACTCCCCAGGATAAAGCAGTGGGAAAGCCACCCACTGTAGAGACTTGAGAGACTGTGGTGTTGCACTCCCCAGGATAAAGCAGTGGGCAAACCACCCACTGGAGAGACTTGAGAGACTGTGGCGTTGCACTCCCCAGGATAAAGCAGTGGGCAAACCACCCACTGGAGAGACTTGAGAGACTGTGGCTTTGCACTCCCCAGGATACAGCAATGGGCATGGAGCACCCTCGTGCAGCAGTGGTGTCATGCATTCATCAGGCTTAGGTGCCCCACTTACCCTCCCCCTGAGGTGCCTGTATATTTTCAATCTGATGCCCCAGCGGTGTTCTCTCCATTTCCAGTCTGGTATCATGTGTGGCCTCGCCCATGCATTTTGGGCCCAGTGGTCCACGGACAATGATCAGTACACTATCCGGACTTGTGTAGTTGGTGTACATATTTCTATATACTGAATTTGGAGTTTTGATTAATGGATTTTTAATGATTACAATCGTTACAATCATTCATTTCCTTTTGTCCTTGTGTTCTTCCAGGGGGTGGAGAGGGTGTATATGTAATGTTGCTGCATGTGTTTGTGTGTATGTTGTTGTGGGTGAGGGTGGGGGTGTTGCGTGTTGCGTGTGTTTCACTCTCTTTCCTCCCCCGTCCCCTGTGTTGTAGGTTCAGTACTCACCGTGGTCGCCGCCGCCATTCGTACTCCTGGTAGAAGAGGAGGTAAACCAATATTGGTAACACCTGAAGTTCAGGCTCGATTGCGTCCTGGTTCCTCGTTGGGTGTCGAGAGGTGAGTGTTTTCCCTTCTGTGTACTGTTTCCACCGTACTTGTTATAGCGTTGGTTCCGCCCTGCAAAAGGTGGCAGATAGGCCTCTTGTAATACAGTGGGCCGTACTTTGTATTCCACCTGCCTGTTGACAGTGTCCGCCGTGCTGTTTGTTTCTACCGCTGTGGCGGTCGGAGTGTTAAAGTGGCTGTCTATGTTGGCAGTTTCTGCCACGGTTGTAATCCCATTTTTTTTTTCGCCGGCCTGTTTGCGGTATTACCGCCGCTTTAACACCGACCGCCAGGGTTGTAATGAGGGCCTAAATCATGCAAAAGGGCTGAGTAAATTATGTAGCAAATTACGCTACGTAATGTGGCACATTTTGTGGTAATATTACTTCCTAATTTCAGCATTGTTAGAAATGGGGTCTTTGATTGGCAGTCAGGTTACCCCCTTTCCAAGCAAGGACCCTCACTCTAGTCAGGGTAAGTCACACACAATCCAAATTATCCTGTGCCCACCCTCTGGTAGCTTGGCACTGAGCAGTCAGGCTTAACTTAGAAGGCAATGTGTAAAGTATTTGTGCAATAAATCATACAATAACACAATATAGCACCACACAAATACACCACACAGTGTTTAGAAAAATATATAATATTTATCTAGATATTTGCAGGTCAAAACGATCAAAGAAGCAATAAATACATGTAGAGATATCACTGAAAAGTGATATAAAATGCCTTAAGTCTTTTAACAGCAAACAAAGTCTCTTTCAAGCACAAGGTACCTGGTTCGCGTGAAAAATCTCCACAAAGGGCCGCAGAGGAGGAGAAGCGTGGAAACAAAGGGGTGTGCGTCGATTTCTCAGGGCGCACACGGCGATGCGTTATTTAGGTTCCACGCAGGGACGGCTGTGCATTGATTTCCGGTGATCTGTCGTGGTTCCTCTTCAGGTTGCTGGGTTTTCAGACGCCCAGGGGTCTGTGCGTGGAATCTTGGGCTTGCGGAGTGAAGTCACAAGCGCTGCATCGATCCGGTGGGCGCTGCGTGCAATTATCTCCCACAGGGCAGGCGCTGCATCGATTTCTCCTTTGGAAGTGGATCTGCATTGTCCCAGGTCCGCTGTGCGTCGATCCGGTAAGCCGTGCATTGAAGTTCCAGTCGCAAAGCAGGCACCGTGTTGATCTTCTTCTTGCGAAGTCACGCTGCATCGCTCCGGTTCGGCGTGTGGTGAATTTCTCACCACGGGCAGGCTGTGCATCATTTTTAGCAAGCTGTGTGACAAATTTTCGCCGCACAAGGAGTCCAGTTGCAAGAGTGAACTTGTTTTGGTCCTGAGACTTCAGGAAACAGGAGGCAAGCTCTATACAAACCCTTGGAGAGCACTTCTTCACCACAGCCAGAGAGCAGCAAGGCAGCAGGGCAACAGCAAGGCAGAAGTCCTTCACAGAAAGCAGTCAGGTGAGTCCTTTGGGCAGCCAGGCAGTTCTTATTGGCAGGATGCAGGTTCTGGTTCCAGTTTTCTTCTCCAGGAAGTGTCTGAGTTGGAAGGGGCAGAGGCCCTGTTTATGTAACCAAATGTGCCTTTGAAGTGGGGGAGACATCAAAGAGTGGCTTAGAAGTGCACCAAGTCCCCTTTCAATTCAATCCTTTCTGACTGGGGTCTCAGTAGGGGATGTGGTAGTCCTTTGTGTGAGAGCAGGCCCTCCACCCTCCCAGCCCAGGAAGACCCATTCAAAATGCAGATGTATGCAAGTGAGGCTGAGTATCCTGTGTTTGGGGTGTGTCTGAGCGAATGCACAAGGAGATGTCAACTACACCCTGCCAGACGTGGATTGTAAGGCACAGAAAGATTTAAGTGCAGAGAAATGCTCACTTTCTAAAAGTGGCATTTCTAAAATGGTAATATTAAATCCAACTTCACCAGTCAGCAGGATTTTTATCACCAATCTGGCCATACTAAATATGACCTTCCTACTCCTTTCAGATCAGCAGCTACCACTCAATCCATGTATGAGGGCAGCCAGCCCCAATGTGAGCCTATGAAGGGAGCAGGCCTCACAGCAGTGTAAAATCGAATTAAGGAGTTTTACACTACCAGGACATGTAAACTACATAGGTACATGTCCTGCCTTTTGCCTACACAGCACCCTGCCCTATGGGTTACCTAAGGCATACCTTGGGGGTGTCTTATATGTAGAAAAAGTGGAGTTTTAGGCTTGGCAAGTACTTTTAAAAGCTAATTCCCATTGGCAGTGAAACTTCACACACAGGCCTTGCAATGCAAGTCAGAGACAAGGTTAAGGGGCTACTTAAGTGGTGGTACAATCAGTGCTGCAGGCCCACTAGCAACATTTAATCTACAGGCCCTGGGCACATATAGTGCACACTACAAGGGACTTATAAGTAAATTAAATAATCCAATTCCGTATGATCCAATGTTACCATGTTTAAAGGGAGAAAGCGTATGCACTTTAGCACTTGTTAGCAGTAGAAAAGTGTGCAGAGTCTAAAAACCAGCAAAAACTGTGTCCAAAAACTGAAGGGAGGCAGGCAAAAAGTTAGGGGTGACCACCCTAAGGCTGTCAGGTCTAACAAGCATTTTTTGACTCGTAAACGCTGCCTGGGCAAAGGGTTGACCTGATTTGTACAAGTTTAACATAGAGTAAAAATAAAGATTACCAGCCAACTTTTACGTAGGTCTTTCCACTGCAAGGCAACACCTGACACTGAGATTTTTGTAAACTTTTAATCAATTGAGCAAAATATATATAGATATTTATATCTGTAACTCATGCAGCAGGTGATGTGTTGTGAGTCAAATACAGCAAATCCATAATAATGTTGAAAACAACACAGCAGCAGAATCACATACTTCCAGTGGCCCTGGTTACCCATGGCTGCTTGGGCCATCACATGCATCTGCATTATTTTCTCTATGCAATTTTATTCTGTGCAATGTTTAAAACCCACTAGCCAGACTGTCAGTGGTGTCCCTAGAATTGAGTTTTAGGATGGAACACATTACCTCGCAGATAAACTGGTGCTCCATCTGGGCACTCAGAATAAGGCATTCAATGGAAAGGGGTACTGCTAGTCTCATAGAATAGGAACTCTGCAAATGTTTGGTAGATTTGATCGCTCTGCCAAAGTATAAATAACCGCTTAATATTCACCTTTTGGTGGCTAGATTTAATTTGCATCTATATATCCTTTGCAAACCTACTCTTTAAGTTAAGCATCGGTGAGGGGAACATTCACTCAGTCCCTAATGGTAATGTTTGTAAATAAAAATAATAATAATATTATAATAAAAAATCTGAACACAACTCAGGGCCCTCTTCAGAAATGTAACTTACCATGCTAAACTGACAAGTGTGAACTCTTGGACTCGAGGCAGTCTCCTCACTGAAATGTGCAGTGCTCAGATTCCGCCACAAGTATGGAGACTCTGCCCTGAGTGTGGAGACTCCGAACTTGTAACTTTACTACATGTTGGTTACCTTTGTGAATCAGGACCAACGTTTTAGTGTGCATGTTCATCCTACAAGGATAACTTTTTTCACAGTGATGCCAGATGTATCATGGTAACTCCTGCTGATGTCATGTGCATGCAGGAGGTAAATGTGAAGTAATTCTGCTGGATGGTTGGCAACTGTGAGGGAACTCAGTATTCCGTGCAGGGGGGGCCCACTTACGTTTTTTATGCCACTGGACTGTTAACTATTAAATCACTCTTTACAATGAAGTTGTTTTGGACCTCACGTTCTTCACTTTTGAGCTGAAATTTGCATAATTAATTGATCTTTGCACTTCTGTCAGAATAACATTGTCCATGTTACCCAAGGAAAACACAGAAGCAAGCACTTTTGAAGGTCTTTTAATTCTCCTAAGTGGAGTCAATGGATGGACTGGCCTACCGGGTAGTGAGCATTTGCCTGGGAGCCTGGATGGGTGGGTGGGCTGCTTTTGTTACTGGAAGGCCGGTTTTGTTGCAGTTCAGCAGTTTTGGAAGTTCTGCAGAGTTCCTTGTAAATCCAACAGGGTTCAGGGAACAATACGATTCCAAGATAACTCTGGTGAATAATGTACCTGCTGGAGAGATATGGGAGTTTCGTCTAATGGTAGTTTGACTCATCTAAGGTAGCGCAGAGGCTTATTATGTCTGCTGCAAAGGACGTGTACTGTGCAGATCACAGAACAGTATTTTCTATGCTGTGCTTAGTGGGATACTGCGTTTGTCACAGAGATCCTTTTGTTACTGTGCAGTCGATAAGTTACTGTCATAATCCAGCACAGTGAGCTACTATGAACTGCCATCAAAAAGCTGCATGCAAACTGTATGATACCAGTTAGAATGTTATGTTTTTCCCGATAATCCTGATTTTGCTAAAAACTTTGTGCGGGTAGAAATAAATTATTTTAAAGTCAATCCTAACCACTGCATTACGTTCTGAATTCTGAGTTTATGTTTCCCCAGACCAAGCACGATTAAAAATGCCTACCAGTATGGATGACATGAATCCTACACCTGTAGTCCTCTTTGTCTTATGTAACATTTTATATACACTGATTTACACATGTATGATTTATTGTATCTGTATGCGTCTACGATGGTAAGAGAGGCTCTATAAAACAAATGAAATACCTGTGAGAGAGGGCCTATGGAGAGATGAAAATCATTCTTATAGGGTGATGGTGAGGGAATCATCAAAGAGCATGCGCAGGGTGTGAAAGCAGAAGACAGCATTGATTTTACGCATCATGGTAAGTTTGCTGCCGAGGATGAGGTCAAAGTTGCGGGAGTGATCTGCAGGGGTGGGTGTAGGGCCGAGCTGGGATGGCCACCTGCTGTTGTCCCATACCTAGGTGTTTTTCTCAAAGATCAGATAATTAAAGTCAATCATTTTCAAGACGGATGCATAATAGTTGTTACAAGCAAAACGGTATTTTGTTTACTCTTTATTACATTTGTTAAAATATGTTTAATGTCCCAAACAAAATGGAGCTTCTTGTGTATTACATAGAGACACAGACAATGTATACAGACTTAGGAGTATTAATAAGAACAGAAACGTTGCTGTCCTTCACACACACTTGACGTTATTGCCAAATATATAAAAAATATATACCATACTGATATGAAAGGCTGTCTAACCGGTGCCAGCAGGAGGGAGATACCTATAAATATTAATAATGACTAGGCCCCACGGGCAGCCAGGAGCCCACGCTAAGAGCTCTTCATGTCTCACACCTCTGGGACGCTCAGCTGCTGTAGGGTGCGGATATTAAATTGGGATGAGAAAAGTAAGAACCTGTTACAAACAACTCTTCAGAAATGAAGGTGTCATAAAAACTCATTTTTTCCAGCGGATACATGTAAAATTCAATTTCTGTGCAGGTGGGCAGCGAGAGGCCCGGATAGGAATCCCAGAGGACTCTTTTTCTGAGAAATCTCAGAAAATGATCACTTTGACTGTAGAGCCAGACCCCACTTTCCAGCTGGGTTATTGAACAAGGCATCAGCGCAGGCAATTGCCTACATCTAGTAGTTTTTCATTTTCTTTGGCTCTGTTATTTCACTGTTTCTACCTCAGACGACAGACAGCGTTATTTCTTTCAGCGTGTAGAGTTTTTTCAGTCTAACACTCATACTGTGCTAACATACGTGTAATTGTCTTTACAGAGATACTGGCGCGGATTATTCATTGCTCTCGCTGAAAAAACACACCTTGAGCAAGCATTGGCAAATCAAGCAGATCAGGCATTGACAGGCTAGTGCAACGGTTATTTTAAAAAAAATTTTTCTAATATAAAGATGTACCAGAGAAAAAGAAAAAAAGAAAGATTAGAAGCCACCTTATACTTTAGTTAAAAATGTAAAAAAAACATTCACGATTCATGATGTGGCCATTTGACTGGTGATTTTTTTTTATTTATATGAAAGTCTTTCAGTTGTGACATGCATTTTATTATTATTTATTTATTGTGAATGGAAAGTATTAAATCACCACCCAGCTAAGCACTCAAGTTGGACAGATAAAATGTTCCAATATCCTCTAAACATTTTATAACTTTGAAAAGAGACAGAAAATAAATTACCATCTAACTGAGCACCCGAAGTACATGGCAAAATAAATAAACACTAATTAAAGATAGTATAACAATAACTAAAATGAAAAAGAACAAATTGAACCAGGTTTAACATTAAGGAGAAACGGACAATTTTGTGGTGGGTGTGAACAATGTGCACAGGCTTTGTGTAGTCACTCAAAGTGAAGAAAGTGATTTCTTGAAAAGCATTAGTCTGGTGAGAAATAAAGTTTTCTCAAGGGGTTTTCTCAACTGGGTTTTCACACTCACAGTTCTTCCCGCCAGCAGATGCCCTGCCCACCCTAGGGCCTACTTCATGCAGACCAAAGTGTGACCACATAAGTAGCCACCTGTACACCTAGCCTGCCACTTGCCTGTGGCTTCCAGTTCCTGCTTTTCCAGACAGATCCAGTGACACCAGAGCTTTCTGGGTTTTCCCACTCACTGCTTTTCCTGCCAACAAAAGTCCTGTCCACCCCAGGACCTACTTAATGCAGACTGCGGCGCAACCTGTGCAGCTGATGCATCGCTGGTGTGCCGAAGAAGTGCCAAAGGCCTTTCCGTGTCGCTGGTGTGCCGAAGGAGTGCCAAAGGCACTGGGTGCCTGGACCGCACCCAGCGCCACGACCCCTGGCCCTCCCTTGCCCCAAAGATACACCATCACCATGCTCTACACCCTCGGCCTGGACACCACAACAAGCACTGCCATCGTGCTGACCCACGCTCACACACACCAGTTGACCGACCCGCCCCACCCTAAACACACTAAAGACACCACCTCAACAAAAACTCCAACTCACATGCACCCTTCTCAACACATGCTCACTATGCAAGCATTCCATTGAATTATGGGACCTCATCGCCACTCTCGCACCCAAAATCGTCTTCCTCACCGAGACCTGGATCAACCCCACATCTACCCCAGACATTGCCATAACGATCTCCAACGGATATAAAATCACTCACCAGGACCCCACCAACAAGCCGAGGAGGAACAGCCATTTTCCACAAAGAGACCATACGGTACACCACCGGCAACACCACCACCCCCATGTAACATCTCACATTCAAGCACCACATGGATGACAAAACACCCATCAGAGGCACCCTTGCATACCGACCCCAAGGCCTGCGCTCCAGCTTCTGCAACACCATCACAGTTTTCATTAGCTTTAGACTCAAAGGACTAAATCTTCCTCTGTGACCTAATTATCTACATTGGTGACCCCAACGACAACAACATTGAACACCTTGACATTATGAGCAGCCTCAGATTTACCCAGATCATCCACGACCCTACACACACTGCAGGGCACACGCTGGACCCCAATTTCAACTCCAGCAACAGTGTCAAATACAGCCATGTTACAGAACTCACATGGACTGATCACTTCCTCGTCCACTTCAGCATCTCGAACCCCCACACCTCCACCCCCATGATGACGAGTACCCCACACCGGAGGTGCAAACAAAATCTCAGGGACCGGCTGGGTGGACACCCTCAACACCTCCAACCCCGCTATCGCCACCAACCTTGAACAGGGAGTAAAAAACTTCAACGCCTAAATCACCAATTGCACTGATAGCGTTGTCCCCATCAAGAGCAACATCCGGCGAAAATCCTCCAAATAGGCCAGCTGGTACACCCAAGAACTCAGAGCAGCGAAACAAGACAGCAAACAGCTAAAGAGGAGATGGCACACCAGCATGGACACCTCCAACAGAGCAGCCTTCAAGACCTCCCTCAACCTTTACAACCACCTGCTGAGGGCAAGAAAGAAGACAGCGCTGGCTATGCGCATCAAAACCAGCACCAACAACACCAAGGACCTTTTCAACATTGTTAAGGAATTCTCCAACCCAGCTGCCAGCAAAAACAACATCACACCCTCACAGGAGCTGTGTGACAACCTTGCCCACTTCTTCCACCACAAGATTGCAACCATATACAGAAACAGAAACTTTGAACTCCAACCCAAACCTATGAACTTCTTCGACAGATACACCAGTACCATAATCAAAACGAACCACATACTGACCACCTGGAACATCCTCTCTACCCAGGACATCACCTCCACCATGAAATCCATCCACTCAAGAGCTCCCACAGACCCATCACCACACTACATTCCTAAATCCCCACCCTGTTCAACATCTCTATCAACACCTCAACATTTTCTGATGCCACAAAACATGCCGAAGTCAAAGCACTACTCAAAAAACCCTCAACAAACCCCAGGCAACTGAAAAACTACGGGCCAATCTCACTTCTTCCATTCCCAGTGAAGGTACTGGAAAAGATCATCAACAAGCATCTCATGACATACCTGGAGCAGAACCAACTAGTCAATGCCTCCCAGTCCGACTTCCACAGCAATCACACCACCAAAACTGCCCAGATCGCAGCCACTGATGACGTCTGCACCCTCCTCAAATGAGGACAAACAGCAGCTTTGATCATTCTTGACTTCTTTGCTTCTTCCTTCGACACTGTATCCCACCACATGCTGATTGGAAGACTCCACCACATCAGCATCCAAGAGGACACGCTCAGATGGATCACCTCTTTCGTCACTGAAGAACCCAGAGGATCTACCTCCCACCTTTCATCTCTGAACCCAAGGAGATCACCTGTGGTGTCCCCCAGGGCTCATCCCTCCACCCCATGCTCTTCAACCCATATATGACCCCTCTGGCAAACATTGCTGGATCCCATGGTCTCAACATAATTTCCTACGCAGATGACACCCAACTCATCCTCTCACTCACCAACGCCCCCTCCACCACCAGAACCAGCTTCCACAGATGCATGACAAGCATCGCTGACTGGATGAAGAACAACTGCATGCAGTTGAACACAGACAAGACAGAAGTACTGATCTTTAATAACAGCAGCAACACATGGAACGGCTCCTGGTGGCCATCAGACATAGAACCCACACCCCTCCCTCCGACCACTCCAGAAACCCCGCAATAATCATTGACAACAAGCCCTCCATGAAATCATAGATCAACGCCATCTCCTCCACCTGCTTCCTCACTTTGCTCATGCTACGTAAGATCTTCAAGCGGTTACATCTCTACACCAGACCCACCATGACACAGGCCTTCATCACCAGCCGACTGGACTACAGCAGCGCTCTCTACATAGGAATCGCCGCTCATCTCTTACAGAGACCATGCAGAACACCACAGCCAGACTCATCCTCATCCTTCCCCATTGAACCCACATCACACCCCACCTCAGGCAACTGAACTGGCTCCCCCTACAGAAGAGATGCCAATTCAAGCTGATGACCCAGGCACACCAGGCTCTATACAACCAAGGACCCCCGTACATTAACCACCACCTGAACTTACACCTACCGTTGAGAAGACTATGTGCTGCTTCCCTTTGCCTTGCTGATACTTTCCTCATCTACTGAAGCAGAAGTGGAGGACGCTCCTTCTCTCACAGTGCAGCAAAAAACCTGGAACAGCCTCCCCATACATCTCCGGACCATCACCTCACTTCCGGAATTCCAAAGGGCCCTCAAGACCTGGCTGTTCGAATAAGCCTCAGGGACCTACAGCACCTGGATACCTTACTGGGTGATCAGCCATGGTTTATAAATCCTGAATGATTAATTGAAAGGCTACAACTGAAAATGATCATGAAATACTGCACCTAAAAATGTGCAACATGGACTACCTGCCCTAAAATTGTCTGAAAATAAAACACTAGCTCCATGCTAATGAATGGTGTCAGTGCAAAGTGGGACAGTGGCCATTGGTATGCCTCATTAGTGTACAAAGATGTGCAATTGAACAAACAGAAAAGAAGACCCTTTGCTCTTCTTCACTGCCGCAATGTTAGAAGGACATGGAAAAGGATCAAGTTTGAGTGGTTTGCTCTTTGCCTTCTGCCTGTGAGCATTGCATGAGGGTCTGGTTGCTCAACGAAAGCAGTAGTTAACACAAACAGACTATATAATTCGAGATGGTAGTTAGGAAGGGAGAGATCAATTTAACAGTTCAACACATTGAGCTTGTTTCAAACCCCATTCAATGATATAAGTCATTAAAGTTGCTCAGTGAGTTAATTAATTAAATGTAGGATTCTGCATGTCAATGTTTTGAATTGCCATGTGGCAAAATATGCTTGCTTCTAAGTAATACGGATGTTTTGTTATAGCAACAGGTTATGAATTTGCAAAAATGTAGAAGTAAGCACTTTATAAAAAGATTAGTTATTTTTTACAGGCTACAAAATGAAGCTAGAAAATGTTCATTTTAACCATTCATGAAGACCATCCTTTTGCATTAATGTGATTAGTATAACAGGCTTTCCCTGTAGTGTTAGTGTTCTATCAAATGCAGTGACTACTTTCTTATTGTTCAATTTTTTTTACTAGGTGTATGAGTTACCTCTGCTGTTGTAGCTTCATTTGGTGTCAGTGTGATATATATCGTAGGGGTTGTGGGATAATTTTCGGATTCCCAACGCAATGTGAGAGCAGTTTGATTGACTGTGAGTAGGCCAGGCTGTCTGTCAGGGCTGGATTTAGCACCGGTGGCGCCCTGTGCGCCAATCGTTTTTGCCACCCCCACCATTATCTCCTCCTTGGATTCCCACACCACCACCCAAAAAAAGTGGCCCTGATCTCTCCATAGTCCCTCTCTCATATACATTTCTTTTGTTTCAAAGCTTTGGTAAAGACTAGCTTTACTAATCCACTCAGCTATCCATATAAAATACAGATCTATTATTTGCAGCAGGTATATTAATCCTTAGAGCTACTTTATGGCAAGTCGAAACTGCCACTGGACAAACCTCCATCTTTCTGTTTCTCAGGAACATTAATCACAAAAGTTATCTTGACATTTTTAATGTTTCCTGACTGCTGGATGCACAAGCAACTCTGCAGCAGGTGGTTTTAAATTGTAAGTTATTGCTAAACACAGCACCCCCTCCCCTGAGGTAAGCACCCCCCTCTAGGTCAGTGTGCAGTGCGGCTGCACCAGGCACACACCCCTAAAGCCGGCCCTGTTGTCAGTGTGCAGAGGGTGCCATTAAGTATTATTGCCCCATGGAGGACTGGACGTGCTTAAAGTCAGCCTGGGGCAGAATGTTCTGATAACTGAGTGAGGGTTGTGTATCACAGTGTCTGTAGAACAGGATCCTTAGGAGGCTGGTCTTAGCACCTAGAGGATTGGATGTGGGCATAAAGAAGCCCATTAGCAAGCCTCTTGGGTGCAGATATCTCATCCTAGCAGAAAACCAGATAGAGGCTTAGGTAAGATCCCACATCAGCAATCTGGCCAATCTGTTTTATAGTTACATTTGAATATATTTATTTTGGTGTTTTGGAGAGCTGTAGTTGTCGTTTTGCCTTTACTGTGAGTGCCTTCCAAGGACAGATTCAAGCAAATACTTTTTTTAGATCAGTTTTAAGTTGTTTTCTGAATTTGAAGTTATTTATTTCAGCTTTGATTTGGTTGTCGAAAGTATTCCACAGTTTGGGGCCTGATGGAACAAAAAGCACCTTCTTGCACAAAAACAGTCCTTAGAGGCATATTTCTTTATCTATGTGTGCCGCAGAAGGCAGCACACATAGAAAGAGGAAGTAACTAGGAGAAATAAAGACATTTCTCCTCATTATGCTTCTCCTGGGAGGCGTATCCTCTTGGTGCAGTCCCAGGTTTACCAGCTTTGGTAAATCTGGGAATGCACCAAAAACCATGGGAGTTGCATGAAAACACCAATGCAACGCGCATGGAATGCCTCGCTTGTGCAGAGTAATGGCAAGCACTGCTTTGCGCTGAGTTGCATTACTCCAGGTTATTGAAGCCATTCAAAGCCATGCAAATCAGCAAAACAGGAGGGGTGAAGGCTAATAGTTTGGGGGGATACCACACCAAGGAGATCAGGTCTAACAATATATGAATAAATATACAATATATATTTCATGACATTTCTGCTTTTATCCTTTCCTTACCTCCCAAGTCACCACATTTAATGTTATTAAGTCCAGTTTCCCATTTTATCAAAATTTCTCCTGTTGAGTCATTTCATTCCTGTTTTTACAAAATTCCTCCTTTCACTCCACTCTCAAATAGACTCATTCCAAGTCCCACTACTTGTCTATATCACTTGTCTATATCTCAGTTCTATATTCAATTACTCAAAATACAAAAAAGGTAATAACATTTATATTTTCAGTCTCTTTACATTGTTATCCCCAATTTGAAATAAAGATGTAAAATTTAAATTGTTGTGATCTCTAGTTTTGTATGATTTTAATAGTCATTCTTATTTTACACTCACCTAATAAATCACTCATCCTGTCTGTTCATGCAACAAACGTTATGAAGGAAAGGTCAGTCAAAATCACAGTCATCTAAAAAATATAAATCGTATTTTATAATATTTGACACAAATGTTGTCCATATTCCAAACTCAAGTTCTTATTAATGGCCTAAGCAAAGAGAAAGAATTGTTGCTCGGGCCACTAATAATGCTTTTTAAATACACAAAGCATAAGGGAAACAATTCATTCATTTTGTTCACTGAAGTGCAATCGCTACATTTAAATATAAGAGCTAAATAGTGTTGGTTACAACTTTTGGAAACATTCAAATTCACACCATCGACTTTCCCTTGTGATATCATTATAAAGTCTGCAGTTTCAACTAAACAATATGAGAGTTCCCAGTCGCCTGGAAATTGACCTAAGTTTGGTCATAACCACACAATAATTAATATAACATCCTCAACTCCATTCTAGAAGGTCAAGTATTGAGCCACCGGAGAAAGTGTGATGTATTCCTGTACACGAAGGTGTATAGAACCTCTCACATAAGACCTGCTGATCAGATAAATAACCTGTAAGCACTAGAGCAGCCCACTATTTCTGTCTAACCGTGTGAATCTTGTAAAAGCATTTGCTGCCTGAATCTATTTTCAATATTGGAAAAAACAACTTCAATTGGAGATGTTTCCTTTTCCAATGTTATATATGAACTTTATTGGTGAATCACTTGTGTCTACGTAACAGCCAACTGTTCATTCTTTGTGACTGGCGAAATAAAGTCAACGCAAAAATACACAGCACCAAGTTTACGTGAACTGTCACACTGGGCGGTTGACGGCTACATTAATTCATCTGCTGCAGTAACCTGAGTGTAACCTCCACAGTTCAAAGCTAAGCAGGCTTACTCTGTTGTTCATCTACAAATACATCAAAGGAGAGATACAAAATAGGTAATGTAAGGCTGTCACACACAATGTGATAGTAGTTAGTAATAAAATGGTTAACAGATGGTTTTGCATGCAGTCTCTACTGGATTGTGTGCTATTGGTATAAATGGCAAGTTTAGACTCAGTTTGTTGCGACAGCCCACAGGTGGTAGCGGCGGCCAAATAATTCAAGACCTAAGCTCTATGGGAGATGCTTGAGAGGAGACACTAGAGGCAGTTTATGCCTGCAGTCACCATACGGGTAGGAATGTCTCATACATTATTTACTTTTCAAGTGTGCTGTATATTTCTGTTCATAGCAGAATTATTTTAAAGATAAGAGGAGGCTGATACAAGAAAAGCTGGCCTCTTGCCTAACAGTTTCAGAGATCTGGTCCCATACAGGTGTATTATTCTATGTATCAATTGGAAATTACTTTGATGATATTTTGCAGTGTGTCAATGTTTTGGGAGCACACGAAAGGTGTGCTTGAATAACATGTTTGTATTTGCATGCCCATAATGATTTCATTACTTACCCGTAATCCTCGTTACTCCGAATACCCTGATTCTCGTACCAATACTTATACATATGAGGTGTTCCCCCTCTGCTCTGATCCACGTGCCCTAGCCATAACCAATCAAAATGTTTTTGCACAAAGCCCTGCCCCCACCCCATCACCCTTTACCATATCTAGGTATAAAAGGGGCATGGAGCCAGAAGACATCCTGTAAATCCACAAACCCAAGAAACTAAGGGAACAGGTTGTGATCCGTGAAGGAAGGGGAAGGGTGCTACGTAAGTATTAGTACGAGAAACAGGGTATTTGGAGTAATGAGGATTACCGGTAAATAATGAAATCATTACCTCCTTAACCCTATTTCCCATCCCAGTACTTACACATATGAGGATATACCAAAGTAAACTCAGAACAACCTGATCTCCACAAAACAGATGCCGCAAACTCCAATACTGCAGAAATAACATTTATTGCAAACCAGAAGGCATCATACTGAAGACCAAGATGATTAACGGGTAACAGAAGCCAACACTTTAGACCCAAAGGATAAGGATTCTCTAACATCCAACCTGTAATGGGACACACAGCTGGAGGGAGTAGCTCAAGTAGCAGCATGAAACAAAGAAAGCCCCTGAGCCTTTGCCCAGGAAGCCGCCACGCCACGTGTAGAACGACCCTGTACACCATCCAGTAAACAGACATTCTGAGAGACATAAGCCAAGGAAATCAAGGAGCGAATGAAGCCACTCAAAGTGGGCATGGAAGCTTTTAGGCCTTGACGAAGCACACCAAAGTTCACAAAGAGGGCCTCGCATTGACGAAAACCCCTGGTGCGAGAGATTGATGGATACAGCCCGCAATACATTCAAGCTGTGCAAGGCAACCTACTCAGAAGTAGCAGGATCTGGAAAAAAGAAGGCAGCATAATCTCCTGGTGATGGTGGAAGGAGGATACAACTTTGAAAAGAAAGGTTGAACCCAAGAGAAGAATTAGCCAGTCAGAAAACGCCTGTAAATAAAAGGCTGGATCGAGAAAGACCCCAGCTCACCCAACCTTCATGCTGAAGTGAAGGCTTCCAGAAAAAAAGTTTTCAATGAAACAGACTTCGAATCCACAGTGTCCAAAGGCTCAAATGGAGGCGTTTGAAGAGCCCTGAGAACCAGAGGCAAGTCCCAGGGAGGAATGACAGGACACACTTGAGGATTCAGTAAAGAAAAACTCTTAAGGAGATGGGAACCCAAAGGAAGGAGCTCAGGCAAACCAAAAGGTGTGCAAATAGCCTCAATGGACCATTGGATCCTTACAGTGGAAACAGCCAACCCCTTCTGGAATCCATCCTGAAGGAATTGAAGGACTGAAGAGGCAGGACAATAAGCTGGGTCTAAAGAATAACTGCTACACCTCTGGGCAAAGAAAGACCAATGATGAGCAGAAGCCTTCCTGGTTGAACATTTCTGAGAGTTCTGAATGGAAACAGCAACAGGAGGGGAAAGACCCTGTGATATCAAACCCCTCCTCTCAAGAGCCAAACCATCAGATACATCCGGCATCAAGTGGATGGGGGAAGATGGGTATCCAAAGGGGACAAGGATGGATTGGGAGAATCCACTGTGGTGCAGCCACCATCAGATGCAACAGAGGAAACCAACCCATCTGAGGCCAAAAGGGCGCCACCAGAATGAGGGAAACTGACTCCCTCTGAAGCTTGGACAAGAGCAGAGGAAGAAGTGGGAAGGGAGGAAAGGCATACAGAAGCAGCTGTGGCCAAGGGTGGACAACACATCGGTCCCCCAACAACCCTGTTCTGGGGATCTGGACAAAAACTGTGGAAGGAGGGAACTAGCCATGGATGCAAACAAGTCGACTTGAGGACTGTCGAGATGGTGGCAAATCTGGGCAAAAATATCTGGTGCCAGACAGATTTCTAGGGACGAAGGAAAAAAGCAGCTGAAACTGTCTGCCCAAACATTGTCCATCCCCCGAACAGGAGTGGCTGAGAGGGAGAGAAGGTGAGACTCCACCTAACTCCTCACCTGAAATGCAAGAGAAGCCAGTGCATGAGAACCTGTTCCGGACTGCTTGTTGACATAGGACTTGGCTACAGTGTTGTCTGTCGGCACCAGCACTCCCTTGCAGTAAGGGGCAAAAATGTAGCAGAGTGTTAGAAATTGAGTCTCTAGTTGGCAGAGGTATACACCCTTGTCCTAATAGGGACCACAATCCTATTCAGGGTAAGTCACACACAATCCAAATTATCCTGTGCCCACCCTCTGGTAGCTTGGCACCGAGCAGTCAGGCCTAACTTAGAAGGCAATGTGTAAATTATGTGTGCAATAAATCATACAGTAACACAGTGAGAACACCACACAGGTTTAGAAAAATAGAAGATATTTATCTGGTTAAAGTAAGGTCAAAACAATAAAGATTCAATAAGTACAAGTTGAGATATCACTTTTGCAAGTTTAAAAAGAGTCTTAAATCTTAGAAATCAATAGTTGTCTCTTGTTTGGACAAAGTACCTAACTTGTGTCAAAATTACCATACATGGAGACTGCAGAGGAGGAGATGCGTGGAAAAATAAGGTGTGCGTTGGGTTTTCCTACGGGGCACAGACAATTTGTCGTTCCTTTCCACGCTGCAAGTGGCTTTGCGTTGATTTCTGGCGTGCAGTCTTGGGTCCTCATTGTGATGCAGGGAACATTCAGCACCCAGGGACAATGCAAGGAATATCCTGGTCGTGCAGGAAGAAGTCAGAGGCATTACATCAATCCGGTAGGAGATGCATCAAAGTTTCTGTCACACGGCAGGCGTTGTATCAATTTTTCACTCAGGAAGTCGGGCTGCATCGTTCCGGCTCGGCTGTGCATCGATCCGGTATGGCTCTGCATCGAATTTCTGATCGCAACACTGGCGCTGTGTCAATATTCGCTAGGGAAGTTGGGCTGTGCATTTCCGGTTCGGCTGTGCAGTGATTTTCGCATCACAGGGCAGGTTGTGCGTTGTTTACGGCAGGCTGTGCATCAAGTTTCGGGGCACAAGGAGTTTCCTTGAAGAAATGAAGTCTTTTTGGCCGTGAGACTTCAGAAAACAGGAGGCAAGCTCAATCCAAGCCCCTGAAGATCACTTCTCAGCAAGCAAGGTCAGAGGGCAGCAGGGCAACAGCAGGGCAGCAGTCTTTCACAGCGAAGCAGTCCAGCTGAGTCCTTTGGGCAGCCAGCCAGTTCCACTTGACAGGTTGCAGATTCAGGTCCAGAAGTGACTAAGTTGGTGGGGTCAGAGACCCAGTTTATATACCCAAAAATGCCTTTGAAGTGGGGGAGACCTCCAAGAGTGGTTTTGAAGTGCGCAAGGTCCCTTTTCAGTACAGATCTGTCTACCAGGGTCCCACTAGGGGGGTTGGCAGTCCGTTGTGTGAGGGCAGACCACTAGCTTTTGAAATGTAAGTTTCAGGTCTTCCACCCTCCCAGCCCAGGAAGACCCATTCAGTATGCAGATGAGTGCAGGTGTGACTGAGTATCCTGTATTTGTGGTTGTCTGGGTGAAATGCACAAGGGAGCTATCAACCAGCCCAGCCCAGATGTCGACTTGAGACAGGATGTAAGGCACAGATCGATTTTAAGTGCAAAGAAATGCTCACTTTCTAAAAGTGCTGCAGGCCCATTGGTAGCATTCAACCTAAATGCCCTTGGCACATGTAGTGCATTTCACTAGGGACTTACAAGGAGATCAAATATGCCAATTGAATATGAACCAATGTTACCATGTTCTAAAGAGAGAGCATATGCACTTGAGCACTGGTTAGCAGTGGTAAAGTAATCAGAGTCCTAAAAGCAGCAAAAACAGTGTCAGAAAAGTGGAGGAAGGCAGGAAAAAGTTGAGGGATGATCACCCTAAGGCTGTCAGGTCTAACAGTGTGTATGTGTGAGTGTATGTGTGTTCATGTGTGGTCCGTCCCAGTGCTCAGCCACATTATGGGCACCACTGGCTCAAACCATACAACTCTCTTCCTGATAGTGCAGCCAACGGAGGCACTACCTTTATGAAACACAGCATTCCTTCACTCTAAATGAGACAGTTGATGAAATTGCTGGACAACGGGAACAGTTGTCAATTTTTGGTAGCTCTTACTTTATCACCTGCCTCTAAATGAGGCCCAACATAGATTGTATAGTGTTGCAGGAGGCAGAAAATGGTCACATTCTTGATTTTACCTGTTCTTATTTCGGGTCAGCCTCATTCAGCATACACACATATTGTGCAACAGTACAGCTATAAGTCATTCAGAAGTGTCTTGACTTCTGGTCTCTTAACCTGGAGACTAATGAGCTCTGGCTTCCTCCTGCTCTATTATTGTTTGTTGGGAGTGTGTTTTGTCATAGAAGGTGCTGGGTGAAAATGCAAGATGAGTGGAAATGGCATTTTAAATCAAGGTCCCATGCTAATTCCACAAATGAGCAATTAAATAAATAATGTTATTATTTACCATATTCAGATGTCCTCTACACGTCAGAAGGGCGAGGGCAAGAATCAACCACATAGCCAATATGCCCCATGATTAATGTTACCTTTAGTTATTTTCATATTTGTACATAAAAGAAATGTTTGTGTGTGCACTGTTTGTAAAGCACATTTTTTTGCTAGGGCTTTGTCAACAATCTCATGTGTTTTTGTTTTCTCTGAAAAAGAGCTCCTGAAAGCATCTAATACTTTTAATTCTGCAACAATATCCAGTGGTAGCAGTAAGTACAATTATGTGCTTTTTAAAAGTATACTCAAATGCAAATGCTTAGATATCAAATATAGGGCCTAATTTGGATGTTGAGGGGAGTTCCGTCTTCCCTCCGTGGCAGCGGTTTCCAGTACTCCTTCAAGCTCAAAGTGTTCCGACAGACATATTTAGTTGTATGCTGGGTTAACCTCCATCTGCCTCAACAAAGTATAGTCCGTTGTGTAAGCAGTTTCCTTCTGCAGACTTGGCAGACTCCTACACTGGCTAGCATTACTTCATCAGGGTGGTGGGATTGCGCTGAGCAGATTTAGATTTCACCGTTCTGCTGGTGTTGTTCTAGCAGTGGGTACCTGATGGCAGGAGTCTGTCGTGAGAACCGCTCAACATTGTACTATGTGTGTGGCTATTGGATAGATGCTAGCAGCACATACCTGATGTCTTTTGGCTTATTGTGAACACCTGCAAACCACACTATAAAACACACTCCATTTCAGACCACTATCCTTTGCTATTTCACACCATTTTGCTGCTCAATTTGCTCACAGAAGTGTTAGATTATTTTCTTTTTTCTCCCCCTTTTAATTTGTCATTTGTTTCATTGTTTTTCCTTGACTTGTGGGTCCTCTATTACATTCAATTGTATTTACACATAATGGCAGGGAGGAGAAGCCCCCATTTTACAGAGGAGAATTGTCAGTCATGATGGATGAAATCATTAGAGTAGAGCCACAATTGTTTGGAGCACAAGTACAAAATAACACCATATCTCAGAAAAAGCAAATGTGGTCCAGAATAGTTGACAGAGAGAATGCTGGAGCCAACAGCCTGCACACACAGAAGGAAATTAGGAGGAGGTGGAATGACCTGTGGGGGAGAGTGTCCAGAGGACAGGTGGTGGTTCTCCATTCTAACTATTTACCTGGGAGGAGAAGGTCTTGCAGATCCTACATCCTGAAGGCTTCACAGGAATCCCTGGTGAAGTCGAGAAAGGTAAGTTAGACTTATGAATGTCTCACTAAACATAAATATAGTTTCTCTTAGGTTAGCTGTTGGTAACGTGTTTCCCACCTTTGTAAAACATATAAAGCCAATTTCAAAAATCAGAAATCAATTGTCATCATCAAATTAGTAGCATTATGGTGCCATCTCTCCTTTCACTACCGGCTAATATGTGTGGTAAATATGTGTGTTGTACTTCATTGATCATTTCTTGTATTTGCTTGTTGTTTGGATGGATTTTGTTGTAGTTAAGATAAAAGGTTCAAACCCCGTCTATTATTACCTTGAAGGTATGGTGCTTGTACGTCTTTTTCCTCCATTTAACATAGTTTACATATGTCATTATTTAGTTGTTTCAGATTCAGTTTCAGTTTACTGTTATTATTCTATGGAACTCTTTAGATGTCCTCATATAGAAAACAAATACATAGAACAAATAAATAGCACAATATTATATATACGGAAACCATAATTTAGTAAATGTCTGTATATCTTCACTACATTTATTTTGCTAGCAATGTTCAACTTGCAATTGAAAGTACTACAATTACCACAATGCCCTGTTTTTGTATCTGGAAGATTTGATTGCAATGTGATATTGATCATTCTTCTATGCATGCATGTATATTTCAAATTGTTAGGCATTTCTCAAACCCAATTTTAAGTAATGAATAAAAATTGGATTATTTTAAATAGTTTTGTATGTTGTCAATTTCTTGTTATTTCATTGAAGTGATGTAATTGGTTTCACAAATCAAACTATGTTGTCTTAAATAATTTATTTCATGTTATTATTTCCCCACCTCCAGGTCTGCCAGGACCCAGTTGGATGGGACACACTGGCTCAAGGACACAGGGTAGTGAGGGTAGGGTTTTTGGGAGGGAATCTGTTGGCCAGCAAAGTGAGGCTTCTGGGTTTATTGTCATGCATGCCACACTGACCAAGTCTTGAGATCCCCATATCAGTCCCAAGACATGATGGGCCAGGTCCTTACAGAGCTCCAGAACATGAAGCAGTTGCAGAGGGACCATGTAGAATGCAGAATCCTAACTCTAATTTGAGCTCCCTCACTGGGGTACTGTTTGACATTTACTATCATATGTGCAGGACTTTCCAAGCAAGGCCTACCTCTTTTTGTGGGTCCTCTTTCTGTGGCCATACTACATCTAGGCCCACTATACCTGCCTCAGCCACAGAAATGGAGGCCCTGCCACAAGCAGAAACACTTGCCACCACCTCAGTCCCTGCAGCTGTTGATCCCCTCCACTGCAGGAGAGGACGTTCATTCAGAACCCAGGGGAGGATGTGAAAATCTCCAACACTACCAGGAAGAGACACCCACACATATTTTTCTCCAGTGTGCGACAGAGTGTATCTCTGTGGACTATTTTCTGGACACATTTATCTCTTTGATGCCAGTTATATTTTGTACATTAAAGACAAGTAGTCAAGGTCCAATTCTCCCTTCCTCAAAATTGCCCAGATTGAAATATTTGAGAGTGGGTAATCAATTGGGGGATGGAACAGTTTGCCCCAGGTCAGAAATGGAGATCCAAAAGAATCGAGAACCCACTTTGAAGAAATCAAAAGTATTATGATGTTTCAAATTGTGTTCAGGTAATAAAACGCTGAATCCACATTTTCAATTTCAATGCATTTATTGTTACCATTCACAGGGATTTTGTCAGAGAGTACAAAAGGAAAAAGCCAACATGTGTTTCGCCCCCTTGTGGTGTAATCACCTGGGGCTTTTTTAAGGCTGCAAATAATAAAGAGTGATAAGACCAGAGTAGTATTACTATCAGGATTGATAGGTTAAATTATTAGTGGAGGCCCTGCAGAGATACCATCCATTGGTGCAAAAAAGAAAGGTGTAGCAGAGAAATAAGAAAACAAATATTAAGTGGTGATCATGACCAAATTTAAGTCCCATAATCTAACCCAAGATTGTGAAGAAATAAATAAAAAATCATGTCAAATGGTGTCAAAAGTACATGCTCATAGTCTTATGACAAAAGTGCACGATTTGGAGAAATATAAATGAGAATAGAGTTTGAATTTTCAGTTTAAGATTCAAAATTCAGAGTGAGATTATTGCTGGCACTAAAAGACCTAGAGTAGCTGAAACATTAGTAATTTATGAAGTAATCATGAATGAATAAAGATATGTGTCAATAATTTTAGTCAAAAGGCATCATACCATTTGCGTTGTTCATCAAGGAAAATTAATTTCTTAGTGCAGATAATCTAAGTAAAAGCAAGGGGTAAGGTGAAAGCACTTATATACATTTGCCCAATTATTAATAAAATACACATGTATATCAGGCAGAGCCTAATGGTAGAGAGTTGCAGATACATTTCCTTAGGCATTTCTATGTCAATTAACAAATTTTAGGTCGAACTAGCCAAATGGAAACATGCATGAAAATATAATAGGTAAACAAGTTTCCCAAAGGGAGTTCTGAAGGTTATTGATATTGTCCAACAAAATATAACCATTAAGTAGAGTGTTCAATATCCTGTATTCACATGACAATTGAAAACAAGAAAAAAAAGCAAACAAACATTGTTGAGCATGGACAGTTGAGTGCATATTGCAGGAGATCTAGGAGGTTACTCTCTATTAGATTAGAAATATATAGCTCATTTGTAGCTTTCCAAGTGACATATAGAGGAAAATATAGTCTGTGGAGGGAAGAGCATACCAAATCTGAGGTGGTGCCCCATAATCAACAATGACTAATATTATAGTAATGAAAGTTACATGGAATATGTTCAATAAAATGTGTTACGTTTTTATCAATAGGTCTGATTGTACTGTCAAATGTTATAAAGGAGGTCAAGAAAAGAGCAATCAGGACGACCAAATGCATATGTTATAAGTAATTCCATGGGACTTTGTCCCTTACCTTATATTCAATGCGGAAAACCTCAAAGCAATCTTGAGATCGTAATCACGGCATTCCGAGCGGGCACCATGTTGAATTAGAAAAACGCCTACATGGGTTCTTCTACTATTTATACGGTCAAACTAAAGGTTCTTATAGTCCTACTTTCATTTCCATACCCTATTGGGTAATGAAGCGGCGTCCCGAGTCCCTCAGCTCTTATTGTGATGAAGCTGGTGTAAACAGAGTCCTACTTCTCTATCAATGAATCTAGCTCGGACTCGAAGAAAGCAAGGTAATGGCATCGTCCATATTGATCAAATCTTGTGCATCATCAAGTACTAATTTAAGCTAGTTCGAAATATGGACACAGCATAAATTATCATAAGTATAATTTTAATTATGAAATGTAAGATGGAAGAAATCCTTATTCTAAATTTCTGACCCCAAATGAGGGGACGACTAAAGTATTGGCAAAATCCTATCTTTGTGTCCATGATTCCACATCAGACATGTCAAAGAGGATGTAATTATAAATATAGAGACCGAAAATAATAATAAATCAAAAATCAATAATTATCTAAATAGAGAGATTGTGTGTTATGCACTCAATCTAAGTGACATAAAACCAGAACCATAATGATATAGCTCGGGGTAAGGAAGCAAGTAGGGATTAGGTAGGCAAAATATCTTAACAGTATTTGTATAAATAGTCAAAAGTATTTGGCCATAGGATTTTCATTGTAGAACCTGGCAGATCACATACGGGGCTTACAGTCCAAGATACCAAAGTGCTAGAATTTTTTAGGAGTTAATCAAACACAACACAACAGAAATATAAGATGTTGTTATCGACACTTAAAGTTACAGCTGTGATACATAAATGAAGCCAGCAATGCCCTTCCGGGTCCTTATTGAGGACTTGTCGTACTGTATTGAAGCGAATTATGAGTTTGCTTTCATTCTGTCGCAGTTGGAGTTCAAGTCTACCTCCCCGAGGGTGTTGTTTGAGTTGCATTATGCCACAGAATGCAAACGAAAGTGTATGTGGGTGACATTTGACAAAATGTTCAACCAATGGAAATTTTGTGTCATCCTTCTGGATGTTCCGAAAATGTTCCTGTATTCGTATTTTCAGTGTTCTAGTAGTGCTTCCTATATAGGCCTTATTACAGGGGCAGGTGATAAGATATATTATGTTGGTACTTTCACAGTTGATAAAATCACGTATTACAAATAGTTGTCCATTAATCAGAATTCTTTTAGATTTTGTCAGGCCAAGTTTACAAACGGAGCACCTTGTGCAGGTATAGAATCCAGATGGAGGTTGCATATAGGATTGGATGGGTATTTTATCTTGACAGAAGGAAGAACATAGTTTGTCACGGAGATTATGCACTCTGTTGAAACCAATTTGTGGAAAAGACGAGATATGTTGAGTAATGGAAGGGTTTTTGTGGAGTAAATACCAATGCTTGCGAAGTACTTTACGAATATATTGTTGGCCATTGTGAAAATGTGTTATGAAACGAATGGGAGTCCTCTGAGTGGTTGATTTAGTCATTTTGAGAATTGTGCTACGATCTGTTTTGGCAAAGTGTTCCATAGTGTTTTTTTAAACTGGAGGGATTATAACCTCTAATGGAGAGACGTTCAGCAATTTCCGAGGCTATTGCCTCATAATCAGTTTTGTTGCTACAATTGAGTCTAGCCCGTCTGAGTTCTCCTGCTGGTATATTATGAATTGTGTTGTATGGGTGGCAGCTTGATGCGTGTAAAATAGAGTTAGCTGCTGTACTTTTTCTATGAAATCGGGTGAGTAATCTGTTATTGTCAATATATATTGTAAGATCCAAATATTCAAGTGTGGTTTTGGAGATTTGGGGCCAGATGTATCAAGAATGCCTTTTGCGAGTCGGAAATAGCGATTTTTAAGAAATCGCTATTTCTGATTCGCAAAATGCATTGTATCATATTTGCGATTCGTTAATAGCGATTTCTTAAAAATCGCAAATGCTATTACCAAATCGCAAATTGCGATACTGGCCCCCATCCCTTTTCTCTGGTACACCTTCCTTTTTTGCACCAATGGATGATATCTCTGCAGGGCCTCCACTAATACTTGAACCTATCAATTTTGATAGTAATACTGCTCTGGTCTTATCACTCTTTATTATTTGCAGCCTTGAAAAAGCCCCAGGTGAATACACCACAAGGGGGCGAAACATGTGTCGGCTGTCTCCTTTTGTACTCTCTGACAAAATCACTGTGAATGGGACCAATAAATGCATTGAAATTGAAAATGTGGATTCAACGTTTTATTGCCTGAACGCAATTTAAAACATCATAATACTTTTGATTTCTTCAAAGTGGGTTCTCGATTCTTTTGGATCTCCATATTTTGTACATTGAACATCAGACAATTTTGCATCTGCAATAATAGGTTTATTCAACTTGACTTTTTTTTGTTTCCTTTGTTGTTTGGTTTTCATCCTGTTTCAGTTTATTTGTGTTTGTAAAATAAATTCTAAAACCTCAAAGTCAAAGACTGGTGCTGTATTTCTTCTGGTATTCACTTTTTTTATTTCTACCTTCTATCATTATTTTAAAAATGCAAATAATCAAAAGATTTTTTGCCAAAAAAAGCTACATTTAGGTAATGTTTCTCCCCTTTACAAAAAAAGTACAGATATAACAAACACCACAATTCTTAATGTATTAATTTCATACATTTGTGAGAAACAATTGTTTGTCAAATTTAAAATGAAAACATTACAAATCAAACCATGCATAAACCAAATAGTCTGTGCAGTTTTTATTTTTACAGTCCAGTCCTTGACACCATGGAAGAAGAAGATATAATGCTAAACATCAGATTCAGTAGGCAAACTATTATTGATTCATGTCATCAGTGGGAGCCAGACATCTTGTCACTTCACTAACACCATAGTCAAAATGATGGCACTATTACATGTTGAGGTCATGGGATCATTCCAATACACTATGGCAGTATCTGGTGGAATTTCACATCCAACTTTAAGTGGTGTGCTACTAAAAGTTATTTCTACAATGATGCAACACATCAACAACTTCATACACTTAAAACAAAATGAGAATTTCACAAATGTGAAGGGAGATGAGTATGCGCTGGGTTGACTTTCACGTGTAGATAGAGCAAGTTAAACAGCACATATTGCCTTGGTCGCAACATTCAGCAGAAAACAAGACTAATCCATTCTCAAAGACTTCTATTCAATCACTGTGCAAGTGTTCTTTGTACAAAAAATATACATCCAAACTGTGCGTGTCCTTCACAGGATCAATCCATGTTCCCATTGTACTTTGCAACAGCAGCATATAACTGCAAATGACACAACTTTGAAATGTCCAAATGAAGATGACATGGTGAAGGATCCTAAAACAGAATAACAAGAACAAATAATGGATTTAAATGACAAAATTGACACGTTACAAATGCCAAATTATGAGGACACATTTACTTGGAACAATCAAAGATAAACAATGTAAATGAACACATTAGTCAATGTGTCAAAACTTTGATCAACAAACATCTATGCCCAGGGAATTTCCTGAACTACCCATTCCTAAAATAATGTCCAGCACAGAACAGTATGCTCATTAGTTGTTTTGACATGGAATGCAACATTATATAAAGATGTACTTACACTTGTGAAGACGTTGTCAATATCATCTTGATGTATTTCAATTCCTTTCTCTTCACCACTATCATCTTCATTTGGCTTTTCAACATCCTCACCTTGTGGCTCATCATTGGCTCCATCCTCTGAAATGTATGGGATGTTCCATCGCAGGGCTATATTGTGCAACATGCAGCATGCCATTGTGATTTTGCACACCTTATCAGGTGAGTAGAGGAGGGCCCCGCCAGCCTTAATCTGACAGCAAAATCTGGCCTTCAGGCGCCCAAAAGCCCACTACACTGGCCTCTGTGTTCTTCTTTGCGACTCATGAAGTAGATTTCTCCTGCGTTGTTGGATTCCTTAGCGGTGCTAGCAACCATAGTCAGTTAGGATAAGCTGAGTTTCCTATATGAAATAAAAAAAACATAGGCCCTCATTTTAACATTGTCAGTAAATCCCTCTTACCCCCAAGGTGACAGCTGCCAAAGTACTGCTGTGGTGGCGAATATCCGTTCCACATATTATAACACACACACCAATCCTACAGAATACTGCCACACGCACAAATCTGTCAGCCTAAAGGAAACTGTTGGTACCAACACCCATACTGTTATGCCAACAAAACAACGCCCACCACATCATGACCCACGATCACCACGGAGGACATTTGATGGCGATAAACCATTGGTGATACATATTGCCGCGCTCAGAATGGGCACCCAAATACAAAACAAAACTACATTGGCCAATACCAAAAATACACATCTGACACTCATACACCCACCACAACCACTGACCCACAGCATCATAAAACACACACCCACATTACCCACAACCATTTACGAACAACAATTACTGCAACTACTGCCAAGCGATTGACACAAAGAGCACAGAGAAAACTAGAAACACACACCACATACACCCATACATCCCTCAGGCACCCCACATCACACACCCCACCACATAACTTAACACACTCTCACCAACACACACCACACAATACCCATGTCCCCACTAAGGCACCCCAGATTCACTGATGAGGTGTTAAGGGTCTTCGTGGAGGAAATAGTCACAGCTGCTTAGAGCACAAGTACATCAGTGTTGGACCTGGCCCTTTTTACAGGGTCATTCCCAAACTTTTTGCCTCCTTCCCCCTATTTTCCCTGATCTGTTTTTGGTGGCTTTTGAACTCTGAGCACTTTACCACTGCTAACCAGAGCTAAAGTGCATATGCTCTCTATGTAAATTGTACTGTTAATTGGTTTATCCATGACTGGCATATTTGATTTACTAGTAAGTCCCTAGTAAAATGCACTAGAGGTGCCCAGGGCCTGTAAATCAAAATCTACTAGTGGGCCTGCAGCACTGGTTGTGCCAGCCATATAAGTAGCACTGTAATCATGTCTCAGACCTGCCACTGCAGTGTCTGTGTGTGCAGTTTTAAACTGTAAATTTGACTTGACAAGCGTCCCCACTTGCCAGGCCTAACCCTTCCCTTTTCCTACATATAAGACACCCCCTAAGGTAGGCCCTAGATAGCCCCATGGGCAGGGTGCAGTGTATGGTTAACATAGGACATTTACTAATGTGTTTTACATGTCCTGACAGTGAAATACTGCCAAATTCGGTTTTCAGTGTTGCAGGCCTTATCTCTCTCATAGGTTAACCAGTGGGCTGCCGTTAAACATGATTAAAGCATAGCTTCCCTTGGGGAGCAGATAGACATGTGGAATTTGGGACCTCTGAATTCACAATTTAAAAATACATCTTTTTAGTAAAGTTGGTTTTGAGATTGTGTGTTTGAGAATGCCACTTTAAGAAAGTAGGCATCTTCTTGCTTGAACCATTTTTGTGACTGGGCCTGTTTGTGGATTCCCTGTCTGGGTTAGTTTGACAGTTGGGCTGTTTGCACCTCTCTCCAGACAGTGACACAAAGGGGGCTGGGGTGTAGGCTGCATATTTTGATGAGCCATCTGTGCTAGGAGGCAAAGGAGGACTGGTCACTCACACCTGAAAGGGCTGTACATGCCCTCACACAAGGCATGATTTAACAAACAAGTGGACAAAATGGGTACAAAATGGGTATAAGAAGAGGACCCAAACCCACACACTTTAGACACTTCTTGGGGTAGACACTTTACCTCACAGACACTTCTGGACAAGAAACCTGCTGGTGAAGAATCCCTGAACTAGACCTGCCAAGGGGAACTGCCTGGCTGCCCAAAGGACTCAATTGGACTGTTTTTCTGATAAGGACGGCTGCCTTGCTGTTGCCCTGCTGCCTTGCTGCTCCCTGGCTGTGTTGAGAAGTGCTCTCCAAGGGCTTGGATAGAGCTTGCCTCCTGTTCTTCGAAGTCTCAGGACCAAAAAGACTTCACTCCTGCAACTGGACTCCTTGAAAATGAGATGCACAGGGGCATATTTATACTCCGTTTGCGCCGATTGTGCGTCAAATATTTTCACGCACAATCAGCGCAAACGTTGCCCCATATTTAAACTCTGATGTCCGAGCCCGCGGACGACAAAATTCCGCCGTGTGCGTCATTTCTTGGATGCGGCAACCCGCCCTGCGTTAATGATATGCAGGGTAGGCGTTCCAGTCCAAAAAACGACAAAAACGGCCGTGCGTCGTATTTATGCTTCCGGGCAAAAATGATTCTCGGCCGGGAGGCGGAGCAAAAAAATGACGCACAGCCCGATGTGCATCAAAATTTAACGCTTGGGTCAGGGCAGTCGTTAAAATGGGGCAAACACACCTGTATTTAATCAGAACACACAGAACAAACAGCAGAGCAGCAGAGCAGCAGAGCAGCAACAGGGAGACATGGAGGTGATTCTTATCCAGCGTGCACGTAGATCTAGAGCCCAGCAGCAACAACAGCAGCTACCACAACACCAGCAGGGACCCCAAAGGCAGCGCAGAAGGCAGGAGAGGATATTCCGCCCAAGAACAACCCTGCATGGCCTCAGGGAACACGACATCATACAGAGGTACCGGTTGAACTGGCAGGCCATTCAGCAGCTGCTGCGAAACATTGAACAGCAGTTGGCCCCCACTTTGCTGACACCCCGCACCATCCCAACAGAAACAAAGCTGCTTGCCGTACTTCATATGCTGGCAAGTGGCTCTTTCCAAACAACTGGTGCCCTGGTTGGCGGAAAATCACAACCATCATTCTCCGCATTTCTGCCAAAAGTACTGGATGCCATCATTCGCCTGACACCCCTCCACATCTGCTTCCCTAACACAATGCAGAAGCAGCAGGAAACAAAACAGGGGTTCTACCTCATCAGTGGCTTCCCACACGTCCTTGGTGCAATCGACTGCACACACGTACGCCTTGTGCCACCTGCTGCAACTGAACACCTCTACCGCAACAGGAAGCACACACATTCAATCAACGTGCAGGTCATAGTCGATCACCAGGGATTGATCACCAACATCGTGGCAAAATATCCTGGGAGTGTACATGACTCATTCATCTTCCGTCACTGCACCATCAACCAACACTTCCAGGATGGACGGTATGGCAATGGACTACTTGTTGGTAAGTACAAAAACCTACTTATATACACACTGCACAGCAACCCTCTAGGACACACAACACATACACCACAACAGCAACATCTAGACAGGAACACACTGAGGTCCTGACATCACTAGCCATGTTTCTTAACTCACCATTTAACCTGTCACACATCGGAATTTACTGTACAGCCTAATGTGAAGACATTAATGAGTGTGGTTGCCTAAATGTCACCTTGCAAATTGTAAGTGTCACAATGACCTTTACATTAATACATTGCATAGGTTTCAAGGTATGGGATGTCCAGGGTACTTTGATATGAAAGTGTTAACAACACTTTCAAATTTAAATGTGCATGGAACTATCATCTCACCCTCAGTGAAGACACACGGACACCTGTATCACAAGTCACAATACTAGGGAGGGCACACTGTACTGCAAATACCAAAACATACTGCTGACAAACGGTTAGCAGACAAACACTTGCTCAGCCAAGGAAACAACACAATGCAGATGGTATAGCCTACAAGTATAGGATGTCACATTAGTACACAAAAGAGTCACAGACAACACAAGACAACTACTGCCATTAAAGGTCTTTTCAAGAGTGCCAGCTACATCAACATGATCCCATTCTGTGTTTTTCTTTCAGCTGATCAGGGGTATGGCATCCAGCCATGGCTAATGACACCATTTGGGAACCCGAGTACTGCTGCAGAGTGGGCATACAACAACGCCCATAAGAGGACACGCAGCATTGTCGAGCGGACCTTTGGGATCCTCAAGTCAAGGTTCCGCTGCCTTGACATCACTGGCGGTAGCCTACTATATTCCCCCGAGATAGTCTGTAGGATCATACTCACATGTGCAATATTGCACAACATTTGTGTCAAAAGGAACATTCCCCTCCTCGAACCAGACCCATACATGCCTGAAGACGAAGAAGAGGAGGATGCTGGCCTGCAACAGGAGGGGGAACAACCAAACACGGCTGCTGGAGTGCGTAGGCGCCAACACATTGAAAATAATTTCTTTGCATAATTATCACCATCACCACTTAATGCACTATTGTAAATAAACACTAATAACAAACACCACTTCATGGTTTGGCCTATTCATTTCTGCCCACCTTTAGCTTGAAATATCTGAAGAAGAATGTTGTCTCATTGAGCAATAATGATATAACAATCAGGACACAAACAAATACACCACAAATGTAATGGCCACCATACAATGGTCAAATACACACACAATGTAAATGACAGACATCCTGTACAGTTCACCTTTGAAGGGCAATAGCTGAGGACCACACATATGACTCACATACATGTAGTAAACATGGATCATCGCAGCAGATGGCACACAACTAAAACACCATCACTCAACTAGGGGAAAACAGGCCTCATACATCAGGCAGTTCACATGCTAATGCTTCAGGAACAGGAATGTAGTACTAGACTCTTGCCAACAGTAATTCCAACTACTTACTATCATTGGAATGACTATCTGTCACTAGAGTTACACATAAGCCTAACATACACAGCACAAGTGCTACACCTATGACAAGCATCCAGTACATCACATCACATCTACATGTCAGCCCTTTTCTAAAAACACTACACACACTTGCAGCTGCTCACACCCCACCTGTCTGAAGAGGTCCTTGGAATGCCGATTTGTGTGCACTGAGATTCCCTCATCTACACACACACACTCACAAGAGTCATCCAGTGTGCCACACCCTTTCCTATGCCTACCATTGTCATAGTACCATCTCACTGCATGGAACTCAGCTCATATAATACACTGGCTTGGATTTTTTAAGGCCTGGAATCACCTGTAGATTGATTCTTCTGTGAAAGGTACTGTAGGCTAATTATCAGCAAATCCCATCTGACAGGACTAGTGAGCCACTGATGGAGGCCACACCAGTGATCCCCTCCATGCACACCACCCAAATGTACATGCCCCGTCCCTGCTGATGCCTCCTACTGCATAAATGTTGGAATTTGAGCTATTACATCATTAAGCATTGCTACTAATGTTGCCGTAGAACACTTTTTCAGGGTTCGTGTGTCACCTTCAAAACAACACAGGACATACACAGTGTGACATCTCAACTGTCTTCTGCTCCCTCTGACCAGTCCTAGTCAGAACACTGATCATGTAATTACTGAAATAACTTGCTCCTGATTGACCCAGCATCCTGTCAGCCTGACTGGCACCTGTCCGTGGGTCACTCTACAGATACCTGGGGTCCACCTATGGACCACACGTGCTGTCCAAAACCTCTTGTACCTCAGACACTAATTTGTCATTAGCCTCATCAATGTATACTCAAATACATAGTATTGCATCATCTGACTGATATTTGCATCCGATTTGTGACAGTGCCCTTGAATAGCCAAATCTTGGCCCTTCCGTTGTCTGGCCCTCATTAATGCCTAAACTACAAAGTGTGACAGTGGACCTGGACCATAGTGTATGATGGTGTAAATGGCCTCCATCAAAACCAGCAACCTCAGATAATGTCCATGAAAAGTCAACACATATGAGGACCCTGACTGTTCAAACGCTGAGTAACATTGTTCAAATGATAAAGATGAGTCGTGTGTGTTGAATACCAGCCATTTACTTCTGCACAGAGGCTGTGATGTTTCCTGATACATTACCATCCACAGAGGCCAACTGGAGTACAAATGTTGCAATGACACATGACGGATCCAGACACCTGAGACATTCTCTCACTCAGAACACCAAAGTTGCCCATTTGAAAGTCTCATTACACGTTTTCAGTGACAGGGTGGGACCATCCATGTGTAGGTGACCATGTCCTCAATGGCTTCTCTCAAATTTTGCTACAAACAATACCCAATAGAAACAAGAGTAGCTGCCACTAACTCATGAGGAGACCTGGACGTTACAGTGACAACATACACCCTGACAGTTGATACTGGATCAATATTGGACCACACACATGTACATGTACCATCCAATCAACAAAATATTTGCAAGCAGCCGATCACAGTAGTGTCCCAGTTGTAACCTAGCAGGAAGAATGAAACATGCCACTAAACCAGGTAATGCATAAAGGGCCACATACATCAACAACCTATTTGCTATCATGACATGATGAACGTTGAGATTTTGCAAAAAATATCAATGCCAAATGGTATGTCAGATTTCTCCAAAGAATCAATAGGGCAAACGTAAAATGGGCAAATGGGATTACAGAATGGCAAACAGTGAATCATACCCTATTTGCTTCCATGGGCCTGCTGCTGAAGGTTTAGCATTACTGAATTTGGGAAACTCTTGGATACATTTTCAAGTCTGGAAAAGCAAACCCTAGGGTGCTGGGGGCCTAAGTCCACCTCTACTGCCCCCCAAATATACATTATTTATGCACATGTGAAGCACACACATGCATTAGGCGCATGTGTGCCCTACATGTCAAAAGTAAAACACATTTAAGATACATTAACTCGTAATTAGGACATGGTTACCCCCTAAAAAAGTGTAGGCGACAATTGCACTACCTATTTGGCCTTTATATAATTTTGATTACTTTGATAAATGTGGACACATTTTTGCTAAGGAATACATCCTGGTATCCCATTCATATTTTGAAAATAGCCCTCAGCAATTACCCACATATGTGTAATTATGAGTAATATCCATTCTGACCAATCATTACCATTGCACTGTGAATACCTTCTATACATCCTATAAGGGACATTTGCCATAGCTAACCCCAAATGTGTATCACTTAGCACCGTTTGGTCATGACAAAATTCATTTCTCTATTTGACAAATGAAAGACATATTTGTCATAATGCGTCATATTTCCATGCATACAGCTTGTGCGTCATAATTTTTGACGCACAGGAGTGCAGATAATGCAGAGTCAAAAAATTATTTTAAAAATAGATATCATAATATCCTGCATAGCATGGCCTCCATTTTTTTCCATAATGCGTCATATTTCCACGCATACAGCTTGTGCGTCATAGTTTTTGACGCACAGGAGTGCAGATAATGCAGAGTCAAAAATATTTTTCATATTTAGATATCATATTTTCCAGCGGCTTAATTTTCAACTCTAGAACTGTAAAATATGCCTCAAACAAATATAATAGACCAATGAAGATTTTTTTTTTGTCTCTGCATTATTTGCACTCCTATGCGTCAAAAAATATGACGCACAAGCTGTATGCATGAAAAAATGACGCATAGCAAAACGGCGGCCATTTTATGCAGGATGTGATGTAATAGGATATCCTGTTTACAGAATCTGTACAGTGGGTTTACTTTCACTTTCACTTTGTAGTCTCAGAGTATTCTAGACTGTGTGGAAAGTGTTGTCCTGTGTATTAGTGCTTTTGTGTCCAGTGTACCATCTCAATTGTGCTTTTGTCATCATTGTCTTGTTGTTGAATACTGTCTGAGTCTGTGTTGTATTATTTTGTCAAGTCCAGTGTTTTATTTATTGTCTGTGGGAGTCTGTTGTGGGTACTGTAATATAGGGGTTAGTTGGGCTCTTCTTCTTAAGTTTTCTTTGTATTTCACCACTCTATCTTTCCCCATGTCCCCCTTTTCCTTTTTCTACAACTTTTTCCCCTTTGTCAGTGCTGACATGTCTGGTAGGCCACGGCTTTCCAGGATGGGTGAGGAGGAATTGGGGGGATTTATATGGCTTGTTTGCCATTTCCTCCCACTCATGCTGGAGGCTGGGGGTAGGGTGATACAGGGGTATCACACGGAGGCCCGTAAAGTCCGGTGGGGGAAGGTGCACCATCACTTGGTCCGTCTATATGGTAGCCAAAGGAATGACCATCAACTGAAACACCGCTGGGCTGATCTGATATCCAGGGAGCAAGATCTGCTGGACCACCTGGGAATCAGGATTGGTGGCCATGTTAGTGAGTACAGATCAATTACATGTGCACAATTTAAAGCTGTGTGGTGACATGTGATGATTGTTACCCAATCTGCCAGATAAGTAGCTGACTGTGTGTAATGCTAGGGAAAACTACTGGGTAATTGATGCACAATGTGAAGGAAGACAAATGCTAGCAGTCATGTAGCTCATGTTTTCTACACATACCGGTTGCCTGTAGCAGAATGTAATGTAGTGCTGCCTTTGTGTCAGACAATCGACACATTAATGACGCTATTAGGACTCTACAGGTCACAATAGCCAGTGAAAAATGGATGTTGAAACATCATACCTACATATGTAGACGCCATAGCTAGACTGACATTTGTAAACCCTACATGATGCTATTAATGAGTGCTGCCTTTACGTCAATTGAAGTTAGCAATGTTGTCCACACATATGTCACAGGTGTGTCTGGTTGGTGTGTATGGAAAATGTTCATGGAAGTGCCATGCCATGTTGTGATAAATGTGTTCCTTCACATCTAATTGTTACATTACTGATCTGAGCATGAACCATATTTGTTAAGGACTCAGGTGCCCTCAGCTAACATATTAGACTGGTATTTATTGTCACTTGTGCCCAAATCAGAATAGGGATTGCAGTCCAAAGGTATGGACTAGGGTACAAACATCTATGTTTGGTGCCAATCACTATTGTTAGGACACATCAATGTATGAAACTGTAACAACATGAGGTATTGCCAAAGTACCTGGCCCTCTGTACCATGTACCTATCAGTCACATATGTGTCATGACCACATAGGCTGTTTGAGTTTGAGAGGTCATGCAGTCCTCAAGTAACCAGCTTTTGGATGTCTCTCTTGGATGCACATGATGAGATGAATGCACCCCTATATTGTTGGTGCATGCTAATGGAGGTGCATCTTTGCCACCACATGACTGTCCAGGCCACTGCATGTGTGTAGTAGGGTGTGTAACTGTAGCAGGAGACTCATCCAATGTAAATGTTGCTCATGAATAATTCCATGCAGTATGAGCATGTGTGAAAGGGTTTCATTACTCATGTCATATTCTCACATTGTCTTTGTAATTGCAATTGTTCGTCAGTGCACGGATTCTGAGTATATTCTTCCTTCCATGCTTTACAGGTGGACCTGCACCGTACACAGTGGGAGAGGTGGCTTATTTTGAGGACCCCGACACCTACAGTGAGTGTTGCATGTGTGCTATTTTAAATGTTTCTGGTGATGCATGATGGACTACTGTGTGTTCAACAGAATTCAAGGTTTGATGCGCTGCCCATTCATTAGTATTGTTCCATTAGTGGGATTTCAGTTATCACTTCATTTTGAGTTGACCTATGCTTATCCATTTCTCAGATTTTGGGTCTGTAGGCCATTCCAGTAGGGCCCGCTATGGGGAATGGGTTGAGTCATGTGGAATACACTGGTTAATGTAAGAGTTGCTCTGGGACTTGTCTCGGACTGAGTCTGCATTTCAGACTGACATTCTCCCAGATAGCTTCTGCAAATGGCTCGTCTGAAATCTGCTGCTTCCCTAGTTAACGAAGGACTGAGTACACTGTAGGTTGGATCTTCCGGGGGCATGTACTTCCACAAGTTGTACTAGAAGTGTGTGGGACTAGAGTGCAATGGCCTAGGTGTACATTCTACTCATGATCATGGGTGTTCTTGCTCCTCTGTGTCTGTAAAAAAATATGCCTCACTGGTAGTATGTGATGTTGGCCTAAGTCAGTACATTTTGACATGTGTGGACCTTGGATAGCACAAGGTTTAGCTGACTCCGATTTGTTGCTAGCTCTTCACTGGTGGTGTGTGTGTGGAGGCAAAAACATGTTGAGCTTTCTATACACTCCTGGGTGTGCATTGATTATGGGATTGTTGTATGTTCTTCCCACCCCCCCTCAAAGTCAGCCATGTGTTTGGGAATAGGGTACCTAGGACTGTAGCAACCAGTATGTTACACATACTTGTGACCATTTGAAACTTTGTTTTGAACCCAGTGTACACACTCGGTTATGGCACATGAGTTCTATACTAGCAAATCCAATTACAAATGGCAGATATTGAGGGTTGTGATTTTTATCACATACACTGACATATGTAGTCCAGGCAATAGGCGGAGGAGGTGCAGCCATAATGCATTACTAATGTTTTTGATGAGAAGTTTAGGCTGATGTCACCCATCATGTAGAGACATGTATATGCTATGTGTGAGATGCCCTTTGTATGCAGGCTTCCCATGTACTTCCTCTGAGACTTTCAATTATCTATGTGGTGATATGAGCTGTTACAACTACAGTAAAAGTAATTTCCAATTGACCCAATTGTGCTATTCCACCCAATGCATTTCCTATGGTAAATAGTTGCCCTTTCTCTTCACAGCTGCAAACATGAGTGCCGCACAGAGGCATGAATTTGAGAGGCGGGCCATGAGATACCGGCACATCCTGCAGGTGCAGTCGGGGTTCCGACGGATGGCCTGAAAATACCAGGCGGATCGGGCCTCCGGAGCATGGTGGGCCTCACCACAGGGTGGCCCAACGTTGCCCACTACAGCCACCACCACCACAACCACCAGCTCTCCCCAAGTGGCCCCAGCAACGGTGGGGACAGTTGTCCCTGCCTCTGCAGCACAACCAGGACCCAGCAATATAAGAGCTGCAGGACAGTCCAGTGGGCTACAAACAACTCCCACACACAGCACCTCTGCCAGCACACAGACAGCAGCAGCACCTCCAATTGACCCTGAGGCATTCCAGGCTTTAGACCGCAAAATGGACAAGTTCATTCGGAAGGTGGACAAGCTGAGCCAGGATGTGGCGTACATAAAGAAGTGGGTCAGGTCCATCAGGCGGACCCTACGGAGGGCCAACCTCTAGGACTTATATGGTCTATCTTAATTTGTCCCTCCCCTCTCTCCTCGTTCCTTTTTATCATGATAGGTGGGTTTTGGGGATTAGTGTTAGGTTAGTATAGGTTGTTAGCTTAGTTAGTGTTAGGGAGGAGGGTGGGGGGTCCTTAGTCTTTCTATTTTTCATTTTTGAGTGTGTGGGCGGGTGGGTGGGGGTCAATGTTGGTATTCCTGTCTGTTTAGAAAAAAAAAAGAAGATTTTTTAAAAAAAAAATGTATAAAAAAAAGTACAATATAATATATGATTGTTTAGGATAGTATAGTATGTGTGTAGGTTAGTATGTGTTGTCCTGCATGTGTCCTGTCTCATAATGGTGGGTGGGGGGTTGATGTTTAGATCGATTCGTTATATGTGTAGAGTAAGTTTAGCTTAGGTTAGTTAGGGACCGTTGTGGGTTAGGAGTAGTCAGGTTAGATTAGTGTAGGTATGACTTTTCCCTTAGTTGCCTCTGGTGTGAATACTTATGAATAAATATATAGTTAACCCTTTGCATTATGTGTTAACTGCTACTTGATCATGGCCTTGCCATCAGTGTAGGTGATTGTTGTTCTATGACATTTGTGTCCTATGCTACACACCGAAGAAAAAAGAGGTTTAAAATGGCAGCTACCCCTGTGCTAACTTGGTAAGTATCCACCATTTGATAGAACCACCATTTGGAGTTTACATGGATCACAAAGGATTTGTGTTGATGAGTATGTTTTCTACATCACAAAGTGTGCTTCCAGACTTGGTATTGTGGGTAATTTATTAGGTCGGACTGCAGTGTGATGTTCAGGGACATCTTTGTAGATGAGGTGTTGTTAACACTCTTGTCTTCTTGTCTTCATTACTGACATAGATCACGTGTGCAACAAATCAGCATGACTTCCCTTCTTGGAAGTATACTCAGAAAGGGTGATTGATGCTGTGTTTAGTTGTGTTTGCTTAGATTAGACTGCATAATTTAAGTTTTAGTATTGCATGGTGCCTACATTTATCAGCCACCATTAGTTGACTTTGATTGCTATTGATGGAGCATTATTCTGTCCAACACAGCATGATTGTGTGTGTTTTCTCCCTTCTTCAGCTATTCTCCTCAGGATGGTCAGGCTATGATGCAACCCTGGCCACTGCACAGATGTATCTGACTACATGATGTCAGGACAGTTGTATTGACAAGCTACATGGTTGTCACACAGGCACTTTTGAGTTATCTACTGCACAGTTGATGTGTCAAATTACACAGAGACATATTAGGTGTGCAAGTGCTATTTATTGATAGGTGCTGTAGTGCAAAATGTACATTGTCCATGTTTGCTGAGTCCGTTCTAGTGCATTCTTACATGGTGATCCTAAAGAAGGGGTGTAGATGATGCTCCTGACATGCTGAGGTGATGTTACAGACAGTGCAGAGGGACAGGATTTGCCGATTAGTAGGAGAGAGACATTTACTGGCAATGCTGACAAGTCATACAGTGGTTAGCAGAACAGTCATTGAGTATAGTTGTAGTGAGACTGGCAATTGACAAAACGTAGGACCTTGGTCAAAGTAGGCCATGGTGCAGGGACTAGTGCTTCCGGGTACTCTTCCGTGTGAATGTGATCTGTTCCATGTCTTCTTCTTCTGATGTGTGTGTTGCCTGCTTTGTCCTTGTTGTTGTTGGTTGTGAAGGGGCAACACACACCTCAGTGTTAGAAGACGTGGAGTCAGACATACCGGTGGCTGCTCCCTGTGAAGGTCTTAAGGGCAGTACTGCAGCAAGGAGGGCCTGCTGATTTTTGAGAATAGCAGCTACATCACGATGGTAGGCAGCCAGGTCGGCCCTGAGGGAGTCATGATTGCATTCGTGCATGCAGTGGAAAGTTTGGGGTGCAAGGTGTTGTGGCAACTCCCTTACTACAGTGGTGAATTTCTTTATAGTTTCTTGTAGTCCTTGCAGTTTGGATGTTAGGGCTTGCATAGCTGCTGCCTGATCTGCAGATGACATCATGCACGAGCGCACCCCCTCAAGGCTGGCTGCCATATTTTGCATCCCCACCCGCACCTCCTTGGCCAGCTCCCGCTGTACTCCAACTACAGTTCTTTCAAAGCTGGTGCCAGTGTCGTCAGAGTCCTCAGCTGTGTAGGAGCTGGCAGGTCTTGCAATTGGGGTGGTGGGTGGTTCTTCTGTGATGGCTGCTTGTTCTGTGCTCCTCCTTGTGACTGAAGGTGGGGTCTGGAGGGTTTCAAGCACCTTTTGGATGGTCTCCTGGGAAATGTTTATGGGCTCGTCATCCATGTCATCAGGGAAATCAGGGACTGGCATATCGGCAGGAGATCCATGTTCCTCTGCAATGAAACAGGGTACAATTAGTGTGTCTGTGTTGTGACAATTTTTACGTAACATGCCAGCCTTTTGATGATTTTACTTTGTTATCTTGTTTGGTATTGGTATCTGCTGTCCCTCATATGGGCATTGTTATAGGCCTATAGCCCACCTGTGTGTCACATGTATGATATTGAGTTATCAGAGTTGTCTGCCTAATCGCCTCTAGGTGTTGCTTTGTACCAAATAGGGAATAGCCATCTTTTTGTCCTACTCGACCCTCCGTGTATATCCATTCTATGGTGAGACCTTTCACTGGCTGTGGGTGTTCTGATTGCCCTGGCAGCACACTTGCCTCTCAGGACCTGCCCCAATCGCTGATTGTTCACATTGACTTAATTGTAATTGACATGTGGCATATCCTATGCATGGCAATGTTATGATGTGATATGGATGTAGACATTGTTAATGTGTCCTGCTGATGTTGGGTAATGTGTGTTACATTGGATTGCCCTGATAATCGTATCAATGTCTTATTTGGTCCTCTGACTGTGCAGGTGTATTTCAGTGACCAGTTGCATGTGTCCCCTCCTCAATGCTGTTGTCTGAGCAGTATGACATTTGTGATGTTGCCTAGTTAGCCAGGCACGTGAAGGACCCTGACCTATGTAGCATGTGTGTGTCCTTAGTGCTGGGTCGCTCCTATTGCTGTTTACTTTGGCTGATGTATGTGACAACTATGGGCATTGACATACGAGTGTACTGGGGCCTTTGTCTTGTTTCAGGAGATTGTTGCAGATGTCATCCTCACCCCCTAATTTAGGTATGTATGTTCCATGGGGAGGTTACTGCCATTGGCTACTATAGCTGCACAGAGATCAGAGGTGTTAGTGTCAACTGTTGTTGCAGTTACATTGCAGTTGTTGTTTTGGCTAGTGGATTGCTGATAGGGCCCTAGTTAATGTAGGAGATATTTTGGCTGACGAGTGCCAGGATGTAAGTTTGATGTAGTGGCCTTCCCTCCTGTCGAGGCTTTCCCTTAGCCCCATTGTTGTCATGACAGGATGCCCCCATGGGACTGTTGTTGGTGTTGTGTTATGTTGTGCCCCAGCTTCTGTATGTGCAGGGCATGCCCCCCTGCCATACCCCTTTACCCATGGCACTCCATGTATATGCTGACTTACATGCAATGTGTAGTAGGTATTTCCCCCCCTGCTTACAGTCAACATTATTGTATTTTAAATCCCCATGCAACTTACCCTGTATGTGCGTTGTCTCGTGGTAGTCTGCACTGTCCTGTCCTTGAATCCCTGTGATGATCTCCTCAGGGATGACGGCTGCGACCATCTCCTCCATGTGGTCCAGGGCCTCCTGGTGTGCTGGACTCCCACCTCCAGTCTGCAGTGCTGCCTTCCTGTTCCTGGCCATTTTTTCCTTTGTCCTACGTTTGCAGTCATGCCAGCGTTTCTTACACTCGGTGACTGTCCTGCGTACTTCAGCCACACTGTTGATCTTGTCAACAATTTGTTGCCATATGGCCTCTCTCCTACTGATTGGCAACTTAGAGGTGATGAACAGTTGGTGCTGGTGTTCCGTCACCTCTTTAACCAGGATTTCCTGCTCCTCTGCACTGAAGCGACACTTTCTTTTTTTTCTATATATGTCCTGGTTCTTGTATGGATCATCCTGGCTGGTTCCTGGTCTGCTGTCATCTTCCTGAGGTCTGTAGTGGCATCTGGGATCCATTTTGGCTCTCCTCTGCTGAAAGGGCAGTGTTCGCGGGTATTTTTGACGCTATTGCGTAAAAAAAAAACGACGCTTTCCGGGTTGCGGTGTCATAAATCGACCCACAGTCATTTACGACGCGTTAACGTCGTTTTCCTTTACGACTGGACGCCGCGATGTGCGTAAAAAAAAATTACTCCCACCTGTTGATTGTGCCGCCATGAGCCAAAGTATAAATTTGACGCCCGCATGGCGCATCGAAATGGCGTTAGCCGGCGGAAAAATTTTTGACGCAAAACTGCAGCAGCGCAGCTTTGCGTAAAAAATTATAAATATGGCCCACAGTGTGCTAAAATGATGCACAGCCTGCCCTGCGTTGAGAAATTCACCTCATGTCGAACCGGGATTATGCAGTGCAACTTCACAAGGAGAAGATCAACGCAGCGCCTGTATTGCGACTGGAACTTTGACGCACAGCCACCGGATCGACACATAGCCGACCCAGGCCGATGCAGCCTGACTTCCAGAGAGGAATCGATGCAGCGCTTGCCGTGCTGGAGAAATTTCCACGCAACACACACTGGATCGACGCCGCGCTTGTGACTTCGTTCCGCAAGCCCAGGATTCCACGCACAGTTCCCACGGCACCAGGAAACCCCGCAACCCGAAGAGGAACCAAGTCCGCTCACCGTAAATCGACACAAAGCCTTCCCCTGTGTGGAAAATAACAACGCAACTCAGTGTTCGAGGGGGCGAAACCGACGCACACCTTCCCGTTTTCCACACATCGCCTCCTCTGCAGTCCCTTGCGGAGATTTTGAATGCGAACCAGGTACTTTATGCTTTCGGGAGACCTTTATTGTTTTTAACTTGTTTTGCAAAGACTTGAGACACTTTGGCCCTCATTACAACCCTGGCGGTCGGTGTTAAAGCGGGAGTGAACAGGTGTACAGAAACTGGAAGAGTTACCATTCTATGAATGTGCAGATGGTGTGTTTGGCAGACCAGTACATCTCCCATGTAAATGTCAAATTTCCTGGCTCAGTGCATGACGCTTACATTTTGAGGAATAGCAGCATCCCTTATGTGATGGGGTAATTCCAGAGGCACCGTGTGTGGCTAATAGGTGAGGACAAGGACCCTATACAGTGTGAATAGGTGTCTGGGTATGGGGTTGTCCCTATGGGTTAGTGTGTGTCTAACAGGTGTCCCTCGATATTTTCAGGTGACTCTGGTTATCGCAACCTGTCATTGCTACTGACCCCAGTGGGAAATCCCAGGACAAGGGAAGAGGAACGCTACAATGAGGCACATGGGCGAACTAGAAGGGTGATTGAACGCACCTTCGGCCTCCAGAAGGCCAGATTCCGGTGCCTCCATATGACAGGTGGTTCTCTCTACTACTCACCAAGGAAGGTGTGCCAGATCATCGGCGCCTGCTGTATGCTGCACAACCTGGCTTTGCGACGCCAGGTGCTTTTTCTGCAGGAGGATGGGCCAGATGGTGGTCTTGTGGCAGCTGTGGAGCCTGTGCACAGTGAAGAAGAGGAGGCAGAAGAAGAGGATATCGACAACAGGAAAAACACAATCATGCAATACTTCCAGTGAGACACAGGTAAGAAGATGTCACTGCCTCCCATATCTCATACTATTATTGGAGCTAGCATAAGTCTGTCATTTTCACTCAGTGTATGGACCCTGACTTGTCACTTTGACTTTCCATTTCACAGATGTGGGTCCCACTTTGTGCCCTCTGCTATATTTCCTCCTGGCCTACAGCTGTGTTACATCGGTATGTGCACAAGTAAATTGACATTGCTATATTCCATAGTTATTGCAATCACACGTTTGTGAAAGCACAGACTGACTCCAGATTGTTTTGTAATTGAAGTGTGTTTATTTCTGTGCAAATAGGTGGAGGGGGTTGTAAAATGGGCTGGGGGGATGGTGGAGGAATGTCCATGGCAGAGTCCAGTCTATTTGTTTCACAGGTGCATTGTCCAAAGGGACATAGGAAGTGGAGCAATGGCAGTTGAAGGATGGACAGGATGACAAAGTGGGACAGAAGGGTGACATTCAGGGGGGATCTCATTTCCTGGTGGCAGTCTTGGCAATGTTCTCTGTCTTGTTCCTGGATCTCAGGGACCATTTGCGGGGTGGTTCTCCATCTGCAGGGGGTGGGGTGCTAGTGTCGTGTTCCTGTGGTGGTGCCTCCTGTTCACTAGCGCCGGCGGAGGTGGAGGGCTGTTCATCGTCTGGGATAGTGTCAGGGGCCCTTTGTTGTGCCACAGTGTCCCTCCTGGTGTTGACAAGGTCTTGCAGCACCCCTTCAATGGTGACCAGGGTGTTGTTTATGGACTTCATGTCCTCCCTGATCCCCAGATAGTGTTCCTCCTGAAGCCGCTGGGTCTCCTGAAACTTGGCCAGTACCGTTGCCATCGTCTCCTGGGAATGATGGTAAGCTCCCATGATGTTGGAGAGGGCCTAGTGGAGAGGGGGTTCCCTAGGCCTGTCCTCCCCCTGTCGCACAGCAGTCCTCCCAGCTTCCCTGTTTTCCTGAGCCTCTGTCCCCTGAACCGTGTGCCCACTGCCACTGTCCTCAGGTCCCTGATTTTCTTGGGTTGGTGGGTTTGCCTGGGTTCCCTGTAGTGGTGGACACACTGCTGATTGACATGTCCTGGGGACAGGGGGATGGGCCCGCTGGGTGGGTGCTATGCTGGTGTTTCCTGAGGGGGGAGGCTCTGTGTTGGCTTGTGACAGTGTCAGGAGAACCGACTGTCCCGAGGTCCCTGATGGGCCGGGCTGAACATCTTGATCCAGTTGTGCAGAGCTGCTGTCATCACTCTGGGTCTCTTCTGTGGGGGGACTGGATATGTCTGGTACCTCCTGTCCAGTGCCGTTGGGCTGGGGTCCTGCAGGGGTGTAAAGGCATGATTATTGCATCTTTGTGTGCCATTGTGTGCAATGGGTGAGTGACCCTGTACTCCAGTGCTTGCATTCTTGGCTTAGTCCTTGTGGGATATTTGGTTTGGGGTCTGTGTGGGTATCTGTAGTGGACATGCTTTGGTGATGGGTGTCCATGCTTTGGTGTTGCATGCAGGGCTTGGTATTGGGATGGGTGGGTTGTGATAGTGGGGCATATGTAAGGTGTTGCAGTGATGGGGGTGAGGGTGGGAGTATGTGATGGCATGCAGGTAGGTTGTGGGGGATGAGGTAGTAAAGATTTGACTTACCAGAGTCCAGTCCTCCTGCTACTCCTGCGAGGCCCTCAGGATGCAGTATTGCCAAGACCTGCTCCTCCCATGTTGTTAGTTGTGGGGGAGGAGGTGGAGGTCCACCGCCAGTCCTCTGTACAGCAATCTTGTGTCTAGAGACCATGGAACGCACCTTCCCCCGTAGGTCGTTCCACCTCTTCCTGATGTCATCCCTAGTTCTTGGGTGCTGTCCCACTGCATTGACCCTGACGACAATTCTGCACCATAGCTCCATCTTCCTTGCAATGGAGGAGTGCTGCACCTGTGATCCGAATAGCTGTGGCTTTACCCGGACGATTTTTTCCACCATGACCCTGAGCTCCTCCTCAGAGAACCTGGGGTGTCGTTGAGGTGCCATGATGTGGTGTGGGTGATGTGTGAGGTGGTGTATGTTGTGATGTGAAATCTGGTAGTAACAGTTTGTGGGTGATGTGGGTGTGTGCCTTATATTGGATTGTGTGTGGGTGTGGTGTGTGTATGTGTGTCAGGTATGTGTATTTTGAATTGTCCAATATGGTTGTGTTTTGTAAATGTGTGTGTATTTTGAGAGCGGCGATGTGTACCGCCAATGGAATACCGCGGTTGAAAGACCGCCGCGTGTATTCGTGGGTCGTGATAGTGTGGGCGTTTTCCTGTTGGCGTGATGGTGGAGATTTTGTTACCGCCAGTTTATCACTGACCTTTGGTGTGGCGGACTTGTGTGGGTGTCTGGATTATGGCGGATTCCGAGCTGTGGGTCGTAATAGCTGTAGCGGAATTCCGCGGCTGCAGCGGTATGTTGGTGGTCTTCTGCACGGCGGTAAGCGGCATTTACCACCAGGGTTGTAATGAGGGCCTTTCTATCACTTTTACAGTGATAGCTCTACATTTACTTCTTGCATCTTTAATCGTTTTGACCTGCAAATATCCAGATAAATATTATATATTTTTCTTAACACTGTGTGGTGTATTGTTGTGGTGCTGTATTGTATTATTGTATGATTTATTGCACAAATACTTTACACATTACCTTCTAAGTTAAGCCTGACTGCTCAGTGCCAAGCTAGCAGAGGTTGGGCACAGGATAATTTGGATTGTGTGTGACTTACCCTGACTAGAGTGAGGGTCCTTGCTTGGATAGGGGGTAACCTGACTGCCTACCAAAGACACCATTTCTAACAATCAGATATCCATTGCCAGGAAGATGGAGCTATAGTGGAGAATCGTGGGCAGGGTGAATGCCGTGGAACAGCACCCAAGAACAAGGGACGGCATCAGGAAGAGATGGAACAACCTACGGAGGAAGGTGCATTCAATAGCAGCAAGGTACAAGCTCACCATACAGAGGACTGGCGGTGGACCCCAAACTCCTTCCCCACAGCTCACAGCATGGGAGGAGAAAGTCTTGGCATTACTGCATCCTGAGGGATTCGCTGGAGTAGCCGGAGGACTGGACACTGGCAAGTCAACATTTACCACTTATCAACCCCCAAACCTGCATGCCATCACACCCTCACTCCCATCACTCCACTCCATCCCACACACTGCACCTACACATATGACTAACCCCAATGCCAAGCCCTGCATGCCATACCAATGCCTGGACAGACCTCCCAGCCCTGCATGGACACCCATCACTAAAGCATGCACAGCATAGGGAAACTAATAATCCCACAATACATCACCATAAACAAACAAAGGTGGCAGGGCAACAGCAACGATAGAGGGGAAGCCAGGGATGTACAATATGTCACAGACATGAAGCATAATACATCACTTACATCCCCACAGGTGCCCCAGCCAATGTCGGCATAGAGGAGTTGCCATGACTATCCAGTCACCCAACAGAATATTCCCTCAGTGATGGCAGTAACTCTGGACTTCAGGATCTGGATCAACAACCTGGCCCATCAGGGACCACTGGACAGTCAGTCATCCCAGCCCAGTCACAGTCCAACACAGCGCCTCCCCTCTCAGTGTCCAGCACTCACCCAGCGTCCCCACACCTCTGTCCCCAGGACACATCAATCAGCAGTGCCCACCTGTACAGGGACACCAGTCCACAACTCGCCCCCAATACATTCAGGGACCTGGAGTCAGTGGCAATGGGCACACAGTTCAGGGAACAGAAGCACAGGGCAACAGGGACACTGGAAGGACCGCTGTGCACCAGTAGGAGGACAAGCCCAGGGAACTGACTCTCCAGGAGATACTCACCGTGATCCTGGGAGCCTACCAACATTCCCAGGACAAGATGGGCCAGATCCTTGACAACGTGCAGGAGAACAGGTGGCTGCAGGAGGAACAGTATCAGGGGATCAGGGAGGACTTGCAGGACGTCAACACCACATTGATCTCCATAGCAGGGGTGCTGGCAGACATGGTTAACATCATGAGGGAAGCAACAGCACAGCAGCTGGCCCCTACCACTAGCCAGTCCATTGACCAGCCCTCCACTTCTGCTGCAGCTAGTGGGCAGGAGGCCCCGTCACAGGACCCACAGGCCACCAGCAACCCTCCCCTGCAGAAGGTGAACCACCCCGCAAATGTTCCCTGAGACCCAGACAGAAGCCAGAGACACTTGCCAAGACCACCACCAGGAAATTAGACTCTCCTGATTGTTCCCCTTGTGTCCCACGCTGTCACCTTGTCTACTTTGAACTGCCTTTGCTCCCCTTCCTAGGGCCCCTTGGATACTGGACCTGTGCTACAAACAGACTGGAACAATACCCTGGACTTTCCTCTACCATCACCCCATTCCATTGTACTTTTCAGTCAATTATTTGCACTACAATAAACACCCTTGAACACAATTTGAGTGACACTGTTTTATGTGTTGCAAATGTGCATTTATGGGAACAGTCATATCTAGTGCAAATGATCCGAACACTGTGATAGCACACAAATAATGACCTGTAGCTGTCTGCAGTAAACACATCAGGATATTGTTTTCATATCTCCAACATCTGTAAAAGGACAAGCCACAGTTAACAGAAAGTTGAGATGCAAAGGACGTGAATGATGTCATGCTACAGCCACACAGGAAACACCAATAGTCAGAGTAATGGCCAGTTGCACTGTCTCACCTGTGTGTCATTGGAAGTATTGACATATAATTTATGTTCTGTTGTCCACATCCTCATCCTCTGCCTCTTCATCCTCCTTGTCCCCAGGGTCTGCTGCTGCCACAGGGTCATCTCCAGTCCCCTCCTCCTGCAGAAAAGACACATGTCGTCTGAGGGCCAGGTTGGGCAACATGTAGCATGTCACTACTCTCTGGCAGACCTTCTCGGTGAGTAGCACAGGGCATCTGAACCTAGCCTTCAGGAGGCCAAAGGTCCTCTCGATGATCCATCTGGTTCGCCCATGTGCCTCATTGTAACAATTCTCAGTCCCTGTCCTGGCACTCCTCACCGGGGTCAGGAGCAACGATAGGTTTGAGTAGCCAGAGTCACCTGCAAATACTGAGGGACAAACTTTAGCCTTACACAATCATATGGGGATAACACTTGAAGGCATACACTGGCACACAGTGGGTGGGCACTCTGGCTCACCTATTAGGCACTCCCTGTGCCTGTAATAGGACCATCAGATTTGGGATGCTTCTCTTCCTCAGAAAGAAGGCATCATGCACCGACCCAGGATACTTGGCAGTGATGTGGGAGATGTACTGGTCCGCCAGGCACACCATTTGCACATTCAGTGAGTGGAAACTCTTCCGATTCCTGAGCACCTGTTCATTCTGGCAGGTGGAGAGGGAAGCGCAATATGTGTACCGTAAATAAGCCTAATAATATTGGGCATATGTCCCATTGCATAGAATCCGACCTTCACAGTGGCCAAATCTTCCACCTGGGAGAAAGAAATGTAGCGGCACACGTTTTTTAACCAAGGCAGACAATACCCTTTCCAGCACGATTGAGCACATTGGCTGTGACATTCCTGCTACCGAGCCCACTGTCATTTGGAAAGAACCAGTTGCCAGGAAATGGAGCACTGATAGAACCTGCAGCATAGGGGGGATCTCTGTGGGATGGAACCACCACTTCAGTGTGCACACAGCATTAATGTGATGGGACAGTGGGAATGACAATGTATGTGCAATTTTCAGTCAATAACTCAGTTATGGAAGATCTGTATGTAGTCCACCACCATGAAATGGAGACTGACTGTCCTGTATGTAGGGACAGGTGGAAGTGAGGTAACTCCGCCGACAGTGGACGTCATTGCAGAAGGTGGTCTTGCACTGCCGTGCAACTCCTCATTGTCTAATATAGGGCTCTATGGAGTACAGTGGCTAATGGGGATCAACTGCGGCGGTGACAGTGTACACCGCCGTGGACGTGACTGCCATTTTCTGTCTATAATCTCACTTGATTCCTGACTTTCCACAGAAGCACACCTATACTGCGTGTGCTGCTTTGACCGGTGACTGGAACCTACCATGCCCCATGTGACCGCGGAAAGGGCCCCTGCCTTTATTTCGGAGGAGTTGGAGTGCTTAGCGGACGGGGTCCATCCCCAGTATGGACAGTTGTATTATGGGCCTCCAGACCAACAGGTGAGTACACCTTGGGCACAATGTATGTGGGAAAGTTGCATGGAGATGTGTGTGCAGGCATCGTGTCATTTGGGGGGATGTCTGTTGGTAGTGTACATGGTGGGTGCTGGGCAATGTGTGTGCCAATGGAGTTGGAAACGGGATTTGTGGGCCATATATGTGACAGTCTGGATTGTACGTGTAATGGTGTCCTCCTGTCTGTATTACCTCTGCAGGTCAGCGCCCATCAAAAGAAGGGATTGTGGCGTGCCATCGCAAGGACGTGCGGACCCTGGGGGTTTACCGCAGGTGGAGCACCCAATGTCGGAAACGGTAGGAGGACAGTAGACGCTGGGCACGGAAGGCCGCAGAGACCCAGCTTGGGGTGGCCTCCCAAAGAGGAAGCGGTGCCTGTCAGAACCTGACCCCCCTGATGGCTCGCTACAGGCGGTGGCCTACCCCAAGCTGGATGGGCGCTTGAGGGCAAAAACAGCAGCCACAAGGGGGTGACTACAGTGGGCATTACTACAATAATTGGTGGATGGCAGGGGATTCAGGTGGTGGGTGTGAGTTAGTAAGGGCCCCTTAATGCCAGGTCAGAGTTTGCAGCGTGATCCGGCGTAAGAGTAATGGGTGTCTAGCAAATTCAGGTAACCTAGCTTGGTTGCATTCCATGTCAGTCAGGGCTTTGTAGGTCTTAGGAGGGGTTGCAGTTGGCGGTGGTTGCCCTCATCTTGCTGTGGCATCTAGCCAATTGAACGCCAGTGCAATGCATAGTGCTCAATCCTGATCTCTGTGTGTGACGGTACTGTGCATGCCAACTGTGGTGTTGGTGCTGAAGTTGACCCAGTGCTTCCTTTCTCTCCCTACCCTTCTGTCATCCTGTTCATGTGTGCATTAGCATCATCTGGCAGAGGAGCACGGGCACCGGCGATAGAGGGAGCTACATCCCACAGGACCCAGGAGGCAGAGTCCACCAACGCAGAGGGAACCAGTGGGACAGAGGGCGAGGGGAGCACCACAGCAAAGAAAGGAGGTGACAACACTGACTCTGATTCTTCCTCCGATGGAAGCTCCCTGGTGGTGGCAGACACCTATGTGAACACCCCAGCTGCAGGTACAGCTACCAGACCCGTACCAGCACCGCCCTCCCAGAAGCCCCTTAAAGAGTTACCCGTGCCCGCTCACCCAGGAGGGTGGGCATCTCTTTCGCCACAGACACCTCAGGCCCTGCCCCAGTGAGCCCTGCTGCCCTGAGTGAGGAGGCTATTGACCTCCTGAGATCCATATCTGTAGGGGAGTCAACCATTGTGAATGCCATCCAGAGGCTGGCATCCGAGATGCAGCAATGCAATGCATTCCTGGAGGGCATCCACAGTGGATTGGCGGCCCAACAGAGATCGATTCAGGCTCTGGCCTCCTCTCTGATCTCAACCATTGTCCCTGTTCCTACCATCTCCCCTCAACTATCACTTACCAGTCCCAGTCTCCTCAACACCAACCCATCCCATGCACACATACAGACGAGCATGCACCCAAGGCATCACACAAGAGTGGCACAGTCAAACACAGGCACCACACTTCAGTCCACAAGCACTCACACAACACCAGACAGTTGCACACACATCCACATCCACTGCCTCCATTGTCTCCCCATCCTCCTCCTCCTCCTCCACCTTCCTAACAGTGATGTCCACACTCACACCTGCATGCACTGCTTCAACAGCCACCACCAGCATCACCACACCAAGCACATACAACTCACTAGCAGACACCTCCACAACATCCATCCACTCATCCCCTGTGTCCTCTGCCACCCTATCTGTTCCCCCCAAAGGACACAAAGATAGGCACTCAGAAACCCAACAGCCATCCACCTCACATCAGCACACTGCCCATGCACCTGCACCCAAGTCCAGCAAACATACTTCTCCAACAACCACTCACTCAACCATCCCTCCTCCCTCATCCCACCCCACAATCCTGAAAAAGCTTTTCCTTGCCCAACTTGACCTCATCCCTCTCCCCCCATCCTGCCCGTAAGAGCAGAGTCACAATGACCCAGCCCAGTACCTTAGCCAAACAGTCCACAGGGACAGTGGAGGCACCTCCGAGTCTTGGAGGCAAGACAGTGAAGGATCCTACTCCACTAGCCAGGAAAGAGAAGGATCCCACTCTACCAGCCAGGAAAGGAAAGGATCCCACTCCACCAGCCAGGAAAGTGAAGGATCCCACTCCACCTGCCAGGAAAGGGAAGGATCCCACTCCACCAGCCAGGAGGGAAAAAGTTCCCAGTCAACCCCCAATGCGAAAAAAAGGTTCCCACTCAACCACCAGTGCAAGAAAAGGTTCCCACTCAACCACCAGAGCACGGAAAGGTTCCCACTCAACCACCACTGCAAGAAAAGGTCCCCACTCAATCACCAATGCAAGAAAAGGTTCCCACACAACCACCAATGACAGGCAATAAGCCTCACCTCCAGCTGGGACACAGCAGCCCTCTCCTCCAGCAGAGGCTGCCCAGGAGACACCTGCCCCAGCAGAGACAATGCAGCCCTCACCTCAAGCAGAGGCTGCCCAGGAGTCACCTCCCCCAGCTGAGACACAGCAGCCATCACCTCCAGCAGAGGGCATGTAGGCCACCCTCCAGGGACTGTTGTACAAGGAACTCCCTGTTCAAAATCAGCATTTTATTTTGTTTTTTAACAAAAAACATTACTTACCAGTGCAAAGATTTCAGAGAAACAAACTGGTTTGCTAATCCTACAGAGTGTCATCAACCACCTATAAATGCATGGATCTATTACATCGGCCACTGGGGAAATTAGTGATTGGCTGTTAAAAGGCAGTTTCTAATTGGCCAACTGTTGGAAGTTGTTAAAGAAAGAAGCACCTCAACAGGAAAGATCATTGGTGACTACTTTTTTTATGTTAATTTATTATTTTGGAATCTATTAGATGACAGTGAATACTTTTCTTATGCAAATTGGATCTTGTTAGGAAAAAAAGAGGGATAGATATTACAGTTTGCATCTCCTTTGGTGTTCTGCCTTGATACTTTTCTTGATTGGGATGTGTACACTATGCAATCAGTTGTGTCTCCACCTATGTTTTTGCCTGCACTAGGGGAACCCATTATGCCATAGGAGGATTGGCTAGCAGCATTTGAAACATATTTGGAGCCCACAGGAGATAAATGTTCATTGCAAAGAGGAAACTGCCTTTATTAAATCTGGCATTTGCTGTTCACAGCGAGGGAGGAGACACTGGATCTGAGATGAATAAAGAGTTGGATGACAAATTTGTGTTTGCCTTCAGGCAAAAATGAAGTATTGTGGTGGAATGCTACATGTTTTTCTCACATGCACAGTTCCCAGGTGAAACAATTGACCGGTTCGTAGCTGGGTTGTGAACCCTGACTGCTATGTGTAAAGTTATAGAGCTACATGAGGAAATTGTCACGTAGGCTCTCATTATTCTAATGAGAATACTGGATATTAGCGGCAGATTTGTCTGGGGTGTGGAGGACTGAGTCTAACCCACTACAGGTGACACCTGTCGGCCTAATCCAGCTTTTGCTCCAGCTAACTAGCAATGCCTCATTTTCACCCAAGAGTGGGGATGATTTGGCAGTTGAGCGCATGACACATTTGACTCCTCAGGAAAATCGTCGTCACTCAGATCGCATCCGTTTCTCTCAGTTACATCAGCCTCACATATGCAAGGACAGTCAGAGGCAGTATTTGTTTCAATAAGAATTTAATGAAGCAACTGCATCTTAGATAATAAAGCAATTACTGCAATAACCAGGACGATAAAGCATGACAGGATTAGAATTGTGACAAGGAGAGTGAAGCATAAAAATAACACTACCATATTGTCACAAAAATTAGTACAATAATTCCTACCTAGGCTATTTTAGAGCACAGCATTTTAAGCTCTAGTTCTGCCCTTCAGGTTCCCATGGGAAGACATGATCCCCCATACCTGAGCAAGAGGCCTGTAGCCTACAGAAGCAGCTGTAGGGAAGCGTTCAGCAATCAGCATACAGTCACAGTCATCTGGCTGGAATGTCCCGCTAACGTGTATGGGACAGGAGAGTGGTTTTATAATAAAACAGCTGATGTTCTGAGAAAATGTCCCTACGTAATGATGTGAATGTTTCTATGAGTACCAGAGGCAAAACGTTACCACGTTTACAGGCAACCTATCTTACTGCAGCTTTGAGAAAAGCACATTAAGTGAAAGAAATGTCTTGTTTGAGAACGCATTGCTGGCCTAGGCAAAGAAGAACTAGATAGAGGGAAATAAAACAAGACTGCAAATGTGGCTATGCTAAAATAATAAATAAAGCTGAATAAAATATATCTAGGTTAAAGTGCACAGCTGCAGGCCTAGTTTGCTAAAATAATGTGCATGCAGCTATAACTAAAATCTCTACACAACACCCTCACCTTGCCTGTTCAAAGGTGGTTCAAAGTCTATCAATATATAAAAGCTATTAAAATTCAACCTAAGATATGTGAGTAAGAATGCCAATAGCGACAAGCTAAAAAGACACTTGAGCATGTATAGAAGGACAGTTTAAATTTTTTATCTGAGGTTTAAAAAAGGCCAATTTTCAAGATACAGAGTCATTTTGGAAGTTGCCAGTTGAATCCGGGATAATTGAAGACACAAAATCTTCCACTTCGGCAGGTGGTAAAGTATGAAACTCATTGCCAAGAAGAACCAAGGAGCATTTGTGTTCCAAAGCCTGAGCGTCAGCCAAGGCAGCAGCATTTTGTGGTGTGCCCAATAATGAGTTCAGAGCTGCATCCTCCATGAAGGGCAACTCATAAGCAGCTTCCCATAGCAAACGCACCCACAACGCACGTGTCTGGTAACGAGCCCTCAGCGAGAACATCAACAGATCAGCGTCCAATGAAAGCAAGCGCTGCGTAGAAAGACAAACTTTCAGTGCATGTTCGAAAAAGCACCAGAGGCACTGAAACACAGACTGCACACAATGCAAACCCAGTCTGAATGACAGAGACCAGTCACACTCCAATTGCTCCAGGAGTGTTACTCCAAAGTACTGCATCATACGCTCACAACACATCTGCGCTGGTGGGAGCGCTTTCATTTCTCCTTTTTGCAGTGGGACAAATACTGGAGAATATTGAGTGGATGGCTGATGGTATTAAACCACATATAGAGGAAAAGGTGTGAACAAAATCAGAACCAACAGCCTTAAAGAAATTTTCAATTCCAGTAGTACTGGATGAATTAAATATTCATCCTACGAGTTCACCAAAGTGTCTCAGAAAGTTAGTACGTAAAAGGGACCGTGGCCCTCATTCTGACCCTGGCGGTTTATAACCGCCAGGGCAGAGGGCAGAGGAAGCACCGCCAACAGGCTGGCGGTGCTTCCGGGGCAATTCTGACTGCGGCGGTAAAGCCGCGGTCAGAAAAGGGAAACCGGCGGTTTCCCGCCGGTTTTCCCCTGGCCCAGGGAAACCTCCACGGCGGTTTACACTGGCAGGAAGAGGCTGGCGGGAACGGGGGCCCCATTAAGACTGCACCCGTCGCACCCCAGCAAATCCGCCGGCTCCTTTCGGAGCCGGCTTCATCTTTGCTGGGGCTTTCCCGCTGGGCCGGAGGGCGATCTTTTGAAGATCGCCCGCCGGCCCAGCGGGAAAGTCAGAATGCTCCCAGCGGTCATTTGACCACGGGGCGGTGTTTGGGCGCCCGCCGCCCGCCGGGGTCGGAATGACCCCCTGTATCTCTGCTGATGACCTTGCCACCTGAAGTGCGTAGGTCTTGCATGCAGATGTGAGGACCACATGTTTTTGGAACAATAAAGCTTTGAGTCTGCTCTACTTGTCAAAATTCACATTGTAAGTTGCACTATGGGACCAAATCTCAGCTACTTCCCTGTCTTGTAGGAGGAAAAAGTATTTTCCCGCAGCATGTAACAATCTTAGAGACCGAAACAACATAAACTATTCTGGCTCGCTTCAAACAACAGTTTTCACTATTAAGGAGAACATAGCTAGCATTTGAGAGCACCTGGAATGCAGGTCTAATCAAGGGGACGGGAACTCCATTCATATAACAAGCCAAGTTTGCTGCCGAAGTGTTACATGCCCTGTGCAAGGACAGCTGTTTACAAACCATCGAATGGCTGACAGAAGTCTCCCATTCACTACTTCTAAGAAAGCCCACTTTCATGACACTGAGACATTTGTAGAAGAAGGGCAGCTCCCACACCGCATGGATGTAACTATCTCCCATCCTTTCATATCTGCCTGCTGGAATGAGTTTTAAGCAGGACGTGAATTGGAGTGTTCAAATAGGCAGATTAATGACCTTGTGTATTAACCACTCAGCAGATGGCATTTCAGCCACAATAAACAGCAACATTTCTACCTTTTCGATGTTTAACATGACATGATCCAAGGGTAGGTCGCTCCCCCTGCCGCTGCAGCTCCTCCAGGTTCCTGAGTTCCTGAGACCCACCCCACAGTAAGTACCCCCCACCTCCCAGCCCCTCGTTCTGCCCCGTGCTACTCACCCTCTCTCCTGCTTCTTTTCCTCTTTCCTTCTTCTCTGTTCTTCCTCCTCGCTCCTCGTCTGTATTCTTCTTCTGTACTCTTCTCCCCGTCTTCTCTCCTCTTCTCTTCTTCCTCATCTTCTGCTGTGGTATTCTGCACCCTGTTTCTTCGTTTTTTGTATCTCCCTCCGTGTTCTTCTGTGTTCTTCTGTGTTCCTCTGTCTTCTTCTGTCTTCCTCTGTCTTCTTCTGTCTTCCTCTGTGTTTTTCTGTCTTCCTCTGTGTTCTTCTGTCTCCCTCTGTGTTCTTCTGTATTCTTCTCTGTTCTTCTGTCTTCCTCTGTCTTCTTCTGTCTTCCTCTGTGTTCTTCTGTATTCTTCTCTGTTCTTCTGTACTCCTCTCTGTTCTTCTGTGTTCTTCTGTGTTCTTCTGTGTGTCTTCTGCTCTTCCGGTCTTCTGCTCTTCCGGTCTTCAGTCCTTCCGGTCTTCTGCTCTTCTGTTCTTCTTTTCTTCTGTTCTTCTTTTGTTCTTGTCTTCTTGTCTTCTGCCTTCGGCCCTTCTACCTCCTCCGTCCTCTTCTCCCCGCGCCTGCCCTCCTGCTCCTGCCTCATCCCCCTCCCCCACTCGCATCCCCCCCTCTATCTCCCCTATCTAACCCGTTCACTTTCTACCTCCCTCACTCCTCCTATCTACCTATCTCTCCATCTCTCTATCCCACTATCCAACTCCCTCACTCTCCACCTCCTCCTATCTTCCTATCTCTCTATCTTTTTCCCTATCTATCGATTTCTCTATCTACCTTTTCTCTCTACCTATTTCTCTATCTCTCCCCCCCTCCCGCCACCCCCTCTATTACCTATCTTCCTATCCCCTCACTCTACCTCTCACCCTCACCCACCTCTACAACCCCCCTCCCCTATCTTCACAACCCTACACCTATCTTTCTCCCTAATCTCCTAAACCTCCTAACACTCTCCCCCCTCCCCCCTCCACCCTTAAACCCCCCTCCCCCAGCTCTTCTCACTCTACCTGTCCCCCCCCTCCCTCGTGCTTTCCCGCCGCGACCTCCTGCACGCCCCCGCCCCCCAGCTCCCATTCGCCCCCAGCTGACCCCTCCCCCCCCTCCTACCTCATATGGCAGCCGCTGCGCGACAGTGGTAGCGACCCTTGACCCAAGGGTAGGTCGCTCCCCCTGCCGCTGCAGCTCCTCCAGGTTCCTGAGTTCCTGAGACCCACCCCCCAGTAAGTACCCCCCACCTCCCAGCCCCTCGTTCTGCCCCGCGCTACTCACCCTCTCTCCTGCTCCTGCTTCTTTTCCTCTTTCCTTCTTCTCTGTTCTTCCTCCTCGCTCCTCGTCTGTATTCTTCTTCTGTACTCCTCTTCTCCCCGTCTTCTCTCCTCTTCTCTTCTTCCTCATCTTCTGCTGTGGTATTCTGCACCCTGTTTCTTCGTTTTTTGTATCTCCCTCCGTGTTCTTCTGTGTTCCTCTGTCTTCTTCTGTCTCCCTCTGTCTTCTTCTGTCTTCCTCTGTGTTTTTCTGTCTTCCTCGGTGTTCTTCTCTCTCCCTCTGTGTTCTTCTGTATTCTTCTCTGTTCTTCTGTCTTCCTCTGTGTTCTTCTGTATTCTTCTCTGTTCTTCTGTACTCCTCTCTGTTCTTCTGTGTTCTTCTGTGTTCTTCTGTGTGTCTTCTCCTCTTCCGGTCTTCTGCTCTTCCGGTCTTCAGTCCTTCCGGTCTTCTGCTCTTCTGTTCTTCTTTTCTTCTGTTCTTCTTTTCTTCTGTTCTTCTTTTCTTCTTGTCTTCTTGTCTTCTGCCTTCGGCTCTTCTGCCTCCTCCGTCCTCTTCTCCCCGCGCATGCCCTCCTGCTCCTGCCTCATCCCCCTCCCCCACTCGCATCCCCCCCTCTATCTCCCCTATCTAACCCGTTCACTTTCTACCTCCCTCACTCCTCCTATCTACCTATCTCTCCATCTCTCTATCCCACTATCCAACTCCCTCACTCTCCACCTCCTCCTATCTTCCTATCTCTCTATCTTTTTCCCTATCTATCGATTTCTCTATCTACCTTTTCTCTCTACCTATTTCTCTATCTCTCCCCCCCTCCCGCCACCCCCTCTATTACCTATCTTCCTATCCCCTCACTCTACTTCTCACCCTCACCCACCTCTACAACCCCCCCTCCCCTATCTTCACAACCCTACACCTATCTTTCTCCCTAATCTCCTAAACCTCCTAACACTCTCCCCCCTCCACCCTTAAACCCCCCTCCCACAGCTCTTCTCACTCTACCTGTCCCCCCCCTCCCTCGCGCTTTCCCGCCGCGACCTCCTGCACGCCCCCGCCCCCGCCCCCCAGCTCCCATTCGCCCCCAGCTGACCCCTCCCCCCCATCTACCTCATATGGCGGCCGCTGCGCGACAGTGGTAGCGACCCTTGACCCAAGGGTAGGTCGCTCCCCCTGCCGCTGCAGCTCCTCCAGGTTCCTGAGTTCCTGAGACCCACCCCACAGTAAGTACCCCCCCACCTCCCAGCCCCTCGTTCTGCCCCGCGCTACTCACCCTCTCTCCTGCTCCTGCTTCTTTTCCTCTTTCCTTCTTCTCTGTTCTTCCTCCTCGCTCCTCGTCTGTATTCTTCTTCTGTACTCCTCTTCTCCCCGTCTTCTCTCCTCTTCTCTTCTTCCTCATCTTCTGCTGTGGTATTCTGCACCCTGTTTCTTCGTTTTTTGTATCTCCCTCCGTGTTCATCTGTGTTCTTCTGTGTTCCTCTGTCTTCTTCTGTCTTCCTCTGTCTTCTTCTGTCTTCCTCTGTGTTTTTCTGTCTTCCTCTGTGTTCTTCTGTCTCCCTCTGTGTTCTTCTGTATTCTTCTCTGTTCTTCTGTCTTCCTCTGTCTTCTTCTGTCTTCCTCTGTGTTCTTCTGTATTCTTCTCTGTTCTTCTGTACTCCTCTCTGTTCTTCTGTGTTCTTCTGTGTTCTTCTGTGTGTCTTCTGCTCTTCCGGTCTTCTGCTCTTCCGGTCTTCAGTCCTTCCGGTCTTCTGCTCTTCTGTTCTTCTTTTCTTCTGTTCTTCTTTTCTTCTTGTCTTCTTGTCTTCTGCCTTCGGCTCTTCTGCCTCCTCCGTCCTCTTCTCCCCGCGCCTGCCCTCCTGCTCCTGCCTCATCCCCCTCCCCCACTCGCATCCCCCCCTCTATGTCCCCTATCTAACCCGTTCACTTTCTACCTCCCTCACTCCTCCTATCTACCTATCTCTCCATCTCTCTATCCCACTATCCAACTCCCTCACTCTCCACCTCCTCCTATCTTCCTATCTCTCTGTCTTTTTCCCTATCTATCGATTTCTCTATCTACCTTTTCTCTCTACCTATTTCTCTATCTCTCCCCCCCTCCCGCCACCCCCTCTATTACCTATCTTCCTATCCCCTCACTCTACCTCTCACCCTCACCCACCTCTACAACCCCCCCTCCCCTATCTTCACAACCCTACACCTATCTTTCTCCCTAATCTCCTAAACCTCCTAACACTCTCCCCCCTCCACCCTTAAACCCCCCTCCCCCAGCTCTTCTCACTCCACCTGTCCCCCCCCCCTCCCTCGCGCTTTCCCGCCGCGACCTCCTGCACGCCCCCGCCCCCCAGCTCCATTCGCCCCCAGCTGACCCCTCCCCCCCTCCTACCTCATATGGCGGCCGCTGCGCGACAGTGGTAGCGACCCTTGACCCAAGGGTAGGTCGCTCCCCCTGCCGCTGCAGCTCCTCCAGGTTCCTGAGTTCCTGAGACCCACCCCACAGTAAGTACCCCCCACCTCCCAGCCCCTCGTTCTGCCCCGCGCTACTCACCCTCTCTCCTGCTCCTGCTTCTTTTCCTCTTTCCTTCTTCTCTGTTCTTCCTCCTCGCTCCTCGTCTGTATTCTTCTTCTGTACTCCTCTTCTCCCCGTCTTCTCTCCTCTTCTCTTGTTCCTCATCTTCTGCTGTGGTATTCTGCACCCTGTTTCTTCGTTTTTTGTATCTCCCTCCGTGTTCTTCTGTGTTCTTCTGTGTTCCTCTGTCTTCTTGTGTCTTCCTCTGTGTTCTTCTGTATTCTTCTCTGTTCTTCTGTACTCCTCTCTGTTCTTCTGTGTTCTTCTGTGTTCTTCTGTGTGTCTTCTGCTCTTCCGGTCTTCTGCTCTTCCGGTCTTCAGTCCTTCCGGTCTTCTGCTCTTCTGTTCTTCTTTTCTTCTGTTCTTCTTTTCTTCTTGTCTTCTTGTCTTCTGCCTTCGGCTCTTCTGCCTCCTCCGTCCTCTTCTCCCCGCGCCTGCCCTCCTGCTCCTGCCTCATCCCCCTCCCCCACTCGCATCCCCCCTCTATCTCCCCTATCTAACCCGTTCACTTTCTACCTCCCTCACTCCTCCTATCTACCTATCTCTCCATCTCTCTATCCCACTATCCAACTCCCTCACTCTCCACCTCCTCCTATCTTCCTATCTTCCTATCTCTCTATCTTTTTCCCTATCTATCGATTTCTCTATCTACCTTTTCTCTCTACCTATTTCTCTATCTCTCCCCCCTCCCGCCACCCCCTCTATTACCTATCTTCCTATCCCCTCACTCTACCTCTCACCCTCACCCACCTCTACAACCCCCCCTCCCCTATCTTCACAACCCTACACCTATCTTTCTCCCTAATCTCCTAAACCTCCTAACACTCTCCCCCCTCCACCCTTAAACCCCCCTCCCCCAGCTCTTCTCACTCTACCTGTCCCCCCCTCCCTCGCGCTTTCCCGCCGCGACCTCCTGCACGCCCCCGCCCCCCAGCTCCCATTCGCCCCCAGCTGACCCCTCCCCCCCCCTCCTACCTCATATGGCGGCCGCTGCGCGACAGTGGTAGCGACCCTTGTCCCAAGGGTAGGTCGCTCCCCCTGCCGCTGCAGCTCCTCCAGGTTCCTGAGTTCCTGAGACCCACCCCACAGTAAGTACCCCCCACCTCCCAGCCCCTCGTTCTGCCCCGCGCTACTCACCCTCTCTCCTGCTCCTGCTTCTTTTCATCTTTACTTCTTCTCTGTTCTTCCTCCTCGCTCCTCGTCTGTATTCTTCTTCTGTACTCCTCTTCTCCCCGTCTTCTCTCCTCTTCTCTTCTTCCTCATCTTCTGCTGTGGTATTCTGCACCCTGTTTCTTCGTTTTTTGTATCTCCCTCCGTGTTCTTCTGTGTTCTTCTGTGTTCCTCTGTCTTCTTCTGTCTTCCTCTGTCTTCTTCTGTCTTCCTCTGTGTTTTTCTGTCTTCCTCGGTGTTCTTCTGTCTCCCTCTGTGTTCTTCTGTATTCTTCTCTGTTCTTCTGTCTTCCTCTGTCTTCTTCTGTCTTCCTCTGTGTTCTTCTGTATTCTTCTCTGTTCTTCTGTACTCCTCTCTGTTCTTCTGTGTTCTTCTGTGTTCTTCTGTGTGTCTTCTGCTCTTCCGGTCTTCTGCTCTTCCGGTCTTCAGTCCTTCCGGTCTTCTGCTCTTCTGTTCTTCTTTTCTTCTGTTCTTCTTTTCTTCTTGTCTTCTTGTCTTCTGCCTTTGGCTCTTCTGCCTCCTCCGTCCTCTTCTCCCCGCGCCTGCCCTCCTGCTCCTGCCTCATCCCCCTCCCCCACTCACATCCCCCCCTCTATCTCCCCTATCTAACCCGTTCACTTTCTACCTCCCTCACTCCTCCTATCTACCTATCTCTCCATCTCTGTATCCCACTATCCAACTCCCTCACTCTCCACCTCCTCCTATCTTCCTATTTTCCTATCTCTCTATCTTTTTCCCTATCTATCGATTTCTCTATCTACTTTTTCTCTCTACCTATTTCTCTATCTCTCCCCCCCTCCCGCCACCCCCTCTATTACCTATCTTCCTATCCCCTCACTCTACCTCTTACCCTCACCCACCTCTACAACCCCCCCTCCCCTATCTTCACAACCCTACACCTATCTTTCTCCCTAATCTCCTAAAGCTCCTAACACTCTCCCCCCTCCACCCTTAAACCCCCCTCCCCCAGCTCTTCTCACTCTACCTGTCCCCCCCCTCCCTCGCGCTTTCCCGCCGCGACCTCCTGCACGCCCCCGCCCCTCAGCTCCCATTCGCCCCCAGCTGACCCCTCCCCCCCTCCTACCTCATATGGCAGCCGCTGCGCGACAGTGGTAGCGACCCTTGACCCAAGGGTAGGTCGCTCCCCCTGCCGCTGCAGCTCCTCCAGGTTCCTGAGTTCCTGAGACCCACCCCACAGTAAGTACCCCCCACCTCCCAGCCCCTCGTTCTGCCCCGCGCTACTCACCCTCTCTCCTGCTCCTGCTTCTTTTCCTCTTTCCTTCTTCTCTGTTCTTCCTCCTCGCTCCTCGTCTGTATTCTTCTTCTGTACTCCTCTTCTCCCCGTCTTCTCTCCTCTTCTCTTCTTCCTCATCTTCTGCTGTGGTATTCTGCACCCTGTTTCTTCGTTTTTTGTATCTCCCTCCGTGTTCTTCTGTGTTCTTCTGTGTTCCTCTGTCTTCTTCTGTCTCCCTCTGTCTTCTTCTGTCTTCCTCTGTGTTTTTCTGTCTTCCTCTGTGTTCTTCTGTCTCCCTCTGTGTTCTTCTGTATTCTTCTCTGTTCTTCTGTCTTCCTCTGTGTTCTTCTGTATTCTTCTCTGTTCTTCTGTACTCCTCTCTGTTCTTCTGTGTTCTTCTGTGTTCTTCTGTGTGTCTTCTGCTCTTCCGGTCTTCTGCTCTTCCGGTCTTCAGTCCTTCCGGTCTTCTGCTCTTCTGTTCTTCTTTTCTTCTGTTCTTCTTTTCTTCTGTTCTTCTTTTCTTCTTGTCTTCTTGTCTTCTGCCTTCGGCTCTTCTGCCTCCTCCGTCCTCTTCTCCCCGCGCCTGCCCTCCTGCTCCTGCCTCATCCCCCTCCCCCACTCGCATCCCCCCCTCTATCTCCCCTATCTAACCCGTTCACTTTCTACCTCCCTCACTCCTCCTATCTACCTATCTCTCCATCTCTCTATCCCACTATCCAACTCCCTCACTCTCCACCTCCTCCTATCTTCCTATCTTCCTATCTCTCTATCTTTTTCCCTATCTATCGATTTCTCTATCTACCTTTTCTCTCTACCTATTTCTCTATCTCTCCCCCCCTCCCGCCACCCCCTCTATTACCTATCTTCCTATCCCCTCACTCTACCTCTCACCCTCACCCACCTCTACAACCCCCCCTCCCCTATCTTCACAACCCTACACCTATCTTTCTCCCTAATCTCCTAAACCTCCTAACACTCTCCCCCCTCCACCCTTAAACCCCCCTCCCCCACCTCTTCTCACTCTACCTGTCCCCCCCCTCCCTCGCGCTTTCCTGCCACGACCTCCTGCACGCCCCGCCCCCCAGCTCCCATTCGTCCCCAGCTGACCCCTCCCCCCCTCCTACCTCATATGGCGCCCGCTGAGCGACAGTGGTAGCGACCCTTGACCCAAGGGTAGGTCGCTCCCCCTGCCGCTGCAGCTCCTCCAGGTTCCTGAGTTCCTGAGACCCACCCCACAGTAAGTACCCCCCACCTCCCAGCCCCTCGTTCTGCCCGCGCTACTCACCCTCTCTCCTGCTCCTGCTTCTTTTCCTCTTTCCTTCTTCTCTGTTCTTCCTCCTCGCTCCTCGTCTGTATTCTTCTTCTGTACTCCTCTTCTCCCCGTCTTCTCTCCTCTTCTCTTCTTCCTCATCTTCTGCTGTGGTATTCTGCACCCTGTTTCTTCGTTTTTTGTATCTCCCTCCGTGTTCTTCTGTGTTCTTCTGTGTTCCTCTGTCTTCTTCTGTCTTCCTCTGTCTTCTTCTGTCTTCCTCTGTGTTTTTCTGTCTTCCTCGGTGTTCTTCTGTCTCCCTCTGTGTTCTTCTGTATTCTTCTCTGTTCTTCTGTCTTCCTCTGTCTTCTTCTGTCTTCCTCTGTGTTCTTCTGTATTCTTCTCTGTTCTTCTGTACTCCTCTCTGTTCTTCTGTGTTCTTCTGTGTTCTTCTGTGTGTCTTCTGCTCTTCCGGTCTTCTGCTCTTCCGGTCTTCAGTCCTTCCGGTCTTCTGCTCTTCTGTTCTTCTTTTCTTCTGTTCTTCTTTTCTTCTTGTCTTCTTGTCTTCTTGTCTTCTGCCTTCGGCTCTTCTGCCTCCTCCGTCCTCTTCTCCCCGCGCCTGCCCTCCTGCTCCTGCCTCATCCCCCTCCCCCACTCACATCCCCCCCTCTATCTCCCCTATCTAACCCGTTCACTTTCTACCTCCCTCACTCCTCCTATCTACCTATCTCTCCATCTCTCTATCCCACTATCCAACTCCCTCACTCTCCACCTCCTCCTATCTTCCTATCTCTCTATCTTTTTCCCTATCTATCGATTTCTCTATCTACCTTTTCTCTCTACCTATTTCTCTATCTCTCCCCCCTCCCGCCACCCCCTCTATTACCTATCTTCCTATCCCCTCACTCTACCTCTCACCCTCACCCACCTCTACAACCCCCCCTCCCCTATCTTCACAACCCTACACCTATCTTTCTCCCTAATCTCCTAAACCTCCTAACACTCTCCCCCCTCCACCCTTAAACCCCCCTCCCCCAGCTCTTCTCACTCTACCTGTCCCCCCCCCCCTCCCTCGCGCTTTCCCGCCGCGACCTCCTGCACGCCGCCGCCCCCCAGCTCCCATTCGCCCCCAGCTGAACCCTCCCCCCCTCCTACCTCATATGGCGGCCGCTGCGCGACCGCGCAGCGGGTGCGCCGCTGGCGCACCGGAGGCGCGCCAGAGGCAAGCCCGTCTGCGCCCGTCCGCGCCTGGCCCGCGCCTGGCCCGCGCCTGGCCCGCGTCTGGCGCCATGACCCCTGGTCCCCAGCGCTCCCAAGCCCGATGATCCGCTATGACCCCACCACCCTCCATGCCCTCAACCCAGGACGCTCCAACACCTGCTTCCAAGCTCACCCCAAACGCACCCATGGACCCTTCGCCTGCAACTCCTGCAAACGCATCTTCCACCACGCAACAACTACGACCACAAGCCCACGCGCCATCAACCACCTCAAGTGCATCCTAGTCAACGCTCGCTCCGTTCACAAACACGCCGTTGAACTCTGGGACCTCCTAGACTCCACAGCACCGGACGTCGCCTTCATCACGGAGACCTGGATGAACGCCTCCTCTGCTCCAGACATCGCCACCGCCATCCCCGAAGGCTACAAGATCTCCAGGAAAGACCGCACCAACCAAGTAGGAGGAGGCATCGCCATCGTCTTCAAAGACTCCATCAGCGTCACCACCTCCACTGAAGACTCCCCTCTTGCCGCTGAACACCTGCATTTTCAGATTCGCACCGACCCGAGGACCACCCTCAGAGGATCCCTCGTCTACCGTCCTCCCGGACCTCGCGCCCCTTTCAGCGACACCATCGCCGACTTCATCTCCCCGCACGCCCTCGCCTCACCGGACTACATCCTCCTAGGCGACCTCAACTTCCATCTGGAATAAAACAACGACCCCAACACCACCACCCTGCTCGACAACCTCGCCAACCTCGGCCTCAAACAACTGGTGAACACTGCCACCCACATCGCCGGACACACGCTCGACCCTATCTTCTCCGCCAGCAAACACGTCTTCTTCAGCCACGCCTCCGCCCTTAATTGGACCGACCACAGCTGCGTCCACTTCACATTCCGACGCGAGACCCGCCACCTCCGCACTCAACCCATCCCTCGCCGACAGTGGAACAAGATCCCTGAAGAGCAACTCTTCGCCGCACTCGCCGCCAACCAACCCACCCTCACCACCGACCCCAACGTCGCAGCCCTCAACCTCACAAACTGGATCTCCAACTGCGCAGACAACCTTGCTCCCCTCAAACGCTCGCAGCGACAGAACAACACCAAGAAACCCCTCTGGTTCTCTGACACCCTCAAAGAATCAAAGAAAACTTGTCGCGCACTTGAGAAAGCCTGGCGCAAGGACCGCACCGCTGACAACATGACCGCCCTCAAGAACGCTACCCGCAAACACCACCACCTGATCCGCACTGTCAAAAGGAATTTTTTCACCGACAGACTGGACAAAAACAGCCACAACAGCAGAGAACTCTTCAGCATCGTCAAGGAGTTCTCCAACCCCAGCGCCAACGCCAACGCCGTCACGCCCTCACAGGATCTATGTGAATCCCTCGCCACTTTCTTCCATCACAAGATCAGCGACCTCCACAACAGCTTCGGACACCAGACCCAACCTAACACCACCGAACCCACAACCCCGACCATCACCCTCAACAACTGGACCCACATCAGCACGGAAGAAACCAAATCCATCATGAACTCTATCCACTCCGGCGCCCCTTCGGACCCCTGCCCGCACTTCATCTTTAACAAAGCCGACAACATCATCGCCCGCACCTCCAGACCGTCATCAACTCTTCTTTTTCTTCTGCTACCTTCCCCGAATGCTGGAAACACGCCGAAGTCAACGCCCTACTAAAGAAACCTACGGCTGACCCGAGCGACCTGAAAAACTTCCGCCCCATCTCCCTTCTGCCTTTCCCAGCCAAAGTAATAGAGAAGACCGTCAACAAACAGCTGACCACCTTCCTGGAAGACACCAACCTGCTCGACCCCTCACAGACCGGATTCCGAACCAACCACAGCACTGAAACCGCCCTCATCTCAGTCACAGACGACATCAGAACCCTGATGGACAACGGTGAAACAGTCGCCCTCATTCTTCTCGACCTCTCGGCTGCCTTTGACACCGTCTGTCACCGTACCCTAATCACCCGCCTCCGCTCCACCGGTATCCAAGACCAGGCCCTGGACTGGATTGCCTCCTTCCTCGTAAACCGCTCCCAAAGAGTCTACCTCCCTCCGTTTCGCTCAGAACCCACTGAGATCATCTGCGGCGTACCTCAAGGCTCATCACTCAGCCCGACACTCTTCAATGTCTACATGAGCCCCCTCGCTAACATCGTACGCAAGCACGACATCATCATCACCTCCTACGCCGACGACACCCAACTTATACTCTCCCTCACCAAGGACCCCGCCAGCGCCAAGACCAACCTACAAGAGGGTATGAAGGACGTCGCAGATTGGATGAGGCTCAGCCGCCTAAAGCTGAACTCTGAAAAAACTGAAGTCCTCATCCTCGACAACACCCCGTCCGCCTGGGACGACTCCTGGTGGCCCACGGCCCTCGGCACTGCACCGACCCCCGCAGATCACGCCCGCAACCTCGGCTTCATCTTGGACCCCCTTCTCACCATGACCAAGCAAGTCAACGCCGTGTCCTCCGCCTGCTTCCTCACCCTCCGCATGCTCCGCAAGATCTTCCGCTGGATCCCCGCCGACACCAGAAAAACCGTGACCCACGCCCTCGTCACGAGCCGCCTGGACTACGGCAACACCCTCTACGCTGGGACCACCGCCAAACTCCAAAATCGCCTGCAACGCATTCAAAACGCCTCAGCCCGCCTCATCCTCGACGTACCCCGCAACAGCCACATCTCCGCACACCTGAGACACCTGCATTGGCTCCCAGTCAGCAAAAGGATCACCTTCCGACTTCTCATCCACGCACACAAAGCCCTCCACGACAAGGGACCGGAATACCTCAACAGATGGCTCAACTTCTACGTCCCCACCCGCCCCCTCCGCTCCTCTGGCCTCGCACTCGCCGCCGTCCCTCGCATCCGACGCTCCACGGCGGGTGGGAGATCTTTCTCCTTCCTGGCGGCCAAGACCTGGAACTCCCTCCCCACCAGCCTCAGGACCACCCAGGACCACTCCGCTTTCCGGAGACTCCTAAAGACCTGGCTGTTCGAGCAGCGATAACCACCCCCTTTGTCCCTAGCGCCTTGAGACCCGCACGGGTGAGTAGCGCGCTTTATAAATGCTAATGATTTGATTTGATTTGATAGGTTGCTTCTTTCTTAGCCATTAGGTGTTGTTGTGTTAAATTAAATATGGAAAATAGGTCCCTCGCATTAAATGTTGCCAGGGAACGCAACCTGCCTTCAGTGTTTGAAGTGTCCAACCCAACTACATAATGGACCTTAGTTGACTCTGTTCCCAGTGTAACGTAACAAAGGCATATCACTTTGTATTATGTCTATTGCAGAAGAGACAATATTGTTTAAGGTGTATATCCGATCGGACAGGGTATTAATCCCATTATCTACAACAGCTAATGCCTTTTGTAAGTTTTCCTGTTTTTTTGCTTAACCAGGCAGCAGCTTCTTGTTGGGAAAGCTTCCAAATTTTATTATATACTGCATATACAAAGTGTTTTCTGTGTTGTTTTCTGAGGCCTAACAGGAAGTTTTGTAAGTCAGTGTTATTAGACAGGAGACTGAGGTGTTTTCTAACAGCATTGAGTGAGGAGCTATTAAGCATTGCTGGCATAGTTTCCCTACACTGTATGTTGTTACTATACCCGCATGTTTGGATTGCATATATCGAGGGTCTGGCATGCTAGTTCTAAAAACCCCTGTGGAGTTTATAACACGTTTAGGACACCCATTGGTATCTGTTGGCCACAATAACCACCTGTCTGTATGTGACAGTGAAGCATTAAACGTGCCATTCTGGACCCATTCATCAAGCTGATCTTCTGTTGCATTTATATACTTTTGCCATTTGTAAAATTTTGCAGGGGCAGGAAAACTGGGCACATTCAAATCCTTAATTTTTGTTCAGCCTAAACAACTAGTTTGTTGTACAGTTTCATTTAAAAATATCATTTTAACAGGTATCAGGCATGCTCTAAACAAAGCTTCCTTCCCCCTATTTTCCAATTTCTATTTCTCCACAAACTTTTTAAGTCAGTCAACTTTTGCCAGTATTCATAGCCTTCTATAGCCAACTAGGAAACAAAGGAATCCGAAGAAATGAATTTCATATCTGTCAATAATATGTGTACATTTTCCATTGATGGCAATTTAAAATAATATAACTCAGCATTTTTAACATTGTTCCCAGAACAAAATCCACATTTTTCAGAATATGTTCAAGAACCCCCTTCTGGTGGAGTTAAACAATGTTCTCATTATCTGTAATAAAAAAATTGTCTTTGGGGTACTTGCTCTGTGAATGAAATGGTGCCCATAATAATTATGGTAAAACATTTCACCATAATTCTCTTTGGATTGATAAACATCCTCACTTTCGAATACAGTGAAATACTGCAATTCAATCATTATTGAATCAACTGTTTTCACATCCCAGTCATCAAAAACAACTCCGGGTATTACTAGATCATTAATTGAAAGTTTAAACACATATGATATTTGAATGACCTCTGTCGGGCCGTATATATCAAATGTATCTTTATCCCAAACAATCCCATCAGGAATTGGTATAGCGGAAATGTTAACAAAAGACAAGTCCCTGAGAAGTAAAATTGGGTTTTGGGACCTCATTCACCAGTTCAACTGTTGATCTTTCAGGAAGAAAATGACCATCTATTAATGAAAAGAACGTTATCCCAAAGCCATTCCATAGGAAGAAAGCTAATGCAGTCAAAGAAAGCCACAGGTGGTTCCATGGGAAATTAAAATAATTAGTTTTAAGCCAGTTTATCAGCTTACGTGTTTTTGGATGTTCAGATGTAGAAGAGGCAAAAGTGTTGCTGATGTAAGCAAAGTATCCAGAAAGAGTTTGTGCAAAACCTGGAGCCGTATTTGTAGGAGGAGAACTGGTAAGGGCCTCCAGCGGAGGTATATGGTAAATGACGCCATCCGACTGTGTTGAAGTTGCGTCAAATCGATCAGTACTTTAAGTATTGTTTGTTGGAACAGATGTTAGTGGAACTAATGCAAGATCATTTTCCACTCTCCTCATGCTCAGAGAGGTATCAGCATTGCTGCTCAAAACTTGTAGAGGGACTTCTTGACCAGTAGTGAGAGGGATTCAGAAACTATTGGCTGCTCCTCTTGGACTTCTGTGCAGGATCGGCCACATGGTGTAACTTGACATTGTCGATAGATACAAAACAATTTTCTTTAGCACCAACTGACGATGGTAGCGTGATAATTCTGGTACCGTGTATTCCCAGGACTGGGACTGGTGCATGATAAGAAGGACCAAACTCCTTTTTTACAGCAACCTTTTCACGTACTAGATCCCCAAATTTAGGAATCCAGCCGGTAGGTGTTATTGGTACATCCTTAATTCCTATGGAGGCAGCACTGGCATAAGCATTGTCATCATGGGACTGTTTTAATTCCTCGTCGCTCCACAACACTTTTTCCCTCAGGATGAAATGGAGACAAGTATGGAGTTTGATCTGTAACGAAGCCATGGCATCCCTGAATGCCATTGAGGCGAAAACAGGGCCCTGGTCTGAGTGGAAAGACACAACTGCATATGTACCGATAAATACTCACAAATCTTTAATAACAGTCCGACCGTCAGCCGAGCATTGTGGCCACACTCATAGAAAACTAGAGCAAGAGTCAACAGCGACTAAGATGCATTTTTATGCACTGTCCGGTGTTATGGGACCACAATGGTCCAAGTACACAGATTGTAATGGTTTGTTGGAAAAAAGGAGCAGTGTCTGAGGTGGGTGTTTGACGGTGGAACCCTTAATTTGTTGGCAGAGGTCACAACAAAGGACATATTACTTGGCCTGTTTGCATAGACCTGGACACCAATAACGTGTTTGCAATAGTGGTATTGTAGCCACCACAGCAGCATTAGCAGATGCCACCCCCTCATGCGCTGCTTTAATCAACTCTGATCTCATGTCTTTGTTGGGAATTACTTGAACTCCCACACCTGGTATCTTTACTTTGGCACCAAGGCAGCCTCCCATTCGGTAGGAATATTTAGCAGGAAATGTTGTTGGATAGGGCGTGCCTTCAGCTGTGGCTTTCACGACAGCCCGTATGTCATTGTCCGGTTTCGTTCCAGAACGGGTTGCTGCAGCCACATCAGCTGTAGCTACTGCTGATTTGGTGGCTTCATCATTCAGTTTATTTCCAGCAATGTGTATTGCAACGCGCTGATGTCCAAGTGTATGTACAACAAGGACGTTTGGTAGCATTTCCTTCAGATCCGCTACTTTCCCCCACACAAATCTGTGTTTGATGGTGTTGCCTTTACAATCCCTGAACCAGTTCTGGCGCCAGTAATGCAAGTATTCAATGAAGGACTGGACACAGTAGTACGAATCACAAACAATCAGTGTTAACTGTGCAGGATCCATATGTTCCAGTGCCATCACCAGAGCCTTTAGCTCTGCTAATTGTGCTGTGCAATCCCCTAGGGTTTGCATGAATGTATGTTGGGGACAACATTTATTATCCTCCATGTAGCAATTACAACTGCGCAAGCAGTGGAGTATTGATGTTTTGTGCCAATTGCAGGTTGTGCTGAGCCATCGGTGTACATGACTCTTTGATATTGATCAATAGGCAGTGTATTTGCTGGAACTGGGTATTCTAGTTCATATTGCACACATTCTTGAGTTTGTAATTTTGGGTCAAAAATGTAGTCAACATCAGTGGCTGTCAAAGACGTTGCCCATTAAGTCCAAAGTGGATGTAATGCTTTAGCATTAGAAACGCTGGCTTTGGTAAAAGCCTCAAGGGCTGGGATTGGAGAGATGACAATAATGCGTTTGCCCTGGGCTAGTGGTCTTTCTAAAATACGGCCATCTGAACAGCAGTGCAAATGTTCTCAGTGGGAGCACAGCAGTGTTCTGCTGCTGACTACAAATGTGATTTGTATCCATTGGGGACTGTCTCACCCTCAATGAAAGTTACATAGCTGAAACCAGATGTTTTTTGTTGTCCCTTGTGTGTAAGTGTTGTGCTGCAAGCATGTCTCTTTGCAAAGCTCTGAGAAAGCGTTTGTGTTTGACTGTCAAAAATGTACTTGAAAAGACAGGACGTATTAAGTCATATAAAGGTTTTATGTGCGATGCATAGTCTGGAATGTGAGTTCTGCCAAAATTTAGAAAATCCAATAGGGATTGGAGTTTTTTAATTGCATTTGGAGGTTGTAACTGTGCGCAGGTTGCTACATTTGAAGCTCAAAAACATATTTGATGCATAATCCAGACTCTTACCATTTGTTTTCTTGTAATTAATATCAGGTCGTCCCTCCAGAGTACATGGACGACCATCTTCTACTGAGGATACCTCCACCCCAGACCAGGATCAAGCCTTCCATCAGGACTCCACTCCTGCAAATCCCGATGATGAGTAGCTGGCTGGTCTATCTGGTCTGTGTGAGTTTCACTTGTATCACACTTCCACCTCCCACCACAGCTGTTACAACACCTCAGCCAATGGGCACCTCCACCTCCACTTCCTGAGTACAAAGGAACATCACCCAATCTCGAGATGGGACACACTGGTTCAAGGACACAGGGTAGTGGGGGTAGGGTTTTTAGGAGGGAATTTGTTGGTCAGCAAAGTGAGGCCCCTGGGTTTACTGTCACCCATGCCACCACTGACCAAGTCTTGAGATCCCTATATCAGTCCCAATACATGATATGCCAGGTCCTTACAGAGCTCCAAGACATGAAGCAGTTGCAGAGGGGCCACAACGTAGAACTGAAGAATCTTAACTCTAATTTGAGCTCCCTGACTGGATGCTGTTTGCCACATACTACCATATGTGCAAGGCTTTTCAAGCAAGATCTACTTCTTTCTGTGGGTCCTCTTTCTGTGGCTATATAACATCTCGGCCCACTACACCTGCCTCAGCCACAGAAATGGAGGCCCTGCCACAAGCAGAAACACTTGCAACCACCTCAGTCCCTGCAACTGTTGATCCCCTCCCCTGCAGGAGACGACGTTTTTCAGACCACAAGGAGAGGATGTCAAAATCTCCACCACTAACAAGAAGAGAAGCAACACATAATTTCCTCCAGTGTGTGACTACCATTCACTCTGTGGACTATTTTCTGGAAACATTCACCTCTTTGATGCCAGTTATATTTTGTACATTGAACATCATACAACTTTGCCTCTGCAATAATAGGTTCATTCAACTTGATTGACTTTTTTGTTGTTTCCTTTGTTGTTTGGTTTTTATCCTGTTTCAGTTTATTTGTGTTTGTAAAATATATTTTAAAACCACAAAGTTAATAACTGGTGTTGTATTTCTTGTGGTATTCACTTTTTTTATTTCTAGCTTCCATCATTATTTTAAAAATGCACATTAAAAGATTTTTTTGCCAAAAAAAGTTACATTTAGGTAATGTTTCTCCCATTTGCAATCAAGTATAAATATAACAAACACCGCAATTCTTAATGTATTAATTTCACAAATTTGTGAGAAACAATTGTCTAATTTAAAAGGAAAAAATTACAAACCAAACCATGCATAACCGAAATAGTCTGTGCATGTTTTATTTTTACAGGTCCAGACCTTGACACGATAGAAGAAGCAGATATAGGCCCTCATTACAACCCTGGCAGTCAAAGACCGCCAGGGCGGTTTCGACTGAAGCACCGCCAACAGGCTGGCGGTGCTTCACATGGGATCGGTCGCACCACCGGGACCGGAGGTTTCCCGTCACTTTGGTCCCGGCGGTTGTAATCCCCCCTGGCAGAGCTGCTTGCAGCGCTGCACAGGGGATTACGAGTCCCCCTCCCGCCAGCCTTTTCATGGTGGTATGAACCGCCATGAAAAGGCTGGCGGAAAGGGGAGTAGCAGGGCCTCTGGCCCCTTGCCACGTCCCCATGGAGCTTTTCACTGTCTGCACAGCAGACAGTAAAAAGCACGACGGGTCCATTTGGAGCTGGCTCCCGTGTTGCGACCGAGATCCCCGCTGGGCCGGCGGGCAGAAACTAGGTTTCTGCCCGCCGGCCCAGTGGGGATCTCCAAATGGCCACAGCGGGAGTTTGGCAGTGTTGGCGGCCGCGCAGCAGATTCAACTTGGCGGATGGCAGTACTACATGGTGTGGCCAAGGGATCTTTCCAATACACTATGGCAGTATCTGTTGGAATTTTACAACCAACATTAAGTGGTGTGCTACTAAAAGTTCTTTCTACAATGATGCGACATGGGTATGCTATGGGTCGACTTTCATGTGTGGTTAGAGCTAGTTAAGCAGCACATATTGCCTTGGTCGCAACATTTCAACAGAAAACAAGACTAATCCATTCAGTGTTCTTTGTACAAAAAATTTGCATCCAAACTGTGCATGTCCTTCACAGGATCAATCCATGTTCCCTTTGTACTTTGCAACAGTAACATGTAACTGCAAATGTCACAACATTGAAATATCCAAATGAAGATGACATGGTGAAGGATCCTAAAACAGAATAATAAGAAAAAAATAATGGATTTAAGTGACAAACTAGACACATTACAAATGCCAAATTATGAGAACACATTTACTTAGAACAATCAAAGATAAACAATATAAATTACCACAGTAGTCAATGTGTCAAAACTTTGATCAACAAACATTTATGCCCAGGGAATTTCTTGAACTACCCTTTCCTAAAAAAATGTCCAGCACAGAATGGTGTGCTCATCAGTTGTTTTGACATGGAATGCAACATTATATTAAGATATTCTTCCACTCATGTGAAGACGTTGTTAATATCTCCTTGATGTATGTCAATTCCTTCCTCTTCAACACTGTCATCTTCATTTGGCTTTTCAACATCCTCATCTGGTGGCTCATTATTGTCTCCATCCTCTGGAATGTACGGGATGTTCCATCACAGGGTTATATTGTGCAACATGCAGCATGCCATTGTGATTTTGCACACCTTATCAGGTGAGTAGAGATTAATCTGACAGCAAAATCTGGCCTTAGGGGGCCCAAAAGCCCACTCCACTGGCCTCCATGTTCTTCCATGTTTCCTGCGACTCATGAGGTAGACTTCTCATGGTGTTGTTGGATTCCTCAGCGGTGCTAACATAGTCGGTTAGGATAAGCTGAGTCTCCTATATGAAATAAATAAATATAATGAGCAAAAATATCTAGTCCCATTGTCAATTCTTAAACTAGAACGTAACCAAATAATTTTAATGACAGATTGTATTTACCAACAAGCCAGACCCTCTCAGGTTCAAGTTGTGACATTTGCAGGGGTATCCTGCTGTTCCCTAGTATAGAGGAATCATGTGTTCATCCTGGAAAATGGGCACACATGCTTGAGATGTACACATCAGGTAAGCACATTGATTGAATGAAAGTTCTTCTGATTCTGGTAGACCTGTTCTCTGTCATGGGGTGCCTGTAAGAAATATCATTGCCATATCGTTGTGATATGCCCCACATACTGCCACAATGTATTGGAAGGATCCTTTTGACTATTGGTGTTATGGATACTGAATTCCTACTATGAGGCAGAAGATCTGGCTCCAGCTGGGGACATAAATCAAGAATAGTGTGCCTATTAAATCAGAATATTTTGATAATCTCCTGTTCTTCTATGGTGGCAACGTCAGGGAACGGCCTAAATAATTGAGGCTGTTGTCTTCTACCTTTTCCTGGGGTCATATGTCTCCATTTAAGAAAAATGAGAAATATTAATTTAAATGTTAAAACATTTCTTTCATAATCAATACACATCTCATGTCTTTATAAAATTTCATATGATTTTGTGACATATATGTACACAACATTTTTTGTGATGTAAATTAAAATAACAATTGTTACATGTCTGACATTTTTTAATGTAAATGTATCAATAATACATTTTATATGTATTATATACACATATTTTTTTCAAAAATGAGTTAAACGAAAGTATAAAATAAACAACTTCACTATTGCATTTAACCTCTGTAATGCATTACCTTATACCTCTTTGAAATAACAAAAAGGTAACATTTGCATATTGTTTATGTAAACAAACTAGCCACTATTTTGAGTGGAGATGACGCACTTAGGCCCATATTTATGCTCTGTTTGCACCGGATTTCCGTCATCATTTTACGCAAATTTGGCACAAACTTAACTCCATATTTATACTTTGCCGCTAGACCCATTCAGCACCAAAGTTATGGAGTTTGAGTCATTTTTTGTATATGAAAACATACCTTGCGCTAATGACATGCAAGGTAGGCGTTCCCGTGCAAAAAAAGACTCTAAGGCATGTGCACCTTATTTTTCCTTCAGCGTCATTCATTCATTCCCGCGTATCGTCCACCTGATTTCAGTTTTTACCTGTCCCTGAGAATCCCAAACCCATCCCGGATATTATTTAAAAAGAAAAACTTGTATTTTCCCAAAATTTGTCCTGATATTGTTTATCAAATATAATTGATTGATATAAGTGATTGATTGATGACAGTCTTATTTACAAAAATGTGAGTAACATGGACTTAATTTCATTTATGACACTGAACAACCCAGGTTTTATTTTTTACATATTTGTATAGTGCATACATTAGTGATGAACATTTGTAAAGGACATGGTAATCTTGGTGCAAGCATCCAACATGATAATGGACACTTACAGGAAATTTTAAAATAACAAAATCTATTTTACATGTTGACACAGGTGAATTATTTAAAAATGATAAGTGTTAATAATAAACACCTATGCATTACAAATAAAACAATAGAGTTAAATTAATTTCAATGGTATACAGAAAATGCACTAGACAAGGGGAAATTAGATTAATACTTATAAGACATATTTTATATTTAGACGTGACTTTGAATGTACATTTCTTATAAACCCACTGGTTGTATTGTGTGAGCTCTGGTCAAGCAACAGCCACAATCCCTTGCCGGATGAACCACAAAATGTCACTACTTTAACCTGTGATTAACCCTGAGTAGTTTGGCACAGAAAGCAGTCAGGCCAAACTTAGAGGCAATGTGTTAAATATTTATGCAGTATACAAACAGCAACACAGTGTAAACACAACAAAATCCCAAGCCAATTGAGGAAAACAGAGAATATTTTAATACATTATTTGACACCAAACCCATGAAAATCCAATTAATAAAAACAGAGTTCAGAATTTTTAAAGTTTAATGTTCAAAATATAAACTTCTCAGTTTTGGAAATTGGCCACCTGCGTACCTTGAGTACCACAACCAAGAGTGCAGGAGTGGATGGAGACTTCTTGGGAGTGCATGACTCACTCAGGCTGGGTCCAGGTGCATGTTTAGGATGGGCAGAGCCTGATATGTCTCTGTGGCTCAGAAGAGGAGACCAGCTAAACTATCCCTTGGACTCACTTCTGAAGTCATGAGTAGAGGTTGTGATGCAGGGCTCTACAACAGGGCTGGCCTCTGAAAGATCCAAGCAAGCTCCAGACAGCAAAGCAGTTCTTTTAGGTGCAGAAGCAGTCTGGCAGAGTGCACAGCTGGTCACAGCAACAGGCAGTCCTCTGAGAGCAGGTCCAGTAGTGAACTGAGGAGCAGCTTTGAGAACCCTATTTTCATACCCTGGTGCCCTACTCTTAGAAGTTGGGTGAAGTTTCCGGAAGGGTTCTCTGAAGTGCCTCCCTTTCCCTGGCTCCTTGCTGGCTGCACTGACATTACAGAGTTGTTATTCTTATTGATTGGTAGCAAGGCCCAGCCTATTCAGTTGGAAATGGGGCTGTGCTTAGCGCCACCCCCCATCAAGTAAGTTAATGGCTCATTTAGGCTCTGCTAATCCCTATATTGTGTGACTGTCTGGCGTGAATTCACAAAGTCTCAACTGTCAGTTACACATAGTCATGTCACCTAAGGCAGACTGTGGACACAGAGGTGGTCATTACGTGCTCAGTGGTCCAAGGACCACCGCAGTGGAGGTGGCTGTCTCACCGCCATGGTCCCATCGGTGAAGACGGCTGTATTATGAGCATGGTGGTGTGGCCTACGAAAAACAGCCACTCTGCCGCTAGTCCCGCCAGTGCGGGCATACCCACATGGCCAGAGGTTGCCTTCTCCAGGCCGGCGGGAAGAATGACACTGCCGACCGGATTACAAGTCTTCACCCTGCCAGGGTTTGTGCGGCAGTGACTCTGCCACTAAAACCCTGGTGATAACACACCCTTGGACAGAAAAAACGCATTCCTGTCACACACAACCACACCCCCACACCTACACACACCCATACAAATGCACGCACTTGCCTGCACACACTCTAAACATACACATCTTGCTAACACTACCCCCATTACAGTCATCCCACATACCTGTCAGGAAGCCCACAGCAGCCCACTCTGTGGAGGTCGTCAGGAGACATGTGAGGTAGGGGGTAGATGAAGGAGGTGAAGGTCGCCACATACAAGACCATCACTGCTGGCGTCGATTGTCATGGGCCCCAGTCCCCCATAGGCAGCAATATTACCCAGTGGGTAGTTACACAGCGGTGTGAACTGCAAATGGTTCACCACCGAGCAGAGACCGCTGTACTGATTTATGGAACGTAACATGGCGGGTGGAATGTTGTCGGTGTGGTGGTGCTGGGACTGCTTCTCTGCTGTCCTCGGTCGGCCTACCATTGTAGGTAATGTGGCCGTATTTGGGCGGTCTTCAGTGTGTGACAAGTAATACGGCAGTCAGGAGACCACAATCACTGGCGGTATTTCGCCAGCCGCTAGCGCAGTGGTTTTGCGGAAATACCGCTAAAGTCATAATACGGATCCGAGTGCTAAGGGCAGGAAAATTGTATCTTTCTAAAAGTGGCATTTTCAAACTTGTAATGATGAATATGACTTTACCATTAAAGAGGGTTTATCTATACAAGTTCATAGATACCAAACATGATATATCTACCACCTCTAGTTTATGAATTATAACATATTCATTTGAATAAGGAATCCCCAATGTTACCCTACAGGAGTGGTAGGCCTCTCAGTCATGAAGAAACGAATTTGGGAGTTTTTCACTACTAAAACTAAAAACTAAGGCCCTCATTATGACCCTGGCGGTGTTGCACCGCCAGGGCCAACGGGGGCGGGAGCACCGCCGACAGGCCGGCGGTGCTCCCTTGGGCATTCTGACCGCGGCGCTTTGGCCGCGGTCAGAAATGGAAAACCGGCGGTCTCCCGCCGGTTTTCCGTTGCCCATTTGAATCCCCCATGGCGGCGCAGCTCACTGCGCCGCCATGGGGGATTCTGACACCTCCTACCGCCATCCTGTTCCTGGCGGTTCGCCCGCCAGGAACAGGATGGCGGTAGGGGGTGTCGCGGGGCCCCTGGGGGCCCCTGCAGTGCCCATGCCAATGGCATGGGCACTGCAGGGGCCCCCGTAAGAGGGCCCCCTAGTATTTCACTGTCTGCATAGCAGACAGTGAAATACGCGACGGGTGCAGTAGCACCCGTCGCACCTTCCCACTCCGCCGGCTCGATTACGAGCCGGCTTCATGGTGGGAAGGTCGTTTTCCCCTGGGCTGGCGGGCGGCCTTTCGGCGGCCGCCCGTCAGCCCAGGGGAAAAGTCAAAATACCCGCCACGGTCTTGCGACCGCAGTACGGTATTTTGACGGCGGGACTTTGGCGGGCGGCCTCTGCCGCCCGCCAAGGTCCGAATGAGGGCCTAAATGTCCTAGCTTTTACTTACACTACCTTCAGGTTGTAATGGAAGGCCTGGGACAAGTTTTAAGGTACTACTAAGTGGGTGCACAATAAGTGCTTCAGGTCCACTGGTAGCATTTAATTTACAGGCCCTTGATATATGTAATTACACTCTTTATGTGACTTACATGTAAAGTTAAAATGTCAATCAGGTTTATTCCAATCAAATCATGTTTTAGGGAGAGGGCACATGTCCTGTAACACTGGTTAGCAGTGGTAAAGTGCACAGAGTCCTAAGGCCAACATGCAGAAATCCAGCAAAAAGTAGAAGGAGGAAGGCAAAACATTTGGGGCGACCCTGTAGAAAAGGCCATTTTCAACAATAGTGTAGTTGAATTACTAGATTTTATTAGAATGATGTTGTTCAAATAATGTGTAATGCATATATATCTGATTTGATAATTTAGGGGAAATGATCAAACACACCTGTATGGACACATTTAGAATTTTGTGATTAATGTGACTTTTTGTGTAGGTGTCCATTTGCATGAAGGCAGAATTGGTAAATGTAAATAAAATATACAGGTTTGTTTCTTTAAATTTCTTAAACTACCAAATTACACACATATGTGTTAGACATGATTATCCTGTTGCTTATAAGTATTTATAAGAAATGCATGAGTCTAGGACTAACGTGAACAGAAAATTTAAATGGTAACCTTTAACCCCTAGGGTGCCCCGGACGAGCTGGTCTGAGGACAAGACCATCTCATCCTGCTATGGGCCCCCCGGGGGAATGCTAGCACTCCCCCAGATGGCCAAGCACTCCCCTCTCCTGGGCAGAGATGGAAGGAGAATCGCTTCTCCTTCCACCTCTGCCCCCTGACCCCGCCGTGGCGTCTGATGACGTCAGCGCGCTTTTGCACACTGACCTCATCAGAGGCCTTCCCCCTGGTGCTAGAAGCTCAGCTTCTAGTGCCGATCAAAGGAGAAATGTAAAAGCATTTCTCCTCCAATCACGTGGAGGGGGCAGAGAGGCATGAAAGGAGAGGAAAGGCCTTTCCTCTCCTTTCATGTCTTTCTGAGGATTTCTGCTGCGATCGGGCAGCAGAAATGGACACTAGACACCAGGGATTTTTTTTTTTTTGGTTATATGAAATAAGGGGAGCGGCCCCTTGGGCAAGAGCCGTTCCTCGGGGGGCAAATTATTTCAAGGCCATTTCTCCCCCCCGGCTGGGGGCAGAAATCCACTAGACACCAGGGATAACTTTATCTATTGTTTTTTTTATTTTTTTATGTTTCGAGAGCGACCCCTAGGGCAAGGGTCGCTCCTGGGGGGTGGGGGCAAATTATTATTAGGCCATTTCTGCCCCCCAAGGGTGCAGATCGGCCTTGTGATCTGCCCCCAGGGGGGCAGAAACCACTAGACACCAGGGATTATTGTTTTTTTTTGTAATTGCGCATGAGGGGAGCGACCCCTTGGGCAAGGGCCGCTCCCCAGGGGGGCAAATGATTTTTAGGCCATTTCTGCCCCCCCCTGGGGGCAGATCAGCCTAAAATTATTAGGCCGATCTGCCCCCAGGGGGGTCAGAAAACCACTAGACACCAGGGATTTTTTTTTTTTTTAATGTTTGGGGAGCGACCCCTTAGCCAAGGGTCGCTCCCGCGAAGGGCAAATTATTATTAGGCCATTTCTACCCTCCTGGGGGCACATCGCAAGGCCGATCTGCCCCCAGGGGGGACAGAAACCACAAGACACCAGGGATTATTTTTTTTCTTCATACGTGCGCATAAGGGGAGCGGCCCCTTGGGTAAGGGCCGCTCCACAGGGGGGCAAATGAAATTATTAGGCTGATCTTCCCCCGAGGGGACAGAAAACCACTAGACACCAGGGATAATTGTTTTTGTTTATTTTTATTTTTTATGTTTGGGGAGTAACCCTTTAGGCAAGGGTCGCTCCCGGGGGGTCAAATTATTATTCGGCCATTTTTGCCCCCCTGCGGGCAGATTGGCCTTGCGATCTGTCCCCGGGGGCAGAATCCACTAGACACCAGGGATTATTGATTTTTTTCATACTTGCGCATAAGGTGGGCGGCCCCTTGGGAAAGGGCCGCTCCCCAGGGGGGCAAATGATTTTTAGGCCATTTCAATATTATTAGGCTGATCTTCCCCCGGGGGGGGCAGAAAACCACTAGACACCAGGGATATATATATTTTTTTTCTTTGGGGAGTGACCCTTTAGGCAAGGGTCACTCCTGGGGGGGGAATTATTTTTAGGCCATTTCTGCCCCCCGGGGGGGCAGAAACCACAAGACATCAGGGAATTTTTATTTTTTATACTAACGCATAAGGGGAGTGGACCCTTTGGCAAGGGCCACTCCCCAGGGGGGCAAAATATTTTTAGGCCTTTTCTGCCCCCCCTGGAGGCAGATCGGCCTAATATAATTAGGCAGATCTCCACCCGTGGGGGCAGAAACCTCTAGACACCAGGGATATATATATTTTTGTATTTACTTTATGTTTTTATGTATGGTGAGCGACCCCTTAGACAAAGGTCACTACCCTAGGGGGCAAATTGTATTTAGGCCATTTCTGCCCCCCTTGGGGTCAGATCGGCCTATTTTTGTTAGGCCAATCTGCTCCCAAAGGGGGTAAAAACCTTTAGACTCTGGATTGGTGTGTGTGTGTGTATGTGTTTTGTTTGGGGGGGGCAGCCCCTTGGGAAAGGGTCACTCCCCATGGGGGCACATTACTGTTGGCCATAACTGCCCCCCTTGGGGCAGATTGGCCTATTTTTGGAAGGCCCATCTGCCCCCAAGGGGGGCAGAAAGCCCACCAGAGACCAGGGAAGATTTTTTTTTTCAAAATAAGAGGTTGGGGGGTATGGCCATACTCCCACCCCAAATAAATGGGGCCAAAGTTGTTCTGCCCACCAGTGGGAAGATTGGGCAATTACCCTTGATCCACACCCAGGGGGGAAAGAAGGTCTACTAGACGTCAGGGAATAAAAAAAAATAAAAGAAAATAGTGGGGTGGTGGTTACCAACCAGTATGCGCCTGGTTATACCCCCACCCGAATTGAAGGGGCTAACAGTCTTTCAGCTCTCCCCCACACACTAAAACATCTTATCCCATGGCAAGCAAGAGGACATTTGATTATTTTTGGTTTTTGTTTTACATTTGGGCCATGAGAGCTTGGTAACTCTCAAAAAAGTCCCACTTGGAATGGTGGCGGGTGCACTTTTTCTTTACTTTGGGACGCTGCCATGTAGAAAAATCCAAAAGACCTAGGCACGTCTGAAAACTAAACATCTAGGTGATTCCAGGGTGGTGTGCTTCACATGCACCCCGCACTATTTCCTTACCCACAATGCCCTGCAAACCTGCAACTTTGCTGGAAAGCACACATTTTTCCCACATTTTTGTGATGGAACCTTCTGGAATCCGCAGGGATCCACAAAATTCCTACCATCCAGCATTGTCTCATCTATACCGATAAAATTTCTGCGGCACTTGTCAGCCTAAAAATGTGTTTTTTCAAACTGCCCCTTTGGACCCACTTTGGTTCCCCCTCAATTCCGACGTGTTTTTGGCTCTTCCCTGTCACAAACACTTTGCCCACCTACACAAGTGAGGTATAATTTTTACCGTGAGACTGAGGGGAACATTGGGTGGCAGGAAATTTGTTCTGGTGCGGTGATCCCACACAGAAATTTTGGAAAAATTAGATGTTTTAGCTAAATTTGAGGTTTGCTGAGGGTTCTAGGTAAGAAAATATTAGGGGATCCATGCAAGTCACACCTCTCTTTACTCCCTTGGGTGTCTAGTTATCAGAAATGTCTGGTTTTGGTAGGTTTCCCTAGATGGCTGCTGAGCCCTGGACCAAAAACCCAAGTGCCCCCCGCAAAAAAAGGTAGTTTTGCATTTGATAATTTTGATGTGTCCAGATAGTCTTTTGGGGTATTTCCGGTGGCGAGCACAAGGCCTACCCACACAAGTGAGGTACCATTTTTATCGGGAGACTTGGGGGAACGCTGGGTGGAAGGAACATTGTGGCTCCTCTCAGATTCCAGAACTTTCTGTCACCGAAATGCAAGGAAAAAGTGTTTTTTAGCCACATTTTTGTTTGAAAAGGATTCTGTGTAACAGAACCTGGTGAGAGCCCCACAAGTCACCCCATCTTAGATTCCCCTAGGTCTCTAGTTTTAGAAAATGCACAGGTTTGGTAGGTTTCCCCAGGTGCTGGCTGAGCTAGAGGCCAAAGTCTCCAGGTAGGCACTTTGCAAAAAAACACCTTTGTTTTCTTTCAGAAAATGTGATGTGTCCACATTGAGTTTTGGGGCATTTCCTGTCACGGGCACTAGGCCTACCCACACAAGTGAGGTACCATTTTTATCGAGAGACTTGGAGGAATGTTGAGTGGAAGGAAATTTGTGGCTCCTCTCAGATTCCAGAACTTTCTGTCACCGAAATGTGAGGAAAAAGTGTTTTTTTAGCCAAATTTTGAGGTTTGCAAAGGATTATGGGTAACAGAACCTTGTGAGAGCCCCACAAGTCACCCCATCTTGGATTCCCCTAGGTCTTTTGTTTTCAGAAATGTACAGGTTTGGTAGGTTTCCCTAGGTGCCGGCTGAGCTAGAGGCCAAAATCCACAGGTAGGTAGTTTGCAAAAAACACCTTTGTTTTATTTGAGAAAATGTGATGTGTCCACGTTGTATTTTGGGGCATTTCCTGTCACGGGCACTAGGCCTACCCATACAAGTGAGGTACCATTTTTATCGGGAGACTTGGGTGAATGCTGGGTGGAAGGAAATTTGTGGCTCCTCTCAGATTCCAGAACTTTCTGTCACCGAAATGTGAGGAACAAGTGTTTTTTTAGCCACATTTTGAGGTTTGCAAAGGATTCTGGGTAACAGAACCTGGTGAGATCCCCACAAGTCACCCCATCTTGGATTCCCCTAGGTCTCTAGTGTTAAAAAATGCACAGGTTTGGTAGGTCTCCCTAGGTGCCGGCTGAGTTAGAGGCCAAAATCCACAGGTGGGCACTCTGCAAAAAACACCTCTGTTTTCTGTGGAAAAATGTGATGTGTCCACATTGTGTTTTGGGGCATTTTCTGTCGCGGGCACTAGGCCTACCCACACAAGTGAGGTATCATTTATATTGAGAGACTTGGGGGAACACTGAGTGGAAGGAAATTTGGGGCCCCTCTCAGATTCCAGAACTTTCTGTCACCGAAATGTGAGGAAAAAGTGTTTTTTTAACCAAATTTTGAGGTTTGCAAAGGATTGTGGGTAACAGAACCTGGTGAGAGCCCCACAAGTCACCCCGTCTTGGATTCCTCTATGTCTCTAGCTATTAATAATGCACAGGTTTGGTAGGTTTCCCTAGGTGCTGGCTGAGCCAGAGGGCAAAATTCATAGGTAGGCACTTTGCAGAAACACCTTTTTCCTTTGGGAAAATGTGATGTGTCCACGTTGTGTTTTGGGGCATTTTCGGTCGCGGGCGCTAGGCCTACACACACAAGTGAGGTACCATTTTTATCGTGACATTTGGGGGAACATAGAAAAGCAACAAAAGTGTTATTGCCCCTTGTCATTCTCTGCATTTTTTCCTTCCAAACATAAGACAGTGTGCAAAAAAGACGTCTATTTGAGAAATGCCCTGTAATTCACATGCTAGTATGGACACCCCAGAATTCAGATATGTGCAAATAACCACTGCTCCTCAACACCTTATCATGTGCCCATTTTGGGAATACAAAGACTTTCTTGATACCTATTTTTCACTCTTTATATTTCAGCAAATGAATTGCTGTATACCCGGTATAGAATGAAAACCCACTGCAAGGTGCAGCTCATTTATTGGCTCTGGGTACCTAGGGTTCTTGATGAACCTACAAGCCCTATATATCCCGCAACCAGAAGAGTCCAGTCAACATAACGGTATATTGCTTTCAAACATCTGACATTGCAGGAAAAAGTTAAAGAGTAAAACATAGAGAAAAATGGCTGTTTTTTTCACCTCAATTTCAATATTTGTTGACTTCAGTTGTTATTTTCCGTAGGAAACCCTTGTAGGATCTACATAAATTACCCATTGCTGAATTCAGAATTTTGTCTACCTTTCAGAAATGTTTAAGTTTCTGGGATCCAGCATTGGTTTCACACCCATTTCTGTCACTGACTGGAAGGACGCTGAAAGCACAAAACATCGTACAAATGGGGTATGTCCCAGTAAAATGCCAACATTGTGTTGAAAAATTGGGTTTTCTGATTCAAGTATGTCTGTTCCTGAAAGCTGGGAAGCTGGTGATTGTAGCACTGCAAACCCTTTGTTGATGCCAACTTCAGGGAAAAAAACCACAAGCCTTTTTCTGCAGCCCTTTTCCCCATTGTTTTAAAAAAAAAAAAACTTTTCACTGTATTTTGGCTAATTTCTTGGTCTCCTTCAGGGGAACCCACAAAGTCTTGGTACCTCTAGAATCCCTAGGATGTTGGTAAAAAAGGACGCACATTTGGCGTGGGTAGCTTACGTGAACAAAAAGTTATGAGAGCCTAAGCGCGCCCGGCCCCAAATAGCCCAAAAAAAGGCCTGGCACCTGAGGGGGGAAAGGCCTGGCAGAGAAGGGGTTAAAAAAAAGTCACTTACCTTTGGTTCTGCCAATGATGGGGTTGATTTCCATTGTGGTCAAGTACCAGCAGCAACGGAAGGACTTCTGCTATTGGGTTTATGTTGGCAAGGAAAGTAAAAAGTAGCAAAAAGGTAGGTTTCAATCTTACATGCCCTCAAATCTGCCAAGTAAGGTGTGGAGGTTTAGTTGCCACAGTTACATCAGCCGGAAGGCATATCATGATTGGCCCAGCGGTAACATTTTCTGCTGTCCCTCCGCCAGCCACGTTTGCCTATGGCACCATTGACGCAGGTATAAAACTGTGGTGTTGGTGGCAGTTTACCAACAGACTTTCATCTATGTGCCCACCAGCATCTAAATAAAAACAGCGGGACAGATTCCACCAAGAACTAAATCAGGCCCTCAGTCTTGGTATCTGAACAAAAGCTGTAGAGCAATAAATCGCCTGTCAAATCTTTTCTAATACTGAAGTCTAGTCTTCATATCCAAACTCTTTTGTAAAGAAATTGTTTTTCAACCTAACCCTGTTCAATATCCTATAAGAGGCAGATTTGTTTGTTTAAACTCCATCTCTTGTCTCCATTCCCTAGACTCTGGCAGAACAAACATGGGGAAAGTGCAATATTTATTGCATGCACTACATGCTGCCTATCCATGGTTCTCACACTTCTTTTTATCATTATGAGCTATTTAATGAATGCTGTATTAGTTGTATTGCATTGCAGGTTAGAAACTTTGTGTAGAATGTGGGGAAGAGAGAATGTTGTGGGAAGGTTCTGTAAAATACAGGAATGGGCTGGTTTTCACCAGGGCCTGTCATACATTACAGCTGAGAATAAATCCTTCTTTTGAATGTGCGTGTCAGTTCAGTGGATTATTGGATATCTACATTGCATCAGTGGGACAGGAGAGAGGAAAGGAGTGATCCAGCCTGAATTCAGGACTGCAGGGGCAAGCGACCTGAGCAGTGTTTTTGTGGTGAGCAGTGTCCTGCTGGTTAGGGGTATCCTGCAGTTAGTATCACTGTGTTGGAGGCCCTACACACAGGGAAGTCACTGCTATGAGGACACTGAAGGCCGGAAATACAAGGGAGGTACTCTTGTGGCGCCCGGGCAAGCAATAGTAATCACAGCAGCCATGTCTTGTGGTGCTCCTTGCGAGCCACTCGGGAAAATGTTTGTGATCACGGAAATACAGCACACGATTCCTGTTTGTGCATACGCTATTAATGCAGGCTCCCGAGACCGATCGCTCCAAGACTGTCAATGACCTGCCACGTGCTAAACTAAGCGCGATAAGCTGGTGTGTCCCTTGTTAAGAATCAGCATTTTTTTCTGTTTTTTAACAAAAAACATTACTTACCAGTGCAAAGATTTCAGAGAAACAAACTGGTTCGCTAATCCTACACAGTGTCATCAACCACCTATGAATTCATGGATCTATTTATTTGGCCACTGGGAAAATCAGTGATTGGCTGGTAAAAGGCAGTTTCTAATTGGCCAACCCTTGGAAGTTGTTAAAGAAAGAAGCACCTCAACAGGAAAGATTATTGGGGACTATTTTTATTATGTTCATTTATTATTTTGGAATCTATACGATGAAGGGACAAACATTACAGTTTGTATCTCCTTTGGTGTTCTGCTGTGATATTTTGCTTGGTTGGGATTTATACACTATGCAATCAGTTGTGCCTCCACCCATGTCTTTGCCTGCACCAAGGGAACCCATTATGCCATAGGACGATTGACTAGAAGCATTTGAAACATATTTCGAGGCCACTGGAGGTAAATGTTCTTGCAAAGAGGAAACTGGCTTTATTAAAGCATAACTTAGGTGTGGAGGGTAGGAAAGTGTTGAATACTTTGCTGGCAATTGTTGTTCACAATGAGGGAGGGGACAATGGATCTGACATGAATAAAGAGGCGGATGACAAATTTTTGTTTGCCTTACAGCCAAAAAAAGAAGTGTTGTGGTGGAACGCTACATGTTTTTGTCACATGCAGAGTTCCCTGGTGAAAGAATTGACCAGTTTGTAGCTTGGTTGTGAACCTTGACTGCTATGTGTAAAGTTAAATAGCTGCATGAAGAGATAATTAGGGAACACTTGATCAATCCAACATCTAGTATGAAAATTCAAGAGAAATTTTCAGATTTGAAGGAAAATGCATTAGAAAAGTTTATATCGGGTGCCAAGTTCATAGAAAATACTTTGCTTTATGTGGAGTAACCTAGGGTGAAAGATAATGTGTGTAGGACCAGATGAGAGTGGCAACAGTACACATTGCAGATTACTGAAAAGCCCACAGGAAAGAAAGACTGGGTTGAAAGTCACTGCTGGGAACAGGAAAAGAGCTTGTTATAGATGTAGAAGTATGAAACGTTGCAGGGTTGGAGAAGGGGTCCTTTAAACGGTTGACATTGAGTAGGGTGAAGGCAGTTGTAAAGTATAGAGTGATGCTCGAGGACGGTATAAGATTGAATGTGAGGAATGTGGTGGAGTGTGGCAAGGTTGAAGTGAAAGCATGGAAGGAACAAATATCCCAGGGCCCAATTCACAAAGACTTTTGGTCTAAGTTTACGACTTTTTGGTATTCACAAAGGTAAGCTGTGAGTAGTATCTTTACGTCCGCACTTGGGGTTGATCATCCACACTTGGGGCGGATTATCCGCACTCGGGCCGCAGGAGGTAACCCTTCATACTGACACACCTGTGTCAGTGCCTACCATCCCCCCTCCCAGCTCCTGTGGAAACTCCTCAGCCCTCACCCAATCCTAGCCTTGCTACACACACAAAAGCAGAGCTGCAACAAACAAATATTTTCAGACCTTTGAGCATGTCACTGAATGTGTTTGTAGGTTTGGCCCTTGCCATGCGACTGCAGGATTTGAAAAGAAGGAGGAGGAGAGCTGAGTTGAGCTGGAATTGATGGTTATTCCTTTTGTTTATTTTTTACATGATCAGTACCTGGCCCGGAGAGCGAGGGTCTGTCCATTTAGCTAGTGGGCCACCCCCTTAACAAGTGGGTGCAGAGACAAGCACATCAGAGTAGCCAGGGAGAAAACCTGGGCCTTGACGCATCCATGTACCGAATGCAGTGGCACAGCAAAGAGGGACGCACTGGCAGAAATTGTTACCATACTTGAATAGGTTAATGGGAAAGGACCAGTGCCCAGACATATTGTAAGTCCACCTAGAGGAAAACAACATGGTTTGTGAGAAAGGTTGGCACATTATTAAAAGTATGAAAAAAGATTTACGAGAGATACAACAGCACTGGGCAGGCGGCCACATAGCATGGATGACCTTTGTTATGCTGAGGTTTTGGAGCAGTGCAAGAAGACAGGGTGCCATAGAGCACACGAGGCATAAGATAAAGAAGAGGATGTGGGATAGCTGTAGTGACAAAGGTATTGCTGTACTAGAGCACTAAGGTTTGAGGACACAGAGTTCTTGTAGTGGGGATGGGGTCCATTTATTCTTTATGGGAATGGAACTGTATCTGCTGCACATCTCTGAGAATAGGCCTATTTTGACATGGTTAGCCCCACATTTTGCCTGATGTTTGATGTAGCCTAAAAGTTGTAGTACCCAGGGCCCCTACTAACCAGGTTCCCTAGGCCATAGCTCTTTCCCTAATACTGCTGTGATACATTGACACAATTGAATACACCCATAACTACCACTGTAAGTTTCTAGTAAATGGTACCTATGTGCTTATGGCATGGGGTTCCATGGGTAGGCCATGGAGGGCAGCAGCACTTATTGTGCCACCCTCTAGGGCCATGCATCCAGATGCACTCAACACTGCCATTGCAGGCTGAGTGTCCTGGGGCAAATTTCAAACACAAACTCGACATGGCACATCGCCTGTGTGCCCTGTCTACCATACACTGCATTTACTATGGGTAAGACACCCCTTTGGCAGGCCTTACAGCCCTAAGGTAGGGTGCTCTGTATTATATGTGAGTGCATAGCTGCATGAGCGATATGTCCCACTGTGTCCTTGCCAATCCTGGGACATTGTGAGTGAACAGAGCAGCCATTTTAATACAAGTTTTGGACACTGGTCAACACGAGTTTCCCAGCTACATGATGGCCACTCTAAACCTTAGTTTGTTTGGTATCAAATAACTCAGAATGATAAATCCAAACTGGTACTAGTATTGGATTTATCCATAAGTGTACCCAGGGGTCACCTTGCAGGTGCCTCCTGCAACAGCTATCTAGCCTGGCATGGTTGCGGACTGGTTCTATCCAGCCTGCCACCTCCAGCCAGCCAATATACAAACCTCCGGGGAAAGCTCTGTCTCTCTGGTTTGTAAAACAATGCCCTTCCTGGGTGGAGGAGCAAGCACCTCCTCCCTCAGGAATGTGCACTGTCCTGGTGGTGAGCTTCAAAGGGCTTGTCACACTTGAAACTCCACCCCCAGGCCTGCTGTTAACAGCAGATGGCCTCCCCCTTTGCAAACCCCCACTTTTGGTCAGAGCAAAGGTGGGGAACCGTACAAAGGGTAGGAGGAGTGGCTCCACCTGGCATGCACCACGCCTAAGGTGTTGCCTGCAAGATGGACCTTCATTTCATTCTCCTCCATCTTTGATGGAAGGAAATTAGCCAATTAGGTTTAGGGAAGTGACCCTTCCTACAGGAAGAGGTCACTATAGTGGGTGTAGCCACACAAGATAAGTGTCCCATTGCACACTACCAGGTACTCCCTAAAATGCCCACTAAATAAGGTATTTAGTGGGCATCCCTAGATCAAGAAATCAGATTCGAAGGACACAAAGAAGACCAGCACAAAAGAAGATCCAAGTCACAAGAACTCTGGACCTGCTGCACCAAAAAAAGGAACCAAACCCTGCCTTTTGCATGCAGGACTCGACAATCGCCGCTGCGTAGAAGCTGGACACTGGTTTGACCTCAAGAAACCCAATCACCCAAGTACTCCCTCCAGATGGATCCAAGAACCCACAACCCAGTGAGGATCACTTTACTGACTATCCGCTATCTCTTGAATCAGAAGTTGCAGCCAGACTTGCCTACACAACAATGACCAAGAGGACAAACCCTGCAAGTTTGCCAAGCTTGGTGACTGTACACTCCAGTGGCCGAATCATGCTAATACCCTGGGCACTGGTCAGCTGACGTCAGACACAAGGAAAACCAGCTCACCCAGAGCTGAAAAAGGACCAGGAGGAAGCCCTAGTCAAAGGACTTTATGAACACCCTAGACCACCCACCAGAGTGCTCCCGTTGTCCTGTAAGCGGCCTTCAAAAAGACCTACTTCCAGAGCCAAAGGACATCTTTGTGCACAGCCTCTGACTCACCGATTTACACTGCACCCGGCAGCCCTGCACCCTGCAACAAAGAACCAGCTGTGCCCCAAGGGTCCCTCACACCTTGCAACCTCGACACTCTAAGGGGACCCCAAGGAACCACCTTTAACTTGACCAAAGCAGACCTTTCCAAGTGGCCCCCCTCAGTGACCCTGCACCAGCTCCAAGAGATTTTTCCCCATTGCTCCCGCTGGAACCGGGAGCCGCCAAAAGGTCTCTAGCTTGCACAGCATGCCCACCGATGACCTCGACCGACCTCCATAAGAGAAACTTGGTAAAGCAACTGGGTGATTTTATATTCATTTTTAAAGGTTTTTTCCTATTGATTCCTAAGGTGCGTAGTTACGCCTAGAAAGACTGCATTCATTAAAACTTCAAAAATCCATATGTTCAAAAGTACCTAACCAATTTTGATAATCATGATCTTAAACTTAAAGTTTCTATAAAAAAATCTGAATTATTTTTGTAAATTGGACTTGAGTTATTCCTTTGAGTGTGTGTGTTGCATGATTGATACTGTGAGAATGCTTTGCACTCCAAGATTAGCCTAACTGCTCGACGAAGCTACCTCAATTAGGTGATCTAGTTTTTACCTCTGGAAACCAACGTATGGTTGCCTGGACCCCCTGCACAGTGTATTCAGTTTTGCACACTACATAGAGGGCCAACCTCCTACATACACACAATTCTAAATTGCTACACATTATGAATGTGACAGTAGGTGTTAGTATGATTCATGAGGAAGACCATTTGTGATCATGGAACCCTTCCAAATTTCCCAGGTCGATTCTTGATATGCTGATCCAGACCAGATGATCATGATGTATTCTGGGTCTTGTAGTCTCTTTCATTCTATAGTGAAACAGGAACAAAATTCCCAGTCGCCTCTTTGATTAAAAACAGGCCTGGAGTGGTACATCCCATGAGCAGCTGCTAAACATGTCAGCTATGAGCATGGACTATCCATGTCTCTACACTGATCAACTTGTTCCATGATGTATATATGTAAAACATATGACCACACTGCCACATGATTTGCCACACACACACACATACAAGGGGCCTGGGTCACAAAGGGCACACACAGTTGGGGGTGAGTCACCGCACTTGTGGCAGGATCACTACACTGTGAACATTCGTGGCATCTTTTTTCCCTTGACTACAAAGACACACCCTCTGACGTGGAACCTTCACCTGAGGGGAGAGGCCATTTGTGAAGCAGACCCCTCTATTATACTGTCCAGGGAGGTCTGACTCATGTGAAAACATTTAGGGCCTGATTATGACTTTGGCGGATGGGATACTCCTTCACAAACGTGACGAATTTCCAATCCGCCATATTACACTTTCCATTATATCCTATGGAAAATATAAAACGGCGGGCTTGATGTACGTCATGCTCATGATGTAGTATCCCATCCGCCAAGGTGGTAATCAGGCCATTACTCCCCAGAGTCAATAAAACCCTAAGCGACGTTGTTCATGCTAATCCCTGACATGTATACATAAAGTATTGCTTGGGCATTCTTTTGACACTTGGCAAAGACTGTTGTTTACAGACATCGTGTATGGCTTAGAAGGTAGTCTCAGGATGGAATATATGGACAAAGTGTCAAAGTCCAGCTATCATCATTGACAACGGACTGAAAACCACATGAAGGCCATGATACAAAATGTTGCTCTTTTGAAGAAAGTGTCATCCAGCTGGTCACACACCTGCATACCCTACCTTTGTTTTGTACAATGGCCTGTCTGGCCACATTCAGACCTAGATGAGGGTCCAGAGGTCTGTGTAAGCCATGATTTAGTGCTATGTTTGTATTTGTGCAACACACAACAGACTGCTATATATATATATTTATATATTATATATATATTAACAGTCGGAAATCCATCTTCTCGCCCTGATGATGCGCTCCCTACTCCACCTTCTCCTACCCACTTCTGTAGCCACATCTATTCTAAAGGAATGTGTCCAGAATGCTGAGGCCTCCAGACCCAGAACCTAAACTGTTTTCCTTAATACAGCCAGCAGCTGAAAAGCTGTCACCAGCTTCATGCCTTTGTGCACAAAAACCCTCTAAGCTGCTGCTCCCCCATTGGCCCTTAAGCCTCAGCCCCAACGTACGGGGCATACTTTCTCCTCTGTGTAAACCCCACAAGTGCACACTACTGCCCTGCCCTTTTTGATCTGTTTTGACCTGTGAAACCATATCAGAATTGACTCACCCTTCAACTGTTCTCCTACACCAAACCTTGCCTGTCTCTCCCTTCCAGTAATTCAGACACCGACATGCCCCAAGGAACACTCAAGCCATTGAAGTGCCAAATAACAGTGTTTTGTAAGGGTCAAAGCATACCCTGGGCTAAACCAGCAAAACAGCACTGGTCTCCTGGCTGGCCCCGCCCTCCCTACCTCCCTAGTCCACCCTTCCAGCATACACTTGACCAATCCCCCTGCATACCCTCAGAACAATTTCCCCATATAGGTGATCCCTGATAATTTCCCTGATAATGTCATCCTGTATTGCCCCTCTTCTATCAGCATCAAAATGTATTGCACTACAGCCTCAACTCTCGCCCTGTCCTGCTACCACTTTTGTGCCCCATTGTTCACAAATTCCAGCCATGCTTATAAGTACACTTGCCAGGTGGAGACTCACAATGAGTTCAACACCATTTGAAGCTTTCTCTGTCTCATATTGTCCATAAGTCAAGGAGGCATTGGGACCTTCCTCAGCTCTGCATCTGTGGATAAGCCCATAGAACCGGTCCCACTTTGAATGAGACAAAGCATCCTCAATGTCATTGTTCACCTCCGGAACGTGCCTTGCTCTAAATGCTATGTCATGATTTAAATAGAGTAGTACAAAAACTGTCAATAGCTCAGCCACCTAAACATCCCAGGCAGATTAATGGTTGACAATATGTACTTCTGCCAAACTGTCAGTCCTAAAAAGCACTCTCTTATGAACCAGTTCCTTCCCCCATGGAGTTACCGCTACAACCAGGGGAAAGACCTCCAAGACGGTGATGCTCCATCCACCCCACTTCCAGCCTAGGGGCCCCTCCTACATGCACCACATACCCGGCCAATAAATTCCAAAGCCCGCCAATCCTGCCATGTCAGAGAATATCTGTGTGTCCCATTCAAACTCCTGCCACTTCATCAGACGTACCCAGGTAAAGGCACCCAAAAACAGATGCTACATCCATAGATCAACTTTCACTCCTGCTGTCAGTCGCACATGATGGTGTGGTAACCGTCTGCCTGCCAAGGTCAACCCCAACTTCCTACAAAAAGTCCTCCCTGCTCTTACCACCCTGCAAGCAATATTCAAGTGGCCCAACAAAGCTTGTATCTCCTTCACTTTAACTTTTGATCTTCCCAGCATGTCATCCAAAAGCCTTTTTCTCTTCCGGTAGGCGAGCCTTCATTGCCACTGAGTCAATTTCAATTCGTAGAAATGTCAATGAAGTACTGTGACAAACAGTCTTTTCAGCAGCAAGGGCACCCTTAGTTCTCCCATGATGTCTTGAAAGCTACCCAACAGCATTTGGCACTGTTGCAAAACAGGCTTGCCAATTATGAAGAAATCATCTAGGTAGTAGGTGATATGCTTGTGCCCCGACTTCTTTGAGAACATCTATTGCAGAAATGTACTAAAACATTCAAAAAACGCACATGAGATGGAGCAGTCCATTGGCAAAACTTTGTCCACATACCAGCAGTCTTCAAACTGTATACTGAGGAGTTCAATGGATTCAGGGTGTGCTGACAACAAACGGAAAGCTGACTTAATGTCGCTCTTTGCCATGAGGACCCCCTGTCCGACCTCTTCCACTAAGGAAAATGCCACATCCACAGATGCATAAGACATTGATACCTGCTCCTCTGGAATAAAATCATTCATGAGTTCCTTCCTGGCCATGACAAATGCTGAATCAATCTGAATGGCTCTTGTTCTTTTTTCGGCACTACTCTGATAGGGGACACATACAAGTACTGCATTAGGCAATCTGAAAAATGGCCTACCATGCGACCTTTTCAGATTTCCTTATGTAGCTATTCCTGTACCACCTGCTTGTGTATTTCCACCGATTTTAAGTTGTCAGCTCAGCGTAGCCCCCTGGGGCCTGTATACCGCAGCCTAAATACTCAGGTAAACCCATCCCACAAGAGAGACGTCTCTTCTGTTTTTGTCATATTAGGTGAGCCAAAATCGCATCCTATCCAGGTTAACTGGAGTAAGAGCTCTTCCGCCCAGGGCCCTGGGAACACTTCCCGCTCTGGGTGCTACCAAAACTGTTGAACTGTTGGCCCCCTGCACTGACCTCCTGGTCCCCCACAAGAAGTTGTTTCCACACCAGTTGACCAGTGCATGTCTGCCCGCACATTTGGAGCATTCGTGATGAAACTTACAGTACTCTCTTGTGCAGAAGCCCTTGTTGAAGTCACAACATGCCCCACCTCACTGATCCTGCTTCCCTGTTCACTAATCTGTACTTTTTTGTGGCACCTACCCTACTCTGTGTGGGGCAGTCACGAAAGGGGCAATATACGACTGGTAGCCAGCTCCCAGGAAACACAGTCTTGCCAAATTTCACTGGCCCCATAGTGTGTTGACAGAGATCCGTATCTCACCCCACCGAACCTCTGGATCCACTGCCATCCGCATCCAGAACTCCTCATCATACTGTACCCAGCCGTACCCCCATAATTTAGCTGGGTCTTCCTGATTACATCCATGTATTAAAAGAGGGTAACGGACCTCTCTGGATACTTCTTGCAGTAAACACTGGCAAGTAATAGAGAAGGCTGCCTTTCAATTTTCGATCAACTGGTGTTAGAAATGGGGTTTCTGGTTGGCTAGGATATGTAACCCAGCCAGGCAGAACCTACCCACTATAGTCAGGGCTTGGGAGTTACACGTCCAAGATAACCCCTCCTCACCCCCTTGGTAGCTTGGCACGGGCAGTCAGGCTTAACCTGGAGGCAATGTGTAAAGCGTTCGCACAACACACAACACACGTGACGCCAAATATACACCACAAAGTAAACACAACACTGAGCTATGTAAAAATAATCTGTATTGCACAAACCATAGTTAGACCAACATTACACGTAAGTAATACCCTGCTACCTTAGCAGTTGTCAGAAGGTTACACAAGTTACTAATACTCTGCAACAATATGCATTTGTCACATTAGAACACGTAAGTACTCAGGATTCTGCAACCTAAGCAGTAGTCAGGAAATTACAATAAGAGGTATATGCACTTGTCATGAGTAATTCCTAAATACCCCTAAAAGGAATAGTAGTGAATATATGGCAAGACATAACGTAAGGCAAGACATGAATAAAAAAATATGTTTCTCTCAGAGGATCACCCTAGAACATTCCACCCTTCCCGTGACCCCAAGAGTACCTTAATTCCCAGTGTAAGGCACTCCAGCGCCTGGAATTTCGTAGTGAGGGCCCCCGGCGCTCCTATGCGCTGAACGGGGGCCACACGCTGCTCTGTAGGGGAGAGGGGTAGCCAACACTCTCCCTGAAATTCAAAACGGGCCCCTCTAGCCAAGGAGGGGGGCCACAAAAATGCCCACTGGGTCGATCGTTGGCGGCGCGGGGAGCCTCTGATGAGGCTTCCACCCCGCCTGCTCTTCCGGTTCGATGTCGGCCCTCCTGGGGGCCGCGTCCTCTAGGGGAGCTTCCCCCTGGGCCTCGTCCACCCCTTCCTCAGAAGGGGGGGGACGACAGAGGCCCACACAATGCTGTGGACCTCTTGGGGTGGGGGGAGCCTCTGTGAAGGCTTCCGTTCCCTCGCCCGTCGAAGGAGTTCTGTAATGAGCCTTTCGGCTCACGGCAGCGGGCAGCCACCTGAAGCAGGTGCCTGCTGGTGCCCCGGGGGCCCTCCGGAGAGCGAGCTCGCCCCGGGGGTACGACAGGAGCGCGATTGCTCCTATTCCTTTACTTATAAGTAAAGCCGGGTTGCGGCGGTGACCCCCGGCAGAGGAGAAGCACCGTGCAGAGCGCGAGGGGCACTCCGAGAAGCCCGGGCTGCGGCGGTGATTTTTACGGTTCCCAATAAAGCGCTTTTCACAGCACTTAGGTCAAATCTGCAGACTGGGCTGCGGCAGTGATTTTTCCTTAGAACCAAAAGAGCGCCCTTTGGAAAAGCGCTATGGGCAAGTGGTAGATGGGTTGGCAGGGGTGAGGGGCCACAACACCCTGCCCCTGGGAGCAACCAAAACCAAAAGAAGCACAGGGCTGGTGGGCCCAGCTACAGGCCAGCACAAGGGGTGCAGATGGTGGCAGTTCCTCCTAGTGACCAGGCAGGTCACAGGTCAGCACAACAGCAGCAGTCCAAGGTGGTTTCCTGGTGAGTCCATTCATCAGCGTTCTGTGTCCAGTTCCAAGAATGTTCAAATTGTGGGGGAAATTCCCCTATACTTATAGTCAGTTCTTACAGTGTTTTTCAATGGTAGGGAGAGGAGGTCCCAGCCAGTTACAACTGGTTCTGGGAGTGCCCCCTCTCTCCTTTCAGTACAGGCTCCAAACATCAGTGGGGGGTTAACGACCCTATTGTGTGAGGCAAGGGCACAGTCTTTACAAATGCAGGTGTGCCCCGCCTCTCCCTTCTCTCAGCCCAGGAAGGCTTTACAATATGTAGATGAACTTCTGTGTCACCTCAACTCTCCCTGTGTTCAGGCTGTCTGAGAAGTATGCACAAAGCCCCAACTATAAGTCTGCCCAGACATTGATTGGAGATAAGCTGCAAAACACCAAAGTTATAAGCACAGATAAATGCGCACTTTCTAGAAGTGGCATTTCTGTGATAGTAATAAAAAATACACCTACACCAGTAAGCAGCATTTCTTACCACTGTCACAACCATACCAAACATGCCTACGCTACCCCTCATAAATCAGACAATATCCCTTACACGTAAGGCAGGGCATTTTCAATGCAATCCTATGAGAGGGCAGCCCTCACAGTAGTGAGACACCAAGTTAGGCTGTTTGTCACTACCAGGACAGGCCACGCAACATGGCACATGTCCTGCCTTCTACATACATGGCACCCTGCCCAAAGGGCTAGCTAGGGCGTACCTTAGGGGTGTCTTACATGTAGTAAAAGGGGAGTTCTGGGCCTGGCAAGTAAATTTCGATGCCAGGTCCCTGTGGCAGAAACTTGCGCACACAGGTTCTGCGCTAGCAGGCCTTAGATAGGTTTGACAGGCTACTTCAGTGGGTGGCACAAGCAGCACTGCAGGCCCACTAGTAGCATTTAATTTACAGGCCCTGGGTATAGGGATACCACTTTACAAGGGACTTATAGGTAAATTAAATATGCCAATTAGGTATAATCCAATCATACCAAATTTGTTAGAGAGAGCACATGCACTTTAGCACTGGTTAGCAGTGAAAAAGTGCTCAGAGTCAAAACGTCAGCCAACAAAGGTCAGAAAAATAAGGAGGCAAAAGCAAAAACTCTGGGTAATGACCCTGTAAAAGGGCCTGGTCCAACATGACCCCCTACCAGCCCAAAGCCAGGGGAGAGCAATCAATACCTTGATGGACTTCCCTGATTAGGGCGATAGAACCAGGACCCTGGCCCGCAACTGCAGGGACATGATCCAGTTCTACGCCAATCTGAACCCAGTTGAATTCCTCTGTCTATGCTCCCAAGACAATCTAAGCTAACCCAGGGAGGTATCCTAGTTGTCTGTGGCCAGAGCTAGGTCCCAGGCAAGCCCGGGGCCACTGGCCTCAGAAACCTCTCAGAGTGGGGGGCGGGAGACCCAGGTGCATAGCATCCTGTTTCTACTCTCCTTCCCACCAGTTCAGTAGTTACCCCCTGCCACTGGCCTTCTAGCCTAGGGACTGGTCCCAGAGCCTGAATAGGGCCCAGGGGAGAATCTCTCATCCTGCCCCTCCTTCTAGGGTTCCGCCTCCTCCGAGAAGGAGTTGTACCCCCAGAATCCAGAACTGCCAGGGCGCTTGTTACAGTCGTCCTGGTCAGCTCACCCACCAGTCCAGAGGATCCCCCCTGTAACTGGTCTCCCAACCCAGGGTCCTTCCCCTCTGGCTGAGCTGGGGTCAGGAAAGAGCCTTTCCTCCTCCTGCCCCTCCTTCTAGAGTTCCGCACTCTCCCATCAGGAGTGATACCCCCAGAAGTAGTGGTAGAGAGACTGGGGACAGCCTTCTCCACCTCCAGGTCAACGGAGCTACCCTGGACCTGGTTTTCCAACCTAGGGACGGTACCCTTGGGCTGGTTCTCCAACCTAGGGACGGTACCCTTTTGCTGGACATGAATTAGGGGAGTGTCCTCCCTCAAACTCTCCCTTACAGGAACTGAATCCCTAGGGCATGCGTCTTCCAACCTAGGGACGTTACCCATTTGCTGGACAGGAGTCAGGGAAGTGTCTTCCTGTGAATCCCCTCTTGAAGGAACTGAATCCCTAGAGAATGCATCAGTAGAGATGCTGGTTACAGCAGTCTCTATTTTCAGATCTAGGGGGTTGCCCATGATCTGGTTTTCCAACCTAGGGACGGCACCCTTTTGCTGGACAGGAGTCAGGGGAGTGCCCTCCCTCATACTCTCCCTTACAGGAACTGAATACCTAGGGCATGCATCTTCCAACCTAGGGACGTTACCCTTTTGCTGGACAGGAGTCAGGGAAGTGTCTTCCCGTGAATCCCCTCTTGAAGGAACTGAGGGCCATATTTATACTTTTTGACGCAAAACTGAGCTAACGCAGTTTTGCGCCCAAAAAATTAGCGCTGGCTAACGCCATTCTGAAGCGCCATGCGGGCGCCGTATTTATTGAATGGCGTTAGCCGGCGTTAGCCGACCGGCGGAGCCTGGTGTGCGTGAAAAAAAACCACGTACACCAGGCAGCGCCGGCGTAGGAAAAAATGGCGTTTGGGCGTCCAAAAATGGGGCAAGTCAGGCTGAGGCAAAAAAATCGTCTTAACCCGATTTGCGCCATTTTTTTTTGGCGCCCAGACGCCATTAACATGACTCCTGTCTTAGCAAAGACAGGAGTCATGCCCCCTTGCCCAATGGCCATGCCCAGGGGACTTCTGTCCCCTGGGCATGGTCATTGGGCATATTGGCATGTAGGGGGGCACAAATCAGGCCCCCCTATGCCACAAAAAAAAAATAAAAAAAAATACTTACCACAACTTACCTTTTCTTCCCTGGGATGGGTCCCTCCATCCTTGGGTGTCCTCCTGGGGTGGGCAACGGTGGCATGGGGTGTCCCTGGGGGCTTGGGAGGGCACCTCTGGGCTCATTCTGAGCCCACAGGTCCCTTAACGCCTGCCCTGACCCAGGCGCTAAAATCCGGCACAAATGCAGGTTTTTTAGTCCCGCCCACTCCCGGGCGTCATTTTTGCCCGGGAGTATAAATAAGACGCATATGCATCGCAGTCATTTTTTAAGACGGGAACGCCTACCTTGCATCTCATTAACGCAAGGAAGGTGTTCACGCCAAAAAATGACGCTAACTCCATGAACTTTGGCGCTAGACGCGTCTAACGCCAAAGTATAAATATGGAGTTAGTTTTGCGTCGAATTTGCGTCTAAAAAAACGACGCAAATTCGGCGCAAACGGAGTATAAATATGCCCCTGAATCCCTAGAGAATGCATCAGTAGAGATGCTGGTTACAGCATTCTCTATTTTCAGATCTAGGGGGTTGTCCAGGATCTGGTCTTCCAACCTAGGGACGATACCCTTTTGCTGGACAGGAGTCAGGGGAGTGTCCTCCCTCAAACCCTCAAAAGGAAGCACCGGCACCCCCCTCTGCGGGGTGGTGTTGCTGATCTCCAGAATTGGAGCAACTCTGTTCCCAGGTGTCCCCACTTCTTCTTCAGACTTTAGAACATCCTTTTTACAGGATTGGTCTTTGGTAACGACTACCCTCCCGCCTTGGGGTCCCTCCTAGGTACCTTCCAAGACCTGCAGAGGAGGACAGGTCCCTGTGGATCCTGCACCCTCCCCGCTCAGAACGTTGTCGAGGTTGGTTAAATTCTCGCCTCGGTGTACCGATAAGGAGCCCTCTAAGGCATACATAAGAGGATAGGTCCTTAACAATCATACTTCCTCCCCGCTGAAAACTTTACCTGGAACAGTTAAATTCCAGCCTTGGGGCCCCTTCCGGGTGCCTTCCAAGACATGCGTAAGAGGACAGGTCCCTATGGATCCTGCACCTTCCCCGCTCAGAATTTGGCCTGAATTACCCAGAACCTCCCCCCCTTCCAGGGGTGAACCTAAGACAGCCCTTGGTGTCTGACCAGCTCGCCTGGCAATAAGCCAGAGGTCAGCCTCCTTTGCAAGCTCCCTGGGGTCAGAGAACTTAAAGTAAGACAAGTGTTGGCGTAGCTCTGAAAAACAGCAAGAGAACATGTGTTCTCTTAGAATGAGACTAAACAGCCCTTCATAATTGGTTGCTCTGCTACCTTCCACCCATCCTGTTAGTGCTTTGCTACAAGTCCCCATAAAATCCTCCCAAGACTGATGAGACCACTTGCTGCTGCCTCTGAACCTCAACCTATAGTCTTCAGGGGTGAGACCATACTCTTCTATCAGGGCCTTTCTGATGTGGGGATACCCCTGCCTGTCACTCCCTTCTGGGGCCAGTAGGACATCCCTTTCCACCTCAGGAATATTGCTCTCTAGGACAGTTGCCCAATCTGTCTCAGGAATCCTGCGCACAACTAGAGCTTCTTCATACCCCTTAAGCCACTGACGTATGTCATCTCCCTCCTTGAACCCAGGTACCAAATCTGTGGGTAGGCAAGGATTGTGCCTAACACTAAAAATGCTGCCACCACTGAACTCCACCTGCATTACTGGTGAGTCCAGATTTGTAAGACTGCTCTCTAGAGCGAGCCTTTCTCTGGTAAAGGCCCTTTCAGCCTCGGCCATCCTCTCCTGGGCTAAGGTTTTTTCAACCTCAGCCTGTCTCTCTTTTACAGCCAGCCTAGCTAGCTGCAGCTTCATGTCCCTCTCTTCCCGCCTATCTCTGAGCTCCTCAGGTGACAGGGAATGGGAGATGGTGCTGCTGCTACGCAAGTATCCAGTAAGGTAATCCCTATCTATGGGGTCTTCTCCCTCTACTGGCGTCCCTGGCCAGTCATCTTCTCCCTCAGTGTCTAACTCTATGGGGTCACTATCCCCCTGGGGTGTGGACTGGGGACCCTCTTCCTCAGAGTCCTCACTACTCTAGTGGGTCTCTCTAGGGTCTTCCTCAGAACCATCCATCTCTTAGGCCTCCTTTTCTATTGCTATCTCACGTGCCTGCTCAAAATAATATAAGGCTTTTGTGAGGTCCCCTTCTTCAGGCAGCCCTCTCTCTCTGCAGAATACCTTTAACTCTTCTAGAGTGTACCCCAACAACTCATCCATGTCAAAGGTAGACTCCATTTTGTAAAGAGCACAACACTAGCATAAACAACAAGAGTCCAAAGTGCGAGTATACAACACAGGAGTAAAGATAAAAATGACTAGCTTGAGAGAACAGGAGAATAATTTAAGAAAAGATAATTAAAACATGTAATGGTCTAAGTGCACCTTGCCGTGCAAAAATGAGTCACAAGGTACTGTGCAAGCACAAGTCCTATCCTCACCGCTGACAACCAATGTCAGAAATGGGGTTTCTGGTTGGCTAGGATATGTACCCCAGCCAGGCCGAACCTACCCACTCTAGTCAGGGCATGGGAGTTACACGTCCAAGATAACCCCTGCTCACCCCCTTGGTAGCTTGGCACGGGCAGTCAGGCTTAACCTGGAGGCAATGTGTAAAGCGTTCGCACAACAGACAACACACATGACGCAAAATATACACCACAAAGTAAACACAACACTGAGCTGTGTAAAAATAATCTGTATTGCACAAAACATAGTTAGACCAACATTACACATAAGTAATACCCTGCTACCTTAGCAGTTGTCAGAAGGTTACACAAGTTACTAATACTCTGCAAGAATATGCAGTTGTCACATTAGAACACATAAGTACTCAGGATTCTACAACCTAAGCAGTAGTCAGGAAATTACAATAAGAGGTATATGCACTTGTCATGAGTAATTCCTAAATACCCCTAAAAGGAATAGTAGTGAACATATGGCAAGACATAACATATGGCAAGACATAAACAAAAAAATATGTTTCTCTCAGAGGATCACCCTAGAACATCCCACCCTTCCCGTGACCCCAAGAGTACCTTAATTCCCAGTGTAAGGCACTCCAGTGCTTGGAAGGTCGTAGTGGGGGCCCCTGGCGCTCTTATGCGCTCAACGGGGGCCACACGCTGCTCTGTAGGGGAGAAGGGTAGCCAACACCCTCCCTGAAATTCAAAACGGGCCCCTCTAACTAAGGAGGGGGGCCACAAAAATGCCCACAGGGTCGATCGTTGGCGGCGCGGGGAGCCTCTGATGAGGCTTCCACCCCGCCCGCTCTTCCGGTTCGATGTCGGCCCCCCTGGGGGCCCCGTCCTCTGGGGGAGCTTCCCCCTTGGCCTCGTCCAGCCCTTCCCCGGAAGGGGGGGGGGAACGACAGGGCCCCACACGATACTGTAGACCTAGTGGGGCGGGGGAAGCCTCTGAGGAGGCTTCCGTCCCCTCGCCCGTCGAAGGAGTTCTGTAATGAGCCTTTCTGGCTCACGGCAGCGGGCAGGCACCCGAAGCAGGTGCCTGCTGGTGCCCCGGGGGCGCTCCGAAGAGCAAGCTCGCCCCGGGGGTATGACAGGAGCGCGATTGCTCCTATTCCTTTACTTATAAGTGCCCTGCGGGCACCGACGACAGCACAGCTCCGGCGCGCTGGATTTCACATCAGGAGCTGGGTTGCGGCGGTGACTCCTGGCAGGGGAGAAGCGCCGTGCAGAGGGCGAGGGGAACTCCGAGAAGCCCAGGCTGCTGTGGTGATTTTTCGGGTTCCCAATAAAGCGCTTTTCACAGCGCTTAGGTCAAATCTGCAGACTGGGCTGCGGCTGAGATTTTTCCTTAGAACCAAAAGAGCGCCCTTTGGAAAAGCGCTATGGGCAAGTGGTAGATGAGTTGTCCAGTTTCAAGTTCCAAGAATGTTCAAATTGTGGGGAAAATTCCCCTGTACTCATAGTCAGTTCTTACAGTGTTTTTCAATGGTAGGGAGAGGAGGTTCCAGACAGTTACAACTGGTTCTGGGAGTGCCCCCTCTCTCCTTTCAGTACAGGCTCCAAACATCAGTGAGTGGTTAACGACCCTATTGTGTGAGGCCAGGGCACAGTCTTTACAAATGCAGTTGTGCCCCGCCTCTCCCTTCTCTCAGCCCAGGAAGGCTTTACAATATGTAGATGGACTTCTGTGTCACCTCCACTCTCCCTGTGTTCAGGCTGTCTCAGAAGTATGCACAAAGCCCCCACTGTCAGTCTGCCCAGACGTTGATTGGAGACAAGCTGCAAAACACCAAAGTTATAAGCACAGATAAATGCACACTTTCTAGAAGTGGCATTTCTGTGATAGTAATAAAAAATACACCTTCACCAGTAAGCAGCATTTCTTACCACTGTCACAACCATACCAAACATGCCTACGGTACCCCTCCTAAATCAGACAATACCCCTTACACGTAAGGCAGGGCATTTCCAATGCAATCCTATGAGGGGGTAGCACTCACAGTAGTGAGACACCAAGTTAGGCTGTTTGTCACTACCAGGACAGGCCACGCAACATGGCACATGTCCTCCCTTCTACATACATGGCACCCTGCCCAAAGAGCTAGCTAGGGCGTACCTTAGGGGTGACTTACATGTAGTAAAAGGGAAGTTCTGGGCCTGGCAAGTAAATTTTGATGACAGGTCCCTGTGGCAGAAAACTGCGCACACAGGCTCTGTGCTAGCAGGCCTTAGATAGGTTTGACAGGCTACTTCTGTGGCTGGCGCAAGCAGCGCTGCAGGCCCACTAGTAGCGTTTAATTTACAGGCCCGGGGTATAGGGATACCACTTTACAAGGGACTTATAGGTAAATTAAATTTACCAATTAGGTATAATCCAATTATACCAAATTTGTTAGAAAGAGCACATGCACTTTAGCACTGGTTAGCAGTGAAAAAGTGCTCAGAGTCAAAACATCAGCCAACAAAGGTCAGAAAAATAAAGAGGCAAGAGCAAAAAGTCTGTGGAATGACCCGGTAAAAGGGCCAGGTCCAACAACTGGCATATGCAGTCTTTTTGCTGCTCAAACTCTTCCTACTTCATATACTGGACCCCACCCAAGCCAGACACCGGGCAGTACCTCATTGCAGATGCAACTGGCCCAACACAACAGGGGCGTAGGCAGGGCTGAAGGAAGGGTATGTAAATGCACCCATGCATTGATGTTCTTGCAGTTGCCCATATCCCATATTTAGTAACAAAAATCAGTTGTGGCTCACGCAACGCAGAAGGGGCAGGTGGCACACGGGGAGGGAGGGATTAACAGGGGGGGATTACATTCAAAATTATTTTTAAGAAAACACTTACCTGGGCCGCCGCTGCCTTCACGACTGCACTGCTCCTCTCCTCTTCCAGCAGCCTGCAGACACAGGCTCCTAGCCTGCCCTGCGCCAATCCTGACGCTGCTCAACACATGCCCACCCAGGGCACTCCCAGACAGACTGGGCACCTGTGCAGGCTCTCTCCAGGCCAGCTGGGCTGGAGAGAGCCCTGTGCGCATGTGCGTTTGGCCGGCCCGAGACGGCCAGCCAAACATACATACGCACTGAGGGAGCGTGCACAGCACTCCCCCTCATTGCTCATCACCCCCTTGGCCCAGCCCATTTCCCCTCAAAACAACAATAATAAAGTTTATTATTGTGTTTGTGGAAAAGATTTGCAGCTACGCTGCAGGCAGGATGGAGGCGACGCTCCTCCACCCTTACGGAGGCGCCGCCCCTGACAAAAATCAATCGTGATGCAAGTTTCAATGCATGCACAATATAAGCATGTGCCCTTTAAACATATGTGAAAAACATATGTTTAGGTCCTACACTTTAACGTCTTCTTCTGTTGCCTTTCTTTTGTTGCAGTTTGGTATTAAAATTACACTGTGAATATTAAAAATGTGCACTCTTTAATTTAGGAACGATTGCAGCATTCTGCAGCCAAGGAGACTTTGCTATGTTAGAGGGCAGCTTAGGGCTTTAGCTGAGTAAAGTAGCACAGGCTATCTTCTTTATGCATCTTGCACCCGACTAAAACATTATCCAGCCGTAAAACTCATGCAGAAAGACTGCTTTCCTGCTTTTCCCACGCTGTGCTGCATAGATTGTGGCCCAGAGCCCACTAGTGCTTTCAAACGTCAAGCTTTCAGACTCAGGAAGTCTTTGACTGCAAGCCGTCGGAAATGCACGTAAAAGCTGTTCAAAGCTTCGCCCACGCACGCTGTAATTATGATTTTGAGCATCCGAGGAAAACGAGTGCATAATGTCTTAATTAAAGCACGGTAATGTCATTTCAGTAACCGATTAAATTATGTTAAATTCTTTGAACAACCAAGACTTCACTCCCTTTCCAAGTAATTAATAACAATATTACATGATATCAGGCTGTGCTGAAGCAGATTCTCTGGGAAATGTATTATCTGGATAAATAGCTTCATTTTATTTCTCGAGAAGACTACCACATAAAACCCTATTAACTAGTGACCCGTTCATGATGTCCTCATAACTCGTCAATGCCGTTGAAAAACGCCGCCCTCTAAAAAATGTGACCCACTATTGACCCCAGAAACCAGCAATCCAGAAACACGATTTTCCCCTGCCATCTAGAAACATCTTGCTCCCCCCCCAAAAAAAATAAACACCCTTGCCATCTGAAAACAAACCAATCCGTGCTGTCTTAATGAAATGTGACTCAACTCTATGGAATACAACTTTGCCCGCTTATGTTCTAAATACGCTAACGGTTAAGTTTCCTTTCCGGCAGACCGGCACTGATACTCACCACACACCAGAGGAATAACACCAGATCATTGGGCAAAATGAGGTACAGACAGACCACTGACTGTGTGTGAAATAGGCTGCTTTATTGAAACAGATGTGCATCACAGAAAACAACCTGGGCTTATTTCCTTGCAAAACTAAAACCTCACTATACATTCAAACTCCCCTCTCCCCTGAAGACCCATCTACTCCTTAAACTTTCAAACAAATCTGTACATCATGACCTAGTGCACTCCAACCCTTGTAACACTTGAACTTCCACCTTCCTTTAACAGTGAACCCTTGAACATGCCTAAACATTTTGTGAGGGGGCTGCCACAGGGTATACCGAGAAAAAAATGATGGGTGGCAGCCCTGAAATGGCTGCGTGTATAATATTGGGCTATATCCTTGAACTGATGTTAGGAGCAGCACAGATGTCTAGACTGCGCCGCCCATTCACCCAATTCTCAAGGGGACAAGCCTCCCTTTAGGTCGGGTGTCCCCATGCCCCCTTTTTGCATTACACATCTACCACACAGGGCCGGAATGGAACGCAAAATGCCCTGGGAAAGTTTGTCAGAGCAGCCCTCATAGGATTCATAGCAAACCTGACCCCTACAAAGGGGCTTGTGTGGATCTCTCCAACAAGAAAATTTGGAGAAAAATAGCAAAAACTGTGCATTCTACAATAAATTTTTAATTATATATTCAGTTTTTGAAGAGTAGTAAATGATGACCTTACAATACGCCAGGATACAACAATTTTTATTGGGGCTCTTCAATGATTCCATCACCATCACCCTCTAACAGTGCCTCTTACTTCTCCACAGCCCCTCTCTAACATGTATTTTATTTGGTTTTTAGTGCCTCTCATACCACAGCAGGGTGTTGGAGAGTTTTACATCACACACACACATACAGACACAATGGGGGTTATTCTAACTTTGGAGGAAGTGGTAATCCGTCCCAAAAGTGACAGTAAAGTGACGGATATACCACCAGCCGTATTACGAGTCCATTATATCCTATGGAACTCGTAATACGGCTGGTGGTAAATCCGTCACATTTGGGACGGATTACCACCTCCTCCAAAGTTGGAATAACCCCCAATGAGTGATAAGGTGTGTAAATAAAAATATTGAAAAAGTTACATCAAGGTGTAGAATTCACATCATTTATACTGGTAGGCATTTTTTAAGGGTGCTTGGTCTGGGGAAGCAAGCATAAATTCAGGATTCAGAATGTAGTACAGTGGTTAGGGATGACTTTAACAATAACAATGTATTTCTAAGCACACAAACCCTTTCTAGCAAAATTAGGATAATTAAAGACTGAGGAAAAAAACAACATAACTTTCTAATCGATATCATGCAGTTTGCATGCAGCTCCTTGATGACAGCTCGTAGCTCACTGGGCTAGGTTATTAATGTAACTTATGAACTTCACAGTAACAGAAGGACCTCTGTGACAAGCAGAATCCCACTGAGCACTGCACATAAAATACTGTTCTGTGATCGGCATAATACACGTTCTTTGCAGTAGGAATATTAAAACTCTGCACTACCTTAGATGTGTCAAAACTGCCACTAGGACAAAACCCCTCTCTCTCCAACAGGTACATTAATCACTAGAGTTATCTTGGCACTTTTATTGTTGCTTGAAAACTGTTGGATTCTGCAGTGCTTTTGAAACAGCTGCACTACTACGAAGCAGCTCCCCCCTAGCAACAAAAGCAGCCCCACACTTCCAGCCTCCCGGGGAAACGCTTGATGCCCGCTATGCCTAGTCCGGCCTTGATACCACAAACAATACTGTGCAGGCCAGGCAGATACACCATACCTACAAGCCAACCTGATCTGCTTTGTGCTTGCTGATTTTGTTTTGATTCACTAGTTCTGACTCACTTGCCTTGAGTCTTTTATATGATCTTGGCAGGTAGTGGGCACCTTAGTACTACCTGCTCCATCTGTCTGCTATGCTGGCTGTGTGACTGTCTGATAGTGATGACACTTTCCTCACTGCCAATAACTTACATCTATGTGGGCATTCTGAAGTAAAGCTGCCTACAAGATGTGGAGGTTCACACTTGTGATCACTAGCTTGTGTTTCGTGGCAGGGTGGCAAAAGGATCAGAGTGGTGCAGAACATATAGAACTATAGATAAGTAACAGTGAATTATGGAGATGTTTATTACTGAGGAGATCTAAGTGATATCAAATACACAACTAGAGTAAATGTCAAGATGTCTTATGTCACGCAGAACTCCAAGGTGAAAAACATCCCTGTAATTCTCTTTCTAATTTTATGTTATGTATGGCCCCCAACATCATCTGACCCTGTTTTCAGCAACTGCACGGGGAAGCCGAATAACAAGTAGCCATAAACAACTTGGCCTTTCCCCTCTGACCCATACTTGAAAAACTAATACCTTAACTACAATCTTTAACCCACCCCACCACTTTTCCTCATTTTCTTCCCTCTCCTGTAGCTATGCTTTCTGCTTCAAATCAAAGCAGACAAGCAGTGCTGCACTGAAAGGCTTTCAGAGACCCCTTTCAGCCTGGTTTGTAAGGACTTTATGATGAAGAAACAGTGGGTAACTAGTTTTGTTATCAACTTTTCCTATGTCACAGCAGTGAGTTCTGAGCTTTAGAAATAAAAATGTACTCTTGGCTCTGTCCAGTCAAGGGGTGCGTGCAGTGTGTTTTAGGTAGTGACCTGGTGGTTTACTACATCCCTCCCCACTTTAGATTATAATTGGATGCAATAAGTCAACATTTATTTGTGTAAATGTGCAACCACAAATAGATTTTGAAAGCTGGGCTTGGCCTGGGAAAGCGCGCAGGTTCACGATTCAGAATCTCTCATTTGATTGATCTTTTTAAGCTGACCCACACTCTGAGGGACTTAACAATATATAACAATTCAAATTTCATTAAACCTGTTTTGCCACTCAATAAGGACCAAAAATAGGGGATTGAAGATAAGTAATTTTATTTCCAATCCAATATATATGCATGTCATGAAAATATTAAAAAGATACAAGTTGACAGCTGGTAAGCTGAAAATATTGCAGTTGGTTCAGCCTCAATAGATTAAGATACAAAGCAATAACAGCCACTGCAATACAGAAATTGAAAATCAGAAACAGGTGTTCCATAAAAAAACTCCTGTTCAGTCTCCTAAACATGAAATTATTCTAAAAGTATCTAATTAGAGTTCTAAGTAAGGAATGAGAATAGTTTGAACGAGTCTTAGGGAAGTTTGAAAATGCAAGAATGTGCCACTATAATGGAGAGTCCAGTAGAAGTATTCCAGCAAAGAGAGTAAATGTTTAGCATGAACCTTCACAGTTGCAAGAATAAAAGGAAGCAGCAAGGTCTGTACCCCTCAGAATCTAATGGAATCTGCCATAACTTCTAACAGTGTGAACTGTAATTAAAACAAACAGAACCTTCAGCCACAATTGCACCTCTTCCCACACCACCAGGAGCTAATCATATCGTCTCCTTTGAAGTGCATTTGCAACATCACTTGAATTTCTGATACTTCAGAACTTGGACAATTACTGTAACCTTGAGTATCCCCTGCTGCTTATAGGGGAAGAAAAGGAGACTTTAGCCACTCATGTCTCTTGCCAAAATGTATCTTCTCAGGTCTTGCTATCAGAAAAACGAACACATGTAACAATACTCCTTTTCTCTAGCTAATCAAACCTTGAAACGCACCTGCAAAAGAAAGAACATGCTACCTGAGCAAAATGAAGGCCTTTAATGTGCATTTCGAATATATGATTATACATGCACACATATAAATTTCAAAATAAATGTAAAACATGAATAAAAAAAAGTATGTTACTTCTGAAAATACAACTTAAAGTGTAAATATGAATCATGAATTCATGTAAGCATTTTCATTTGAAACCTTGAAACGCACCTGCAAAAGAAAGAACACGCTAGCTGAGCAAAATTAAGGCCTTTAGTCAGGCCAACTTTAACTAAACTTTTAATGTGCATTTGGAGTATATGATTATACATGTACACATATGAATTTCAAAATAAATGCAGAATGTGAATTAAATAATTGTATGTGCAAATACAACGAAGTGTACATATGAAACATGAGTAACGAATACATGTACGCATTTTCAAATGAACATTAGTGTGCACGTTTACAAAGCTTCAGGCTGTCAATGGTCACATTTAATTATTTCACACACATTAATATTATTTAAGGCACACAGTAAATATAATGTCAAACGTAAAAAAAATGTACGCAATGATGCCGTGCAAAGGATCAAGACTAAATTGCGCTGCTCCACTTGTGTGTGTAGTTTGTATCACTGTCTCTGGCAGGCAATGTCATCTTCTGGACTTTGGGCTGCTTGTGTGTCTGATGGGTCTTGTCTCGACATTTCCTTTGTGGAGTGTCAGTTGGACTTTCTTGTGGTGATGCGTTTGGAACCTTGTCTAATTTTTCTCTCTCTGGGCTTTTGCTCTGAGCTGGTGATTATGGGAGTACTGGGGTCCTGGAATCTCATGTCACTATGACCTTTTTAACCAATGACATATTTCTGGTGACGTTATGTATTCTTATTTGGGCTGTTCCCATTGTCCTATTCAAAGCAAAGACAGTCCAAGTCCACTTTTCATAGTGTGAGCAAGTCTTTCACCCTTTGTGGCGAATCCTGATTAGAATGTCATCCCTTAAATTTATTTTTAGCTGCATGGACAATCTTCACCAACTGGCTCGATTGTTGGTGCCCTCTTGTTGTCATTGGCACACATATGTCAGCATCTAGAGGGTTGACCTCGCCTAGGGTTGTGAAAGAAAATTCAATGTCTTTATACATACATGCAGTCTATAAAATAATTGTAAAAATAAGCACTCAGTGAGACAGGGCATAACGCCTTCCCCTGAACCAATGAGCAAAGAACACTGCCCCCTTCCACAATTCCTCACGTTTACCAGATTTTTAATCCTATTAGGAGTAATGGAAAAGATACACATCACAGAAACTGAAACTTAAGGCAGTGGGAAGCTCAATATTTGCTAAGTTTTCTCACCAGAAGGATCAAAAGGACCTTTAAAAGATAGAAATAATTTACATTTCTCAGAAACTGAGCTGTGCAGGCATAAGTATAATAGGGTGTTGGACCTGGCCGTTTTGCAGGGTAACGCCCAAACTTTTTGCCTCCTTCCATTTTTTTTGACCAGTTTATGATGGCTTTAGGACTCTGGGCACCTTACCACTGCTAACCAGTGCTAAAGTGCATATGCTTTCTTTGTAAATTGTATTGGTGAGTGGTGTTTCCATGATTGGCATATTTGGTTTACTGGTAAGTCCCAAGTAAAGTGGCCAGGGCTGTAAACCAAATGCTACCAGTGGGCCTGCAGCACTGATTATTCCACCCACACGAGTAGCCCTGTAAAAATGTTTCAGATCTGCCATTGCAGTGTCTATGTGTGCGGTTTTGCATTGCCAATTTGACCTGGCAAGTGCACCCACTTGCAAGGCCCAAGCCTTCCCTTTTTGTGCATGTGAGGCACCCCTAAGGTGTGCCCTAGGTAGCCCCATGGGCAGGGTGCAGAGTATGTTAAAGGTAGAACATAGGCTGGGGTGTTTTTACATCACCTAACAGTGAAATAGTGCCAAGTTCGGTTTTCACTGTTGCAAGGCCTATCTCTCTGCTGGGGTGCAGCCTGCATATTCTGATTGGTCATCTGGACTAGAGTAGAGGGAGGAGCTGACACTTAAACCTGAATGGGCTATGCCTGCCTTCACACAATGCAGTCTCCAACCCCCGGTGTGTGTCTGGGGCCATGCCTAGTGTTAGACCTGACAGCCTTACGCGGGTCACCTCTAACTTTTTGCTTGCCTCCCTCCACTTTTTAGACACTGTTTCTTCTGGTTTTAGGACTCTGCGCACTTTACCACTGCTAACAAGTGCTAAAGTGCATATGCTCTCTCCCTTTAAACATGATGACATTGGATGATACCCAATTAGATTATTTAATTTACTTATAAACCCCTAGTAAAGTGCATTACATGTGCCCAGGGCCTGTAGTTCAAATGCTACTAGTGGGCCTCCAGCACTGATTTTGCCACCCACTTACGTAGCTCCTTAACCACGTCTCAGGCCTGCCATTTCAAGGTCTGTGTGTGCAGTTTCACTGCCAATGCGGATTGGCATTTTCAAAGTACTTACCAAGCCTAAAACTCCCCTTTTTCTACATATAAGTCACCCCTAAGGTAGGCCCTAGGTAACCCATAGGGGAGGGTGCTGTGTAGACAAAAGGCAGGACATGTACCTGTGTAGTTTACATGTCCTGGTAGTGTAAAACTCCCAAATTTGTTTTTGCACTTCTGTGAGGCCTGCTCCTTTCATAGGCTAACATTAGGGCTACCCGCCTATACTATTTGAGTAGTAGCTACCGATCTGAAAGGAGTAGGAAGGTCATATTTAGAATGGCCAGAATGGTAATACAAAATCCTGCTGACTGGTGAAGTTGGATTTAATATAACTATTTTAGAAATGCCACTTTTATAAAGTGAGCATTTCTCTGCACTTAAATCCTTCTGTGCTTTACAATCCACGTCTGGCTAGGTTCAGTTGACAGCTCCCTTGTGCATTCACTCAGACAAACCCCAAACACAGGATGCTCAGACTCACTTGCATACATCTGCATTTTGAATGGGTCTTCCTGGGCTGGGAGGGTGGAGGGCCTGCTCTCACACAAAGGACTGCCACACCCCCTACTGGGACCCTGACAGACAGGATTGAACTGAAAGGGGACCTTGTGCACTTCTAAGCCACTCTTTGAAGTCTCCCCCACTTCAAAGGCACATTTGGGTATTCAAACAGGGTCTCTGCCCCTACTAACTAAGACACTTCCTGGAGAAGAACCTGAACCAGAACCTGCAACCTGCCAAGAAGAACTGCCTAGCTGCCCAAAGGACTAACCTGAATGCTTTCGGAGAAGGACTGCTGCCTTGCTGTTACCCTGCTGCCTGGCTGCTCTCTGGCTGTGCTGAAGAAGTGCTCTCCAAGGGCTTTTTATAAGGCTTGCCTCCTGTTCCCTGAAGTCTCAGGACTAAAAAGACTTCATTCCCGCAAGAAGAACTCCCTGTGCGGCGAAAATCAACACACAGCCTGCATGGCAGAGAAAAATTAACTGCATGCCAAACTGGAACGATGCAGACTGACTTCGCAAGAAGAAGATCGATGCAGCGCCAGCGTAATGACCGGAAATTCGACACACGGCCCACTGGATCGACGCAAAGCTGAGCCGAAAGGATGCAGCCCGACTTCCTGAGAGGAATCGATGCAATGCCTGCCGTGCAGTAGAAATTTCCACCCAACACCCACCAGATCGACGCAGCCCCTGTGACTTCGTCCTGCAAGCGCCGGATTTCAATGCATCATCCTCAGGGCATCAGAAAACCCCGCAACACGAAGAGGATCCAAGTCCGCATGCCGGAAATCAACGCAAAGCCTTCCCTGCGTGGAAAATAAATGACGCATCGCTGTGTGCAGCCTGAGAAATCGACACACACCTTCCTGTTATCCACGCATCTCCTCCTCTGCGGTTCCTTACAGAGATTTTGAATGCAAACCAGGTAATTTGTGCTTGCAAGAGACATCTGTTGCTTTTAAGAGACTAAAGACACTTTTTATCATTTTTACAGTTATATTTCAACATATACTTATTGCATCTTAATCGTTTTGACATGCATCTTATCAGATAAATATTATATATTTTTCTAAACACTGTGTGGTGTATTGTTGTGTTGTTCTACTGTGTTATTGCATGATTTATTGCACACATACTTTACACATTGCCTTCTAAGTTAAGCCTGACTGCTCGGTGCCAAGCTACCAGCGGGTGGGCACAGGATGATTTGGATTGTGTGTGACTTACCCTGACTAGAGTGAGGGTCCTTGCTTGGACATGGGGTAACCTAACTGCCAACCAAAGAACCAATTTCTAACATTGGTGTCAGCGGTGGGATAGGACTTGTATTTGTGCAGTGACATACAATAGCTCAGTGTTCACTACCTACCCACAGTTGAAGGTGAACTTGATTTTTTATCTTTTTCTGCAATTTTGTTTTCTACCTGACATTTTTTAACTAAAATTCTCACTCAACATGTCTCCATGCTGGAGACATATACTTTCAAAGAGCTGGAAGGTTTCTGCAGGGATATGGGAGTGCCTACCCAAAAAGCATACAGAAAGGAAGAATTCCGAAAGGCACTGAGGGCCTTGGAAGAAGCCCATTCCAATGAGAAAGTTGAAGAGGAGGGTCCAGAGGATGGCCCCTCAGAGGATTTGTTGCCATTAGTGGAGGATGTTACCACTGTGAGTGTGCCCCCTGCCAAATCAGAGAGCAGTGTCTCTGATCAGGGCCTGACCGTAAGAGGAAAGGAGAGAGGAGAGAGAATTCCAATTACAAATGGCAAGGTTAAAAATGGAAGCTCAACAGGAGGAGAGGAGGGCAGAGAGAGAAGCCAAAGACGCTGAGAGAGCTGAAACTGCAGCTGAGAGAGCCTTGGCTGACAATAAACTTTTGTTGGCTCATGAACTGAGTCTCAAGGAGCTGGATATCAAGGCAAGACAGTCTGAGTCCAGCAGTGATGGTGGCAGAATACATGTAGACCCTGTTGGGGAGAAAAAGGTTTGTAAACCCAAAAGTGTGCTGCCAAGTTATGTGGGGGAGATGACATTGAGAAGTGGTTGGCTGCCTATGGAGTTGCACTAAGGGCTTATGGGGTCTCTGATGAGCAATGGGGGGCGGCCTTGCTTGGACAGGTGGTAACCTAACTTTCAACCAAAGACCCCATTTCTACCACCTAGGCAAGGCAGGATCTTGTGAACAACAGAGTCTTTCCTTTGAAGTTTGCCTACTCCATGGGCAGAAAGGGGCGTAAGTAGTGGACCCAAAACCCCATATTTTTAGATTACTTCTGGACTCTGCCAAGGAGAAGAGCTGGAGAGCTGAAGGAGGAGTACTGCCCCGTTGCCTGTGACTGTGCTTTCCTGGGTTGGCCTGCAGCTGCTGCTTCTGCCTGAAAGAGGACAAAGACTGGACTTTGTGGTATATTCCTGTTTGTGAAGTGTCTTCAAGGGCTTGGACTGAGTGTGCCTTCTGTTTTGAAGTCTCAGGGGCATCAAAGACTTCCCCTGCCAGCAATTGGACTCTCTGCTGAACCTCCTACCATGCCAAGTGGTGTCCACTCCAGTCCCTGGGCCCATGAAGGGTGAAGTTGGTGGAACCAAGACGGAAGTCCATGCACAGGAGCCGTGCAGGGAAAAATTAGATGCACCACCTGCAGCGGGGCTGCAAAAACCATGCACCACCTGTATCACAGCTGAAAAATCAATTCACCACCTGCACTGCGGCTGGGAAATCGATGCATCACCTGCCTCATGACTGGAGAAATGACACAGCTCCCGCTTGCTGCTGCTAAAATCGTTCCTCATCACCTTGCAGCCGGATTCAGCATGCATAATCACTGGGCGTCAAAACTGTCCGGAAATCAACACACCTCTCTCTAGCTGGAGAGAAAAACGAGGCATCGCCTACCCGACTGGAGAAGAAATGACGCACGGTCGAACTCGCAAGCAAGGAATCAACACATCGCTGACTTGTCTGAAGCATGGTCACCCATGTGAATTTATTTTTGATGCACACCAGGTACTTTGTGTAACATCAATGCATCCATTGTTTTCTATGGAGTAAGACTTTTTAATTTAAAAATTCATAACTTCACTTGTGTATGTTGGATTTTTGTTGTTTGGTCTTGTTCAATTTAGATAAATATTGGCTATTTTTCTAAACTGGTGTGGTGTTCATTTTGTATTGTTCTCACTGTGTTGCTGTTTGTGTTGGTACAAATATTTGACAATTTGCCTCTGAGATAAGCCTGGCTGCTTGGGCCAAGCTACTAAAGGGGTGAGCTGGGGTGATCTCCCTTACCCTGACTAGAAGGAGGGTCCCTGCTTGGACAGAGTGCCTACTGACTGCCAAACAGAGACCCCATTTCTAACAGAGGGGCATACAAGATGACTGAGAATAAGCATGCCATGTTCATTAAAAGCAATATAAATCAGCATAAATCATTGAAAAAGACAAAATTAGTTCACAAATCCACCCTTGTACAAAAGTAAAGCATAGTCATAGGCACTCATTGATTTATTTCTGTAGCCTATTCTACTTCATGATGCTTTCCAAGATCTCATTCGCAAGAGCTTACATCATAAGGGCAACCTTTAGCAATGGTTAATGGATAAGCAATTGCAGTACCTTTGTCAGACGCAAAACCTACATTCAATAATGCAAGGGCATAACAGTCTGAGAATACGAACGGTCATCAGCAGAATTAATTTTGCGAGTACTGTTTCAAAGATCTTTATTCCCGACCACCCAAAGATGTCAGAGCCACATTTCTCTTGCATCTAAGCCTCTTCTTTAGTGTATTTTATTTAATTCAATTACACTTTTCCTAATCATGTCCATTTGCTTGTGGATGCTAATGGAAGTGCTGGGGATCTATGTACAACAATTAGATGCTACTATGGTACAGACACCACTCTTTGCTGGTAAGACCTCATCCAAACCATTTGATTTGTAAAAGTACAACCCATTGAACCTCTGTTTGGTCAGAGGCCAGTTTCAGTGCAGCAATTGATGCTTTTACCACTAGTTCTAGCACTTGAGCAGTTATTTTATTTTCATCCTACATGGAGAAAAGGAAAGAATCAATTTTTTTCAGAAATGCAATGGGGCACACTTTCTCAATCAGGAAGTTTATTGAAAGGGAGACAGATAGCAGGAATCGCATAGGCAATATAGCAAGTAGAGGTGAGCAAAGAATTCTGCGTCACCTGCGGAGATTGCAGAGTTTTCCCTACTCCACGCAGCGTTCCGAAAAACTTTTTTTCTCTTGCATGGCTCATCCACATTAAGTTGCATGCGCAAGCGAGAGAAATCCCTAGGATGGTGAGCACAAGTGAGATTTCCGAATGAGGGTGGTCACAGCAGGTCGCAACCGCTCGCATTGAGATAGCTGCTGCTTGCGTTGAGGAAGCTGCCACTCAAGTAGAAAATCTACTCGAGTGGCAGAAAGAAGTTAGCACCCTTCTGGCACCCTTGATGATGCAGTTTGCATTGATTTTTAAAGTGCAGGATAAACCCTTAACACTGAAAATCAGCACAAACAGCGTGACTTACCCAAAACCTGCCGCTGGCAGAACTCTGCATAGAGTGGTGGAGTTTTTTCAGCACTTTGAGGAGTTCTGCATACCAGAACTCTGCGAACTCCGCCCAGGCCTATTATCAAGTACCTGCCTGTCTCTAGGTAGCCAGGGGTATGTTAGCTTATCACATAAATAATGAACTCTGCATTTTTTATCAGGGTCATAACTAGATTGGAGAGAAATTTTAATTAGGTTGCCATAATATATATAATTTCAGTAATTTCATGTTACACTTGTTATGTAAAATTCCCAAAATTATGCCAATACATCAATTCATGTAATTACGGATCATTTGTGGTAACAAAACACACAATTTGAAGTAAAAAATTATTGTAAATGCATGATAACATCAGAATGTGAGCGGCTATTGCTCACTGTGCTTTTGTTTAAGTGCATCCATGCACCAAAAAGTGACACAAGGATGCATTTAGCACTAAAATATAGACCAAATAATGGATTTCCATTGATGTAATGATACGTAATATCACCTAATTTTGCATAATTTTGCCATGATTTGGTATTATTGTGTGAAAGCAAATTACATGAATTTCGTACAACCATATTTAGAACTGGTGTAAAGAACTCCAGTGGTAATTCTAAAGTTGAAAGGAGAAACAAAATCAGAAATCATTTCAAGAACAATGTCACCCTTACTGCAATGCCCAACGACACTTCATCTGTGTGTTTCGCTAAACATTTTGTTGACAGTGTAGGCAAAATGGATGGGAAGGACCATGATGCATTTATCAGGAAAGAGGACACCACGATGTTCTATGGTGTTTCTTTGGATATTCCTTGGCGAAAAGCACATCATCCTCTTTGAGATGTCTATGGAATTACAGGGTTAAGCAGGATTCTTCCATACAAAGGGGCACAGGAACCATTGGTGAGCCCGCTTGGGAGTTAGTGGGCAAGTGCAAATCCAGCAAGGTGAAAGATTCACGTGCCATTGGTAATCTTCCATCAGGTGCCATTTCATACACCAGGGCCGAGATTTCAAAAAAATCATGCATCACAGCACAGGAAGTAAAGTAGCTGTATCGCATTGCATAAACAGGATCTACTAAGATGTGGCACTGTTCTCTTCCTGCAGTGGTGTACTTATGTCTCCCATGAGCAATGATAACACCCTTGGACCATGGTGCAAGAGTGTCTGTGTTGTGTTAAGCCTAGTTAATCACAAGGTTCTAGTGGGCACGGATAAGGAGCTAGCTGTGAGCCCATGAGGGGGTCTGCCAATGAAGGCTTGTGACATCTTGAGTTCGCATTCTGCAACACGGTTGTTGCCCCACCATAGGAAGGAGAGGGGTTTTCCTTTGGATCAAACTCACTGTGAAGGAATTAGGAAGATCAGGGGAGCGTGCTTTGATAGTTCCGGTGGGAAAATGTAATCTAATCCCTCTGATTCAGCTGAGGAAGTAGGAAATAGGATCACTGTGGTCAATGAGCATGGTAGTAAAGCGGTCAGATTGATATCCTGGAATGTGCCGGCATAGGCACTAAACTTCACTGCCCAGATTGGGGGAATTACATTGACCAGTTTGATCTTTGCATGCTCCAGGAATCCCGGCAACTAAGGGAGCATCATTGTGTGGGGTTTGTTTCCTATTGTAAAAAAGCAATGGGGGAAGGGGTAGGCCGCCCGGAGGTCTGACCATATAGGTGAGTACTCAGCTTGGCCGTACAATTAAATTAGTTGACACAACAGATGATATTCTTTGTATTCAACTTACTTTTCCATCATTGGCAAATGTTTATGTGTATAATATATATTTGAGATCAGTGGGACATGGGCAGGAATCCCCAGTAGTTGAGATCCTCAATGCACATATGGCCTCAGTTCCGAGGTCAACATTAAAGATTATTATCATTGATTTCAGCTGCCAATTCGAACCCCTCGAGGTAGACCATGAGGCCACCTTAGTAGCAGAGGACAATTATTTGCTGGTCCCGGATGTTACCATACCCCCCATTAAAGAATATCATTGTTGGCTTTGCAAATCTATGCTCTCACATGAAACCATTCATTGCAAGATTGTAATGGGAGAACAAATCTGACAGGAATGGGATACCTACCGTTAACAGGGCTGGTGTACTAGTCTGATAGACTATATATTGGTTGATGTTAGACTCTGGATGTACATGGTTGACATGACTATCAACATAAGACACAGTAAGGATCACAGTGCCCTAGTTTTAGATCTACCTCTCCTGGAAGGTAGTGCTGTAGCCACTAGAGGTGACCCTTTCAATGACAGGCTGTTTGTGACATCTAATAAACACGAAATTAAATGGCGTATGATCGAGCAGTCACAAGCTTCTTTAAGGTGGATCTATCAGGAGGTTGTGAAGAGCATTGATGTTTTCTCTAACCCACCCTTCATGTCAGGCAATCCTGATATCCTATTAATGATTAGTGACATCCATTCCCAGCTCTGCAGAGAATTAAAGAATGTCTTTTACGCAGAGGTTAACTGTCTAGGTCCCAAGAAGCATGCTCCCTCCTGGTTTAATGGTCAGTGTGGGCAAGCAAGTTGTTGCTACTTAATGCAATTAAAGCCCAGGATAAATTTCTTATCTGATCTCAGAGATAAATTTATAAAAACGTTCTTTGCATCGCAAAGAAAGAAAGGGATTATGGCAGGTGGCAAGAACTGCTTAGTGCGGTAAGGCGTAAAGATCATACTGCATTCTGGATAGTGGTTACACAGTGGTTAATGTAGGCAATGATATTGCTGTTGAGGTTTGGATCAAGCATTTAGCAAGTTTGTATGGTGATTACTCAATTAATTATATCTCAGTGGGTGAGTCCAACATCAATGATTCCACCTGTATGGAGGGTGTGCAAGGTAGTGATGGGGATCTTCTCATAACTTTGGAGGAAGTGAACAAGGGAATAAAATAAAGGTCCTAATAAAGCTTCGGGTTTGGACAAAATATCTGGAGATTTATTTCGGTCTGAGCCGGAGGTTTGTGGCCCTTAACTTACCTTCTTATTTAACACGATCATGTAAGCGATGCCCATTCCTCATTCTTGTCCAAGGGCTGAAATAATCCCCATTTAAAAAAAAAGTTCATCCCTGTTCCCTACATACTATCATCCTATTGGTTTAATAGACACCACGCCAGAGTCATCCTGGAAAGGTTGCAAGATTGGATAGAGGATAATGAAGTGTTAAGCCCACTGCAAGCTAGTTCCCAATATAAAATCTCAACGATTGACCAGGTGTTTAGGCTGCAGCTTTTCCACTCTAAAACAATAGTGTTGGGGGGCATTTTGTATATACGTGGTCACTATGAACATCGCGGGAAACACTGCTCCGCCGGCGGTGGCGGTAACTACCGCCAACAGGCTGGCGGTCTGGACCGCCAAATAATGAAGCATATGAGAAACAAGTAGTGGTCTAGCCACACACCGCCAGCATTGGAGTGGCGACGAAGATGGAGGAGGCCACCCACAGGCCGGTGAAAAGGCCCCACCCGCCCACCAAATAATGAAGCACAATACTGCCGTCAGGTGCGGGGCGGGAGCCACCACCACGCAAAGTGTGGTGGAAATGAAATAAATAAAAGGAAACACTCACCGGAGGTACACACAACACGCTGAAGCAGACATGAAGAGAGAGTTGCAAATCATGCCAGTGCTGACCCTTGCCATATACCTCCACGACTGTGACAGCCGATGAAGATGAAAATGGTAAGTACTGCAACCTATTACACATGGGAAGAAAGGCCACTGTTACACACCCACCCCACCCACCCTGCAATGCATACCCAACCCCTCACACCATTCCACACCATACAAACCAGAACAAGATGTACTTACGCGACACAAGGCAACAAAGACCGGCACCAAAGTACACACATGTGTACACCACACTCCCACAATGAAACAATGAACAACGTCAACATATTGTGCCAGCAGCAGCACTGGGCACTAAAATTTTAATATAAGTAGAAAAATGTAATGTCCTAATAAGGCCATTGGCCAGTCCATACCGAATACCCTGAAGGGCCTAAAAGGCCAGACTTGACTCCCACATGTGCACAGTGTACTCCACTGTAAAGGGACATCAATGGGGCAGCCAGGCACCTCAGGGAACAGGGGCAGGGGTTGGTAGGGGTGGGGACGTATGTCTGAAAGGGGGTGTTTGGGCTTACGTTTGGGAGGTGGAGGGGGTTTGAGCTTGCCCATGGAAGGTGGGGGAGTGGGCTTGGACTGGGGGGTGGCTGAGGTACCACAGGGCTTCTTCCTCCCTGGGGAAGGGGCACAGGAATGGGAAGGGCGGACTGGGGTAGACTTGGATGAGGAAGGAGTGGACTGGGACAGTGGGTTCAAACAGGTCAACACAGGAGAGGAACTCCTGACTTGGATGCAGGTGCCTGTACAGTATGCTGATGTGTGGTGGATGTGTGTTGTGTGGGTGTCTGTGAACGTTTGAGTGTTTTGGGAGGAGGGGGGTGGACAAAGTGGGACAAGACAGGCTGCCAGTGTACATGGATGTTGTCTGGGTGTCTGCAGGTCTGGTGAGTGTGCTGCATGTGTCAGTCATTGTAGTTGTGGTGAGTGCAGGTGTGCTGTCTGGGGTGGATGACTGGATGTCAGATGTTGTGGTGACTGCAAGAATGGGGACAGTAGCAATGACTGAGGGTGCAGTGCTTTTGGGGGTGCATGTTGAGGTGACAGACAGGGAGGCGGGAGAGGTGGACACACTGGGGGAAGTGGATGTTGATGTTTGTACCTTTGTATATTGGGTGTGTGTATGCCTGTAGTGGGAAATGTGGTGCTTGTGTTTGTCTGTGTGCTTCTTGTGTGTTGATGTGTGTGCTTGGCTGTCTGGACATGTGCTTGGGACGGATGAAGGGAGTGGGGTGCTGGGAGGGGTAGAGGTGGTTGGACAGGGGACGGAAAGACCAGGGACACTGGCTGCCATCAAAGAGGAGGCAAGAGCCTGAAAAGATCTCTGTTTGCCAGATATGGCACCATGAATGCCTTCCAGGTATGCATTGCATTGTAGCATCTGGGATGCTAGCCCCTGGACGGCATTCATGATGGTTGTCTGCCCTACAGAGATGGTCCTCAGGAGGTCAATAGCCTCCTCCTTGAGGGCAGCAGAGCTTTCTGGGGCAGGGGATGAGGTACCTGGGGCGAATGAGACGCCCACGCTCCTAGGTGAGCGGGCACGGGCAACTGGGTGGGGAGCAACTGGGAAGGCGGAGATGGCATGGGGGTGGCAGAAGATGACAAAGAGTGGGTGGGGTCACTAGGGTCAGCCACCACCAGGGAGCTGCCATCAGAAGAGGAATCAAAGTCACTACTGCCATTGGTAGTTGCCTCCCCCTTTCTACACCCCTCACCCACTGGTCCCCTTGGCCTCCGCCAACTCTGCCTCCTTGGAACCATGGGTCTCTGCATCCCCACTCGCCGGTGCCACTGCTCCCTTGCCAGATGATTCTGATGTACACAAAGGACACAAGAGCACAGGGGTGGGAAAAAAAACATGAGAGAAGTCTGTAAATACCAGAATTAATGTACATTCCTGGTTCACACACACTCCCATCCAGGTCATACACCTACAACAACAGTCATGACTGTGCCCCTTACTAGTGGCCACTACCCCAAAATACACCTCATTACCCACATGAAACACAGACCTGAGAAACTGTGTGGACTACACACATGGGGGACCATGCCCAGACAATGCACCCACTGTCATGGGCCCACAAAGGATCTCAGAGTACAGGAAGGTGAACCCCCATGGGCCTATCTGGACCGTCCACACCTGCCCCACACCATTTACGTGTCTATGGGGGCAGGACTGCAGGAACACACCTGTCAGAGTGCCTGGCACTACACAGCATACATACCACAGCACCAAAACACATCCATCAAAGTAGTATTAAACAGAGTTGGTACTCACCCCCTTGTGGCTGCTATGCTGCCTTCAAGCGCCCATCCAAATACATATAGACCACTGCCAGAATGTAGGCCATTAGAAGAGTCAGGGTCAGATGGGCACCCCTTCCTTGTTGGAAGGCCTTCCCCAGCTGGGCGTCACAGGTCTTCCTGGCCCAGAGTCTCAGGTCCTCCTGCCACTTCCTGCAGTGGGTGCTCCGCCAGTTGTAGACCCCGAGGGTCCGCACCTCCTTAGCGATGGCTTGCCACAGTCCTCTCTTCTGATGGGTGCTTACCTCTATGGGACACACAGGTCAGAAAAACAGATGTCAGGATGTGGACATCTTATACAGATGACATGACGTCCGCTATGGAACGAACATTTCAAAAAGTCATTTTACCAACTCACCAACAGTACATGCCACACAATCCATGGCAGTGCAGTTACAAATCGAACACACATGCATCCAGGCATCCTCCCCATCACACACATCCAAGCAAGACATCTACCAACTCACCTGCTCCTCTGGTTGCCGATATAACTTAGCATACAGGGGTAGGACCCGTCCACCAGCTTCTCAAGCTCCTCGATGGTGAAGGCCGGGGCACGTGACTTGCACCATTGCAGTGACCAGGGTCAGGTCACAGCAGCACATGCAGTGCAGTACTTGCTTATACGGGAATCAGGAGTCAAGTGTCATGGGTGTGACAACATGGCGTACGTTGCGCTGCGGTGTGCACAGTCACCGCCGGCGGCGATCATGATAGGCCCAGGTTCCCCATTGACAACCATGTAATCCAATGATTGGGTGCACAGCAGTGAACACCGCCTTCCGCCATGATGACTACCGCCAGCGGAATGATGTCACTTCTACTCCCTCGGACCTGGATGGCAGGAGGCTGCCATCTTGCTAGCACCACGTACATATATCCTGGCCAGGGGCCCCGTTCAGGGCCTCCAAAGCTCAGCCCTTAGTCGCTTGCTCACATGAGTGACTGATCCTCACATGCACCCATCTTATGAAATGTGTCCACACTGGGATGCCATTACAACAGAGTTGACTCTGCACACATGTCCCTAACCTTGTACATAATAAATAGCTTCTGTGTGTGCAGCCTACGTATTGCACATCCATTAATACATTTGCAACCTGTTTTGCACGTGTATGTGTGCCCCTCATATGTTTTCTTTCATCCCACAGGTACAGACCCATGTGGTGAGAGAGGGCCCCATATCTGTACAGACCTCTTGTTGATTTGGAAACCATGGATGAACATCACAGCATTGTCACCAACAGACTCAATTGTGCAACAATCCATGACCTATGTACCTTACTGGATACTGTACTTAGACTGGCTAATCGGAATCAGCATGCCATCCCTACTGAAGTGCAAGTGCTATCTGTTCTCCATTTTCTGGCTACAGGCTCATTTCAGGTGACAGTGGGCATAGGTGCAGGGTTCTCAGAGCTAATGGTTAGCCTTATCCTGTCAAAATTCCTGGATGCATTCGTCCAACACCTGCAGACATATGTCCAGTTTCCCCAAAGGGCTGAACTACCTGCCATCAAGTCTGGATTTTATGCCTTTACTAACATTTCCCATGTGATAGGTGCCATTGATGGAACCCACATGGCTCTAATACCTCCAAGAGAGAATGATCAGGTGTACAGGAATCGAAAGAACTTCCACTCCATGAACATACAATAGGTGTGTACTGCTGACCAGTACATATCACATGTAAATGCCAGGTTTCCAGGATCAGTCCATGATTCCTTTATCCTGAGGAACAGCAGTGTCCCACACTTGAGGGAACAACTACAAGGGGACAGGGGATGGCTCATAGGTGAGTGTGTATGACAATGGATCAGTACATAGCTGACAGCCAGGCTGTATGCAAGAATGGCAGTTTGGGGGATCCATGTGCTATGGCCCTGAGAAGGTGTGTAGAATAGTGGTGGCCTGCTGCATGCTGCACAACCTGGCTGTGAGGAAGGCTATCCTCCTTCTAGAGGAGGAGGGTGATACCAACCAGATCTGCAACCTCTGAGAGGTGATGGGAGTAATGATGAGGATGAAGAGGGGGAAGATGTCAACTCCAGGAACCAGCTGATCTGCCTATACTTCCAGTGACTATGAGGTACTGTTCACTAATGCTGTTGTCTTTACTGCATAGTTTAAGTCTAACTCATGTGATTGGTGATGTGGTGTCTGTAGTCTTTGACACTGTTAACTGAAGACGGAAGTGACATGTGCCAGGTAAACTGAAATGGTGTACATTATGACTTACTTCAGGCACTTCAGTGCATTGGATTCCCTTCCTGCAATAAAGGTATGAATATGAAATTGACTGGCTAATGCATACACACTCACAATTGTATACTCATAATGACAGAGGACATACGATTTGGTGTAGATGTGTTTTATTAAGTGTCACAAATGTGTAAGTTCACTGTACAGTGATATGGAGTGGGCTCATTGTGCATATCTGTACTCTGGTGCATGGGCTCAGCTGTTGGTGGCAGTGAGTATTGGTCCATGTGTCCCTTGGTAAATGGTGTATTGGTATTGGCGGGTCAACATGGTAGCACAGTGGCACACTTGGGAGACAGTTCAGGGCAGAGTCACTTCTTAGCTGGGGTCTTGGTCTTGGGAGGTGTTCCAGTGATATATCTGGGTTTGAGGGCACATTTGAGTGACTGGTGCTGGGCTGCTGGCTAGGGGGCCTGTTTCCTGGGTGTCCTCTGGCAGTACCACCAGTCCAGTAGCTGCTCCAGATGTAGATGGCAGGGCAGTGTCCTGGCTATTGATAGGGGCTTGGAGGTGGGTGGGGGCCTGAGGCTGGCTAGGGTAGTGGTACTGCAGCACCCTGCAATGGTGGCCATGGTGGAATTGATTTCTTTCCATTGCTCCATGGCCTCTTGGTGTTGTGCTATCTGCAGCCTTTGATTCTGCTCCAGGGTAGCCAGGATCTGGCCCATCCTGTCCTGGGTATGGTGGTATGCTCACAGGATCTCAGAGATCACCTCTTGAGCTGCAGCATCCATCCTTTGGCCTGCCCCCTGGGCCACTGATGCCCTCCCGCTGGCCCTTGCCCCCTGTGCCTGTGTCCCCTGCACAGGGCTGGCAGTTCCACTTGCACTGAGGCCATCATCATCATCCTGCCTGTTGGTGGGTGGAGACTCTGTACATGTGGTCCGCCAGTGTGTGGCCTGGAGACACTGGTATGGGGTTGTTTGGCCAGAGCTAATGGTGGTGGCTGTGTGGTAGGGCTGTCAGTGGTATCCTGGGTGGGGCTGCTGTAGGGAGACAGTCCAGGACTGTGTGACGGGCCAGGTTATTCCTCACTGTCCATACATCCCTCCCCAGTCTCCTGAGTGGGGCCTCTGTCTCCATGTGGGGTGCTGGCACTCCTTGGCCTTTCTGTGCAGGTGCCATGGGTAGTGGTGCCTTTGGGGGGGTATGGACATGTATGTTACATGTACTAATTCGGAAATGGATGCACAGCCCTGCCCTATTTTGTGCTTTTATTCCCCTGTCAGGCCATGCAGGGTCCTTTTGTGGATTTATCTTTTCATTTTGCGGGGGTGGAGGTGCATTGTGGTGCAGTAGTGCCATTGTGAATCCTTGCAGGGGTAGGTGACTGTGCATAGGAGGAGGGATGTGGGCCTGTTTGTGGGTTTGTGGGCATGCAGGGTGACTGGATGTGGATGTTGTGGCCTGGGTGTCAGAAATAGAACTATGCGCGGTCCAGGTCCCGCCCGAAGCTCCGCTGCGCAGCACTTGTTGTCCCCTCTTGCTCCGGAGGTGGCCATCAACATCATCTGCCCTTTGGCAAAGCTCATAGAGCTGCAGGTTCAGGTCATTGGTGGACAGGATGCACTTATCAGTGCTATTCCATGAAGGGACTACACTTCCCATGTTTTTAGAGGCAGCAGCCATCTTGGGGTGTGGCAGGCCTATAAAGCCTAGCCACACCCAAGCACGTTGCTCACTATTTTGAAGACTTCGATGCAGCCAGACCTCGTGGGGGTTTCTCTGGAGAAGAGCAGAGTTCCTGAATGGCAGAGTGTCATCCAACCGAAGTATCCTTGTTTCCATGGTGCATTCAAAAACAAGTAGGTCGTACTCAGAGCGGTAGGGCTTTGCTGAATCCAAGTTTGAAGGAAGTCGTTACTTCCAAAAGGTAAAGCGCCCCTTAGCATAACAATCAAAGCGTTTCAGGCCACACAGGTAAAGGTCCCCGGGCACGACATTTAAAGCGTTTCAGTTCACAGGAGTAAAGCGCTCTTGGCATGGTATTCGAAGCGCTTCAGTTCACAGGATTGAAGCGCACTTGACACGACATTCAAAGTGCTTCAGTTCACAGGAATAAAGCGCACTTGACACGACATTAAAAGCGCTTCAGTTCACAGGAGTAAAGCGCACTTGACACGACATTCAAAGCACTTCAGTTTACAGTAGTAAAGCACACTTGGCACGACATTCAAAGCGCTTCAGTTCACAGGAGTAAAGCGCACTTGGCACGACATTCAAAGTGCTTCAGGTCACAGGAAGTAAAGCGCCCTTCGCACAACAATCAAAGCGATTCAGTTCATAGGAGTAAAGCGCACTTGACATGGTATTCAAAGCGGTTCAGTTCACAGGAGTAAGGCGCCCTTGGCATGGCATTAAAAGCGCTTCAGTTCACAGGAGTAAAGCACCCTTGGCACAGCATTCAAAGTGCTTCAGTTCACAGGAGTGGAGTGCCTTTGACACAGCAATCAAGGCGCTTCAGTTCACATGAGTAAAGCGCCCTTGGTCCAATAATCAAGGTGCTTCAATTTACATGAGCAAAACTTTCAGGCCTAGGTGGCAAATGTGAAAACATTTCAAAGGTAAGCAAATCATAGTTTCATTGTTTTTGGAAGCATAATATGTGAGATACCTATTTAAGTCTTTGATGATATGTGAGATACATATTTAAGTCTTTGCGAATTTCTCGGCTGAGACCAACATTTTATGTTTATGAATGCATAGTATTTGCATGATTGATGTTCAGAGTATGTCCATGGTCCAAGCTCTTGCCTTCTCAAGATTCAGAGGTCTCAGGTTGTTCTTGTTCCATGATTCAGAGAAGGGCCACGCCCAGTTTTGTTTAAAGTTCATGACATTCTCAAGTATCATGATTTTACTAATTGTTTTTGTTCTATGATTCAAAGAAGGGCCACACTCAGTTTTGTCTAAGGCTGATGACATCCTAAAGTATCATGATTCCACCAATTGTTCTTGCTCCATGATTCAGAGAAGGGCCACTCCCAGTTTTGTCTCATGCTCATGACATCCTGAAGTATCATGATTCTACCAATTGTTCTTGTTCCATGATTCAGAGAAGGGCCCAGCCCAGTTTTTTTGTCTAGAGCTCATGCCATCCTGAGGTATCATGATTTTACTAATTGTTCTTGTTCCATGACTCAGAGAAGGGCCACACCCAGTTTGGTCTAAGGCTCATGACATTCTGAATTATCATGATTCTACCAACTCTTGCATCCACAGAGACGCCTTTGTATATTCCATAATGGTCTCAACACTTCCATTCATGGAGACGCCTTTGTCTATTCCATAAGGGTCTCAACTCTTGCATTCACGGAGACGCCTTTGTCTATTCCATAGGGGTCTCAACTCTTGCATCCACGGAGACCCCCTTTGTCTATTCCATAAGGGTCTCAACTCTTGCATCCATGGAGACGCCTTTGTCTATTCCATAAGGGTCTCAACACTTGCACCCACGGAGACGCCTTTGTCTATTCCATAAGGGTCTCAACTCTTGCATCCACGGAGACGCCTTTATTTATTTCATAAGGGTCTCAACACTTGCATCCACGGAGACGCCTTTGTCTATTCCATAAGGGTCTCAAATCTTGCACCCACGAAGACGCCTTTGTCTATTCCATAAGGGTCTCAACTCTTGCATCCACAGAGACCCCTTTGTTTATTCCATAAGGGTCTCAACACTTGCATCCACGGAGACGCCTTTGTCTATTCCATAAGGGTCTCAACACTTGCACCCACGGAGACGCCTTTGTCTATTCCATAAGGGTCTCAACTCTTGCATCCACAGAGACCCCTTCGTTTATTCCATAAGGGTCTCAACACTTGCATCCACGGAGACGCCTTTGTCTATTCCATAAGGGTCTCAACACTTGCACCCACGGAGACCCCTTTGTTTATTCCATAAGGGTCTCAACACTTGCATCCACGGAGATGCCTTTGTCTATTCCATAAGGGTCTCAACACTTGCACCCACGGAGACGCCTTTGTCTATTCCATAAGGGTCTCAACTCTTGCATCCATGGAGAAGCCCTTGTTTATTCCATAAGGGTCTCAACACTTGCATCCATGGAGACACCTTTGTCTATTCCATAAGGGTCTCAACTCTTGCACCCACGGAGACTCCTTTGTCTGTTCCATAAGGGTCTCAACTCTTGCATCCACGGAGACGCCTTTGTCTATTCGATAAGGGTCTCAACTCTTGCACCCAAGGAGACGCCTTTGTCTGTTCCATAAGGGTCTCAACTCTTGCACCCACAGAGACGTCTTTGTCTATTCCATAAGGGTCTCAACTCTTGCATCCATGGAGAAGCCTTTGTTTATTCCATAAGGGTCTCAACATTTGCATCCACGGAGACGCCTTTGTCTATTCCATAAGGGTCTCAACACTTGCATTCACAGAGATGCCTTTGTCTAAGTGTATAATTTAATGTTGATGCTGTTATGAACAAGTATATACATACATGCTTAACCATTTTTTCCTTTTCAGATCTCTCTCCCTGCTGTTCCCTACCCTAATTCCCTTCCCCCCGACTGGCTTCACCATAACTCTGTGCTATAATAGCTTTCTGAGTTGGTGACGCCGGAAGGTGGGCCTTTTGTTCGGCGGCTTGCAGATCCTGAGGAAAGAACACTATGACACTGGGTGGGGCCCTGGTGGTAGTGGGAGGGGTGGGGTGGTACATGCATTACAGGTGTGGTGGATATGAAGTAATTGTAGTTGACTTACCCAAGTCCAGTCCTCCAGTGAGTCCAGTAAGGCCCTCAAGGTGCAGGATAGCAAGTACCTTCTCCTCCCAATCAGTATAGTTGGGGTTGTAGGTGGGGATCCTCCACCAGTCTTCTGTACCGCAATGTTGTGCCTGGATGTCATAGACTTCATCTTCCCACGCAGGTCATTCCATCTCTTGCGGATGTCGTCCCTTGTGTGTGGATGGTTTCCCACTGCAGTGACCTTGTTGACAATCGTCAAAATCCTCCTGGCGATGGTTGTCTGCTGCACCTGTGCCCCGAAAAGTTGTGGCTCGACCTTCAGTATTTCGTCCATCTTGGTCCTTAGCTCCCTATCTGTGAAGCGTGGGTGCTTAGGGGGTGCCATGGTATGTGTTATGGGTGTGGTGTTATGGGTGTATTGGTGAGGGTGCTGTTGTGTATTTGTGTGTGTGACTTTTGTTATGTTGTGTTCAGTGTATGCGTGTAGTGTTGTCAGTCTCAGTAGTGCAATTGGCATTGCAAAGGATTGTTGGGGTGTGTATGTGAGTGTTTGATAGTGTTGTGGATATGTGTCAGGTGTGTGGGTTTCAAACTTGCCAATGTGTCCTTTTGTTGTTTTTGGGTCCCATTGCTGGCCGCGGTGGTCTGTACCGCTAAACGTCGTTCAACATCCACTATTCGCCACAGTGATTTGTGCATCATTATTTGGTGGGCAGAGGTTTTGTCTGCATGGTGGTGGCGGGGTGAGGTGTACAGCCTTTCCGCCATCATGGCCCTAGCGGTGGCTGGAGGTTGCAGGATTTTTGGAGGTTTTCGTTTTTGGCATCATTATATGGCAGTGTGCTGTTCACCGCCACTGGCGGTCTTCTGTTCACCGTCGCCACGGCGGTCGTCGGTGATTGCTGCCATGTTCATTATGAAGGCCATAGTCTTTGTAGATCTAAAGATTGCCTTTGACCTGGTATATAGGAGTATTTGATGGCAAGCTTTGTCTGACATGGGGGTCCAATCATATCTTCTTTCCATTATAGAGAGACTCCATGAGCAAAATAAAGTGTGTAGGGGAGGTGTCTGAACCCCTTTTGGTTAATAGGAAAGCAAGACAGCAATGTTTGTTGGCACCTACAATTTTTTCCTTGTATATAATAATCTGGTTGATTATTTAAATTAGTGTGACAATGATGTCCCTAGGTTACTGTCCTCTAAAGTGCCAGCCCTTATGTTTGGGGACGACACCCTCCTCCTCTCTCAATCTCCTATGGATTTACAGGAGACCCTAGACCAATTTAGTACATTTTGGGGGTCATTCTGACCCTGGCGGTAAAATCCGCCAGGGTCAACGACCGCGGGAGCACCGCCAACAGGCTGGCGGTGCTCCCATGGGCATTCTGACTGCGGCGGTACAGCTGCGGTCAGAAACGGAAAACCGGCGGTGTACCGCCGGTTTCCCGCTGCCCTGGGGAATCCTCCATGGCGGCGCAGCTTGCTGCGCCGCCATGGGGATTCCGACCCCCATACCGCCATCCTGTTCCTGGCAGTTTTGGCCACCAGGAACAGAATGGTGGTATGGGGTGTCGTGGGGCCCCTGGGGGCCCCTGCAGTGCCCATGCCAATGGCATGGGCACTGCAGGGGCCCCCGTAACAGGGCCCCACAAAGATTTTCAGTGTCTGCCATGCCGACACTGAAAATCGCGACGGGTGCAACTGCACCCGTCGCACCCCTTCCACTCCGCCGGCTCCATTCGGAGCTGGCATCCTCATGGAAGGGTGTTTCCCACTGGGCTGGCGGGCGGCCTTCTGGCGGTCGCCCGCCAGCCCAGTGGGAAACCCAGAATACCCGCGGCAGTCTTTTGACCGCGCAGCGGTATTCTGGCGGTTCCAGCCAGGCCGGCGGCTTCCGCCGCCGGCCGGGGTCAGAATGACCCCCTTTGTGTTAAGGGAGCTCAAAATTAATTTGAGTAAGACAAAATTCATGGTCCTTAATCCTTGTAGATCATCATGCCCGAACCCAACTGTCAACACCATGGCTGTGCGCCGCTCTAGGGCCCGCCTGATGCCAGAATGTGTGCATTACTGTTTCCACCACACAGTCTTAGTCCAGAAACTGCCATTTGCAGAATCTAGTAGCTGCTGCAGTGCGCTATACGTGCATTATCTTTTATTCATGGCATTGGTCCCAAGTATCTTTATAACAGCCATCTTGTGCTGGGAACTTTGGGTGTGGCACATTGCTCGGGCACTTTGGGTGGGGCACTTGGGGTGGGGCACTTTGGGTGTGGCACATGAGGCGGGCACAAGTCTATTTAAGTGACCCCCCCAGTTGTCACTGCTCACTATTCTGAGGATCTCCTGAGGACTGGAGCTTTTCGGATTGAAGGTGGGTGTTTCCATGTTCCTGTATATTCACCTGGGATTTCCCTGTGTTGAGGCATTTGAAGCAGTGAGTACCAGTCACTCAGGGCAGTAAGACGGATGGTGGTTTCTAGCTTCCATCATCCGTTTTCTTATTTGATAAAACTGTTTAAAGGTTGATATTTATTTTTTGGGGAGAAAGTAGTAATCTTTGGCAATCAGCTGTAAATATTTAAATTGACAACAAACTAAGCGAATGTTTTGCTGTTACAGCGTTACCGCTTTCTCGCAGTCACTTTTCAACTTCAGCTGCTTACTTGTGGAGTCGCTCGGTAGCGACAGAGATACATTGTATAAGCGAGGTTATTCAGAAGAGGTTTAAATGGTTATGAATAAATGCTAAGGCAATAATTTGAACTCAAGGGAACATTTGATTATGGTTAATGTAAAATACGGACACATACTGAAATCGTGTATCTTGGAAAGTTTTTGAAATGTGAAGTAACATTTCTTTGAGTGAATACCATGTTAACCTTTCATTTCTTGAAACTTATGAAAGGTGCTATGATTTTCTATTGTTCCAAGTGACTGCTAGATTTATAGTTGACAGATTCCAAAGAGTTCTGTGATTGATATTTCTCTGTAGTATCTGTGATTCTTGTTTCCGCAGGTCTCCTTCCGCGCTGTACCCTTCCTTAACTCCCTAGCCCCCCACTTGGGCACTCTAAGACTCTGCGCTGTTAAGGCTTGTGGAGTTGGAGCTGCCAGGAGGAGGGCCTATTGGCAACAACACGTGTGCCCTGAGGATTTGGTCTCGCTGACACCCAACTATGAATGCATCCATTTAGAAGAGGTCCATACTTTTGAATATTTAGACATTGCCTTCAGTGAGCAGATGGATTGGGATGCCATATTACCAAGCAATAATAAAAATTGGAAGATCATACTGGTAGGCTGCTAAAGGTACATGGGGGGACCTTTTTCAAGCCTATTTTCCCCCATTATTAAGATCTATGCCACCCAAGCTTTAGGGGCGGTACTCTGTGGGGCTGAATTATGGGGCCATAAGTCAACGGAAATCCTTAATCAATTAAAGAACCCCTTTCTGCGACAATTGTTGAATATCCCACTTAGTACACCAGTTGCTCCACTCAGGCTTTACTTGAAGATTTGACCAATCTTAGAGGAGATTGCTCTCAGGCCCATATTATCCTGGAGAAGAGTGGGGGCTACCCTGGAACTGTCTTCTTACAGGCTAGCCTGGAAGAAATACTTGACATAGAGGGTGCTGGCAAATTACTTTGGAACAGTCATGACAGAGTGACTCTGAGAAGTATGGGCAGAGACAGTATGTGGGATGATCCTTGCAGGCCTGTTCATGTGCTTTCAAAGATTACCTAACAAAAAGTGTGTAGAGCCGTTGTTTTAAATTTAATGTTGGCCAGCTCTTCTTTAGGACCATTGACAGGCAGTTTTATAGTGAATAGGGACTTTTACAGACATGAAGCTTTCCTGGATGAAATGGAACCTAGCTTGGCCAGGAAAAGGTATGTTCAATTTAAGCTCAGCACTTTGCCTCTACTCTCATGCAGCTCCTAATGGGCAAGCTCAGGACCTACTGAAAATCAGGTCTGTTCTGGGCTTAGTACAACAGAAGTGTACAAGCTTTTCTTTTGCCACGCTCACACCAAGTCTAGAAAAAAGTATATAGTCCCCACATGTAGGAAATTTAGGACCTTTCAGCGTAAAGAGGCCTAGAGAATGTTTTTAACTGATACGAGTCAACATTATTTGTGGGTTCTAAATTCCTATTTGCAACGTGGAGTATAAGAAAAAAACTACCATTGCTTCCTCCTCTTTTTCTGACCTCGTTTTTGTTGACAAGGTCAGAAAAAGAGGGGGAGGAAGACAAAATGTTTGGAGTGACCATTCTGAGAGGGCCATTTTCCAACATATATGTCGCTTAAAATCAATTGAAAATAGTCATAATACTAATAATGAATTTAATTTATTTCTTTGAAGGTGGCCCTTTAAACAGACTAATATCCATTGGAGAAATGTTTTGATGCTTCAGCTTTTGTTACTGTGAAGCATTCTACTACTATGGATTGGAAAGAGTCAGGGGCCCACATAACAGTGAGCTTTACATTATTTTAGTTCTGAATTTTAGCAGTAGGGAGGTTTGTATTGTAAAACTGAGGCCCATATTTATACTTTTACATGCAAAACTGCGATAGCGCAGTTTTTTGTGTAAAAGTATAGCACCACTCTTGGACGCCGGCGATAATGGGGTGGGGGAGGCATAGGTGGAATCGGAGGTTGTGCGCTGAATTATGGCACTACACTGTTTAGAGGCAAAAAAATGCTTCTAAGCAGAGTAACGCCATTTCCTGCGACACAACCCTCATGGACATGGCTCCTGTCTTAGTGAGGACAGGAGTCATGCCCTCCACCCGAATGGCCATGCCCAGGGGACAAACATCCCCTGGGCATTTGCCATTGGGGCCAGTGCCATGCAGAGGGCCCCAGGTTAGGGACCCTGAGAGGTAAAAAAACTAAACAATATACATACGTACCGGGACCTACAGGTGATGGGTCCCCCATCCTGTGGTGTCCCTCTGGTGTGGTTGGAGGTGGGTGGGGGTGTCCCTGGGGACCGGGAAGGGCACCTGTGGGCTCTTTCCATGGTCTATGACCATGGAAACATGCCCACAGAGCCCATAACGCCTGCCCATACCCAGGCATTAAATAAGCAACCTTGCGCCATTATTTAAGGCCCCCACCCCGTGCTTGAATTTAGCACAGGGGATGAATATGGCATTAAGGCCATATCGTCATTTTCTGCACTGGAACGCCTACCTTGCATCTCATTGACGCAAGGTAGGTTTCCTTGTCCAGAAAATTACGTTAACCTCATAACTTTGGCGCTAGACGGGTCTAGGGCCAAAGTATAAATATGGAGTTAGGTTTGCACTGAATTAGCGTAAAAAAATGACACTAATCATAAATATGCCCCTGAGTGTTTGGTGTTACACTGGACAATGTTAGGATGACAGTTAGGCCCTCATTACGACTTTGGTGGTCCTTATCCAAGACCGCCAAAACCGCTGCTGCCAACAGACCGACAGTGCTGGCAGTCCGAAGACGGCCATATTTTGAGTTAGGTAGGATTTCCCCCCGTTTACAGGATGAAATCTGACCCCGTCGGCCTGGCCTACAGAGGAAGAGAGGTGGTTCCACCACCAGTACCGCCACGTCAACAAGACGCCGCCTGCCGTATTACAATACGTAATATGGCATGGCTGAGTCCTGTCAGTGGTGCGATGCTGGGGTTGAAAAACTCAAGGATGCATCCCCTCCCCAATGACCACCTTGCCAGAAAAGGTGAGTTGATCGTCTGAAAGGGTTGGGGGTGTGGGGTGTGTTGGGTGCATGTATGTGGTGTGTGCGTGTATGTGTGCGAATGCAGGTGTCTAGGTGTGTGTATGTGTGAGAATGGGGGTGTCTGGGAGTGTGCATGTGTGCAAATGCAGGTGTCTGGGTGCGTGTATGTGTGAGAATGGGGGTGTCTGGGAGTGTGCATGTGTGCAAATGGGGGTGTCTGGATGTGTGTATGTGTGCGAATGATGGTGTCTGGGTGTTTATATATATGCACATGAGGGTGCCTGGGTGTGTGAATGGATGCAGTGTCTGGGTGTGTGCATAAATGTGGAGAGGGAGTGTGTGTGCATGAATGAGGAGAAGGAGAGTGTATGTGCATTAATGCGGAGAGGGGGAATGTGTGTGCATGAATGCAAAGAGGGGGAGGGTGTTTGTATTTGCAAGGAAGTGGGGGGAAGGTGCGTGCATATGCGTAGGATTGGGGGGAGGGTGTTTGCATGTGCGTGGAAGTGGAGGGGAGGGTCCGTGCATGTGTGTGGATGTGGGGGGAAGGATGCTGGCAACAGGAATGGAGATTCCTAACGTCGTGTGCGTTATCACCAGGGTTTTCCTGCTGCCATCACGGAAAGCCTGGCGGTCTGCCGGGTCATAATACCGCCGGCAGTCTCACGGCTCCGCTGGGATGGAGGTGCTCAACTCTGGCCCGGCAGTCTGACTGCCCTGGCAGTACTGGTGAAATGGTGGCAGTTTGGCTTTGGCCAAACGCCACTCTCATAATACGGTGATCTTTACCCCCGGCCCTGCAGCAGTAGGACCCCCACCGCGAGTGTGGCAGTCTTAAGACCGCCACACTTGTAATGAGTGCCCTAATGTTATTGAGTGGGGAGTTGGATTGAATTGGGTAAGCCAATGGTGCTGCTGGTGAGTCAAGGGGATTATGGACATTAGGTTGGCCTGCAAAATAACTATACGCTTGTGATTATCCAGGGTAGCGCCTTGCCAGACAACGCTTGTTATCAATTGGGTCATGGGGTGTTTGTGAATTCCCAAGTGTAGTCCTTCTGATGCAGTATGGCCGGCAACGCAGATTGTTTAATTTTCTTACAGGGTGTTCCACATATGTAGGAAATGTGGTCTAGAAAAGAAATAAGAATATAACATTCCCCACTTCTTTTTGAGATGGTAGTATTATGTTGGATGGTTTTCGAAATACCACTGCTGCCATAATTTTTCAGGATGGCACCTAGTTTTGCGATATTTCTGACTTTGGAGTGGCTAATCTTAGGACACACAGATATGGTGTTTTTAAAAAAAGTTTTTTTTTTTAAGTTTTAAGCTTACAGAAAAACACAATACAGTTATGCATGAATGGCATCTCAATCTCAAACCATAGTGCACAATTGGATCATCAAGAACACCTGAAGGAGATAGACTGGAGGGGGGGGAAGAGGGAGTGCCCCACTGAGGTCCTGTCCTAGTTATTTCAGCCCACTCTCCACAGCCACAAATCTTAGATTCAGTCAGGAAATGGAAGTGACCGCTAGCAACAGGGAGCCTGTGTGGTGGCTAGCCTCATGAGGTGTCCCCACATGGATGCTGTAAATTGTTGCTATGGTTGAAGGTACATGTCGCACATCAGGAGAGGTTAAAGCTCTAGGGGACCTCGCCATCTCTGCAGCGATTGAGGGGGTAACTACTTGCTCATCATCTGAAGCAGTGCGTGCCAGCTATTCAATCATATCTTTCCTTCCCTCCAAATCACTCTCAGCTTTATCAACATTACACACCCGATGCAGTGTACTTTCCTCAACCACAGCCCATTCCAGGCAGTCCCCCCTCCATCTCTCCAACCCCGGTCTCTCAGAACTGGCCCAGTGTATAGCTATGCATCACCTTGCGAGCAACAATCCCAGCTGCACAAACCTATATCTTATTTTTTTCACTTTTTTGGGTAAAGGTAGTAAGCCCAGGATGCAGTGCCGTACTTAGGGGTCTACGCTGTATGCCGTTACCCTATCCAGTTCCAGTCTTACTTCCTCCCAAAATTGTCTGACTGGTGCACATTCCCATGCTATATGGCCAAACCCAGCCGGAGTTTTGTTGCATCTGGCACAGCTGGCCAGGCACGTCACGTATGCTTTATGCAAGCACTGCAGTGTAAGGTAGCACCTGTGTACAAACTAGAATTGCACAAGTTTAAAACAGGCATTACTGGCCACTTCTCGAACCTGAATGTAGGTAAGTGTGGGTGTACTTAATCAGGAGAAGGTTTGGCGCTCTGGGTAAGAAGGAAATATTGATGGTTTTTATTAAACACTTCTGATGGTAAACCCTTACAAGACCCCACCCCTGGGTCTTAACATGTGCTAAGCACTTAAAATACCATTGACTATAAGAGGCACTCGTCCTTGCAAAATCACCAATTTATAATGATTCTGTGTGTAATTGTTATAAGAACAATTTCCAAAGTACTTCTAGGTAGGTATTCTAGATGTACATTTTTATATGTTATGACAATAAGAAAATACAAATAATAGATATCATAAGTATTAGTGTCCTTCGATAACGTAACAGAAATCGTATCCAAATGTACATAAATAACATGAAATGATACTACAAAATTATAGTGTGATCCAAATTCAAAATCCCAATTTCTCAGTCCAAATTAAGTTATGGCCTCCATCTTTCTCAGTCCAAATTGAGTTATAGTCTCCATCGTTGACGATGATTTGACTTTCTAGTTCACCGCCTGCCAACACGTGTTTCGCCTGGGTTTAACCCAATGACTTCATCAGGGCTATGGCAAGTACATCCAGAGTTAGGTGTTTTATATAACTTGTTCTCAAACCTGCAACACAGTTCTGTACCACTCACCATCCATGTCCTCCCAAAGGTGGCGGAAGGGTAGCAACCAGTCAAGAGGAAGGAGTCTAGCATATGGGGCATGACGAAAAATGCTGCGCACCACCCAGTCCCAAACATGTGTCACTTGTTTAACTATCAGTGGGGTTGACTCGGGGCAGCCCCTCCCACTCATTAAGAGTTGAAGCAGCTGTTGTGTTTCCACAGACCCAGACAGCAAGTCTTTCTCCCAGTTGGGAGTGTTTTCGCACCATAGTGTGGCGTATTGTAGTCTCCCCACAAAGTAATAGAGCTTAAGGTCAGGGAGTCTGAGGCCCCCTATTCCATATCTAGCTTTAGGAATTCAAGCCGGACTCTATTCTGTTTGCCTACCCAGACCAGTTTTACCAATAATTCATCTAGTTGTTTAAACACCAATGCAGGCAGAGTGCAAAACGAATTTTGCATAATGTAAAGGCAGTGTTACAGTAAACTGTAAACTTCGTACTTGTATAGCACACTACTCACCCGTTAGGGTCTCAAGGCGCTGTACACATACCACTGTGGAACCCCTCCTGGCTTTTCCCTGTGAGGTGCCCACACCTGGGCAACCTCCAAGGTGAAGACAGGCATCCCAGCGCTGTTGGGGCCATTGTGGAGATTAAGCAAGCTATTGCCCAGAGTTACAGAGTATGACCCATGAATTAGATTAGACACCAATGCAAGAATTATCAGGACTGAGGAAATTGAGCCCAAGACCCGCCGAGGCGGGAATTGAACCTTGGTCCTGGGCCAGATTTCTGCAGCAGGGTCTGCCACTCTAATCATTGAGCCACACTTCCCCACTTCTTACATTTATTAATTGTAGGAGGCTGGCCGGGCTTATAGTGGGTACCAATGGTACTTACACCTTGTGCCAGGTCCAGTTATCCCTTATTAGTAGAGTAGTAGTGTTCTAGCAGCTTAGGCTGATAGAGATAGCTATAGCAGAGCAGCCAAGGCTGAACTAGGAGACATGCAAAGCTCATACTATATCACTTATATCACATAGGTACTAAATCATAAGAAAGACAATACTCAGAGTTACTAAAAATAAAGGTACTTTATTTTAGTGACAATGTGCCAAAAATATCTCAGAGGATATACTCCCTTAAGAGGTAAGTAAAATACACAAAATATACACACAGACCAAAATCAGGTAAGTAAAACAGTCAGAAAATAGTGCATACAATACAATAGGATGCAATAGGCCTAGGGGAAAGAAAGTGGAATGTGAACCACGAATGGACCCCTAGGCTAGTGTAGTGTGTAGAGGGTCACTGGGAGTGTAAGAAAACACTAAGGGTGTCCAAGATACTCACCCCAAGACCCTGGAAAGTAGGAGTAAAGTACTACTATTTCCTTTGAAACACACTAAATTTGTGATAAGGGATTTTGCAAAGACCACAACAGACTGAAAAGCACTGAAGACGGCTTCCTGGACCTGAAGGACCTGAAAAGGAAGGGGACCAAGTCCAAGAGTCACAAAAGTGTCCAGGGGGGGCAGGAGCCCACTAAACCCCAGATGAAGGTGCAAAATGGCTGCCTCTGGATGGAAGAAGCTGAAGATTCTCCAACAACAAAAGGTGCTAGGAACTTCTCCTTTGTGCAGAAGATGCCCCACAGCGTGCTTGAGGATGCAGAGTTGTTTCCTTGGCACAATACCACAAACAAGCTTTGCTAGCTGCAAGAGTTGCGGTTGAGAGAAAAAGGGTGCTGCCTGGGCCCAGGAAGGACCAGGATGTTGCCACTTGGGAGAGGAGACATAGGGGGCCCTCAGCAACGTAGAGAGCCCACACACAAGCAGGAAGCACCCACAGAAGTCCTTTAACATGGGTTCAAGAAGTCTAAATATGACAGTTGTCTAAACACTGCAAAAGGAGGTCCCACAACACCAGAGATCAACTGAGGGAGCTGAGCATCGCAGGACAGAGTGCTGGGGACCTAGGCTCAGCTGTGCATGCAGAATTTTGTGGAAATATGCACAAAAGCCCTTGTAACTGCAGTTCACATGGTGCACAGGATTACTGTCTGGAGAGGGGAGGCAAGGACTTACCTCCTCCAAATTTGGACAGTTGGACCACTGGAAAGTCTGGGTCACTTGGGTCCACCACCTGTGTTCCAGGGGCCAAGCTCGTCAGGATGAGAGGGGTCCCAGAGTACAGGTGAAGCTGAAGTTTGGTGCCTGCTGAAGCAGGGGGAGGATTCTGTCGGCCCATGGGAGATTTCTTTGTGGCTTCCAGTGCACGGTGAAGGCAGGCAGTCCCCAGAGCATGCACCACCAGGAAACAGTCGAGAAAGCCGGCAGGATTAGTTGCTACAATGTCGCTGGTAGTCTTCTTGCTGCTTTGTTGCAGTTTTACAGGCGTCAAGCAGTCAGTGGTTGATCCTTGGCAGAAATCGAAGAGAGAGGTGCATAGGAGCTATGATGAATTCTTGCAAGTCGTTATCTGAGGAAAAGCCCACTGGAGAGACCCTAATAATCCCTCAGAGGAGGATTGGCCATCTAGTCAGGTAAGCACCTATCAGGAGGAGTCTCTGACGTCACCTGCGGCCACTGGCCACACAGAGGCCTGACACCTCTGAAAACAAGATGGCAGAGGTCTGGGACACACTGGAGGAGCTCTGGGCACCACCCTTGAGGTGGTGATGGACAGGGGAGTGGTCACTCCCCTTTCCCTTTTCCAGTTTCATGCCAAAGCAGGGACTGGGGGTTCCCTAAACCGGTGTAGACTGGCTTATGCAAGGAGGGCACCATCTGTATCCTTCAAAGCATTTCCAGAGGCTGGGAGAGGCTACCCCTCCCCAGCCTTTAACACCTACTTCCAAAGGGAGAGGGTGTAACACCGTCTCTCAGAAGAAATTCTTTGTTCTGCCTTCCTGGGACTGGGCTGCCTAGACCCCAGGAGGGCAGAACCCTGTCTGTGGGGTAGCAGCAATGGTAGCTGCAGAGAAAACCCCAGCGAGCTGGTTTGGCAGCACCTGGGGTCCATAGTGGAGCCCCGGGAATGCATGGGATTGGCTCCCCATTACCAGATTTGGCATGGGGGGACAATTCCATGATCTTAGACATGTTACATGGCCATATTTGGAATTACCATTGTGAAGCTACATATAGGTATTGACCTATATATAGTGCACGCCTGTAATGGTGTCCCCACACTCACAAAATCTGGGGAAATGGCCCTGAACGATGTGGTGGCACCTTTGCTATTGCAAGGGTGCCCTCACACTTAGTAACTTTGCACCTAACCTTCAGCAAGTAAAGGTTAGACATATAGGTTACTTATAAGTTACAGTGAAAATGGCTGTAAAATAACGTGTGCTTTATTTCACTCAGGCTGCAGTGGCAGTCCTGTGTAAAGGTCTGCCTGAGCTCCCTATGGGTGGCAAAAGAAATGCTGCAGCCCATAGGGATCTCCTGGAACCCCAATACCCTAGGTACCTAGGTACCATATACTAGGGAATTATAAGGGTGTTCCAGTGTGCCAATTGAAATTGGTAAAAGTGGTCACTAGCCTATAGTGACAAATTTAAAGGCAGAGAGAGCATAGGCACTGAAGTTCTGATTAGCAAAGCCTCAGTGACTCAGTTAGTTACTGCACAGGTATACACATTCAGGCCACAAACAATGGGCACTGGGGTCCTGGTTAGTAGGATCCCAGTGAGACAGGCAAAAACAAACTGACATACATGTTAAAATGGGGGTAACATGCCAGGCAAGATGGTACTTTCCTACACTAATGTGTCGTCCGCATACATTGACACAATGTGAGTCTTGTCTCCCACCCTTATCCCCTACTCCCCCATCTGTTCCCTAAGGTATATCGCCAATAGCTCCATGGCCAGTACAAACAGGAGCCGGGAGAGCTGGTAGCCCTGTTGTGTGCCGCGTTCAATATGGAGGATCTCTGAAGCCTCCACTCCCACCGACACCCATCGGCCTGTGATACAATAGCCACACCCAATCCACAAAACCCTTGCTGAGTCCCATCCATTGAAGCACCTGCCACAAATAGGACCAGGAGAGGGTATCAAAGGCCTTTTCCATAAATAAGGCCACAGGGGCAGCCTTCAGGTCCAAGGGCCTCGTGGCCTGTATAACACATGGCAAACGTCCTAGATTCATGTGCGTGCCCCTTCCTGGAATAAAACCGCATTGATCGGCCCTGACCAACCTCGTAATTACCTTGTTCAATCGGAGAGCCAACACCTTGGCCAATATTTTTATGTGACCATTAAGCATTGATAATGACCTATATGACCCTGGATCGGTAGGATCCTTGTCCGGCATCAGGAGCATGATAATAATAGTTTCCCTCATTTGTGAAGGGAGAGTACCCACTTCGTTTGCCTCCAATATTGTCTCAAGCAGTACCAGGAGTATATGGGTGGTTTACAGTTGATAGTATTCTACCGGGAGATCTTTTGGCCCGACCCCTTGCTGTGTGCCATATCATTGAGGGCCTCCCCCAGTTCTTCCAGCGTGGGATCTGCACCCAGTTCCTCTGCCTGTTCCCCTGTGAGCCGTGGGAGCTGTCTCTGCGCCAGGAAGCTTGTCATTTCTGTTGTGTCATCAACACTCAGGTAGCATATACCTGAGCCAAATGGGCATGCAACAGCTGCTTTATTGCCCTTTGTTCCAGTGCCTTAGTTCCATTAGGGCCACTCAGGGCGTGTAGAATGGGTGGGGGCTCTCCCTTTTAAGTAGCCAGGCTAATAGATGACACAATATATCTCCCTCTCTATGCAATTTCTGCCAGTAGTCTTTCTGCAGGTAGCAATCTAATCTGTCCCACATTTCTGCCACCTTTCTTTGGAGGTCTGCAAGTGCTTCATTGTCACTTTCAGTACCCCTAAGCTCACCCTGCATTGCCACAATGCGTCCCTCCGCTGCTCCCAGCTCCTTTTCTTTCAGATACCATATGTTTTACTAAGGCTAACTCCCCTTGCCACCACCTTAAATGCCCCCCACTGTGTGCCTCTGGAAGCCGCTGTGTTCCAATTTGCTGTAAAGTGCCCACCAAGAGCTTCTCTCATGTCTAAATCATATACTGTGTCGCCTAGCACTCGCGGGTGTAGTCACCACAAGGGGACATTGGGTCTGCCACTCCGCAGTGTGCACTCAAACCAGAGTGTCGCGTGATCAGATAAGTAGCATACCTAGTAGTTTGAGGTCAGCATGTCTATGATAACCTCATTAGTGAGTAGGAAAGAATCTAAGCAACTATGTGCTCCATATGTGGGAGATTAGAATGAGTATTCCTGATGTCTGGGAAGAAGTTCCCTCCACACATCTATTAGCTGTAGTTTAGACATAGTTTCACGCAACCCTGCCGTCATATGGGGTTTCAAGCCCATTCGCTGTGGATGTCTTGCCATTTTTGGGGAGTTTTTGGGCCTTGGCCTCTAACAGGTGCATGTCTTGAAGAAATACTAAATTGGCACATATTCTCTTAAGGTATGTATGAGTCTGATATCTTTTTATAAACGTATTCAGGCCCCTCACATTCCAAGTGAGCATTCGAACTGTATTAGCCATGACTCAAACAATACCCTGTGTTTCTACTTCCAGGGGGACTCCCATGTCCACTCCCCTTAGTCCACCCAACATAATATTTTTCCTCCTGCGCACATTGTAGGTCAAAACAGTAGCATAACAAACCCCGCCCCCACCGGGTAAACATTCCGAAACATAATTGGTGTTTGCCCAAACCCCAGTAGAGCCCAATCCTGATAAACATCAACACTAAATTTTTTCCAGTCTAACTACGTCTAGCGGGACCCGCAAGGAGCAAACTCCTTACATTTTGTAGCTATAAGGGGAAGAGGTGGTCCACCACCTGTGTGTCCCACTCCTTCTCCCTTTGGGCCCTGTGTTCGGTTTGCGTTTCCACTGTGGATCCCTCAACCTAAAGCAATGCAAAGGATACAGGGAAAGGTATACTGAGTAATGCTAGCTGTAGCAAATAGAACAGGGTATGAATGTTAAATGTAAGAGAAAAAAGAAAATTCACAAAGAGATTGAGTGAGATCCCCCTTCTGTTTTCCTCTGGTCCCCTCTCTTTTGTCACCCTCCCCCGGGGTCCCCTCTACCCCGGTCCATGTCTCTCATCATGCCTCCTTATTTCCCAGTGCCAGCATCAAGGAAATCTACCGTTTAACTATCGTAAATGTCTCTTGCATCATTATGCAGCCAGGGAGATGTTATTGTAATCAGTAGTAGACTGCCACATAGTTCATTGTATCATCCCTTCCAGGCACAATCCCCTTCGTGGCTAGCCTCCATGTAGCCTCTGCGCTGCTATCAGTGTTGTTGCCATTGCCAATGTTCTGCAGGCGGGGATGAAGCCTCATTGGAGGCTCCCCATCCTGCCAGGCCCCCATTGAGCGTCGGAGGACAGGCAGAAAGGAATCCCTATCCGAGGCTGCCAGCCCTACCGGGCCTGCATCCTGTTTGGAGGAAGTGGGCAGGAGGGGACCTCATCGGAGCCTCCCCCCGAGCCGCTTGGTCCCTGGTTTTGTTTTTGGGCTCTGCCTCCCCCCCTTTTGGAGGGCTGGTCGTAGCCTGGGAGGCTTACAGAGGTCATAGGTGCCCTTTTAGGGTGTGGGCCTGAGGAGGGACCCCGATATAAGAAACAGAGGTGGTGTGTGCCGCACCCCCTCCCCCAATCACAAAACTGTTCTTGTTTGAGCATAGAGGAGCACTAGGGGGCTCCTAGTTTTCTTCATGCACTGGAGGTGCCTTCATCATAAAAAAAAAAGTACTTTTGAATGGACACATACTTTTCTAATGTTCCTTTTATGGGCATTATGGGCCTTGCATGTTAACCTGTTTCTTTTATGATGTGTCATTTAATTGCTAATGTTTCTTTTATGGGCATTCTATGCTAATATGTTTTCATGACTTGCCATAGGTTTTCTAATGTTTCTGGTATGGACATTTATGATACTGTTATGACAAGTGCATTTCTATAGTAATGTTTTCCTGACTACTGCTTATGTTGCAGAATAATAAGTAACCTTTATATTATGTGTGACTACTGCTGATTTCTGAAGAGTAACAGTATTGTGTAACCTTCTGACAACTGCTTGAGGAGCAGGATATTACTGATATGTGTTTTGTCTAATGATGATGTGTACAATACAGTTTATTTTTATAAACCTTGGTGTTGTGTTTCCTTTGTGGTGGGGATAGTGTGCCACGTGTGTTGGCAAACAGTTTACCCATTGCCTCTGGGATAGGCTTGACTGCTCGTGCCAAGCTACCAAGGGGGTAACCAGGGGTTATCTTGGACGTGTAACTCCCTTGCCCTGACTAGAGTGGGTGGGTTCTGCCTGGCCTAGGTACATACCCTAGCCAACCAGAAACCCAATTTCTAACAACTGTATATGTGTTGAGTGGGCAACATTGACTCCTATTGTGATGGTTGCCCCTGTGTTGGTAAATTTGCAGGTCACTTAGGTGGTGCTGCTCTGATTCCTGGCTAGACTGGTGGCTCCCTTGACACAGGATTTCATCACATGTCTGTTCTGCTATCAAACTTGCTGTACATTGCTCCCCCTTCTGTCCATCTTACTGACTTTTGCTGGTCAATGAGTTAACTGAAATGACATGTTGTACTACAGAAAATCTTACTTGTTGCAATAAACACATGTAACCAGTATCTGTGCTCAGTGGTGTTTAATTTGATTCACCAATTCAATGGGTGAAGAGTGGGGTCATGTTGGATGAAATCATCAGAGAAATTGGCCCAGCTGCAGGTAGTACAGTTCCAGTATCAAATGGCCATGGGAATATGGAGACATGTCAGTGTACAGTCAACAGGGATATCAGTGGCAAACTAGGGAAGAATGTTCAGGATAGGCTCATTTTCTGGCAGTGGTTTTGGTTTGGCATTAGGTCCTGCAGGATGTCTAAATGAACAAACTTGTTTGCGTTGGGGTTCCTCAGCTACAGAGGGAGGGGTGTTAGTGACCTGTGGGTTCTCTGGCAGGGCCCCCATTCCACTAGCTGCAGCAGAAGTGGATGGCTTAGTTGGAATGTGGCTAGTGGAAGGGGCCTGCTGGTGGGTGAATTATGTGTGCAGGATGATTGTTAGTTCTTTTAGCAAACCTTAAATGGAGGCCATGTTGGCATTGTGAGCCTGCCACTGCTGCATGGCCTCCTGGTGGTGTTCCTTCTGCAGCTTCTTGTTATCATGCAAGGTGGAGAGTATCTGGCCCATCTTGCCCTGGGATTGCTGGTGTGCTCCTAGGACTTGGGAGATGGCGTCCTGGCCAGTCATTTCCCTTAGGGCCCCCATCCCTTGGACCACAGATGCCCTCCCACAGCCTCTGGCCCCCTGTGTCTGTGCCCACTCCCAGTTACACCAGGACCTTCATCATCTTGGGTGTGAGGAATCTGAGGGAGGAGGTGGGGACCTGCCAGCCTTGTTGATGGCAATCTGGTGTTGTGATATCATGGAACGCACCTTTCCCCTTAGGTTGTTTCACTTCTTCCTGTTCTCCTCCCTTGTGTGTGGATGATTGCCCACTGAGTTTACCTTGTCAACGATCCCCCACCATAACTCAATTTTCCTGGCTATGGATGTTTGCTGGACCTGCCCTCCCAACACTTGTGGCTCTACCCTGACAATTTCATTGACCATGACCCTCAACTCTTTGTCTGTGAATTGTGGGTGCTTTTAAGGGGGCCTGGTGGTAGTGATCTGGTTCTTGATGGTGTGTGTGGAATGCTTAGATTTGTGTGATGGTGTGTTGTGGTTTTTGGGTGGTCTTCAGTATGTGGCTCGTCATACAGCAGTCGGGACACCACCAACACTGATGGTATTTCGTCAGTCTCCACCACGGCGGTCTTCTGAAAAGGCTGCCAAACTCTTAATGAGGACCTCAGTTTTGTTTTCTGGAATGTAATGGCTAGGGTGGACCACTGTATTAAGGGCAAGGCGTCATGCCATTTGAGTTGGTTTTCTCAGTAAACCTTGGCTATCTTGTACTTAAATGTAGATTGCTGTGGTGAAATTTCCCTAGAGACTGTGGGTGGTAAGCACAATTAAAGTGTTGTTCTATTTCTAAGACTTTGCAAATCTCCTGGACAACAAAAGAGACAAATTAGATTCCATGATCACTGGAAAGGCCAAGGGGCATAAAATCCCTCTGAGCCTTTTTCACAACAGCATCAGCATTGGGCCAGACACAAGGATATGCCAAAACCCACCTTCAGAACATACACACATTTGCACACATTAACAAGAACATAAGATTATGAAAAACACTTATGTAACTGGTAAAGTACTTTTGCAGGTGGACAAAGGGGATCCAAAGCTGTGGGTAGGTAGTGAGGGGGGTGCCTTGATCCACTATCATTATGTTGTGGGCTGGCAGGAGGCAGAGCAGTTGCAATGGTTCTGGTCGGCAGAAGCTAAAAAAGTGTATACCTGTGGGTTGCTGTAGCATGAATCATACCACCACCTCTTCTGACCTGAGTTATACCATCATATAAATAAGCTAGATTGAGAAGTGGGAATTTCGAGGCAACTACACTCCAAAGGCTGACTGTCCACATTTTAGCAGGGTCCCATTTACAGTTATGCTTGAACCATGCTTGTTTCTTTATATCAGATGTTTGTTTCAGAAATGCAGACAAATATTTAAGATCATGTACAGGAAATACATAGGGTTGTAATATGTACATAGTAGCTATGCCCTTAGCAGCAGCGTTGTAGTTTCAGCTGACTAGTCTACCAGCACATTTCATCTGGGTTACTTCATCTGAGGTAGGGAGATGTGAAACACATTTTACAAACACTATTTACAAAGGACGCAAGGGAATGTAACAAATTATGTACATATATTAGGTTTTAATGTTGTTCCCTTCTAAGGCATCCACAAAATCCTGAAGTCATGGGCAACTCAAAATGCATTCCTGGAATCTTTGAACATGTTAATAATATGTTTGGCAGCTAACACCTATACGCTGGCCAAGACAAAATGTTCCGCCACTTGAGTTGAATGGATTTGGAGGAGGTGTCGGCTTTCAATACTTTTGTGTAAGATACATATAGAATATCAAGTTGAAAGTTCCTCTGAGACATGAACCCTCCACAATGTAGATGGGATCCCTGTTGGTATTGGTGCATCTCGTAGATCTACTAAGGGCTTTGTTAGGTATTCTGTAACTAGAAGGCAGTGACAGTGCTCACCTTCTTCGAAGATAGGAATTAGCAAGGCTGGGTTCTGGGAGAGACGACAATGTAAAGTAATATGAGAAGCAGACAGTAATGTAATCTCATTAAAGGAAATTCCTGAGGTGGAGAGAGGCTGCATTTTAGTAGTGAGTAATGAGGCTCAGCAACAATCGGGGTGGATCTAAGTATAATATTTTTAGACGTTTCAATGAGTTGGCCACCATTGTGATAGTGCACAGAAAGGGAGGGATTCCAGTGGCTATGGAACCAAGGGCCAGATGTACAATCTTTTTGAGGGTCACAAATCGGTTGCAATTGGGTTAGCGAATGCAAAACGGACCATGTGCAATGTTCTAAGCCCATTTGCCAACCCGAAATTGCGACTCACCAAATATTGCAACCTCAAATTGCAAGTTGTTATTAGGAAATCACAAAAACCGACTCACAATTTGTATGTATAAGGCCGTCGCAAATAGCGAATTGTCGCTATTTCACCTATTTGCACATGCAATTTACCACCAATTCAAACCAGGTGGCAAATGGGTGCAAGCTATAAAATCAAATACAAAGTTCATCAATGATGGTGACTGGGGACAGCAGAGCACTCTCTCTTGTAGTGATAATATCCCAAATCCTAATCATAAGTATTCAGTGCTCAAGGAGAGAGGAAGAGACACCTTGTGTCCCTTATGTTTAGAAGCCTCCACAGTTTTGCAGAATCTCCGAGCACTCAAAAGTAAGTCCACACTGTGTGCTTGGTATTTATTTATACTTAACTCTTATCCAATCAAATCTCCATTGCCCATGCCAACACATGTTTCTCTAGTGCTGCCTTTATCCAACCGACTTCCTCAGGGATATAATAGATTCATAAATATAAACATGATGTACAAGATGGAGTTCTTCTTTATTGGACTGTTACATCATCGAAGTGAAATCAAGACACGCGTTCTCAGTAAGGAGGTAGTGAATTTAGATTGATGATTGTTACACAGGGAAAGAAAAATCCGTCCAAATCACACTTGTGCCAAAATTACTAAAGTGGTCACTCATGTGAAGACCAATAGTTCCATTGCTTCATACATATTAGTAGTACTTAATTACCAGTACACCTGCATATGTAAGTATCTTGATCTCTTTAAATCAAGTGTTTGTATCTCATTGTATGTCTCTAAGGTGCACAGCTCCTAGGATTCAAAGAAATATACATTCAATCTAAAAACTAATTATATCTACATCTGGGCAAAAAGCTCCTAAATCATTATATCTTCCCTACTTTAAGAATGAACAGAAATGTTGCATATTACTCTTTATAGGATGTGTGTCATATGTACCTATTCACATCAGTAAAGTCAAAACAAAACCATAAGCTGTTACCTTATATATCCATTTGCCAAAGCCATATACTGTAACGTCAATATACATCCTTTTAACTCATTAGGTCACACCTATCTGTGTATTGTCACCTACCAACTGGCACCAGTCTCTATTTTATGACCCCACATCCTCAATTAGAGAGAAACGTATCTATGATCCTGTTATTGCAACGAAATGAGCCACATGTAGTGTAACCAAATAACAGGACTCTTTGTAAAGCATGGCCGCGCATCTCGACACTTGTCCTGCTTTGTAATCAACCATGTCATATTACAATACACACATAGTGTGACCAAACTAGCAGGACTCCTTGTAAAACATACCAGCACATCGCAGCACCTTCCTGGTTATCTAACCTGTTATGTCATATTACCGGCTCTTACGTGGTGCAGTCTGCACAATATCATCCAATATATGCACGTTGTATCAGATGTCTAGAAAACACAGCATCTCCGAATCCATAATGTAAACAAAATAGCGGGACACTATGTAAAACGTAGCAGCACATCACGGCTGCCACCGGACTATGTAATCAATTATGTCATATTACCGGCTCTCACATAATGCAATCCACATAATATAATTTCAATTTCTACACATTGTATCATGTGCCTAGATAACACAGCATGTCCAAACCGATTTAAACAATCTAAGCATGTTTATATATCCCACATATTAGGGTGCACTCCGCTTTCTCTGTGACTCATGCGCACCGCTTATAGCTCGTCAGAAAAGTAGCCATCTTCCGTTGTTTGTAATGCATAACCACCTGTTTTGATATAGCTAAGTTAAAATGTATTTCCTTGTCCCATTTGCTTACCTGGGACAGTGCTCCCTAATTGCACAGCATGTTTCTCAAAGTGGTCTGGTATTCCAGCACCTTCTTGAAGTTACCTTTGATATTGTAGAGGCCCTAATGTCGTGTAACATCAAAGGACTAAGCGATGCAATCTTACAGCCGTAAATGACATGGTATTAGGACTGTACAAGAATGTCCAACAGTATGAAAAGTTAAACCCAGTTAGTACCAGGTGCAGCTCCTTCGCTATGTCAGAAGCAGACAAATAAAATGATAGATCGTTTTATTTTTCTGCATCTAGCACAGTTAGCAGTGTAGGAAGGGGCAGGACTGGGCCACGGGAGGTGGAGGCGGGGAGAGTGAACCTAAGTGCGCATGTGTGTTTGGTCGGCTGTTTGAGGCCGGCCAAACACACATGCACATCTAGGTTTCTCCAGTCTGCCTGTGTGCACAGCGGGGCTGGCAAAACTGCACATGCCCCAGGGCTGTGTCCGAGTGGCAGTCTCTCCCGCTCAGACCAATCCTGATGCTTTCATGCAAGGTTTTGCATGAAAGCAATGCCAAGGTTTTCTGGGGAGCCTATGCACGTGTCCCAGCAGTGAATGCTGGGACACCAGACGAAGAGGAGCGCTAGTTGGCAGGAGGTGGCAGGGACGGAGCCAAGGAGAATGCTTTTAAAAAAAAAAAAATGTTTTACTTTGACTCTTTCACACCCCTTCCCCCTCGCCTCTCCCCTTGAGTTATGCGGCGGCCCCCGCTGGTTAGTACTGTATTCTCGAAACACTGTAAATAAACACTGCCACAAGTTGCAATACTAAATAAGGAGCATGTAACAGTGTGGACTCGGGATGCTACTCATTGTGATCCACTCAAACCCGTCTTTGTTACCCAAATTGTGGCTGCAGAGAGGAAAGAAGTATATCGCCATTAGAAAAGGAGAAAACACCTAAAAATAGCGCTGGGTGCAACCCGTGAAGAGATGAGAGGGTGATTGTGAAAATAGAGTATATGGAGTTCAGACCCCCAAAAGACTAGGTTCTAAATTAAGTACACTTAATAGGATATCAGCTCTGGAATATCTATACATTGTGTAAGCAATTTAAACTCTCATTGTACATACAATGCATTATCGTTATTGCTAATATGATATTGGACATCAACATAATTTACTTGAAATCATATACTGTTGAATACTGGCAAATCATATTTCCATGTCAGTACAATATTTTACAATGCAAGTACGAGTATCTAGCAATATAAGTCCGGTGTAATTTACAGTGCCTGCATATTTACACATAAACATATATATGTATATTGAACTGACTTATGGCCGTATGATTTGCATGTAGAATAATATGCCAGGGAATAGCAGACATGGGCGTGGGGGCAAAAAGCTGAGCAGAGACTGCAGATGGCAGGTGCAGTGTCAGGACAGTTGACCATGGAGGGCAAAAGACAGGAATCCAAGCACAGAGTACAGAAGGGAGGGGATAGAGAGGCAAATGAAAGAACAGCACTTTGACCAGAAAGGGCAGCCTGCAGGGGCAGTGGCAGCACAACAGTCTGCAGATAGCAAGAGAGAGGTAGAGAAAGTGCAACTGGCAGGAGATATGTGGCATGGGCATTTACACAAAGGCTGGAGGGCGGGGGGGATGAGCACACTGAGGAGAGAGAGCAGGTGGCATGGGCAATGGCAGCATTATCAACCACAAAGGATAGGGATGTAAGGGCAGAAGCATGCAGGCGGAGATTCGAGGTTAGGAGGGAGGGGGTCAAGTCAAGGTGCTCCAAGCTGACCACAGAGAGCAAGCAGGACAGGACAGGTGCATACCGACCCACATTGGAGAGCAGGTGGAGGGAGGCAGAAGTAGATGCAAGCCTTTTTTATTTGTTAGGGATTTTTTTGTAATTTTTTTAAGCGTTTCTTAATACAAGTTTCTTATAAACATGTTGCAACTTTTTCTTTTTTTTGTGTGTTTTTGTGCACATTTTTGTGGTGTTCTTTTAAGAGTGAGTCCATTTCGTCGGTGAAAACTCCCCTGTTAGTCTTATCTGAAGAGACCACCTAGTGACATCTTTTGTGGTATGTCTTAAAATGCTTCATATTATAGTCCTGCTCCTTCACTTGGCATTTCAGTATGGTGGAAAGTGCTCTTTGTACTGCTACGCATATTGCATGTTTTCTTTGATTGTTAGCGTGGAAGTGCCCAGGGAGTAGTGCAAAGGATTGCCAAGGTGAAGTTCTTGATAGCTCAAGGTGAATGTGGCATTTCGAGCATTGATTTCGTTTTGCCGTCGAGGAAGCATAAAACACTGCCACACAACAGATGCCGCCTTGGGCATAGTCGCTGGTGGTGCTAAACATGATGTAGACATCACAATTGTATCTTCATCCTGCAATGATGTTGTTAAGTTATGCCCGGTGCTTGCTCTGTTTGATGACTCCTTCTCCTCAGTTTGGTGAGAAGCCATGATGGACGTGGATATATATTTTAACTCTCTCAAACACCAATACCATATTTATTTTCTATAGGCTTGATTTAACTACTGTTCCCTTTCAGGCTAATCAAACACTACTTACAATTTTATTTATTTTTATCTCCTTTAAGGTACCATGGTACTCCTGCAGGACCCATTGAACCAATGAGGGAGTTTCATTTCACTTCTGTGGGACCTTTGCTTCCTTTTTCGGGGCCTGCAGGAATACTGCTGGACCCAGAACTTTCTAGTGAGTAGTACGCTCAATTATCGGTGCCTTGCCTGTATATCATCAAGAGGCTTTTTGAAGTTACATAACCATTTTTTTGTGCAAGGGGGGACGTTGGGATGTTCATGTAAGGATGTTGATTAGGTTTTTGTAGCATGTCCACTTTGATACTCTCTCATAAAGTATACGTGGAAATGGATGCTTCCCTTTCTGCCTGAGAGCATTGAGAATCTGTGTCTGTAAGCAATGTGTTCACAGAAGACGACGTGTGCCCATGTGTCTTCGATTGCACTTCCAACAGAATGGCCCTCAACCCCTCCTGGGCTAATGTCCACCATGAGTTCTATGTCTCATTGTAGGCTGAAGTTATTTTTTGTGGGATTGTGCAACAGTTCGGTTCTAATGTTTTGGAATGCCTCATGGTGTCCTTCTGACTATTCTCATCTGGAGTGAGCTTTGATGATTGCTCTGAGTGGTTCTGGCAATGTGACCAAGCCCAGAGTGAACCGCCCACAGTAGTTATCCATAACAATGAAGCTTCTCACTTCAGATACGAATGTCAGATTCGTAGTACTTCAAATGTCCTTAGATTTCATTGAATTGCAGCTGACCCCATCTTTAATTAACACATATCCAATGAACTGTACCTGGCTCTTGAAAAACTCTCATTTGACTTTGTGAATAGTCTTATATTCTTTTCAGTGTGACCTGAAGCCTACAGTTGTGCTCATCCATGTTTTTGGTGAAGATCAATAGTGTCAGAATTCTGTTGAGTGCGCCACAGGGCACTCAGGGGCTACTAGACCCAAATGAAGTTGTTGGGGCCCACTATACTATAGATCCTGCTCAGATGGGTCCTTCACTTAATCTCTGCTAGTAAGTTTGCTCATCGAGGAGTTATCAGCACCAATGGTGGTATGTCCCTGGGGCCCCTAAAGCACCAATTCATGACTTACCCCCTACTGGTGGTAGAAAAACCTGCAGGGGTCAGCGTGGTCCTGTTCTGGACCTGCTGAAGTGAGCCATGCACAGTCACACACAGCATCACCTGCAGGCGCAGGCTCTCTTCCTTAAGCCACGCTATCTGTGGTTCCAGACAAGCAACATGTTCTGCCTTCAGCAGTCACCTTGTAAGTCACTTCTCCCTCAGTAGTTCACAGAATGCGGTTGGGTCCTACCTTGGTCACAGCAGTTTCTCGGTCCCGGGTAACGATCCGGGCCTCTCACAGTCTCTGCCCGCCCATCCTTGCATATGGGGTCACCCCTCCATTTTGCTCACTCTGGTCATGCCGGCCTGAGGTTTGTACCCAGAGCAGCCCCACCTGACTTACGGGGTCCTCAAGACAATCCAGCACATGGGCTACGGTCAGATCATTGTGGGAGCTGGTTTCTCCTGGCACACTTCTCGCAATGGCTGCCCCTCTTGGCATATGAGGTCACCAAGTTACTTCAGCACAAAGGTGACGGCCCAATCACTGCAGTGAGCAGGTTTCTCCCACTGTGTTACTAATGTTCAGTTCACAGCGGCTTCTCTCGGCATACAGGGTTGCCAGTTCAGTCCAGCACAATGTCTTTGGCCCAATGGGTGGTGGGAGCGGGTTTCTCCCAGTGTGCTCTTCAAGCACTGTTCACAGCAGCACCTTCTGGCCACTCAGCAAATGACAAAGTTCTGGGGTCTCAGACTCCACTACTTATAGTTCTTTTCCAGGCACAAAATGTAACTTAGTGTCTGAAAATTTGACATTTTATGTTGGGGTTCTGGTTCTTTGAAATGGACATCTTTCCCCTTTCCTCTTTCCCCTGAAGGATGTTTGTTACAGCAGGCAAGACTCTGAAGCTGAGTAGCCCACAACAAAGTTAATTTGAGTGAATATAGGTCACGCCTGGATGTCAGCCAGAGTGATATGTGCTTCAAAAGGTAATCCTGGGCACTAAGCCCTACTCTTTATGATTCCCTTATCAGCCCCAACTCCTTCTTCCTGAGATGTGTCTAGGTCCCTTACTTGTGATCTGCTAGTGAATCAAAGAACCCTATGAGAGCACATGCACTCAGACTCAGTCTGCACAGGATGTTCAGTACTGCAGTCTCTCTGTACTGTACCAGAGTGTGTTATTTTAAAACTACACACTGCCAGCATATACATTTACCATGTGTGGACAGTACCACACTGCCCCCCTTCGAGTAGTGTATTTCTTGGGAGCTCACATGCACTCAGTCCCTATTTCCATTATTCTCACACTTCCACATCAATCTGGTGTAGGCCAGGGGTGAGTTAAGCACACAGCGGCAGAACTTCTAAAAAGATAAAAAGATGAGTGAGTCTGTAGGCCTCACCCCAGTTTCATAGGGTAAAAAGTACTTTATATTATATTATATATATATATATTTATATATATTTATTGTATTATATATATATAATATATACTATTATATTATATTATATTACTATTACTATTATGGGTAAAAGTACTATCACTACTATTGATCACTTATCAGTATGCTGACACTAAGGTGCTTATGCTTCTTACCTCCTGGTGAAATCAGTAGCCTTTCACCCCTCCTGGTCGAACAAGACTGAAATCCGCGAAACAGGCCTATGTGATGACAAACACATTTTCCATGTTCTCCTATGACAAAAAATCAGCATTAGGGATCCAGACAACAACACAGTTGGGCTCTCAGGGCAGGGTTACATATCTCTCTCCATGCAGAGGACTATTCTGTCCCAACAATTATGTAATCACACACTGATACAAACACTGATAGCACATCTCAGATGGCATTTTGAAAAACATCTTCTGCATCAGAGATTCCAAAGTTTAGTGTCTTGTGCCTCTGTGCCCATCTGTGTGGAGAGAGAGGTAAAGTATCTACTGGTGTGGGTCAGGAGCACCTGGTGGTATTCTGTGTTTGAGTCCAGCATTGAAAATATCTGTACCCTGAAGAGGTTGGCAATAATATAATTTGTAGTGGGAGTGATGTGGTATTCTGCTTGATGGCTCTGCCGGGGAGCTAAAACCAGACTGCTCCTTGCTGATTTGGTTTGGTGACAGAAGGCAAACCCACATAGGAGACCCTAACACCTTTTTGTTGATATCCTTTCTTTCAAACACTTCTAGTTCCTGTTGTCCACCATGGGCATTAAGTGGAATGAGATTCCTCTGTGTCTGAGGACAGCTGCCTTGATGGTCTTATCTATGCAAAGCTTTCCACTTGGAATCTACAGACAACCCAGTCCTTACAATAGTTGGTGAAATTATTAAAGAATGTTCTCAACATGGTAGGCACTCACCTGCTTCACAAAGAATGTTAGCCCAAGCTCTTCTGCTGTGTTGCAGCTGATGAACTGTTCCAGAGCCTTCATTGGTTACACAGCTCTGGCTTTTACAACCTGGCTACAATGGCATACTTGAGTAAAATGTTCAGGCTAGAGGAATAGGAATGCATCTGTCATATGTGTAGATCCTTGTTTTGGTAGTTGAAAGGTTGGACCATGGTCTGTGCGATTTGAATTGTTGATGGTCCATGACATTGACTGGTATGACAATGGATACTGTGACTTGAAGTCATGTATTTATTTCTAATGCTCTGCTGGTGACCTTTTCCATTTTTTGGGGGGTCATTGATATATGAAATGAGGAATACTTTGTCTTCTTCACCATTCAAGTCACTGGCATTCGTCAAGGTACGGGTGTTGCTTTGGTGAGGGTTTCTGTATTATCAAGATGGAGCATAGTGATCATGGTGTCTATGTTCATTATCTGGTTTTCTACCCTTTTCTCTGCTTCTACAGATGCACAAATTAATTTCTTTTCCCAAATCATCAGCAGGTTTTTTCTTGTGCTGGGCATTTCTGTGGTGGGTGAGTCTCTATCTCGCAGGTCACATTTGCATTTGGTCTTGCAACATATGTGGCTGGCCATGGAGGTGTCCCCTTCCATGTGGCCTCATCTGAATCTTCCTTTATTTATGGTATTAGGATGGCTCTGGCTTGATTACAACTTTTGCTATGACCATCTCCATCTGTTCTGCTCAGCTGTCTGAAACTTTATTGGCCCTGGCCTGTATGAGCATGGCATCCAATTTTCCCCTAGGTTTCCATATGATCAGCATCATTAGCGTCAAAGATCTGCACCCCACTGTATCTGGGCTCTAACTTCCTTCACTAAATCATTGTCTGTGCAACTGCTGGCTAATTTATGCTGGCATGCATAAAAACAGATTGACATTTGTTCCTGTTGTTGTGCTTGTCAGAGCTTGAATCTCTCATAATGGGGGTCTAAGTGCTCCTTAAAGACCACTTCCATGGCAATAAATTCATGTTCTCACCCGTATCGGGCAGATTTGCAAACAGTTTGTATACTTATGTTCTCATGAAGTGAAGCAGCAGTGATCATTTCACAATTCCATCATTTTTCACAGAAGTCTCGGAAGTAGTTACTGCCCACCCATGTCTTTCAGCTGGGTGCCTCATTGGCAGGGTCTGTCAGTTTGCTTAATAATGGGACGGCTTCCACTAATAAGTGCACTCAAAGTTGTGTGACTAAGGTAAGGCTTGGGTGTACAGCTCTTTTTTCATGATTGCCCACATTGTCTCCTATGCTTTGTCGATCATCTGTCATAATCCTTGAGCATCAGTTTGAGTGGTGGTTGTCTTTAGCTGCTGTGTTTGGGTTATCAGTGTCTTCTCCATCACCTGACTTTCATTGTTGTTTATTTTTTTTAGTCAAACACCTGTAATCAAATGCGTTTTTGCTATTTCTTCCACTAATACAATGTGCTGTCCGTGCAGTTGTGGTGTAGGATGACTTATAGACTTTGACTGTGTCTTCAACTGGCAGAAGGTGCTTCCTTTTCTCCGGGGCTTGGGTACGCACACCCGCTGTGACTACACAAATGGGTGTAGGCTACGATACCTGCTGGTGCTTCTCCTCTCTGTAGTGCTCTAAGGTAGTGTGTTTGAGTGCATTACTACCTAGAATGCTTCCTGAGTTAGTGGGGCATGCAGTGGGCATGCTTGTCTTTCAGGGGTCTGTCATTTCAGGTTTGAAAGTGCCCTCAGTGTGCATTGTGACCTTCCTTGTTCTGCCTGGGACTGACCTTAGTATGACTGTGATGGCTAATAACTGGCAGGTGGGGCTAACTAGCAGGGTGGGGCACACCAAATTCAGACAGTCACTACGATCTCAGGCTGGGGCACACCCGAGCAGTCGCTGACCTTTTATTGTACCCTTCACTGGTCCCCAGCCTACAACGTGCCCTACATTATAGGTAGTGATGGGGTGGCTTAGTACAGTACTTACCAATTACTTCAAGGTAACTAGGATAAAATGATACAGTGACTAACGATCTCTCCTCCTTCTTTTTACTGGTAATGAGATGGACAAAATCTTCCTGATGGTGGTGTATGTAATGAGAATGACATGAATACAGCAGTGGCAGCCTTCATCATGCTCTGCAAGAGTCAAGTCTATGCTGACAAGAGGTGAATGATTTATGTAAAATAATACACCCTGCCTTGGGGCTGCAACGCCTGCCTTAGGGGTGACTTACAAATATTACATGCAGTGTCTAGGGGACATGGTACATAGGCTGTGTGCCATGTTGTGTTTTCATGTTTAGGGAACACCTTGTCATGCAGCCTGCAATGGCAGTCTGCATGAGGTTCGTTCTGGGTCCCTTAGAGCGGCTCAAGTTGTGATGCAGCTTGTAGGGGCCCTCTTTAGTACCTAGGCCCTAGGTACCAAGAGTATCACTTACTACAGACTTACAGAGGTGTTATAGGGGCCTGGTCACTTGGGGATCAAGTGACCAGGTGTCTTGTTTTGGGGACGGACCACTGACACTGGCTACCTCGTTAGCAGAAACCCAGTGCACTTCAGTCAAAGTTGCATCAAAACCAGGCAAAAATAGGAGGAGTACTGCAAACAGAAGCCAGCTTTCTACAAACACTGTGACGGGTTAAGACATGAGGCTCTCTACAACTTATATTTAACAAGGAAATGAGACAGCAACTAGGTTGCGAAGCCCATTGCACAGTGGTCCAAGACATGCAAGTCTCGTGACCTCCTCGCTCTACCACCACATGTGCCCACTCACAGTACTGTCTGACATCATTTATGTACAGAGGACATGAAGTGATGGACACCCAGCGATGCGAAAACCAGGACACAGAACCCACTGGCTTCCTTCAGCACACAGTTTTCCAGTCATCCCTCCCTAAGTGTACACATTGAAGGCACAAAACACAAACACTGAGTTTCATACATCACCTCAACTCAAAATTCCCTTGACCAGATGGCAACACATTACCTGTCATCACAATTGCACACAAACATAATGTCCCCAGGAATCAACCTTACTTTACTGCACTACACAGCATAACACACTCTCAGACCTTCTCCATCTTCCACAAGCAACACAAACAATTGCCTGCGCATTCACACATAAAAGTACAGCATTCATTCATGAAAGTGAAGCCCAGTAAGTTATATGCCCAGACATGCTATCCAAACCAGCATATCCAAGTGCCACCCAAAGAAAGCACTTGCTCTCCACCAAAAGAATTAGAGTGTCTTCCAAATACAATGATGGCAACCTCTGTGAAACACATAATGAAAAATATTGACACAACAGAACAAACGAATGTTAGAGCAGTCCAGCAATACAGCCATTGACACTAGGCCAGATCAGTAGGAAAGGAAGTACCTACACCACATCATTTAACCAGAACAGTGACCAACTTCATTATACGAAACTGATTATACACACATACTCTACCTCCTGTACCACACTCCTGCCAAATCTTCTAATTTGTACAGGGAGACGACTGGCCCCAGAACACACTCTGGCAAACCTTGTGACTGTCACCCATAACACCTCTGGGTATTAAAGCTGCCCACACTTTCACTCTATGGGGTTCTTCCCCATCCAACATCTCACAACATGTTACATCTGTTTTCCAATATCACATCCATGGGTTACTTCCTCCTCCATCTTCTCATACAGAATGCTACTCTTCTCCAACTTAGCACCATTCAGGGTACTTCCAAATACAACTTCTCACATCCGGGTACTATACTTCCTCATCTTTGCATACCATGTTGTACTTACTGCATACAACCTCTTCTGACAGCTTTTTTCCCCAGTTTGCATCCACACACATAGTAGTGTACTACTCTCAGGTTTCTCGCAATGGAGTGTTACTCCCCCGTGACACTTGGACACGCACGACCAGCTCATATCTACACAGCAGCATACAGAGGGGTACTACACTGTCTCTCCTAAGCTGCTAACATAATTCCATATGGAGTTGAAAATAAATGATCAACCTATAGGTACAAGTGACAGGCGAAATATTCAACTTCTGTACCTGGCTTGCAGTACTGAGCATTTAGCACACCACAACCATTAAAATATACTGCAATTCTTAAACAACAGGACTCTCACCTTACATTTAAAGTTGTTGACCTGATGCGTATTACTAATAACATGTATGTGGAACATGTAAATAATCAACAATCACCAGCCAAGCTGTTCCACAACGGAATAAACCTCAAAGTGGGAAGCAAGGCACATTTCTTAATAGAAGCACATAGAATAATACAAACTCCATGAATGCCAGATAACCCAATTGATTAATTAATACTTGGTTAACATTGCATTTGAGAAAATGCTGGCAAATATGTCCACTTTCCATTGCTTTAGGACACAGTCTACACCTGAACAACACAATCTCATTACTGTTTCCATTGCCCTTGTAGGTAACCCTGCTTCTTTTTTTAAATTAACAGGGAGCATTGGGTAGTCATTCTTCAACATCTCCAGACTTGTCCCAATGAAACATCAACTCACTGGATTCCTTTATGACAACAAGCTCTAAATAGCCTGTCTTCATTCTGACATCTATAGGTAAGTGCCCCTTTCTGTCATGGCCACCCCCCCTTTTTGCCACTGATTCTGATGTTTTTTGACTGATGTGCACTGGGTCCCTGCTAATCAGGTCCCAGTGCTAGTGCTGTTTCCTAAAAACAAGGTAAAATGGTCCAATTGTAACCCAAGTGGCAAACACTTTACACCCCTGAAAGCCCCTGGTAAATGGTACCCCTTGAGTAGGAAAGTGCCCCTTTTGGCATGGTTACCCCCTCACCTTTTGCCTGATGCCTGATGCTAACTTGACTGAGTGTGTGCTGGGATCCTGCTACCCAGGTCCCAGCACCTGTGTTCTTTCCCTAAACTGTACAATTGTTTCCATAATTGGCAAACCTCTGGCACACAACTAAGTCCCTTGTAAAAGGTAACAGTGGTAACAAGGACCCAGTGGTCTGTTAGGGTCCCCAAGGGCTGCAGCATGTATTATGCCACCCTAGGTGACCCCTCACCAAACACAGGCACACTGCCATTGCAGATTGTGTGCGTTGGTGGGAAGAAAAAGGTAAAGTTGACATGGCATCCCTCTCTGGGTGCCATGCCCACAAACCACAGGTAAGTCACCCCCCAAGCAGGCCTTACAGCCCTAAGGTGGGGTGAACCTTCCCACAGGTGAGGGTATAGCAGCATGAGCAATTAACAATTAATGCCCAAGTGGACAAATTAGCATGATCAAGCTTCATCACCTTGAAAACCCTGCAACGTCTCTTCCCCCACCTCAGATTTCCACACAAGCTCCTGGCTCCGATCTCCCTTGTACTCTCTAAACTAGATTACACCAATGGCCTCAACTATCGATCAGCTCTATCTACTATGAAAAAAGTACAACACATTCAGAACTCGTCTGCCAGACTATTACTACATGCAAAGCCATAAGCCTACATCTCCCCTGCCTTGTAGGCACTACTTTGGTTACCAGTTGCCAAAAGATCCACCTTCAAGCTGCTTTGTATCACCGAAAAAGCAATACATGGAACAGGACCACTTTTCAGGAATAAAATCACAAAATACATTCAACAAAGAAACGTCTGCCCAAGATTAGCACTTTGCCTTAAAACAGCACCATGCAAGAAAAATACTATAGGTAGTACATCCTTCTCTGTTTAAGCGGCCAAACTATGGAATTCATTACCCCAAAATATAAAATCCACTGATAATAATCTTGTCTTCAGAAGTCTACTCAAGAGTTGGTTCTTTCCTTCATAACCACCATATCCAAACAGCAATGGACTGTATATGCCTGTGCTGATTATATATATATGCATAATCAGATTATAAATGTTTACCAGCACATATTTGGGGGTAATGAATTATGCATATATATATATATATATATATATGTATATATATATACCCAGTTTTTTCCTTCAGTTTCTAATCTTGAAAGAGAACGCCGGCACTCTGTACTGCTGCACAATAATTGATTTATTGCGATCACATCAATCCAAAGGTTCTGGGCTAACGCGTTTCAACCAGAACGGTCTTTGTCAAAGCCCACCTTATTCCAACTAAACATATACAAACTGCACCGTCTCTCCCCCCTCATTATATCCTGTTTCCCATTAGACATAGAAAAAATCCTATAATTCAAATTGACAATCCTCAACACCTAAAATTCTAAATAAACCTCTATAATTTTTAAAGTATTTTCTCCATCATTAATTCATTATCTCAATCTCATGACTATAATTAATTTCCAAATAACATCACTTTTACATCATTTCATATTTTCAAGACTTTTTACTCACTATGGTATCTATTTTCCCATTATCATCAAAAATTATATATTGCAAATTAAAGAAACATTTAAATTAATTTCCTAAACGAGGGTATTGGTGCCAACTTACATAAACAGCGCCTGGTTCTGCTATATTACCCATTAACCCACATGTACATACAGTTCTTCATCCTGGTTCAGCCCCCACGGGGCTCTACTATTGAGTCTGATGATATATTCCGATTCCGATTCCATTTTTTTACGAGAAAGACGAGGGGCGTCCCCAGGGCAAATGAGGCACGTAGTAAAAAAGACATTCCTGGTAAATTGTTAACGCTGATAAAAAGCGGTGCCGGAAACGAGTCGGAAATCCTTTGAAAGACTCTGACGAAGTAGCGTGAGGAGCGAGGGGTGTTCCCTGGATTTGTTTTTCCTCCATAAAGAGAAACGTAGGAGTGGGGGTTTTGTCGGTGTGCCGGGCACAAGCTGGAAACCATTTAAACTTTTATGAGAAAAACGAGGGGCGTCCCCAGGGCAAGTGAGGCACGTTATATAAAAAAGACATTCCTAGTAAATTGTTGACGCTGCAATGGGATAGAGATTTTTTTAAACAATCTTTTCTTGGCTATTACGAAGGACCATTAATTAATATAATATTGATAGAGGAGGTAATCCACGTTACATACGGTGGATAGGGTGAACTAATAAGCAGAAACAGTAACGGAATGGAGATGGAAGAAGCTATAAAAATAAGATTGGAATCGGCACGTAGCTTATTTGATGAAAGTGAATCAGGTTCACCATTTGATGATCGAAAAAGGAATGCTGGTGTAAATGGTAGGATGAATATTAAGCAGCAATTATGGCAACTTGAGCGTCTTTGTAAAAAAGAGGTAAACAGGAGTTGGGAGGTCATTTCTTTGAACAATTACATAGAGGTGGGCAGGATCCCTCGTGGTTTACGTATCCTAATAACTCCGACATATGCAAACCCTCACCCGAAACTGTTAGAAGAGTGGTCGTTATTAATGGCATCAACTGGCAAGGGCATGTTGGAATTGTTGTCCAAATATGCAGCAATGGAATTAAAGGAAACCAGTGAGGAGATTATGAAATTGAGAGCAAGCTTGGAAAATAGCCCAGAGAAGGAGGAAGTGAATGGCTTTATGAAAGAAATGGAAGTTAGATTGGATTAATATGAGGATGAAATTAAATTAAGGAAAAAGCGAAAATTTCTGAGGGACAAGATGGATTATACCATGGGAAGGGTTCTCACTTTTGGAAGAAGATTTGACTTGGCAAGGCAGGATTTTCGGCGTACTGAGTCGTTACAACAGCGGGAGCTGGTCTCGGGGGGATCCAGCTCGGAGAGTATCTCAGATGTGGATGAACAGTCGGGTCTAAGTGGGAATTTAGGTGCACCGTTAACAACAGCGGAAGAATATCGTTTTTTACAATTGAACCAACGACCCCGGAGAAAACCTCCAGGAGAAAGAGGAAACGGAAAAGGAGGCGGAGAGGGAGGTCGTCTGGAAGGAGATTTTGGACAACAGGGTCGATTTCTGCGACAGACCCGAAAGAAGAAGTAGTAAGTGAGAACAAGCTCACAGTGGTGAACATTTCTTCCCATATTTTGACTGAGGATGAGCGTTCTGTATTGGAATTGGGTCTTTCATTTTGTCCTATGGGGGAATTTGATTATGTTAAAGCACGAGTGGATATTTTTCAATTTGTAAGGAAGTTGAAATTGTTAAAAATATTTACGCAACAAAAAGAAAAGGTGAGAGAGCAGGTGCCGCAGAAGGAGAATGGGGGGGATTTTGTGATATCAGAGGAACTGTGTATAGGAGACCTTGAGGGTTTAGCCGTTTTGAGGGAGTTGGAAGTAGGAGAAAGAATGTGGGAGACTGAGAAAGATTTGTTGGATGAATTAGGATTGGATTGTGATAGTTCAAGTGGAAGTGGTTTTAAACCTAAGTCAAAATGTAATCCGATTACTCCACATGATAATATTGATGCCTTCCATGAGGCAGTAGGATTTGATTTATTACAACTATGGAAGAATAGTGCAAAATGTTGGGCGAACAATTTGACAATGGGGCAAAAACGAGCGCTTGAAACTTTGAGGAAGGCAACATCTTTTGTCATTAAGCCTGCTGACAAAGGGGGAAATGTGGTATTGTGGGATGTGAACAAATACAAGCAGGAGGCGAAGAAGCAGTTGGAATTGTCAAGATGTTATGAGGCATCAACGGGGTTGATATATAAGGCCTCAATTAAGATGTATTATTCTATGCTTCTAGATTGGCATGATCGAGGCTTATTGAGCAGAGAGGAATATGAATTCTTAGTGATAAAAAAACCAATAGCACCCTGTTTTTATATGTTGCCTAAAATTCATAAAGATAGGGATAACCCGCTAGGAAGACCGATAGTGTCAGCAAGAGGCAGTCTTTTGGAAAATACGTCTATTTATCTAGATCATTTTTTATGTCCATATGTTTTTAGTCTGACCTCGTATTGCAGGGATAGTATGGATTTTATCACTAAGATAAAGGACATCCCCTGGAAGCAGAGTTATATTATGGTTACCATAGATGTGGTATCCCTTTATACCAGCATTAATCATGATTTAGGGATTAAGGCATGTGATCATTTTTTTAGAGATAAGCCCCTAAAGATGTATGAACACACAAAAATGTTATTAGAAATGTTGAAATTTTGTTTGGAAAATAACTTTTTTCTATATGAAGATAAGTGGTTCAGGCAGATTACAGGGACTGCGATGGGAAGCTGTTTCGCTCCAAGTTTTGCATGTCTTTTTATGGGTTGGTGGGAGACCCGATATGTAATGACAGAAGAAAATGATAGATGGATAAAGCATGTGATTTTTTGGACAAGATTCATTGATGATATTTTCATGATTTGGGATGGCCCGGAGGATGTCCTACTGGAATTTATGGAGGGCTTACAGAGGAATGCCTTTAATTTGAAATTCACATATACAATGGATAGGCATATGATGGAGTTTTTGGATGTTCTAGTTGAAATAGAGGGTGACAAGGTTCAGACAAGGTTATATAGAAAAAGTACTGCAGGAAATAGTATTTTACATGCTAGGAGTGCCCACCCTGCTAAACTCAAATGGAGTATACCCTATGGGGAGCTCTTAAGAGCAAGAAGGAATTGTAGCACAAAGACTAGATTTGAGAAAGAACAGAGTAACATGATTGCAAGGTTCAGATCCAGGAGTTATCCTGGTAGCGTTATTAGGGATGCTTGCAGCAAGGTAGCAAATATTAATCGGGAGAGTATCCTATTTCCAAAAAAACGAGAAAGTGCTGAGAAGGTGACAAGATGTATTACAACCTACAATGCCGGTTCCAAAGCAATGGTAAATATTTTAAAGCAGTATTGGCATTTGATTAGAACGGACAGGGCGATAGGTCCGTTAGTGGGTCCCTGTCCGAGGATAACATATAGGAAGAGTCAATCTCTACGGGATATATTAGTACACAGTTATGAGAATAAAAGTAAGAGTGAAAGTATGGGATTTTTGAAAGATAAAGGTTTTTACAAATGTATGAGGTGTAAGGCATGCAAACATAGTAAAAATTGTAAGACATATATGCTGCCCACAGGGGAGGAGAAGGAAATTAATAGATTTATAAATTGTAATTCGGATTATACGGTGTATGTTATCAAATGTCCATGTAACCTCTGTTATGTAGGCAGCACAATTTTTCCTGTGAAGAAACGGATATTGGAACATTGGCGGGCAATTAAAAACAATGATTCCAATTATCCCATAGCTCGACATTGTAGACAATTTCATGAGGGGAAAGTTGATGGTATGATATTTTTTGGGATTGACAGGGTGGTGTTATCCCCGCGAGGAGGAGACAGGGAACGGATGTTGAGGAAAATGGAATCGGAATATATCATCAGACTCAATAGTAGAGCCCCGTGGGGGCTGAACCAGGATGAAGAACTGTATGTACATGTGGGTTAATGGGTAATATAGCAGAACCAGGCGCTGTTTATGTAAGTTGGCACCAATACCCTCGTTTAGGAAATTAATTTAAATGTTTCTTTAATTTGCAATATATAATTTTTGATGATAATGGGAAAATAGATACCATAGTGAGTAAAAAGTCTTGAAAATATGAAATGATGTAAAAGTGATGTTATTTGGAAATTAATTATAGTCATGAGATTGAGATAATGAATTAATGATGGAGAAAATACTTTAAAAATTATAGAGGTTTATTTAGAATTTTAGGTGTTGAGGATTGTCAATTTGAATTATAGGATTTTTTCTATGTCTAATGGGAAACAGGATATAATGAGGGGGGAGAGACGGTGCAGTTTGTATATGCTTAGTTGGAATAAGGTGGGCTTTGACAAAGACCGTTCTGGTTGAAACGCGTTAGCCCAGAACCTTTGGATTGATGTGATCGCAATAAATCAATTATTGTGCAGCAGTACAGAGTGCCGGCGTTCTCTTTCAAGATTAGAAACTGAAGGAAAAAACTGGGTATAATTACGGAGCCTGCATCCGGAGCCTGGCACCGGCCCCCTTGGTGGTTGTAGTCAGCTGTTGCAGGATTTTATTTTATTCATTTTGGATATCTGATTCCTGCCGCCCCCGGAGTTTGAATACGAGGCGAAGAACAGCTGTGTTATTTGAATTAACTTCAAGGATTTTGTGGAGCCAGGGGCAGGGGCTTCGCTCCCTTTAAGGTGAGCGGTGTACGTTTGTCTGCACGAAGGAAGGTTAATGAACCGGCAAACAAGAGTTGTGGGATTTGAATTTCAGCGCTTGGTTTAAATGTAATGGTCCATGACAGCGAGTCATTTTCTGTGAGGCACGGCCGGGAAAAGAAGTGTTTTATCTCTTGATAAAAAGCGGTGCCGGAAACGAGTCGGAAATCCTTTAAAAGACTCTGACGGAGTAACGTGAGGAGCGAGGGGTGTTCCCTGGATTTGTTTTTCTTCTATAAAGAGAAACGTAGGAGTGGGGTTTTGTCGGTGTGCCGGGCACAAGCTGGAAACCATTTAAACTTTTACGAGAAAGACGAGGGGCGTCCCCAGGGCAAATGAGGCACGTAGTAAAAAAGACATTCCTGGTAAATTGTTAACGCTGATAAAAAGCGGTGCCGGAAACGAGTCGGAAATCCTTTGAAAGACTCTGACGAAGTAGCGTGAGGAGCGAGGGGTGTTCCCTGGATTTGTTTTTCCTCCATAAAGAGAAACGTAGGAGTGGGGGTTTTGTCGGTGTGCCGGGCACAAGCTGGAAACCATTTAAACTTTTATGAGAAAAACGAGGGGCGTCCCCAGGGCAAGTGAGGCACGTTATATAAAAAAGACATTCCTAGTAAATTGTTGACGCTGCAATGGGATAGAGATTTTTTTTAAACAATCTTTTCTTGGCTATTACGAAGGACCATTAATTAATATAATATTGATAGAGGAGGTAATCCACGTTACATACGGTGGATAGGGTGAACTAATAAGCAGAAACAGTAACGGAATGGAGATGGAAGAAGCTATAAAAATAAGATTGGAATCGGCACGTAGCTTATTTGATGAAAGTGAATCAGGTTCACCATTTGATGATCGAAAAAGGAATGCTGGTGTAAATGGTAGGATGAATATTAAGCAGCAATTATGGCAACTTGAGCGTCTTTGTAAAAAAGAGGTAAACAGGAGTTGGGAGGTCATTTCTTTGAACAATTACATAGAGGTGGGCAGGATCCCTCATGGTTTACGTATCCTAATAACTCCGACATATGCAAACCCTCACCCGAAACTGTTAGAAGAGTGGTCGTTATTAATGGCATCAACTGGCAAGGGCATGTTGGAATTGTTGTCCAAATATGCAGCAATGGAATTAAAGGAAACCAGTGAGGAGATTATGAAATTGAGAGCAAGCTTGGAAAATAGCCCAGAGAAGGAGGAAGTGAATGGCTTTATGAAAGAAATGGAAGTTAGATTGGATAAATATGAGGATGAAATTAAATTAAGGAAAAAGCGAAAATTTCTGAGGGACAAGATGGATTATACCATGGGAAGGGTTCTCACTTTTGGAAGAAGATTTGACTTGGCAAGGCAGGATTTTCGGCGTACTGAGTCGTTACAACAGCGGGAGCTGGTCTCGGGGGGATCCAGCTCGGAGAGTATCTCAGATGTGGATGAACAGTCGGGTCTAAGTGGGAATTTAGGTGCACCGTTAACAACAGCGGAAGAATATCGTTTTTTACAATTGAACCAACGACCCCGGAGAAAACCTCCAGGAGAAAGAGGAAACGGAAAAGGAGGCGGAGAGGGAGGTCGTCTGGAAGGAGATTTTGGACAACAGGGTCGATTTCTGCGACAGACCCGAAAGAAGAAGTAGTAAGTGAGAACAAGCTCACAGTGGTGAACATTTCTTCCCATATTTTGACTGAGGATGAGCGTTCTGTATTGGAATTGGGTCTTTCATTTTGTCCTATGGGGGAATTTGATTATGTTAAAGCACGAGTGGATATTTTTCAATTTGTAAGGAAGTTGAAATTGTTAAAAATATTTACGCAACAAAAAGAAAAGGTGAGAGAGCAGGTGCCGCAGAAGGAGAATGGGGGGGATTTTGTGATATCAGAGGAACTGTGTATAGGAGACCTTGAGGGTTTAGCCGTTTTGAGGGAGTTGGAAGTAGGAGAAAGAATGTGGGAGACTGAGAAAGATTTGTTGGATGAATTAGGATTGGATTGTGATAGTTCAAGTGGAAGTGGTTTTAAACCTAAGTCAAAATGTAATCCGATTACTCAACATGATAATATTGATGCCTTCCATGAGGCAGTAGGATTTGATTTATTACAACTATGGAAGAATAGTGCAAAATGTTGGGCGAACAATTTGACAATGGGGCAAAAACGAGCGCTTGAAACTTTGAGGAAGGCAACATCTTTTGTCATTAAGCCTGCTGACAAAGGGGGAAATGTGGTATTGTGGGATGTGAACAAATACAAGCAGGAGGCGAAGAAGCAGTTGGAATTGTCAAGATGTTATGAGGCATCAACGGGGTTGGTATATAAGGCCTCAATTAAGATGTATTATTCTATGCTTCTAGATTGGCATGATCGAGGCTTATTGAGCAGAGAGGAATATGAATTCTTAGTGATAAAAAAACCAATAGCACCCTGTTTTTATATGTTGCCTAAAATTCATAAAGATAGGGATAACCCGCCAGGAAGACCGATAGTGTCAGCAAGAGGCAGTCTTTTGGAAAATACGTCTATTTATCTAGATCATTTTTTATGTCCATATGTTTTTAGTCTGACCTCGTATTGCAGGGATAGTATGGATTTTATCACTAAGATAAAGGACATCCCCTGGAAGCAGAGTTATATTATGGTTACCATAGATGTGGTATCCCTTTATACCAGCATTAATCATGATTTAGGGATTAAGGCATGTGATCATTTTTTTAGAGATAAGCCCCTAAAGATGTATGAACACACAAAAATGTTATTAGAAATGTTGAAATTTTGTTTGGAAAATAACTTTTTTCTATATGAAGATAAGTGGTTCAGGCAGATTACAGGGACTGCGATGGGAAGCTGTTTCGCTCCAAGTTTTGCATGTCTTTTTATGGGTTGGTGGGAGACCCGATATGTAATGACAGAAGAAAATGATAGATGGATAAAGCATGTGATTTTTTGGACAAGATTCATTGATGATATTTTCATGATTTGGGATGGCCCGGAGGATGTCCTACTGGAATTTATGGAGGGCTTACAGAGGAATGCCTTTAATTTGAAATTCACATATACAATGGATAGGCATATGATGGAGTTTTTGGATGTTCTAGTTGAAATAGAGGGTGACAAGGTTCAGACAAGGTTATATAGAAAAAGTACTGCAGGAAATAGTATTTTACATGCTAGGAGTGCCCACCCTGCTAAACTCAAATGGAGTATACCCTATGGGGAGCTCTTAAGAGCAAGAAGGAATTGTAGCACAAAGACTAGATTTGAGAAAGAACAGAGTAACATGATTGCAAGGTTCAGATCCAGGAGTTATCCTGGTAGCGTTATTAGGGATGCTTGCAGCAAGGTAGCAAATATTAATCGGGAGAGTATCCTATTTCCAAAAAAACGAGAAAGTGCTGAGAAGGTGATAAGATGTATTACAACCTACAATGCCGGTTCCAAAGCAATGGTAAATATTTTAAAGCAGTATTGGCATTTGATTAGAACGGACAGGGCGATAGGTCCGTTAGTGGGTCCCTGTCCGAGGATAACATATAGGAAGAGTCAATCTCTACGGGATATATTAGTACACAGTTATGAGAATAAAAGTAAGAGTGAAAGTATGGGATTTTTGAAAGATAAAGGTTTTTACAAATGTATGAGGTGTAAGGCATGCAAACATAGTAAAAATTGTAAGACATATATGCTGCCCACAGGGGAGGAGAAGGAAATTAATAGATTTATAAATTGTAATTCGGATTATACGGTGTATGTTATCAAATGTCCATGTAACCTCTGTTATGTAGGCAGCACAATTTTTCCTGTGAAGAAACGGATATTGGAACATTGGCGGGCAATTAAAAACAATGATTCCAATTATCCCATAGCTCGACATTGTAGACAATTTCATGAGGGGAAAGTTGATGGTATGATATTTTTTGGGATTGACAGGGTGGTGTTATCCCCGCGAGGAGGAGACAGGGAACGGATGTTGAGGAAAATGGAATCGGAATATATCATCAGACTCAATAGTAGAGCCCCGTGGGGGCTGAACCAGGATGAAGAACTGTATGTACATGTGGGTTAATGGGTAATATAGCAGAACCAGGCGCTGTTTATGTAAGTTGGCACCAATACCCTCGTTTAGGAAATTAATTTAAATGTTTCTTTAATTTGCAATATATAATTTTTGATGATAATGGGAAAATAGATACCATAGTGAGTAAAAAGTCTTGAAAATATGAAATGATGTAAAAGTGATGTTATTTGGAAATTAATTATAGTCATGAGATTGAGATAATGAATTAATGATGGAGAAAATACTTTAAAAATTATAGAGGTTTATTTAGAATTTTAGGTGTTGAGGATTGTCAATTTGAATTATAGGATTTTTTCTATGTCTAATGGGAAACAGGATATAATGAGGGGGGAGAGACGGTGCAGTTTGTATATGTTTAGTTGGAATAAGGTGGGCTTTGACAAAGACCGTTCTGGTTGAAACGCGTTAGCCCAGAACCTTTGGATTGATGTGATCGCAATAAATCAATTATTGTGCAGCAGTACAGAGTGCCAGCGTTCTCTTTCAAGATTAGAAACTGAAGGAAAAAACTGGGTATAATTACGGAGCCTGCATCCGGAGCCTGGCACCGGCCCCCTTGGTGGTTGTAGTCAGCTGTTGCAGGATTTTATTTTATTCATGTATATATATATATATATATATATATATGCATAATCAGATTATAAATGTTTACCGGCACAGGCATATACAGTCTATTGCTGTTTGGATATGGATTTGGATATGGTGGTTATATACATATATATATATACATATATATATATGTATTTCTTTAAGAGACATGTATAATTAATATTTCATAATATTAAAATATGTACATAATCTTTAAGCCTGTTTAACTAATGTATATTTACTCACAGTTAAAGGTATATATATGTGTGTGTGTATGTGTGTGCACATATGTACATAAAAGTATCTATACAATGAATGTGTATATTTGAATGTATACACATATATGTGTATATTATTCTATGCTTAACTTGTTCAATGGTCATTGTTAGAAATAGGGTCTTTGGTTGACAGTCAGGTTACTCCCTGTTCAAGCAAGAACCCTAACTCTAGCCAGAGTGAAAGAGAATCACCCTCAGCTAACCCCTGCTTGCCCCCTTGGTAGCTTGGCAGAGCAGTAGGCTTAACTGAGTATTATCTGTAAAGTATTTGTATCAACACACACAGCAACTTAATGAAAACACTAAAAAATGACAAAACACAGGTTTAGAAAAATCGAAAATATTTATCTATACAAGGCAAGACCAAAATGACCAAAATCCACAATACACAAGTCAAGTTATCATTTAAAAATCAAAACGAGTCTTTAAGTAGTTTCAAACACACACTAACACTGTTAGCGTGAAAAAGTACCTTGGGTGCGTCAAAAATAACTCCGCACGGGCAAGTGTGCATCAAAAAGGGCTTGTGATGCGTCGATTCCACTCACGAGTGGGACATTGCGTCGATCCGGTCAGCACTCTCGGGTCCGGGCAGGCCTTGCGTTGTTTTTACACACCCAGTGGTACTTGAGTCGGAAATCCAGCCGCACGATGATCCGAAAACCCCGCAGCGTGGGTTGCGGTCTCCCAGCCTCCATCAGCAATGCTGCACGTCATTTCTCCCTTTCTGTGCATCGATTCTTCGGTCGCGTTTCCGGTGAGCGTCGATTTTTTGCTGCGGAGCCGGCAGCGCATCGTTTCTTCAGCCGCAGAACGGAGTTGCGTTGATCTTTTCCACGCATGGTGCTCTATGCGTGGATTTCCTTTTCTTCAGGCTGCCAGCTTCTCCTTTCAGGGTCCCAGGAACTGGATGGGCACCACAGGGCAGAGTAGGAGTCTCTCCAGAGACTCCAGGTGCTGGCAGAGAGAAGTCTTTGCTCTCCCTGAGACTTCAAACAGCAGGAGGCAAGCTCTAAATCAAGCCCTTGGAGATTTCTTCTTAAGATGAAAGGCACACAAAGTCCAGTCTTTGCCCTCTTACTCTGGCAGAAGCAGCAACTGCAGGACAGCTCCACAAAGCACAGTCACAGCCAGGGCAGCTCTTCTTCCTCAGCTCTTCAGCTCTTCTCCAGGCAGAGGTTCCTCTTGTTTCCAGAAGTGTTCTAAAGTCTGTGGTTTTGGGTACCCTCCTTATACCCAATTTCTCCTTTGAAGTAGGCCTACTTCAAAGTAAAGTCTCTCTTGAATGTGAAATCCTGCCTTGCCCAGGCCAGGCCCCAGACACTCACCAGGGGGTTGGAGACTGCATTGTGTGAAGGCAGGCATAGCCCTTTCAGGTGTGAGTGACCACTCCTCCCCTCCCTCCTAGCACAGATGGCTCATCAGGCAATGCAGACTACACCCCAGCTCCCTTTGTGTCACTGTCTAGTGTGAGGTGCAACCAGCCCAACTGTCAAATTGACCCAGACAGGGAATCCACAAACAGGCAGAGTCACAGAAATGGTATAAGCAAGAAAATGCTCATTTTCTAAAAGTGGCATTTTCAAACACACAATCTTAAAATTAACTTTACTAAAAGATGTATTTTTAAATTGTGAGCTCAGAGACCCCATACTCCACATGTCCATCCGCTCCCAATCTACACTTTAATAAGATTTGAAGGTAGTCCCTGTGTTAACCTATGAGAGGGACAGGCCTTGCAACAGTGAAAAACGAATTTAGCAATATTGCACTGTCAGGAAATAGGAAACACATTACTATATGTCCTACCTTAACCATACACTGCACCCTGCCCTTGGGGCTACCTAGGGCCTACCTTAGGGGTGTCTTATATGTAAGAAAAGGGAAGGTTTAGGCCTGACAAGTGGGTTCACTTGCTAAGTTGAATTTACAGTTAAACTGCACACACAGACACTGCAATGCCAGGTCTGAGATATGATTACAGAGCTACTTATGTGGGTGGTACAACCACTGCTGCAGGCCCACTAGTAGCATTTGATTCACAGGCCCTGGGCACCTCTAGTGCACTGTACTAGGGACTTACTAATAAATCAAATATGCCAATCATGGATACGCCAATTACATACACATTTTGTAAAGGAGCACTTGCACTTTAGCACTGATCAGCAGTGGTAAAGTGCCCAAAGCAACAAAACAGTAAAATCAGAGTCCAGCACACATCAACAACATGGGGAACAGAGGCAAAAAGTTAAGGGAGACCACGCCAGGGATGAAAAGTCTAACATGTGTCCCCCCAGCTGAAAGTGGGGAGCAACTACCCAACCTCATGGGAGTTCCCATCACTAAGGTGGAATATCCTTGACAGACCATCATCATTGGTGTGCTCTGTACCAGGACAGTGTTCCACCGTAAAGTTCATCCCCTGTAGGGAAATGGACCACCTCAACAGTTTTGGATTTTCACCCCTCATCTGCATTAACCATCAGTGTGGCCTGTGCTCTGAACTCGGAAGTGAGTCCCAAACAAGTAGGGTCTTAGCTTCTTCAGTGCCCAGACCACAGCAAACGCTTCACGTTCTATGGCACTCCACGTACGTTCCCTGGGTAGTAACCTCCTGCTAATCAAGGCTACGTGTTTATCTAGGCCCTTTTCATTAAGCTGTGAGAGTACTGCTCCAATACCATATTCTGAGGTGTCTGTTTGCACAACAAACTCCTTGGAGTAGTCAGGTGCCTTCAGCACAGGTGCTGTGCACATGGCAGACTTCAGGGCATCAAAAGCGTTTTGGAAAGACTCTGTCCAGATCACTTTCCTAGGTTGCTTCTTAGAAGTCAACTAGGTTAAGGGGGTAATGATGGTACCATTTCCCTTAGCAAACCTCCTGTAATATCCTGTGAGACCTAAAAAGGCTCTCACTTCAGTCTGGGTCTTGGGAGGCTCCCAAGCCAGAATCGTGTCAATCTTAGGCTGTAGGGGTGCCACCTGGCCACTCCCCACCTGGTGTCCTAATACACCACAGAACCCCGTCCTATTTGGCACTTGCTCGCCTTAATAGTGAGACCTGCCCTCTGCAGGTCCTCTAACACTCTCCAGAGGTGTTGCAGGTGTTCCTCCCATGTGGAACTAAACACGGCAATGTAATCCAGGTAGGCGGCGCTGAACTCATCCAGCCCATCCAACACCTGGTTGACCAACCTCTAAAAGTTGGCAGGGGCATTCTTCATCCCAAATGGCATCACTTTAAATTGAAAGTGTCCATCTGGGGTAGAGAATGCTGACCTCTCCTTGGCCCCCTCAGTTTAGGCAATCTGCCAGTACCCAGATGTTAAATCAAATGTACTGAGGTACTTGGCAGCTCCCAACCGTAGTGTAGTCCACACAGAACCTGAGTTCTGGAGTTGCACCGGGTGCAGCAGCCTTTGGGACCAATACCACTGGGCTGGCCCAAGGACTGCTGGAATGCTCAATAACCCCTAGGGCAAACATTTTGGATACCTCAATCTTAATGCATGCCCTGACCCCGTCAGTCACCCTGTAAACCTTCTGTTTAATAGGCGTACTGTCCCCAGTGTCCACATCATGTGTGCACAAGTGTGTGAATGCTGGGATCAGTGAAAACAGTGAGGAAAACTGTCCCAACACGTGGCGACAGTCACCTTGCTGCTCCTCAGTCAGGGAGGGGGAGAGGATCACTCGCTCCAATGACCCATCTTTTTCTCCTGCAGACAGGAGGTCAGGAAGAGGGTCGCTCTCCTCCTCTACCCCATCATATGTTGCAAGGACCATTGTCAGCTCAGTCCGCTCAAAGTGGGACTTGAGGCGGATGACATGCAGGACCCTTAAATGGTTCCTTGGAGACCGCAAGTCCACCAGGAGGGTAACTTCGCTCTTGCACTCCACCACCTCAAATGGCCCAGTCCACTTATCCTGGAGTGCCCTAGGCTCCACTGGTGCCATCACCCACACTTTCTGTCCAGGTTCAAACTTGACCAGAGTGGCATTCTGGTCATACCAGCGTTTCATGTCCTCCCGGCTTGCTTCTAGGTTCTCCTGAGCGAGAATCCTAAAGCTGGAAGTCTGGCTCTGACAGGCCCATGATCATGCCTTTTAAGGTGCGGTTGAATTTCTCAACCAGACCATTACTTTGGGGGTGGTAAGGGGTGGTGAACTTGTAGGTTACTCCACACTCCTTTCACAGAGACATCCTATACGTGGATATGAAGTTGGTACCCCTATCAGATACCACTTCCTTGGGGAACCCCATGCGTGTAAACACCCCCATCAAAGCATGACCCACCACCGAGGAAGTGATCGATCTCAAAGGAATGGCTTCCGGGTACCGGGCGGCATGGTCCACCAAGACCAGGATAAACCTGTTGCCCATGTCTGTCTTGGGATCCAGAGGCCCCACAATGTCAGTTCCTACCCTCTCAAAGGGAGTACTGACAACAGACAAAGGCTGGAGGGGAGCCTCACATTTCCTCCCACTCTTGCCACTTGCCTGACAAGCCTGACTAGACCTGCAATGTTCATCTGAGTGCCTGCGCATTAGTGGCCAGTAAAAGTGGGTGACAAGCCTTTCAAAGGCCTTGTCCTGCCCCAAATGTCCAGCTAAAGGCACATCATGATCAACCCCAGTAGGAAGGCCCTGAAGCACTGGGGTACCACCAGCACACTGGGCTGACCCAGGCTCAGGAACCTTGGGCTTGCTATACAGGAGGTCATCCTCCCAATAGATCAGCCTGCTGCCACAAACCCTCCAAAGTAGGGCATGTCTTCTGTGCTGCACAGAATGCTTCCCTGGTGGGCCCCCCTTCCTGCTGCCACAGCGACAGCTCAGGGACCTCCCCCAGTTCTGCCACCTTCTCCCCTGTAGGCTCCGGGGCATCACCCTCAGGCTCTGCCTCCTCCCGGACCGTGGAAACTTCTGGGGCCGGTTACCCGCGCCACCTGCCCTTCCTCTTCTTGGCGGTCCCCGGGCTACTGTTTCAGGCTCCAGGGGCTCTTGATTACCCTGACGGGCTGCCATTGACCGGGTGGATATGCATACCCACCCAGGCAGACCCAACATCTCCAAGTGAGACCTGTGTTCCACCTCCTTCCAAGGAGAACCCTCCAGGTCATTGCCTAGCAAACAATCAACAGGCATGGTTGGACTCACAGCTACTTTCAAGGAACCTGAGACCCCCCCATTCAAAGGGAACCTGCACCACTCTACACTGCAACTACTTGGTGAAGTACCCGGGGATCTATCTGTTCTTTAGACACCAGCTGACTCCTCACTGTAGTCACACTGGCTCCTGTGTCTCTCAGAGCCTCCACCCTCTGTCCATTAATGGTCACCCACTGCCTGTACTTCTTAGTATTTTTAGGCACTAGGGTCTCTAGACCATCTCACTGTCCCCTAGCAAGACAAGGGTCATTTCAGCTGGTTCCCACCCACCTGAAACCAACTCCTCCCCAAGCGCTACACTGGCCAAACCCTGGGACAGTGCACCAGTGGGTGCTGGTGTACTTTTGGGGCATTTGGGGTCCCCCCTCACATGACCCACCTGGTCACATGCATAGCACTTACGTGGGAGACCACCTGTCACTGGCTTCCCTTTGGAAAACCATGGCTTCTTTTCACTGGGGGTTGGGAATTCTTACCCTGGGAATCAATTTGGGGCCCTTTAGAGAACTCCCCCAGTTTACCCTTACCTCCTCCCTTTCTTCTGAGAGGGGCCCTGCCCACCCTTGGTGTGGTTTCCCCCATACCTCCTCTGGACCCTGGTGCTCTCCTAGCGGTCCCTGTCCTGTGCAAGCTTCCTGGGATCAGTCAGCTTGCTGTCAATCAGGTGCTGGCGCAGCTCTGGAAAACATAAACTGTAAAAGTGCTCCAAGCAATCAGATTGTAAAGACCCTCATATGTAGTTACCTTACTGCCCTTCACCCAACCATCCAGTGACCTGCAATAAGAATCAACACATTCCAACCATGTTTGGGATTCCTTCTTCTTGTAGGACCTAAACTTATCCTTGTACTGCTCAGGGGTAAGACCATACCTTGTAAGCAAGGCATCCTTCTTGCTAGAGTAGGTGAGATTCTGAGCATTCCCTAAGGCAGTCAGTGCATCCCTCCCCTCTACCTCAAAGTGATTCCACAGATCCACCCCCCAATGAGCTTCAGGGACCAGATTCATGTGGAGAGCAGACTCATACCCCTTGACCCACAAGTATATGTCATCCTCCCTCTTGTAATCTTTCACAAGATCTTTAGGAATGTGCACCCTCCTCTCAGGCTTCACTGTAGGGTTGCTGCCACCATCTCTACTGGACTAGCTTCTATGATCCATCTCTCTCAAGCTAAGTTAATGAGCCATCGCTAACTTCCTCTCTTCAAGGGCTAGCCTTCTCTGCTCACAATTGGTACTCCTTTTCTGCCTGTGTGTCCTGTAACTCCTCAGGTGTCAGATCCTTAAATGAGAAACTGCTACCTGCCCTGGAGACCTTCTCCCTGGACATAACAGGCCCACCCACAATACCATTGTGTACGGAACACTCTTCCTCCTCCTACTCATCTCCCTCATCCTCTGTGTGCCCTTCATTGCTCTTGGCTGTCACCCAGAACCTCAGTGCCTTTTGCAGCTCCTCCTTCCTGTATGAGCTCTTAATGGGACAGTCAAAACTTTTACAGAACTGCTTCAACTGATCCTTGGTATAACTCTCCAAATTCTCAAGATCAAAGTCAGCTCCAACTGATGCATCTCCAGTTTGGGACATGATGAAGATTCAAAAACAAGTGCAAAGTTCTAAAGGCAGAAAAACAAGTTCCCAAAGGAAGTTCCAAAGAAAGCCAAGTGGTGTCTCATTGCAATTGTGCCTACTGATGCCCCCTCTCTAACCCTGGTCCTCGCAGCCATGGTGTAGGGTGGTGAGACCTAGAGGTCTGGTGCCTCTCCTATGGGACTATTTGCAAGAAGACACATTCTGCAGGTTTGTCCTATTCTGCTGCCCATAAAGAGGCACCTTGAGATGCCCATTGCCCTGCATGTTAGTGCCCCAGAGCTTTACTGTCTCAGAAGATAAGCAATCCTCGAGGTAAATCTAAAGAAAACTAAGGAGGTTACACTGGAAGGAAAAATACTGTAGAACAGAGTCATGGTGGATAATATGTATAAGTACTTAGGTATATTAATAGATACTAGAGGCTCATCTGTACCATACTGGAAGGGAGTAGAATCCAAGACCCTGACACAACAGCTGGCACTGTCAAAACTCTCTAAATCCCTTTTGGGTCCGACCTTCTCCCCATGACTGTAAGTTATGAGGGCCAAAATCTAACCAATACTGTCATATGGTAGTGAAATATCACTGGGAAAGCATAGTGGTGAACTCAACAAATATATCACAAGACTATACAAAAGCATTCTTCACTTGCCAAGGTTCTCATCTGCTGGCCAGATAAAGCTGGAACTGGGCCTACTTGGTTAGCAGGCCGTAAGCGCTGGTGCCTATCTTAAACTGTACCATAAGCTGCATACAGCTAGGTACGATCTCCTAGAAGCATTGTTATGGGCCAAAATGAATTCTAGCAGTACCGGTCAAGCACATAAGTCAGTTCTTAGGGGATTGCCTGCAGCTCTTAGATGCAAGACACCTCTGGGACAGTAACCTGAGTTAACAAGCCTTCAAGTTGGGCATCAAAAACCACGTCACAGTTGGTCATTAAATTGAGACAGGACAGCACTGGCCAAACGCAAACAGTCTTGGGTTATAATCAGCAGTTTTCGACCTGATTAACCTGAGGCTTACCTAGCTTGCACATACTCTAATCAACTAAAGGTCCTGGCTTTGAGGCTGGGAGAGTGGGTGTTTCTGTCACGGTCTGCACGATGCTTCTCACCTTTGACTGAAGGGTTTGAAAGAGCCCCCGGTCTTCTGCTGGTTCTGGATAGACCAAGATAGGGGCGAACCTTTCAAGTAGCCATGATGCTGCTTGAAAACGCCAAAGCAGACCATACCCTTCAGAAGGAGTTCCAGAGGAGAAAAAAAACAAAAAATGGGAGAAACCTCAAAAACAGGAACTCCTGCAAAAGAGGAAAAAACACAAATGAAAACCGGAAAAAAGAGGAAAAAATCACAACCAGAGGAACAGGAACTGGAAACCAAACTACGAACAGCAGCGAAGACCACCACCAAGAAGAAGTGTTTGCAACGCAAGGCAGATCAGGACTGAGTGACTTATATACTGGAAGACAGGAAGTGACATCACAGGAAAAGGAAACAACACCATCTTGGATTTGGAAAAGGCCCATAGAAGAGAATAGGAAAAAAGTAGCAGTATAAGAGAAAAATGGCATGCTGAGGAAAAGGAACAGAAAAAGACAACATGGAACCCTGCAAGGAGACCGGAAAGAAGAAAAAGAGAAGAGCACAGAAAAAAACAGAAGAAAAAGAAAAAGAAAGAAGTTCACCACCGACAGAAAATAAGAAATAAAAAATATTACAAGGACAGATAAGGACGACGCGACCGGGCGCATGAAAAATGCTTCCTGGTACGCGTCGCAAGATCCGGGCAAAAACGCGGAGGACGGCGCTCTGATAACTGGAGGCGCAGTCTGACAACGGTTGTAAACAGAGACGCCGCGTTAAAGCACGGCATCACAGTAGGTCCCCTCCCCGAGGCCCCATGCTTGTCAGGGTAACGGGAATAATAAAGGCAAATCAATTGGGGGGCATGAATGGAGGAGACATCCTCCCAAGAGCAGTCACTGAGGGGATAACCCTTCCAGTGGATCAAAAATAGCAGTTTGTTCTGAAAATATCGAGAATCACAGATTTTCTGTACTTCATATTCAGCATGGCCATCCACAGATAGAGTAGGAGGTCATTGAAAACGTTGGTTGTATGGATCAGAAACTAAAGGTTTTAACTGGGATACGTGAAAAGCAGGATGAACTCTCCAGGTATGAGGCAACCTTAGTTGAACAGCAACAGGATTCAATACTTGCAGGATCCGAAAGGGTCCATAAAAATGAGGTTTGAATTTGTTTAGAAAAAAACGAGAGGGCAGAAATCTGGAGGAAAGCCACACCTTGTGTCCTACTTGATAAGAGGGTGCCTTCTGACGTTCACGATCTGCCTTTCGTTTCATTGCTTGTTTAGAGGCCAAAAGAGTGGTATGGATTAGGCCTTGGATTTGGTGGATTCGCCGTGCAAAAGAAGTGACTGCAGGAACAAGCAAAGTCTTACTAGGAATAGCGGACATGGTTCTAGGATTGAATCCATAAGTGCAATGAAAAGGTGTTGCTCAGGTTGCACTATGAACTGTATTGTTATAGGAGAATTCAGCAAGGGCAAGAAGATTCGACCAATTACGTTGAGAGGCATTACAGTAACATCTCAGGTATTGTTGAAGTTTCTGAATCACACGTTCAGTCTGACCATTGGTTTGTGGATGAAAACCAGAGGACAAGGACACGTCAATGTCTAATAAGGCACAAAAAGCTCTCCAAAATTGTGACACATATTGTGGTCCTCTATCAGAAAGGACTTCTTGCGGAAGACCATGGAGACGAAAAATGTCTTGCATGAATATGCAACTCATTTCAGAGGCTGTTGGTAACTTCTTTAGAGCTGTAAAATGTGCCATCTTGGTGAAGGAATCAACAGTTACCATTATGACATGGTTACCAGAAGAAGACCGTAGGAAACAAATGAAATCTGTGGAAAGAGTAACCCAAGGAGCTGAGGGAACGGGTAAAGGCATCAATAAACATATTGGTTTTGTTCTGGGTATCTTGGTCTGGGTGCATAGAGGGCATGCTGGGACATAGGTTTCCATATCGTTCTTAAGGGAACACCACCAAAAAGATCATTAAAGCAGTTCCTGGGTCTTCTTGATTCCTCGATGCCCAGCCACTGGAGAATCATGACACATTTGCAATGCCTCGGTCTGTACCTTTTTAGTAGGTAGAAAAAGGGTTTTTTGATGATAGAAATAATGTTTTTCTTTTCGTAAAAGAGGTGTCACTTTATTCCAGTCTTCAAGTGGAAGGAACTGGTACTCCGATTTGACACGATCCAGAAACGATTGAGTAACCCCTATGATTCTACTGGATTCAATAATGTGCGGAGAGGAGGTATTGGCGATGTCAGGGTATCGACAGGATAAAGCATCTGCCAAGAGATTCTGGGACCCAGGTATATAAGTTATGACAAAATTATATTGGCTGAAAAAGAAAGCCCATCTTGCTTGCCGACTATTATGGCACTGGAAGCTTCGAAGACATTGTAAATTGCGTTGGTCAGTCCTGGCTTTTAAAGGCTCTCTAATGCCAATCAAGAAATGTCTTCATTCTTTACACACTACTTTGAGAGAAAGTAATTCCCGTTCCAGTTCTGAGTAATGACGTTCTGCTTCTGACAAATGTGAGAGAGATAGAAGATAGGGTGTTCTAATCCATCATCGTCTTGTTTTTGAAGTAGAACCGCTCCTATGGCTCTTTCAGATGCATCAGTCTCTACTATAAATTTTTTACTAGTATCAGGATGTCGCAAAATGGGTGCTTGGGTGAAGGACTTCTTTAGTTCCTGAAAGGCCCGCTCAGCACTTTCAGTCCAGACAAACCCCTTCTTCAGATTTTCTTTTTTAATAGTCTGGGTAATGAAACTTCGTTGGTGGGCAAAATCCTGAATTAATTTTCGGTAGAAGTTCAAAAGCCCAAAAAAACATTGAGTTTCCTTTATAGAAGAGGGAGAAGGCCAGTCAAGGATGTCTCTTACTTTGTCCAGGTCCATGAATATTCCTATTTGATTAATACTGAACCCCAAATGCTTAACTTTGGAGTTGTGGAATTCACACTTCTCTGGTTTGCAATATAATTGGTTCTTCTTGAGTCTTTCCAAAACCTGTTTCACATGTTCAGTATGTTGCTCAGGATTACGGGAGTATATCAATATGTCATCCAGATAGATGACTACATTGTGGTTTAACAAGTTAGAAAACACAGAATCCATGAATCGTGGGAAAACAGAAGGTGCATTGGTTAATCCAAAAGGCATAACACGATATTCATAGTGTCTGAGTGGAGTACGGATGGCTGTTTTCCATTCATCTCCTTCCTTGATATGCAAAAGATGATAGGCACCTCTTAAATCCAATTTAGTGAACATCTTGGCTCCTTGTATGGCAACCAGTATATCCTGAATTAAAGGTAAGGGATCTTTGATTGTTATTTTATTGAGTCTGCGAAAGTCAACACATAGACGTAGATCTTTCTTCTTCTTGGGAATGAAGAAAAGAGGAGCCCCAGCAGGAGATGAAGAAGGAGTAATTAACCCATTCTTTAAGTTGTCATCCAGATATTCTTTGATACCTTCTTTTCTTGATCTGTCAAAGAATACATTCGACGAAGTAGAACTATCTCGTTCGGAACCAGAGCAATAGCACAGTCATAGATTCGATGAGGAGGTAAGATGGGATGACTAGGTTTCTGAAAGATGTCAAAATATTCCTGGTAACAATCTGGTACTCCTTGAATCATATTCATAGTGTTATCGTAATTCTGAGAGGACTGATAGAATCTTTTGGGAGACCAATATAATTTGGTAGAAAAGCAATTTTGCTGACAAAACTGAGATGTAAGGATATTGTTCTGGTTTCCCAATTGTTATATGGGTTGGGCTGGGTTAACCAAGGTGTTCCTAAAATCATTGTGTGATTAGGCAAGGATATAATATCAAAAGCAAAATGTTCTTGGTGCGTTCCAAAATTCAAACAGAGTGTAGGAGGTAGAAGCAACCACAGGCCCAGAGGTTAAAGGGGAACCATTTACCGTGTGTACTTGCTCCAGGGTTTCCTTAGGAATATGTGGAATCCCCGTATTCTTAGCCCAGGTCTCATCTAAATAGATACTGCTAGATTCACAGTCTACAAGAGCAAAGAGTTGTTCTTCCTGACCTTGTGAACATTGTAATGTGGCCGAAAGGATAAAAAAGGTGGACATACTTTCTCTGGAGGAACATATTGATGGTACCTCAGCCCCTCCTGTCTCCTTCCTCCTTATGGGAGTTGGCGTTTCCCAAAGGTCTGGAAGGACAAACAGGGCAACAACAAATCAGATGGCCAGCCTTGCCACAGTAAAGGCAAAGACCCTTTTGTCTTCTATCCTCCTTTTCAGACTCAGATAACGGACCACAGACGAGATCAATCTGCATGGGTTCCTCGGTAGAGGATGGAGAAGCTTCAAAATGGACTTCATCAGTTCGCCGACTGATAGTACGGTTAACTCCAGGCTGATATGGTACTCGCATTCTTCATCTTTCCATCTTACACTCTCGTAATCTTTATTCACTGTTAATGGCTTGGTCCATTAATTGCTTCAAGGAATGGATTGGAGTAGAATATACTAACTCATCCTTGATTTCTTCACTCAGTCCTCTGTGGAACAAAGTTACAAAGGTGCGCTCCATCCAGGTGGTTTCGCTGCCAACTGTTTAAAGCGGGTTATATACTGCAAAACATCCTGATTGCCCTGCTGTATATCACATAAAGCCTACTCTGCCACTGCTTCTAACCCAGGCCTTTCAAACATCTGCTTAAAAAGTTTCAAGAAGGCAGGATAATTATTCAGGACGGGATCTTCCGTGGAAACCAAGGGAGTTGCCCAGGCTAGTGCAGGACCAGACAAGGTACTGATCGGGGAACATCCTTTTTTACAACTTTTTTTTTCCGAAAGTCATGGTTAACGAAAGCGCAACAACGCTTTTTTTAACCATGACTCCGGTGTTTTGTGCCTTAACTACGTATGTTCTGAACAACAAACATGCGTGATTAAGGTACAAAGAAGTGAGTTGGCGAAGGTAAGTGGTGGGTTTAGGTTTTTGGGAGGGGGTGGGGGGTCAGGGGGTTTTAGGTTTTGGGGTGGGGTTGGGGCGTTTTTGGTTTTGGGGAGTGGGTGGGGGGTCAGGGGGTTTTAGGTTTTAGGGTGGGGTTGGGGGGTGGGGCGTTTTTGGTTTTGGGGAGTGGGTGGGGGGTCAGGGGGTTTTAGGTTTTGGGGTGGGGTTAGGGGGTGGGACGTTTTTGGTTTTGGGGAGTGGGTGGGGGTCAGGGGGTTTTAGGTTTTGGGGTGGGGTTGGGGGTGGGGCGTTTTTGGTTTTGGGGAGTGGGTGGGGGTCAGGGGGTTTTAGGTTTTGGGGTGGGGTTGGGGGGGTGGGGCGTTTTTGGTTTTGGGGAGTGGGTGGGGGGTCAGAGGGTTTTAGGTTTTGGGGTGGGGTTGGGGGGGTGGGGTGAGGGATGTAGGGTGAATGGTGCCTATTGCTAATGATTTTATCAGGAATGCCTTTACAACTAAATATTGTTGTTAAGGCATTCGTGGTAAAATCATTAGTAGTAGCAACGAGGTCGGTGTTCCAACCTCGTTATTAAGGCAGTAGTGTTTGAAGTCGTTGTTTCGTCGTACAGTCGTACTGATCAGATAACCCACCTTAGCCTTATAGGAAGTAAATTCTAGCTGACGGAAAGCAAAGAATACTGTTAGGGCATCTAGAAACTCCTTTATCTTCTGAGGATCCCCAGAATATCGAGGTGTAGCAGCAGATACGGGTGGCACATCCATTGACCGGGAGGACAGAACTTGTCTAAGTGCAGTATTTTCAGCCCGTAATTGCTGTCATTCTTGAGCTTGTTGTTGGACGGTCTGCAGCATGGTTTGTGCATTTTCTACTACGTCTCCCTATGGTCCTTCCATGGTCTCACAATGGGGATTCTTTGGGCGTTGCAATCTGTCACGGTTTGCACAATGCTTCTCACCTTTGACTGAAGGATTTGAAAGAGCACCCGGTCTTCTGCTGGTTCTGGATAGACCAAGATAGGGGCGACCCTTTCTAGCAGCTACGATGTTGCTTGACAGGAAAACGCCAGAGCAGACCGTACCCTCCAGAAGGAGTCCCAGAGGAAAAAACCCGAAAAATTGGGAAAACCTCAAAAACAGGGACTCCTAAGAAAGAGGAAAAAACAGGAATGAAAACTGGAAAAAAGAGGAAAAATTCACAACCAGAGGAACCGGAACTGGAAAACAAAAGACGAATAGGAGTGAAGATCACCACCAAGAGGAAGTGTTTGCAACACAAGGAAAGATCAGGACTGAGTGACTTTTATACTGGAACTCAGGAAGTGACAACACAGGAAAAGGAAACAACACCATCTTGGAGTGGGATAAGGCCCATGGAAGAGAATAGGAAAAAAGTAGCAGTATAAGAGAAAAGGGCATGCTGGTAAAAAGGAACAGAAAAAGATAACATGGAACCCTGCAAGGAGACAGCATGGAGACCGGAAAGAAGAAAAAGACAAGAGCACAGAAAAAACTGAAGAAAAGAAGAAAAAGAAAAAGGAAGGAGTTCACCACTGACAGAAAATAAGAAATGAAAAATATTACAAGGACAGGTAAGGATGACACGACCGAGAGCATGAAAAATGCTTCCTGCCATGCGTCGCTAGACCTGGGCAAAAACGCGGAGGACGGTGCTCCGATAATCAGAGGCGCGGTCCGACCACAGTTGTAAACAGAGATGCCGCGGTTAAGCGCGGCGTCAATTTCTGCAGCATCTTCCAAGTTGGCGCCAGCCACAGGAAACTATAATTTGCAGGGGTTGCAGGCGGTGTAAGGAGTCCCTTGAACATGTAATGTGCTTATGTCCTGCACTGCTGGTCAAACTGAAAATTTAGTTAAATCATGAATGGAACACTTTGGGAGTTGATACCCGCAGGCAAGCTATAATTGCCTTGCTCAATTTAGACCATACCGGTTTAAACATCCAAATGACCAAATTTGTCTCTCAAGCACACATGAGACTGTGTCACTTCGCTCCTCATTGGCAAGCCGGAGTGGAATGATCATATGATCATTGACTCCTCTTAAGTCAATCACAGGATGGCACAGATGTTATGGCACAGATGTTATGATTACCTCATTACCATCAGAAATCACACCAAAACTCTTGTGTGCCCTCAGGTACAAATGTTGCTCATTCACCACTGGTGAACGCTTTTTGAATCCGCCAGGTTACTCTGAAAACCGGTGTGATTAGTGCAGTTCACTGCTACATGTAACATGTGCAGGCAGCTCCCCTTAGTGATCCCTCAGCAGTTGTTTACAATTGCACAATCGCTTTAGAACCTGCGATTACCTCATAAGTGAGTATTCGGCCTCAGAATCGGGCGACTATGGGTGGAATGCCCTCACAAACTTACCAGTATGCCTACATGTAGTCTGCAACATAAGTCATAAGTTCTTAGTTTAGATAAACCTGGCTTTTGTATCATCATTCATTATCTTCTTCGTGTCAGTCTTGTCACTGAGTTCTATCCACTGAGCAGCGCCTTTCTAATTGGTAGGATGTTTTTAAAAAAATTATGTATATATTTTCAGAGTATAAAGCATGTTTTTGGTGCAACAGCTACTTTTGATTGTAATGTAATGCTGCTAGTACCATCTAGCACACGTGCATTAGTGTTGCCAATTAAGCATAACAGTTGACTGCTGTTACAACAATATGATTGTCTCTGTTAATTCAGCAAGGCGTGATTTGGAGAAAGCGACATGTTCTGACTTAAAATTTCATACTGTTATACTGATTTGGAGAAAGCTACATGTTCTGACTTGATATGCCATACTGTTCATACTATATATGCTCTTTATAGCTCTTAACTTACATGCCTCACCTGACCTTTGTTGCAACAAAAAACCTGTCTTTTTTACCTTTGCAATGCACATTGGAAAAAGCATTATGTTTTAATCCAAGATTTGATCATCGTTAGTTTGTTTTCTATTGCCTTTCTTTTTTCTCTTGTAATGGTTTTACTTAACTGTACACAATAATGATTAATATACTTAATAGAAACCTACTGTCAAACATTTCCCTCTCGGTTCAGAATAATGGGCTTTACTTATTCTTTTGTTTTGTTTTTTTAAGGTCAAGCAATGATCATCTACATGGTGCATAAATTATCTGTTTACACGCTGTCTCCTCAGCAAGCTCAGGACAGGGAGCCATGTAAGTTACAATTCTAGCTAGGAGTGTCAGTGATGCATTCTCCTTTCTAGTTACAAGCTTCAGATTTAATTTTCTGTAAATTGACGATTCTTAGGCTTATCATGGAAATAAACTTGGCCGCTAGCGGTACCTCGACGTGCATTCTTAAAATGCTGCTTTTTGGATGTTTTCTAGAAATAACAGAAATATGAAGCAGATTCTGTGGTTAGGCTGAAAATATGGGCACGATATCTGGCTTACAAAGCACAATATTAACCAGCCTTAAAGCGCCCACGTCTTCAGTTTGGTGACTCAACTGGTTAAGTAAGTTCAGCGGATTAAACACCTGGGGAATGCATGTGCAAAAACCTGTGCCCAGTTTGCCAGTCACAAATTTAAATCCTAGTGATTCCCCTCTGCCTTTAATCAGTGCATGGTGATTATGTGAGTACCGGTGAGGTGGGAAGCAGGAAGCTTTTTATTACAGTGCTTGGACATGGCGTGACGCCAGATAAAGTGCTATACAAAAGTGATTTAATATGCTTATGTAGCAATATCGAACATGCTGAGGGTCAATTACACCATGGTCTTCGTTTCAGTGGTTCTGGCTATTTCCCTTACGTGTGTGCGCGTGCAAAAGATAATTGCATTCAACTTAATGTCTTTTTGTTTATAGATATGTTACAGAAATCAATACTTCAGTCACGCACAATGAAACCCGAGAAATGTGTAGCAAAGGAGAATTTCTATTCCTTCTGAAGGCTCTCTTCTAGGAAAAGCAGAGGAAATACATCACTCATGCAAGACACCCGGGATCAGCCATTCATATGCGGGCACACTCAGTTTCCAGGGCACAAAAAGGGATATAGAGTACTAATATGTCGTTTCATACCATGGTTCAATCGAAAACTACTCACATGGAAAGTGTGAAGTGTCGGTAAGAGTACAATACAGATTGTTAATAGTATTCTGCAATTGCTTGAAGAAAACCAAAGGCGCGGACACCTGTGTTCTAGCTCAAAGCACTGCGGCAACGGGTGAGTCAAGAAGGCCCCAAAAGATTGGACTTACCGATGTAAGGGTACCTATGTGGTACATTGGTTACTGGAGAGGTTAGTTAAGCTCTGCCAAATGAAAGGAGTTTGGCTAAGAAATGTTTCTTTCTAACCGTTTTTATGCGCAGCACTGTACAAGAGCAGGATTTACAGCAGAAAGTAATGAACAGACCAGATATGTAAGTTTAGAAAAACAGAGGGAGAGTGAAATGGTGGGGAGACTCGATTATACACTAGTAATCAATACAGCTTGTGCTATGGGTCGAGGAAGCAATGGGTTGTGGCATTTCTATTCAGGCACCATGCTCTGTAGCCTCCGCCCACCTTTGTCCAGTCATTAAAAGTCTAGGGAAAAACGGAAATTGTCTTTCTCCAAAAGGGATAATATCTACTTTAGAAACAAATTTCAGGCATCTGGGAATTCTAAAAAAATTCTACAATTTTCCTGGCTGCCTGTAACCAGTGCAGACTGTAGGATTGTTCCTCTGACACTTCAAGGTGATGTCATAGAACATTTAGCTGTGTGTAGCTAGTGGACACCGTGGGTGGCTCAGATGTCACTCTTGGGTGGATCTCAAGTGGTATTGTATCCTGATTGCCTGTAACCAGTGCTTGTTATGGATGAGCACTCTTGGCATTTATCTAGGACACCTGTAACCATTGCATACCATGAGCTGCTTCTCTGTTGCTCCAGAAGACTGTGTATGGAATGTATACTGGCTGCTTCTAACCAGTGCATGTCGTGGGTTGCCCATCTGTCACTCCTGGGTGAACCTCATGGGCATTTATTCTGGTGCTCATATCCAGTGAGTTCTATGAGTGGCCCCTCTATTTATTTTTCCTGGTTGCCAGTAACCAGTATAATAGGCTGCTCCTCTCTTGCTTCTGGGTGGGCCCTACAGGCCAGTTTTCCTGGCTGCCTACAATCAATTCATACTATGTGCTAGTTCAAGTGTACTTTGATAGATAAAATGGAGTTTAGTGTAAGGGTATGGCCAACTGGCATAGGAATAAGGCTAATAAAAGAGATGTGGCCTAGTGAGGAGATGTGCTCTGGGGAATTGTGTACTGGTAGTGTAGTCAAGAGGGTTTTGGGGTTAATCGTCCAAGTTATGACTCCATCATGACATATTAAGTGACTTTGGGCTTGTTGGTTAACCTGCTATTGCGCCCTGGAAGTATAAGGTTGACACGTATAAATCAGAAAATCATGTGAGAGATTAGATCATATCAATTTTTAAAACTGGATACGCTCCTTAATGGCTATAAAGAAGGGATGTATTATTCAGAACATGAGCCTTTCCTAAATATATTGTTAGACAACTGCTTAATATATATAAGCGTATGGATATCCATTTGCAGTTTTGCCTACTAGCTAACACAGCTGTCTGGTTGAAGTAGCCCTATTGACAGTTTACCAAGAGGTTACAGGGGTCCTAAAGCCCACCCATTGCTTACCATTTTTTGGCTTTATAGTCACTCTTATTTGCTTGCTCCCCATTTGGCAGCTTGTATCGGTCCCTCTCCTGTAGCAGAGCCTCTTTACTTTTTTCTTTACCCTGTTCATGTTTAGGGAGCTAGGTTTTTCTTATTTCATGAGAACTTCTTGAGAGTGCATGTGTTTTCCTGTTCTCTTCCTCGTGTACTCCTCTGAACCTGTGCTCTGCGTTGTTTTCTCCCATCCTTGTACTTCCCTACCCCAATGATCAGTGTTGCTCTCTCAATTCTGTGCTTCCCCCTTCTCCTGTGTTGCCCTCCCTCATGTGCTACTTTTTGACTCAGTCACCCACTCCTTATTGCTTCCGGCCAACACCTGGTCCTCTATTGCCCTCCAGCACGCAGTCTTAATTTTCAAATGAAAATGTAAACATTTTCATGCATAGAAAAAGCACTTTTTTCACTACTTCCTTTTTTTATTCACAAATACATTTCAGATTGGTTAATAAATAAAAGGCACTTACATTAGTTTGGAAGAACGTGCAAAAGTGGTCACACACACAAAATGATGCGTTTGTCATTCCACCATTTTCCATTGAATTTTTCTCAAAGGTATTGGCCGAGCCAATGGCTCTTAAAATACATTTTCTTTTTTGTTTTGACAGTGCTTGTTATTGCAAGTGCTAGTCTGCTTTGAACTTTCAGAAAACAAACCTTGAGGAACCAGGCCACTCCAAAACTCTGGCAAGACGATTGGTACCTCGCTCATAAGGGCACACATCGATAATCCCTAGTTTAAGACTAAAATGACACAGTTGATGGGATGGATGCACAGAGTTCATGCTTTCAGAGTACCAATAGACCCTGTGGCTGATAGTCAAGTAATTACGTGAATGCCGCTGTTAGGTGATGATGAGTTCACACAAAGCTTGAGAGCAGGTATATTGGCACCAATGATGTTACATCCTAGTGCCAATGTTGAATGTACAGGAATGATTATACATTTCCACAATGTTCTGTGTGTACTCAGTGACCCAGTCTATATACCGTACACTGGAGAAAACTCGAGCCCACGATGGTACACTTGATAGGACATAGTGATGCCCAGAGTCAGTTCTTTAACAAAGCAATAGTTAGGAGGCAGCTGGCGTGCCGGACAGCAGGGCCACAAAACTGCCCCTGGATGCAAACAATGTTACTTCACTCTCAGAGTCAATAATCCAGTCACCATCACTGACCATGCCACCGTTAAACGTCAGGTCACTAAATTGTGCTTTTTAATGTTCATCCAAAACTTCATTTTTAATACTGATTTTACTGTCAACTATTTTTGCAATAAACGCACTTAGATTACACACCTGGATTCAAGATTAAAAATTAAGGGGCTAATTTAGGTTTGACAGATTGCACTCCATTCATCAGGCCGGCAGAAGACATGAGTTCCATTACCAAGACTGCCAGCCCAGAGTCAACTCGGTACCTTGAATGGAACCACCACCACAGAGGATCCCTTCAATGTACTAAAAGTGTAATGAAGGGCCGCTGTCAGTTTTGACGTAGTCTCCTTGTTCTGATAGCACTGACTCCATTGGGTCATTATAACAAGTCTGGTAATGAGGTGGGCGGAACAAGGGTTTGGTGGACAAGGTACTCCCTCGCAATTGAAACAGTATACCTAGCCACCAAGTTCTAAACAAGACGCTAAGTGTTTGATGTGAGCACTGTGAATTGTATACAAATGTAAATATTCATTGTCACAAGCCTGTCCACTAATTAAAAAAATATCTCTCAGAATAAGAATGATTCATTTTTTGATCAAGCCCTAACTCTGTTAAGAAGGTCAGTGAGTCCGCCATCTTGCCAGTCAAAACCAGTATTTGAGAAGTTGCACAATGAGAAAGACAGAATGAAGGATAGTGTGTTGGGATGTAGGGCAAGTAGGGGAGGATGTTTTTTTTAAAGTAATTTCGTGAGTATGGACAGCGCATTTGCGACAGTGCAGTCTAGCTGCCTTAAAAATGAATTTGAATTGTAACATAAAGCCACGATACACCACATTAGAAAGACGGACCGCAATGTTCTTTTGACGGGCCAGAGGACGTGATTACTTAAAGGAAATAGGTGTTCTTTGAGATGCAAAGCACAGAAGTGCAAATAATTCTCTTTGAAGATGCTTCTTACATTAAAAGGCACAGAACTTCGGCAAGACAGACCAGGTCACGGCTGGGGGTTAGGAATGAGTGCTTTGACGGGCAAACACTGTCTGATGTTCCTGCGCCTGCCAATTTCTCCTTTGATCAAATTTTGGAAGAATAAACCAAAAGGAAAGCTATATGGTAAACACAGGGCATTACTCTCCTTTCAAAGGAACATTGTGGCGGATCTCCTTTTGATCATAAGAAACTGCAGTGTGTCAATGACAGCAACTTCAGCTCAAAATATAATTCATTTATGTAGGGCGACTTACTGGAACCAGAACGAGAAATGACTATTAATAAAACAATGGGTAATTTCTTTGATGATTGGCGGCTGCAGAGATGCTGAATCTGTAGGTAAAAAAGTAAAACCTGGGAGTGTCAAAGACAGAACCTTAAGACTTGAGACGGAGGGTGGAGGGTGACAGGATGGCCATCCTCCTCCCCAAGGACATAAAGAAACATGTCAATTAGGAAGTTACAAAAAATATAGACCACGGGCTGCATAGAGCCTCTTGTAATTCCGTGGTAAAGCAAATCCACGTTACATGCCTTGCCCTTAGTTTGAGTAAGAAGTACTAAAATTAGTAAAGATTTCAGGGATAAAAAGTACTAGAGCTCTCTCACCTAACTGTAACCTGAACCTTTCTAGTGACTGCAGTTAGCAAAGCAGAAATTATAGGCATAACATTTGCATCATTTAAGATCCAAAATGAATTATTATAAAGAGAAAGACCAAACTACGTAATCCTACAGCAAAAGCTCTTGTCAGTGACGTGTGCAGAATGCCCTTATTTTACACCACGAGGCTGTCTTGAGCCGTCCTTTAAGTTAAAATATTCTAGAACTCCATAGATAGTGCCATGGATTGGAATAATGGTCATGGAGTCCACCAGCAAGGCAAATCCTGTTGAGTTTCATGGCTCGAGGACCCAAAACAAACCAGGAAATGAAAGAATCCTTGCACAGCACTTCACCACTCCACAATAACTGACGAAAGTCAAGGAGAGTCTAAAATGAAGTCTCCTTTTCTTGTTTAACTTATCCCCAAACTCTAATTTGCTTATGATCCTTCTTGTGGCATAAACCTATTTATTCTCACGCAGGACAGGTAGGTATCAATATGATAATGCCACCATGCAAGTGACATAAACTCAATGGGAGCTACATACAAAGGCACGTGTGGTGTAACCCAGGGATATTAATAAAATAGACTGTAAATACAAGCGCATTATTCAGGTGGTGAGAGTAACCTTTTATTATTCTTGACACTTTCATGTTTTTTTCATTTACTCAGGTATCCCTTATGTGCTTGTATTAAGTGAATCTTAAAATCTTCTCTTCAGCAGAAAAGGTTCCTACATTTTTGTCTTATACCTAGATATGAAAAATCTGAAGGTGTCACATTCAAGAAGATTTTCTTTTTTTACAAAACAATAAATGTTTTTATCTATTCAGCTTTATATTGACTAGTCGTTCTGTTGTCGGTGCAGTGGGTTATATATAAGTATACACATTAAATGATTTCATACCTTCAAAAAGCAGGTGGTATATCACTGTTGGGATCCTCTTCTAAATGTATCAAGGTCATGACAATTAATTTTGGGTAGCAAGGCTGACCTATTTGTCCTCTGGTACACATTGTTCCCAAATTAAAGACAATGAGAAAATAACATTGGAAATAAACAGAGAATAGAATGTCATAAGACTGAATGAAAAACAAATGACCGGTGGACTAGTAGTCCTGTTGAGGCAGAATGAGGGTCGATAAAGGTCAACAAAGAGTTTTGCCGCTGGTCATGTACGTAAAATAAAGGCGTCTGAGTAATGCCCTTGCGCACGATGCATATTGGCTTCGTTATTTTCTCCCACGCCTCAAAAACAAATAGTTCACAGTTCAATACACAAGGATCTGGCTCAGAAGGAAATAACTCCGTTTCCAATTTGCGTCTTTCCTTGGAGAATCCAGGCGAAGAGGCAGTCTTCTCACAATTTGGAAAATTCAGCTCGTGTGCAATTTTATTGCTGATAGGATTCGCCTTGTACAGCGTGATGCATGTAGACTCTACATTGTAGAGTAAAGGAGGGGCTGCCCATGAGGGCAAGGAAATGTGTCTAATTTGGGGTTTTAAGGGCACTACTCTGTCCAACAGGTGGAAATAATTTATTGTGCGAAGTAGTTGTCTACTACAAAGATGATGCGCTTTTGTTGTATCTGTTCGAAGATTTCTTGAATGATTAGGATACATACCATTACAGTAGAGTCCTACTTTTCATCGCTAAGACTCTACTTCAGAGATCTGTGGCAATATTATGTGAACCTTTACACTAACACGAAACTCAGAAACAATCCATATGCATCTGTGTTGCTGTGTGCATAATAAAGAGTGAAGCAAAAAGCACCCAGTAGGTTCACGTTTTAAGAATATTTGCCTGCATAGTTGATTGAACCCGTTGCACCAATCAGCGAGACAAATACGTTTATTAAGCAGTAACATTCAAAAACTGCTTGTGCAGAGTAGAGAAAGCTGAAATGTAAACTGCGCAATTTAATGTGTGTTAATCTATTTACAAGTTCATTTGTGGCACCTTTGTCCATATCACATGATGTAGCAGAAGTTTTAGTACTGTCTTTCATGTCAGAGAGATCATCTATATGTGACAGTGTATACATTATATTACTCATAGTTCTAATAGTTTGACCCTGAAGTGATACTCTGAGAAGCTATTTTAGCATGTGTTAGTTTAGACTAAAGATAAATATAGGAGGTAAGTTTAATTAAATGTTTGAAGGATTGAATTGACATTATGCTATAGTTTATTTGCTAAGCTAATAATCTGCATTGAAATGATATTGAATTCCTAAAAATTTGTGTTTTAAAATACTTGTGCAATAATGGAGAAATGCAGTTCTGTGTTATACTGATTTAAATGTGTTAAAAGTTGCTTTTCTTATTGTTACTGTAACTTGAATGCTAAATGTCGGACTTTTTTGCTTATGCAGGATCATCCCCAATCTTTATGCCGCCTTCCTCCAATTTTCTCTGACCTGTTGCTGTTGGCTTTTGAACTCTGAGCACCTTACCACTGCTAACCATTGCTAAAGTGCATATGCTCTCTGTGTAAATTGTATGGTTAATTGGTTTATCCATGATTGGCATATTTGATTTACTGGTAAGTACCTAGTAAGGTGCACTAGAGGTGCCCAGGGCCTATAAATCAAATGCTACTAGTGGGCCTGCAGCACTGGTTGTGCCACCCACCCACCTGTGTAGCTCTGTAATCATGTCTCAGACCTGCCACTGCAGTGTCTGTGTGTGCAGTTTTAAACTGTAAATTCGACTTGGCAAGTGTACCCACTAAACCTTCCCTTTTCTGACATGTAAGACACCCCTAAGGTAGGCCCTAGGTAGCCCTAAGGACAGGGTGAAGTGTACGGTTAAGGTAGGACATGTAGTAATGTGTTATATATGTCCTGACAGTGAAATTCTGCTAAATTAGTTTTTCACTGTCGCAAGGCCTGTGCCTCTCATAGGTTAACATGGGGGCTAACTTTAAATATGATTGAAGTGTAGATTCCCTTTGGGAGTGGATGGACATGTGGAGTATGGGGTCTCCGAGCTTACAACTTAAAAATACATCTTTTAGTAAAGTTGATTTTGAGATTGTGTGTTTGAAAATGCCGCTTTTAGAAAGTGAGCATTTTCTTGCCTATACCATTTCTGTGACTCTGCCTGTTTGTGGATTCCCTGTCTGGGTCAGTTTGACAGTTGGGCTGGCTGCACCTCGCTCTAGACAGTGACACACAGGGAGCTGGGGGTGTAGTCTGCATTTCCTGATGAGGTATCTGTGCTAGGAGGGAGGGGAGGAGTGGTCACTTACACCTGAAAGGGCTATGCCTGTCCTCACACAGTGCAGTCTCCAACCCCCTGGTGAGTGTCTGGGGCCTGGCCTGGGCAAGGCAGGATTTCATATTTAAAAGAGACTTTACTTTGAAGTAGGCCTACTTCAAAGGAGAAATTGGGTATAAGAAGGGTACCCAAAACCACAGACTTTAGAACACTTCTGGAAACAAAAGGAACCTCTGCCTGGGGAAGAGCTGAAGAGCTGAGGAAGAAGAGCTGCCCTGTCTGTGACTGTGCTTTGTGGAGCTATCCTGCAGTTGCTGCTTCTGCCAGAGTAAGAGGGCAAAGACTGGACTTTGTGTGCCTTCCATCTTGTGAAGATTTCCAAGGGCTTGATTTAGAGCTTGCCTCCTGTTGTTTGAAGTCTCAGAGACAGCAAAGACTTCTCTCTGCCAGCACCTGGAGTCTCTGGAGAGACTTCTACTCTGCCCTGTGGTGCCCATCCAGTTCCTGGGACCTTGAAAGGAGAAGCTGGCAGCCTAAGAGGAAGAAATCCACGCACAGAGCACCGTGCAGGGAAAAGATTGACGCAACTCCGATCTGCGGCTGGGAAATCGTTGTGCCGCTGGCTTTGCAGCTGAAAATCGACGGTCGCCTGTAACAGGTTTTTGTTTTTTACTCGCAATAGTTTTCATTAGGTGTGTGTAAGCGATTGTGTGAGAGACAATTGTGAAGCGACTAAATTGCTCAGAGCAGTGAGTGTGACGTTATTGTGTGCCACATTGGTATAGGTTAGTTGGTGTGAAGCCACGCTGGTATTGATGGACAATGCAGTGTTGCAATTGATTGAAACCTTCGACTGAAAAGGATTGTGGGATTGCAGTTACTTCCTGATTTGAGTGAAAAGTTATTGTGCCTTACCAAATATGATCAAAAATGATATTCTTTAAAGCTTTAAGGAGTGCACTTAGAGGAGACATGTCTATTCCCATTACAGAAGGTATAGAAACCCGACCCAAAGGTACTCCAGGTCATTATGTAGCATCTGTAAAAGGATTTCATGCATGTTTGTGGCATGAACAATGGTGCAAAATTACTAAAAAAGAAGGTCCCTTTGCATTTCCCCTTTATGGAACGTTTAATCTGAGAATTCAAGATAATCCGCGGTGAGTGCTGCATGAGATGAAACCGCCTCCAAGACCTGCTCAATTTGAAGCCCTTAGTATTTTGGAACTCACAGCACAGCAGATGATGACAACTAAATATGAGAACTGAATGGGGAAAGCAATCAAGACACTTTCAGAGGCTAGATGGGATGCAGAACACAAAATATGGAGAGCAGACATTTTTGAGGGAGTCAGAATGTATCCAGCTATTTTGAGTGAAAATAGCTAAAGCACTAAGCCCAAGACTAAGAAAAAGACAGGAAAATCAGAATCAACAACAGGGACTGAGGATCGGAAGACAGTGTCATGTGAGAGTGACTCAGATGATAAGTTTATAAATCAGATCTTGTTAAATCGTTCGCATCCGTACCATTCAGTTGAGGTAGAAGCCAAAAGTGAAGCAGCACAAAATGTATTTCCAAAAGTGTCTACTGCTCCAGTTGCATAGAACCAGAATCAGATAGTAACAGGTACACCTGCAATTTCAGTGACACACGTTTCTGAAGTGATTCAACCCAGTTCAGCCTGTACCAAGTCCCATTGTTAATCAGGTTGTGCCAAATTTTAACATGAACCAGACGTTGCAGTCACCTTGTGTCAATACGCCTGTGCAAAAGTTTATTCCGAATTAACCTGAGCAAATGTTTAGTCTAGGTCAGTCAATGCCATATGTTACCCCGAGTCAAACAAGACAAAGTTTCAATACTGTCTTTACAGGACAGAGTGTAGGAATGACAATTCGTCAGAGTCAGACAAATCATATGGGTCCAGATTCATTGACAGTTCCTGTGACTATAGGTCCTGTTGTTCCCTTGTATGCTCCAGGTACGCCTTGAAGCATTGCACATTCATTAAATGCACCAACAGCTCCTGATACACTAGTTATATCCACTGGGATATCACCAATTGATATGCAGAGATCAGTATATTCTAACAACTCAGAAATGGAGAGAACAGGATATCTTGTGGGAGCGTTAACTCCTACACATATTTCAGATCCATGCCCAATGACAACTCAGATGTACTCATCCCTGATGCAAGGTTTCCTCAGCGAGCTTCACCTTATTTTTTTGCCCAGACGCAATCAGATCCTGAATGTTAATTGCAGTACTGCACAAGGAGGAGCACTCTTTAACACACTAGAGAATATGTCAAATTTAATACCCCCAGTCAGCAGATTGTAGGACCTTTAAAAGGATAAGTATCACAGAATAAAAATGTGAGTTTATAAAGTTTCAAATTGATTGGCTAAATAATTTGAGTCCTGAAGGTGCAACAGGTATAACAAAGTGCAATGCTAGAACAGGAGAAACCCCTAGGGAGAGATAGAACAGTGAATGTGCCCAGACTGAAACTGGAATTAAATGAAATTATATTAGGAACTTAAGACACAGCCCAGTTGGAGACATACACAGAAGTCGAACAGTGGTTAACGCAGGAGAGGGCAGGCTTATTAAAGTTTAGCTAAAGTAGCCAAGAAATATGAAGTGGATTTGGAGAAATCAAAGTCCTTGAAGAGAACTTACAGATTAGAGTTCAGCACAAAATATACAGTCAACATGAGATCCCCTTGAATGAAAACTCACATTAAGGACTTGAATAGATATATTCAGAAATGGGGTACTATTGATAAGTGGGAAGGTAGTTGGGAGAAGATAAGAAATCAGAAGAAAGCAAAGCCAGATGTGCCTCCAGCAGGAGCAAATCAAGCTGAGGACAATGTGCAAATGATGCCTACGAGAGAAATACCAGGTGGAAGTTATGTTCATGTACCCTGGAGTAAGACTGATATTCTGTTATTCACAAATGATTACCTGAAATTGGGAGAGAAACCAGTGGAATGGTACAAGCAGACAGAGAGATTTGTGAAACTTTCAGAATGCCTTTGGGAGGATTTGAATACATTATTTGACATTGTAGTTCCAAGTGATCTTTGGACTGAATGCAAAGGTAATGTTGATTGGCCTGATTACAAACCCCAAAGAGACCCAGTAACAGGTGCACCATTTGAAGAAGTGATGACCTGTCACTTGAAACCAAGCCAATGCAGATATTTGGTCTGATTCTTCTGTTACTGTTGTAGCTGGCTTTTTTGTTGATGAGGTTGGGTGCTGTGAGACAAGACTGCCCTCTCTAGAAGTTGGAGGCAGAACTCCAGAACTGTAGAAGGGACTCTAAGTTCCAGCCGTTCTTCTTCCAGTTCCCCTGCTTGCTCAACAACACACCTCTGGTATTGTGAAACATCCCCTTCAGAAAAAGGAATGAAAGTGGGCATAATTTTTGTTGTAGTGTGGATCAAGTAAGGTGGCACAGGTGTACCCTTTAGAGGAGATATTGTCCTTTTGCAGCCTTGCATTACAATTCAAGCAATAGATTTGGCTCTCAGCCAAGGCATGCGCTTCTGGCTTTTTGTTCACATCACTGAATGGAAACCTTTCAGACACCTTCTTTAGCTGGTCCTGTAGCAGATGCAACGAGGGGGTAGCTTGGCCCATCGTACAGTTCTCCTTGATAACTTCCCATGTGAAAACCGTAAATGGGAGGGGCATCTGTATGAGACATTTGACTGGGCCCTATTTGTCTACATTCATGGTCATAGCTTTCCCATTTGCATGAGCTCCCCTTTGAATTACATAGTCATTGATTTGTCTGTACTGCTCAAACTGATGTTGCAACATAGAAGAGGTTGAGTTCTAACATGTTGGCACCTCCTGTATCAGGGCTTTAACTGCTACTCTATTAGCACGCTCAATAATCCGCAACTGCTTCCAGGCTTTAAAAAGAAAGGCTGAAATAAGTGCAGATTTATCTGCAGGAGGTCTGTATGACTATTCTTTCTTTAGAAATTCTTGAACTACCAGGTTCATGTAGTGCGCCAAACACAGGACCCTGAAATAGCCACCATCCGACATGGCCTTAACTATGTTACTGCCATTGTCTGTGGCAACAAATCCAATTCGGAGGTCTCTGGGTCACAGTGGTTTAGATACCTTGTTATTAAATTCATCCAAGATGTTTGCTGCTGTATGCGATTTCTCCATGGTGAACATGGCTACTGCTCCATGCCGCCGAATAGTCTTAAAAATGCCTGTAGATAGCCTTTGCATTACACCCGCAAAAGGCATCCAGTGTGCAGTGTTGCATATATAATCAGTTGCCTAACAACTGGTCCACATGTCTGTCGTCAGGTGGATGGTATGGACAACAATTTGCTGCAAAGCTTGCCCAACTAATTGAGGCACATTGTAATGCAGAGCTGGAACAGCTGCTCTGTCAAAGTAGGTCATACTTGGAGCTTACCATTTTGGGCAGATGGCTCCACAAATTCTAAGAATCCCACTCCTTCCACAAAAGAAAAAAAGGAGGTGGTCCAGAGCTACCATTGTGGCGAATTCTACAAATATGTGGTTGTGTGGTTGCGGTTGTAAGGCTGCTGCTGCCTAAACATGCTCAGAATAGTAACCTGAATGTTCTTCTTTTTGTGGGGCTACTGATGCAGGCGACTTTTGGGATGTGGGTGTTGGTACACTCAATGTGCATTGTGGTGCAGTCACCGCATGCCGTGGTGTCTCCATCTGACTCTCAGTCTTCCTGTGCCATTGTGAGGTCACTGAGGCAAGTGATTCTGGTGCACTGCTGGGGACGGGCTGCTTTGCATGAGGACGTCACCCTCTTCTTCCTCATATTCCACTGTGATTTGACCAGTTGTAGCTTCTCTCCTTCACCACCACAGTACATTCAGCTATATTTTTAAGGTGTTCCTCCCACCGGATTAAATGCTGTGTTTTCATATGGGGTATCTGGCCTCCAGTATTATAAAGTGAGCCATGCTTATCCAGACAAACACACTTGTAGCAAATGGAGTATATCGCAATGTTCTCTTTCTGTTTGCTAATCGTAAATAAGTCCCAAACTAGGGAGGAGTAGTTTCTTACTGGGCAACTTCCAATGCCTGAGGAAGAACTGGAGGTAGGTGGGTGTGTTTATTGCTTCTCTGCAGTCCATATTTCTAGTGAGGTATGAGTTGGTGTAGGTCTCTGCTAGGGCCTTACAAATATGGGAGCTGGCGGTGCTGCCTGTGCCACATCCCTCAGAACAGGGTGGATAGTAATGTTGGATTACAGCTACCACAATGACTGCCTTGTAATCATCATCCTCCTCACTATCATCCCATCCCATCATTCTATGGCTTTCTGGAACTTTTTATTTCCCTTTCCTCTCCTGGTGTCTCTCAGGCTCTGTCATGGTCCACTCCATGTCCCTATCTTTGTCATCAGAAGTGGTGTTTGAAGAAATGGTGGAGTGGTACCTTACCTTTTTCTTGCTAGGGCTCTGGTAGCTGTTTATTCTAGAAAATGAGGTTCTTGCTCTACAAGAAACTCGACCTTCTGTTCTGCTCTAACTTTGGGAAGATCTACTATTGCTGGCTGTGGCTGCTGTCCACTTTGTTCTGTTTCCTGAAATGATTTGGTAGTACTTTGCGAAAGGGACAAATCCAATTCAATGTCACTACTCGGCGGCTCCCACATGATTGCAGTGGCTGCCTTACTGACAGACATGGTCTTGGGCTTAGGTTGGAGTGGTGCTCTAGATACAGGAGTGCTGCTCCCAGGTTCCTCCCTGGAGGTCGGTGTGGCTTCTGAAAAAGGTTGCGGTCAGCATGCCACTGGTAACAAGATGCTTCTTTTCACTGACCACTTTCTTGGGAGCAACATTCTTTAGAATCGTCTTAAAGTTCTCAGTTGCTAGTGGCACTAAGCTGCACAAGTAGAAGAGATTGGAGGACTAACCGTACAGGACTTCTCTCTTGCAGTACTGCAGGTGATGTGACATCTCTTCTCTTGTGCATCTAAAAGCAACAAAGCAAGAAAAACATATAGTTAGTAGAACGTGGCATTGTTGCAGTTTGAAATACTATAGGCAAAAGTGATATTAGTGTGGTTTATTGCTTATGTAATAAATATCAACTTAATCAAACATTGTAAAGTGAAACCACACCGTAAAATTTAATTTCAAATCAGGCAGTATAACATGCAGATATAGCTCTTTGCTTTTTCTTCATCCATTTCAAAGAAGACACCTGAGGTAGTTAGAGAGAGGTGTGTGGGCAAATGGAATAATCCTTAAAAACCTATGGCGGCAATGTGGTCCAAGTGAAATGGGATAATCATTATAAAAGTGAATTATGCTGCTGATTTGTTTGCAGTCCACCACAGTCAGGCTGTCCAGAAGGAAATGGAATATTATACACATAAAGAAACTGAATGCTTTAGTGCAGCTATGCTCCTTTTGTGGATTGATGGATGTATGGAGGAATGGATGTGGATGAATGGATGGATGGATCAAAACAAAATGCAGAGTTAAATGAAATGAATTAAAACATTAAAACAATGAAAAATCAAAACAAAGCAAAAAAGTAAGATAAAAAAACAAGAAATTTGAAAAAGTTAAAATGAAAAACCAGCCATATGGTCAAACAACAAGAACAAGGAGCAAGGAGACATGGGGAACAAAAAACACATGCACGCCTATGACAAAGACACACTGGCTGGAAGCACAAAATGGACACCAACTACCAACAACAACATTGAGCACGAAAGCATGGGAACAAAGAAGAACCCATGCAAACCTTTGTCAAAGGCACACTGGCTGGATGCACAAAATGGCCACCAGCCACACGATCAAACAACAACTGTGAACAAGGAGGCATGGAGAACAAAGAACACATGTTAACCTATGGACATAGACTACACAAAATAGCCCCTCGCCACACAGCATGGAGAACAAAGACAAATGATGGATGATGACAAAACACATACACACACACACACACGCACACACTGGCTGTAAGGATGCCAGGTGGTAACACTGAAGAAAAAACTAACTTTAATTCAGCATTGCAGAACATGAAAATTATCTGAGCTATAAAAAATTTACAATAACACAACTCATCCTCGTATGCCATGAAATATTACCCCACAACATGCACACATTTTGCAGAAATTTTTTAATGCAAACAATCAGCAAACATTTTTAATTCAATCCAATACCATCCCTGCCCTAAATGAAGCTTTAAAAATATATACCACTTAAACATTTATTTTATGCCCCGATGACTACTAGTTCTGGGCCTACTGCCTGGATGGTCATTTGGAAATCTAGGCCACATAGTAAAATAATATTGCAATGTATGCAAATTCAGTGCAAAAATAACTCCATATTTATACTTTAATGCTAGACTCATCTAGCGCCAAAGTTATGGAGTTAAAGTCATTTTTGAATGTGGAAACCTACCTTGCGTCAATGATTTGCAATCTAGGCGTTCCCATGCAAAAAATGACTCCATAGCCTACACCCCATGCTAAAATCACGCACGGGGAGGAGGGGTCAAATAATGGGGCAAAGCTTGCTTTGCCCCATTATTTAACACCTAGGTCAGGGCAGGCGTTTGAGGACCTGTGGGCCTATTTCCATGGTAGAACACTCCATGGGGGTAAGTATAGGTAAGTATAGGAAAGTATTTATTTTGAAGTGCCATTGGGGGCCCTGAAATGGGCCCCCCTACATGGCACTAGGCACAGTGGCCTTGCCCAGGGGACCCACTGCCCACTGCTGGCCACTGGGGTGGTGGACATGACTCCTGTCTTTTCTAAGACAGGAGTCATGTAGTATGGATGGTTTTCTGTCAGAAAATGATGCTAGCCTGGTTAGAGTAATTTTTTTTTACTCTCACCTAACTAACGTCATTTTCAAGTGCAAAACCCCCTTCTCCCATACCACCAGCCCCACCCGGCTAACTTCATTTTTATACTTGCCTACACTTTGCGCCAGCTTGCACAATTCTATAAATATGGTGCCTAGCTGGCGCTCAAGAATGGTTCAAGCCGGTGCAAAACTTTTTGATGCAAAACTGCGGTAGTGCAGTTTTGCACCAAAAAGTATAAATATGCCCCAGAGTCCTTAACTCCAAAGGTGTATCCAGGACACAAAGAGGGTGGTCCTTCCACCTTGAAATCTAAGTGAAAAGTGACCAGGAGATAGTCCAAGCACTGGTGGGAGCCTGCTGAACAGGGACAGGAAGTTGGAGTCTTTGGGCTCTTCCTTCCTGTATGAAAATAATAAATAAAGCTTCTCATTCTAAAAACAACTTGGCATGTCCTTTGAAGAAGAAAATCCACTCAAAAACTTCTTTTTGACTAGATTTAGATGTATCCTGAGTAGAAAATCTACTCCAGGTGCATTTGCGCTCGCGAGCTTGACTGTTTTGGCCACCATCATGGCCGGAGCATGTGGCCGGAAACAGCACAAACAAATGCAAAGTCTTGTGCATGCTCACTAGCAGCCCAGGAGTATTGTGGCGCTTGCAAGAGAATGGCAAAACCAAGTCTTGCACAAATGCGAATGAACTCTGCTCCATGCTGGATTGCAGAAATTCAGGTATTCCGCTCTACTCTGCATAGCAGAAAGTGCCTGAATTCTGCAAACTCTTCTGGCAGAGCAGAGTTCTACACCGGTGCCTATCAAAAATGCCCCTATATAACATGCCACCTGAGACAACTGCTAGAATCAGTCCCCTGATCAATTGTTTGAACAAGGTATCCTGCAAGAGATTATGGGAAGTTCATGTAACTCTCCCATTCAAGGTCTGTGGAAGCCCAATGGAAAGTACTGCATAGCCCAGGACCTGAGAAAAGTCAACAAGGTTGTCATTCCATTTTGTCCCGTGGTACCCAATCCTGCTGTGATTTTATTCCAAATTCTCTATAAAGTAGAATGTTTTACTGTGATTGATTTATTCCAAGCTTTTTCTTCAAACCATTGCATGAAGAAAGCCAGCCCCTCTTCGTGTTCAAATTCAGCAGTTGTGTTTTGGCATAGTGCCTAGTTCCACAAGGGTATACTGAGAGTACTTCGTTTTTTGACCAGATCCTGAAAAAGATTCTGGAATCCCTTAATTGCCCCACCACTCAGTCTTAAGCCATCATTATGACATTGGCGGCAAATGCTGCCTACCGCCATGGCGATGGCTGTCAACATACCGTTGCCGTCGCTACCTGCCGCCAACTGCATTATGACGGCAGTAAGGTGACACTGCTGCCAGCAGCAGTGCCACGCCAACAAAACACCACCTACTGCATCATGTTCCATGATATCGGCTGGCGGACGCTGCTGCTGGCACCAGCGCCGCGTCCCGTCTCCTGCTGGAGGACCACCTGCAAGCAGGTAAATCGGGTTCTCTGAAAGGGGAGGGTGGTGGGTGGTGTAGTGTGCGTGTGGGGGGGTATTGTGTGTGGGGGGTTGTGTGTCTGTTTTTGTATGTGTGCATGTGGATGTGAGTCACGTGGAATACGTGCATGAATGACTGAATGTGAGTGTACATGTCTGTTGTGTGTTGTGAATCCGTTTGTGTGACAATGTATGTTAGTGTGTGTTGCGGTGTGTGGGTATGTATGTGTGCATGTGTGGGTGGATGTGGGAATGCGTGTGTGTATGAGTGTGTGCATGCGTGTGTGGGTGTGTGGATGTCGGGGGGTCAGGAGGGAGAGCGGGTGGGGGACTCTGGAGAGGGGGAAAAGGAGGGGTGCGGGGGAGACCCCTATCAGGAAGGAATTCTCTGGCACTGATAGTGCCTACCACCATGTTTTTCTTGGTGGTCAGATTGCCACGAAAACCATGGCGGTAGGCAGGTCATAATCCTGAAGTCTCCAGCTCGGCGTCTGTTACCACCCTGGCGGACGGAGTGGTATGTTGGCGGTTTGGCTTGAGCCAAACCGCCAATGTCATAATTTGGGAAAAGGTACCGCCAGCCTGTTGGCAGTACCATCCGCCAGGGCCGTAATGACCCCTTAGTGCAGTATATTGATGACTAGTTGCATCAAACATGTAAGAAGAATGCAAGAGAGACATAATTGTTTGGAAAGTGTCACAAGAAAGAATCTCAGCAATCATGAAAATGAATCCAACTGCTACACAGAAAGAAGTTTGAATGTTCCTGGGAATGGTTGGCTACTGTTGACAGTTGATTCCTAACTTTTCCTTTTTGGCCAAGCCTCTACAGAGATTGAGAAACAAAGATGCGTCTGATCCAGTACCTATGGAGACTTAGAGTACGGCTATAACATTTTTGCTATTGAATTAATTGGGAGGATCGGACTGCCTCCATCACCTGGCCTGCACTGGCAGTTAGAGTACGCAGCGGGCTTGATGACCGACATGTACGATTATTTATATATATATATATATATATATATATATATATATATATATATAAGACTCGCTCAAACCATTTCACGCGTATGAAGACAGTAGACCCACAAGTGAACTTGGAAGTGCTTCACCCATACAGTGTAGCATAAAGATGAAAGAGGTTTTCTCTTACCTGGGGAGACTTCCAAGCAGGTGGTATGCCCCGACCTAGTGCGTTCTGCACTGAACCTTGCAGTTTGGGTGGGCTCTGACCGGCATCCAGCTTGAAGATAATTTGCGTGTATTCGTAGGCACATCTCCCACTATCTATGTGGACACAATTGATGGATTTCCCTCCAATTTCAAGTAGGCCACACAGGTTTCCAACACCAGTCTCAATATTCCTGAAAGCAATTAGCGACCTTCGTCTCCAGTTATTGGTAACAAAGTATTGGGTGCTGCGGCTGTATTCGCAGATTACCACACACAAGTGGGTCATCTAGTCCGTGGCACACTCTAACTGCCGGTGCAGGCAATGGAGGCAGACTAATCCTCCCAATTAATTGAACAGCAAATATGATATTGATGCACTCCAATGTCTTATCAGTATTTGGGGAGTAGGGTCCGCCCTCTGAAAAAGAAAATATTGAAACAAATACAAGCTGTACAGAATCGAGATGCAAGCTACGCAGTGGTTCACATCCCTAAAGGTGAGGGGGGTGGTGACAGGACTCTGAAACTGTGTCAACTGGAAAGTAGATACATACTCAGACTATGAACAAGGGTGGCATTTGGGCTGAATTCAGATGAGGAAGTACATGCACATTTATCAACACAAGCAAACAACTTCGATGCATATCTCCAAGAAGGGCTGTGATCACGGTTGTGTGTAGTATTCGCTGGAATGATAATTGACATAGGCCCTCATTACAACATTGGCGGTAGATCCCGCTTACCGCCGTGCAAAAAACGGCCAACACACAGCTGCGGTGGCGGAATTCCGCTACAGCTATTGCGACCCACAGTTCAGAATCCGCCAAAATCCAGACACCCACACAAGTCTGCCACACCAAAGGTCAGTGATAAAGTGGCGATAACAAAACCGACACCGTCACGCCAACAGGAATACGCCTACACAATCACGACCCACAAATCCACACGGCAGTCTTTCAACCACGGTATTCCATTGGCGGTATACACCACCGCTCTCAAAATACACACACATTTACAAAACACAACCACATTGGACAATTCCAAATACACACACCTGATACACATACACACACCACTCCCACACACCCATACCAATATAAAACACACACCCACATCACCCACAAACCCTTACGACCAAGATTGAGAAAGAAGGCCAGAGAGAGACACCATCAGAAACAACACTAGCATCCACAGGCACACAGCACCATCCCTCACACACCATCCACGCACCTCAGACAACACACTCAAACACATCCCCTCACACATCACCCACACCACATCAGGGCACCTCAACGAGACCCCAGGTTCTCTGAGGAGGAGCTCAGGGTCATGGTGGAGGAAGTCATCTGGGTAGAGCCACAGCTATTCGGATCACAGGTGCAGCACACCTCCATTGCAAGGAAGATGGAACTATGGCGCAGAATCGTCGACGGGTCAACACAGTGGGACAGCATCCAAGAACTAGGGATGACATCCGGAAGAGGTGGAACGACCTACGGGGGAAGGTACGTTCCATGGTCTCAAGACACCATATTGCAGTACAGAGGACTGGCGGCGGACCCCCACCTCCTCCCACACAACTAACAACATGGGAGGAGCAAGTCTTGGCTATACTGCATCCTGAGGGCCTCGCAGGAGTAGCAGGAGGAATGGACTCTGGTAAGTCAACTCTTAACTATTACATCCCCCACCCTACCTGCATGCTATCACATACCCACACCCTCACCCTCTCCCCCATCACTCCAACACCTCACAAATATCCCAATATCACAACCCACCCATCCCAACACCAAGCCCTGCATGCAACACCAAAGCATGGTCACCCATCACCAAAGCATGTCCACAACAGATACCCACACAGACCCCAAACCAATTATCACAGAAGGTCCGAGACAAGAATGCAAGCACTGGAGTACAGGGTCACTCACCAATTGCACACGATGGCACACACAGATGCAATAAACATGCCTTTACACCCCTGCAGGACCCCTACCCAACGTCACCGGACAGGAGGTTCCAGACATGTCCAGTCCCCCCACAGAAGAGGCCCACAGTGATGACAGCAGCTCTGTCCAACTGGATCAAGATGACCAGCCCGGCCCATCTGGGACCTCGGGACAGTTGGTTCCCCTGACACTGGCACATGCCACCACAGAGCCTCCCCCCTCAGGAAACACCAGTACAGCACCCACCCAGCGGACCCATCCTCTGTGCCCAGGAGACGTCAAGCAGCAGTGTGTCCACCACTACAGGGAACCCAGGCAAACCCACCACCCCAAGAAAATCAGGGACCTGGGGGCAGAGGCAGTGGGCACATGGTTCAGGGTACAGAGGCACATAAAGATGAAAGAGGTTTTCTCTTACCTGGGAGACTCCCAAGCAGGTGGTATGCCCCGACCTAGTGCGTTCTGCACTGAACCTTGCAGTTTGGGTGGGGTCTGACCGGCATCCAGCTTGAAGATAATTTGCGTGTATTCGTAGGCACATCTCCCACTATCTATGTTGACAGAATTGATGGATTTCACTCCAATTTCAAGTAGGCCACACAGGTTTCCAACACCAGTCTCAATATTCCTGAAAGCAATTAGCGACCTTCGTCTCCAGTTATTGGTAACAGAGTATTGGGTGCTGCGGCTGTATTCGCAGATTACCACACACAAGTGGGTCATCTAGTCCGTGGCACACTCTAACTGCCGGTGCAGGCAATGGAGGCAGACTAATCCTCCCAATTAATTGAACAGCAAATATGATATTGATGCACTCCAATGTCTTATCAGTATTTGGGGAGTAGGGTCCGCCCTCTGAAAAAGAAAATATTGAAACAAATACAAGCTGTACAGAATCAAGATGCAAGCTACGCAGTGGTTCACATCCCTAAAGGTGAGGGGGGTGGTGACAGGACTCTGAAACTGTGTCAACTGGAAAGTAGATTCATACTCAGACTATGAACAAGGGTGGCATTTGGGCTGAATTCAGATGAGGAAGTACATGCACATTTATGAACACAAGCAAACAACTTCGATGCATATCTCCAAGAAGGGCTGTGATCACGGTTGTGTGCAGTATTCGCTGGAATGATAATTGACATAGGCCCTCATTACAACATTGGCGGTAGATCCCGATTACCGCTGTGCAAAAAACGGCCAACACACAGCTGCGGTGGCGGAATTCCGCTACAGCTATTACGACCCACAGTTCGGAATCCGCCAAAATCCAGACACCCACACAAGTCTGCCACACCAAAGGTCAGTGATAAAGTGGCGATAACAAAACCGACACCGTCACGCCACCAGGAATACGCCTACACAATCACGACCCACAAATCCACACGGCAGTCTTTCAACCACGGTATTCCATTGGCGGTATACACCACCGCGCTCAAAATACACACACATTTACAAAACACAACCACATTGGACAATTCCAAATACACACACCTGATACACATACACACACCACTCCCACACACCCATACCAATATAAAACACACACCCACATCACCCACAAACCCTTACGACCAAGATTGAGAAAGAAGGCCAGAGAGAGACACCATCAGAAACAACACTAGCATCCACAGGCACACAGCACCATCACTCACACACCATCCACGCAACTCAGACAACACACACAAACACATCCCCTCACACATCACAACCAACACCACCTCACACATCACCCACACCACATCAGGGCACCTCAACGAGACCCCAGGTTCTCTGAGGAGGAGCTCAGGGTCATGGTGGAGGAAGTCATCTGGGTAGAGCCACAGCTATTCGGATCACAGGTGCAGCACACCTCCACTGCAAGGAAGATGGAACTATGGCGCAGAATCATCGACAGGGTCAACACAGTGGGACAGCATCCAAGAACTAGGGATGACATCCGGAACAGGTGGAACGACCTACGGGGGAAGGTGCGTTCCGTGGTCTCAAGACACCATATTGCAGTACAGAGGACTGGCGGCGGACCCCCACTTCCTCCCCCACAACTAACAACATGGAAGGAGCAAGTCTTGGCTATACTGAATCCTGAGGGCCTCGCAGGAGTAGCAGGAGGAATGGACTCTGGTAAGTCAACTCTTAACTATTACATCCCCCACCCTACCTGCATGCTATCACATACCCACACCCTCACCCTCTCCCCCATCACTCCAACACCTCACAAATATCCCACTATCACAACCCACCCATCCCAACACCAAGCCCTGCATGCAACACCAAAGCATGGTCACCCATCACCAAAGCATGTCCACAACAGATACCCAAACAGACCCCAAACCAATTATCACACAAGGTCCGAGACAAGAATGCAAGCACTGGAGTACAGGGTCACTCACCAATTGCACACAATGGCACACACAGATGCAATAAACATGCCTTTACACCCCTGCAGGACCCCTACCCAACGTCACCGGACAGGAGGTTCCAGACATGTCCAGTCCCCCCACAGAAGAGGCCCACAGTGATGACAGCAGCTCTGACCAACTGGATCAAGATGACCAGCCCGGCCTAACTGGGACCTCGGGACAGTTGGTTCCACTGGCACATGCCACCACAGAGCCTCCCCCCTCAGGAAACACCAGTACAGCACCCACCCAGCGGACCCATCCTCTGTCCCCAGGAGACGTCAAGCAGCAGTGTGTCCACCACTACAGGGAACCCAGGCAAACCCACCACCCCAAGACAATCAGGGACCTGGGGGGAGAGGCAGTGGGCACATGGTTCAGGGTACAGAGGCACATGAAAACAGGGCAACTGGGAGGACAGCTGTGCGACAGAGGGTGGACAGGCGCAGGGAACCCACTCTCCACGAGGCCCTCTCCAACATCATGGGAGCGTCCCATCATTCCCAGGAGACGATGGCTCCCGTACTGGCCAACTTTCAGGAGACCCAGCGGCTGCAGGAGGAACACTATCTGGGGATCAAGGAGGAACTCAAGTCCATCAACACCACCCTGGTCACCATTGTAGGGGTGCTGAAGGACCTTGTCAACACCAGGAGAGACACTGTGGCACAACAAGGGGCTCCTGACACTAGCCTGGATGATGAACAGCCCACCACCTCCACCGGCGCTAGTGGACAGGAGGCACCACCACAGGACCACGACACCAGCACCCCACCCCCTGCAGAGGGAGAACCACCCCGCAAACGGTCCCTGAGATCCAGGAACAAGACAGAGAACAATGCCAAGACCCCTGCCAGGAAATGAGACCCCCCTGAATGTTATCCTTCTGTCCCACTTTGTCACCCTGTCCATCCATCAACTGCCCTAGCTCCACTTCCTATGCCCCTTTGGACAATGCACCTGTGAAACAAATAGACTGGACTCTGCCATGGACATTCCTCCACCACCACCCCTGCCCATTTGACAACCCCCTCCACTTATTTGCACAAAAATAAACACCCTTGAATCACAAAACAATCTGGAGTCAGTCTGTGCTTTCACAAATGTGTATTTACAATAACTATGGAATATAGCAATGTCAATTTTATTGTCAACATACCGATGTAACACAGCTCTAGTCCATGAGGTGATATAGCAGAGGGCACACAGTGGGACCCACATCTGTTAAATGGAAAGGAAAAGTGACAAATCAGGGTCCATACACTGGGTCAAAGTGACAGACTTATGATAGGTCAAATATTTGTATGAGATGTGTGAGGCAGTGATATCTTCTTACCTGTGTCTCACTGGAAGTATTGCTGGATAATGTTGTTTCTCTTGTCGATATCCTCTTCTTCTGCCTCCTCTTCTTCACTGTCCACAGACTCCACAGCTGCCACAAGACCTCCATCGAGACCATCCTCCTGCAGAAAAGGCACCTGTCATCACAAAGCCAGGTTGTGCAGCATACAGCAGGCCACGATGATCTGGCACACCTTCTTTGGTGAGTAGTAGAGAGAACCACCTGTCATATGGAGGCACCAGAACCTGGTCTTCAGGAGGCCGAAGGTTCTTACTATAATCCTCCTAGTTCACCCATGTGCCTCATTGTAGTGTTCCTCTGCCGTTGTCCTGGGATTCCTCACTGGGTTCAGTAGCCATGACAGGTTGGGGTACCCAGAGTCACCTGCAAATGTTGAGGGACAACTGTTAGACACACACTAACCCGTAGGGAGAACCCCAGACCCAGACAACTATTCACAGGGTATAGGGTCCTTGTCCTCACCTATTAGCCACACACAGTGCCTCTGGAGTTGCCCCATCACATAAGGGATGCTGCTATTCCTCATAATGTAAGCGCCATGCACTGAGCCAGGAAATTTGGCATTCACATGGGAGATGTAATGGTTGGCCAAACACACCATCTGCACATTCATAGAATGGTAGCTCTTCCGGTTTCTGTACACCTGTTCACTCTTGCGGGGGGATACCAAGGCCACATGTGTCCATCAATGGCACCTATGATGTTGGGGATATGTCCCAGGGCATAGAAGTCACCTTTCACTGTAGGAAAATCCTCCACCTGAGGTAAAACGATGTAGCTGCACATGTGTTTCAGCAGGGCAGACAACGCTCTGGACAACACGTTAGAGAGCATTGGCTGGGACATCCCTGATGCAATGGCCAGTGTAGTCTGAAAAGACCCACTTGCCAGGAAATGGAGTACTGACAGGACCTGCACTTGAGGGGGTATTCCGGTGGGATGGCGGATAGCTGAAATCAGGTCTGGCTCCAACTGGGCACACAGTTCATTGATTTTTGCACGATCAAGTCTGTAGGTGACTATTACATTTCTCTCTTCCATTGTCGACAGGTCCACCAGCAGTCTGTACACCAGAGGATGCCGCCATCTCATCACCTGCCCCAGCGGACGTGCCCTATGGAGGAGAAGAGCGAGCAGAGAGTCAGCCAACACTGAGGTATCACAAACTGTCATTTGCACACATTTGTTAATCGCCAATGTGCCTGTTACTGTGTGTATGCAAGGCCTAGATAAGTGTGACGCAGTTATCATTAATGCCATGTGGCCCCCTGAAATGGCGGCTGCCTGACCTGTAAGGTGGGACAAGGGGATATGAGGTAACTGCGTTGGCATTCTACACCATTGCGGTAGGCGGTCGAAGACCACGGTGCAATCCTGCATTGGTTAACATTGGACCCTATGGGTCCCAGGAGCCAATGACGATGTACGCCGGCGGTGACGGTACACCTCGCCGTGGACGTGACTGCCATTTTCTATCTGTACACTCACTTGATACCTGACCTTCAACAGGAGAGGACCTACATTGCAAGTTCTGCTGTGACCTCAGTCTGGAAGCTATGATGGCTCATGTTTCTGGGGAAAGGGCCCCTGTCTTCACTTCGGAGGAGTTGGAGAAGTTAGTAGATGGGGTCCTCCCCAGTACACGGTACTCTACGGTCCTCCAGACAAACAGGTGAGTACACTGTGAGCATGCTGCATGGGCAGTGCCTGTTTGGAGTGGTGTGGATGGAAGATACATGGGGAGGGGGAGGACTAACCCCTGCATGAGCAGACTGTGAGTGTATGTGCGTCAGGGCAAGGGTGGGAATGTGGGCCAATGACTGTGACGGTCCAGACGGTTACATTTTTTCCTTGTCCGCTGTACTATTCCTGTAGGTCAGCGCCCACCAGAAGAAGGATATTTGGCGTGCCATCGCCAAGGACGTATGGACCCTGGGGGTCCACCACAGACGGACCACCCACTGTCGGAAAAGATGGGAGGACATTCGCCACTGGAGCAAGAAGATGGCGGATGACCAGCTGGGGATGGCTTCCCAACGTGGGGGGGGGTGCCCATCGCACCATGACCCCCCTGATGTTCCGGATCCTGGCGGTGGCATATCTGGAGTTGGATGGGCGCTTGAGGGCATTACAGCAGCCACAAGGGGGTGAGTACAGTCACATCTATCTGACTCTGCGCGCATTACGAGGTGTCTGGGTGGGGGAGGTGGTCAGTGGGTTACCCTAGGCCCGGGCGAGCTTTGTAGGCAAGGTCCCTTTGTGAGGCAGGCTATGTGGCACCCCAACCCCACCTGTGGTAAGAGCCATCTATACCTAGTCAGGCTCCTGTGACTTCCATGTGTGCAGCAATCGGGCATAGGCCTTGTACCCCATGGCCCTGTGAATAATCTAGGAACTATAAGTGCATGGCGTAGTGCAGAGGGCTGCTGTGTCTGTAGTGTCCTTCAACGGTAGTGGTATTGCATGAACTGGACATGTCTTTCTTCTGTTTCTCCCCCCCCTTTTTGTGGTCTCCCTGTTCTTGTGTGCAATAGCATCATCAAGCGGAGGAGCAGTGGCACCGGAACAGGAGGGAGCTGCATCCCACTTGGCCCTGGAGGGCGAGACAACGGAGTCTAAAGCTACCAGTGGGACGGAGGGTGAGGGGAGCTCCACGGCGGGGACAGGAGGTGATAGCAATGGCAACGACTCCTCCTCTGATGGGAGCTCCCTTGCTCCCCACCAGCACCCCCCTCCCAGCAGCCCGGCAACCCTCAGCGAGGAGGCTATTGACCTCCTGAGATCCCTCACTGTTGGGCAATCTACCATTGTGAATGCCATCCAGGGTGTCAAGAGGTATTTGCAACAAACATATGCATACCTGGAGGGCATTCATTCTGGCCATGCAGCCCAACAGACAGCATTTCAGGCTCTGGCCTCAGCACTGATGGTATCCATTGTCCGTGCGTCCAGCCTCCCCCCTCCAACTTCCTCCACCCAGACCCAATCCCCTGTACCTCAGCCTATCCCAACCACACCATCGGACATGCATGCACACACCTCATCACACAAGGGTGGCTCAGGCAAACATAAGCACCACACATCCCACAGGCACTCACACAAGCATCATACCCTTGCAGACAACATCCACTGACTCCACTGTGTCCCCCTCCTCCACGACCTCCTCCTCCCTCCCTGTCTCATCTCCATTCACACCTGCATGCACTACTGTCAGAGTCACCAGATCCTCGGGGTCTACGCACGTTCCCAACACGTCCACCACTGAACAGCTCCAAGACTCTGATAGATAAATCACAGAGGCTAAGAGAGTTCAAGAGGGGAAGAGGGGATTAGGAAGGGAACAGCTGGGAAGGAGACCTGTAGTAAGAAAAAGGTTAAAACACACAATATGAAAATTACATCTCATGAAATCAGTACTAGACTATGGTGGTCATTACAACCCTGGCGGACAGTGTTAAAGGAGCGGAAATACCGCAAACAGGCCGGCAGACAAAAAAAGGGAATTATGACCCTGGCGGAAACCGCCAACAAAAACAGCCACTTTAACACTTCGCCCGCCACGACGGTACAGACAAGCAGCGCAGCGGTCACCGCCAACAGACAGGCGGAAGACAATGTACCACCCACAGTATTACAACCCGCCAATCCGCCAACTTTTCCAGGGCGGATTCACCGTGGATAAAAACACGGCGGAAACAGCTTTTGGTATGGGAAAATGCTCACCTGAACATATCCCACGAGGAATCCATGGAGCCGGAACTACAAATACTCCCTGCCCTTGTGTTTCTGCTCCTCTACGACCAACAGCTACGTAGGCGCCGCAGACAACGGTGAGTACTGCACCAACGACATGGGGGAGGGGGGAGGCAAAAGTTAGGGGGACACCCACCAAACACCCCCACCCCACCCTCGCATATTACAACATACACACCAATGCATTCACAAAAAACACAGTAACAACCCACAATCCCCCCGGAAAAATGAATACACAAAGCGAAAATCGGTCAAACTATGTAATGTGCCAATATACATGTCATACAAAAATATACAGATATATATTTGAAAATCAGTCATAATTATATACAATACGAGAAGTAGTGCAGATATGTACATAACAATGTCATTGCACCAACAGTCCAAAAATGCATGGGCGAGGCCCACAAACGATACCTGACCACAATCGGAGAGAACACTGCCGGGGCATCAGATAGAAATACTACAGGCACCTCAGGGGGAAGGGAAGGGGGGCACCTCAGCCGGATAACTGCAAAGCCAGATCCACGACGGGGCTCCATGCCCATTTATGCCATCCTGGGGAGTGCAAAGCCACAGTCTCTCAAGTCTATACAGTGGGTGGGTTGCCCACTGTGCCATCCTGGGGAGTGCAAAGCCACAGTCTCTCAAGTCTATACAGTGGGTGGGTTGCCCACTCTGCCATCCTGGGCAGTGCAAAGCCACAGTCTCTCAAGTCTATACAGTGGGTGGGTTGCCCACTGTGCCATCCTGGGGAGTGCAAAGCCACAGTCTCTCAAGTCTATACAGTGGGTGGTTTGCCCACTGTGCCATCCTGGGGAGTGCAAAGCCACAGTCTCACAAGTTGATGCAGGTCTCTACTGGTACTGGGGGGGACTGGTCCCCAGACTGGATGAGTTTCCCCGTGAAAGGTTGTGTCCTGTCACTGTCCCAGCTGCACATGGGATAAGGATGCCTGATGTGGTGGTGCTTTGCCATGGCGGTCTTTGCCCTGTTCAGCGGTGCTTTGCCATGGCGGTCTTTGCCCTGTTCAGCGGTGCTTTGACATGGCGGTTCAGGACTGTCCAGCGGTTCTTTGCTATGGCAGTCTTTGCCCTGTTCAGCGGTGCTTTGACATGGCAGTTCAGGACTGTTCAGCGGTGCTTTGCCATGGCGGTCTTTGCCCTGTTCAGCGGTGCTTTGACATGGCGGTTCAGGACTGTTCAGCGGTGCTTTGACATGGTGGTTCAGGACTGTTCAGCGGTGCTTTGCCATGGCGGTCTTTGCCCTATTCAGCGGTGCTTTGACATGGCGGTTCAGGACTGTTCAGCGGTGCTTTGACATGGCGGTTCTGATAAGAACATTGGTGTGTGGCATGACGTTCTCTACACTGGACATTGGTGTGTGGCATGACGTCTTCTACACTGGACATTGGTGTGTGGCATGACGTTTCATCATTGCCCAGCGGGGCTGTGGCAGCCGGGGCTCTCCAGGGCACTGACTCCGGCAGTGGTCTCCTGACCAGTGACGATACTTGGGCCCTCTTGGGCTGTGACTCTGGCGGTTGTCTCCTGACCAGTGACGATACTTGTGACCTCCTGGGCAATGACTCCGGCGGTGGCGGCGGTCTCCTGACCAGTGACGATACTTGTGCCCTGGGCAATGACTCCAGCGGTGGTCTCCTGACCAGAGACGATACTGGGGCCCTCCTGGGCTGTGACTCCGGCGGTGGTCTCCTGACCAGTGACGATACTTGGGCCCTCCTCAGCCACGACTCTGGTGGTGGTCTCCTGACCAGTGACGATACTTGGGCCCTCATGGGCAATGACTCCGGCGGTGGTCTCCTGACCAGTGACAATGTCTCCTGACCAGTGACGATACTTGTGCCCTCCTGGGCAATGACTCCGGCGGTGGTCTCCTGACCAGTGACGATACTTGTGCCCTCCTGGACAATGACTCCGGCGGTGGTCTCCTGACCAGTGACGATACTTGGGCCCTCCTGGGCTGTGACTCCGGCGGTGGCAGTGGTCTCTGGACCAGTGACGATACTTGTGCCCTCCTGGGCAATGATTCCGGCGGTGGCGGTGGTCTCCTGACCAGTGACGATACTTCGGCCCTCCTGGGCAATGACTCCAGCGGTGGTCTCCTGACCAGTGACGATACTTGGGTCCTCCTGGGCTGTGACTCTGGCGGTGGTCTCTGGACCAGTGACGACGGTGCTGGCGGTTGTGTCTCGACTGCCGGAAATGATGGTGCACTTCTCCGCTGTGACACTCACAACAGGCTGGGGAGACTTCCTCTGGCCCTTCCCCACCTTTGGTGGAGTCACTGCTGACTCTCCAATCCCCTTGGTACCCATGTCGGTTGTTTTCCCACCAGGAGTCTTAACACGGTCCCGTCGTCCACTCTCCAATTTTAGAGCATTTACAGGGGGTGGGCTGCCAGTGCCTTGGCTCCGGGTCCTACTGCCTGCCCTGGTGGCTGGTGCACTCCAAACACCTTGAACAGGCACATCTGGTATTGGAGGCTTTTTGGCTGAGGCGCTATGACGGGACTGGTGAATTGGAGGGGAGGGTGGGGGCAAAAAGGTCAACTTTACAGAGGGACAGTTTCTGACGAACACTGGGATGGGTAGCTGGAGGGGGTCTCGGAGTGGAGGAAGAGGAGGTGGTTGTAGGAGGTGTCACTTTAGCTGTTTTGGGTGCAGGTGCAGGTACTGGATGCTGTCGTGAGGTGGATGGATGTTGGGTGAGTGATTGCCGGCGTTTGTGTACTTTTGGAGGGGGCATCACAGACACACTGGGAGAGGACACAGGGGACGTGTAAATGGAAGTGGAGGTGGTGAGTGCAGGTGAGCAGCTTGTGGTGCTGGGTCTCCTTCTGCGATTCATGGTGCCTGTAGATGTGGTGCATGCAGGTGTGTGTGTAGACGAGACTGGGAGGGAGGAGGGAGAAGAGGAGGAGGGGGACACAGTGAAGGCAGTGGATGTTGTTGTGTCTGTCTGTGGCTGAGGCTTGCGTGAGTGTCTGTGGTGCCTATGTTTGCTTGAGCTACTTGGGTGTGTTGACTTGTGTGCATGCTGGTCTGTAGGTGTGCTTGGGATGGGCTGGGGTACAGGAGATTGGGTCTGGGTGGAGGAAGTTGGAGGGGGGAGGCTAGACACAGGGACAATGACTGCCATCAGTGCTGAGGCCAAAGATTGCAGGGTTCGCTGAAGGACAGCCTGACCAGAATGAATGCCCTCCAGGAATGCATTACCGTGTTGCAACTCTCGTTCTACACCCTGGATGGCATTCACAATGGTGGACTGCCCAACAGTGAGTGACCTGAGGAGGTCAATGGCCTCCTCACTGAGGGCAGCCGGGGTGACTGAGGCATGGCCTGAGGTGCCCGGGACGAAGGTGATGCCCACCCTCCTGGGTGAGCGGGCACAGGGCGAACGCTGAGGGGCTGCTGGGAGGGCGGTGCTGGTAGGGGAGGTGGCGGCTGTACCTGTAGAAGTGGGGGGCACAGATGGTGCCGCCACCACAAGGGAGCCCACATCGTCTAACAAGTCCGTGTCGCTGCTTGGTGATCTGGTGGCCGACGTGAAGCTCCCCTCGCCCTCCGTCCCACTGGTGCATTCAGAGTCCGTGGTGTGGCCCTCCATGGCCATGTGGGATGCAGCTCCCTCGTGCTCCGGTGCCACTGTACCTCCGCCTGTTGATGCTGATGTACAAAAGGACAGGGAGAGCAAAAAAAGGGGGGAGACAAAAGAAAGAGGGTTTTAGTGCATGGCATACCGCTACCGTTGGCGGACAAGACAAACGCAGCTGCCCCCTGCATTACGCTGTGCTCCTGCCCTCTGCACATGCAATTTCTGGGATATGGCCTATATGGCAATGGTGGACATCTGCGCACATGGATGCCACAGGGGCAACTATACCTCGACTTGACACTCTGCTGAGGTGGGGTAGAGTGCCACATGGCCTACATTACGGAGGGGCCTTGCCTACCTAACTCGCCCTGGCCTAGGGACACCCACAGCCCACCTCCCCCACCCAGACCCCTCCACTGCTCGCAAAGTCCGCAGAATGATAGTGTACTCACCCCCTTGTGTCTGCTCTGATGCCCTCAAGCGCCCATCCAACTCCAGGTAGGCCACCGCCAGGATCCGGAACATCAGGGGGTCATGGTGCGACGGGCACCCCTCCCACGTTGGGAGGACATCGCCAGCTGAGCCTCCTCCGTCTTCTTGCTGCAGCGGCGAATGTCCTCCCATCTCTTACGGCAGTGGGTGCCCCGTCTCTGGTGGGACCCCAGGGTCCGGACCTCCTTGGCGATGGCACGCCAAATGTCCCTCTTCTGGTGGGCGCTGACCTACATGACATGCACAAGGAAAGAGGAACAGTCATTACCAACTGCACCGTTGTTGTGAGTGGCCCCCTCCCTACTCTGGCCATGTGGCCCATTCATTCCCATGCATTAATGTTCCATGAACTCTGCCCCCTTCCCTCTTCCAACCAGCCCTCTCCACCCAGGCCTAGCCCATACAACGTGCTCCCAGTGTACTAACCTGTTGGTCTGGAGGACCGTAGAGTAGCGTGTACTGGGGGAGGACCCCGTCTACCAGTTTCTCCAACTCCTGAGCAGTGAAGGCAGGGGCCCTTTCCCCAGACGCAGCAGCCATCGTCGCTTCCAGACCGAGGTCACAGCAGCACTTGCAGTGTAGGTCCTCTCCTGTCGAAGATCAGGTATCTAGTGATTGAAGAGATAGAAAATGGCGGTGACGTCCACGGCGGTGACGTCCGCGGCGGTGCGCATCATCACCGCCAAAGCACCTGTTCATTGACTCCTGGGACCCATAGGGTCCAATGTTAACCAATGCAGCATTGCGCCGCAGTCTACGACCGCCTACCGCGATGGTGTGCAATGCCAGCGCAGTTACCCCACAATCCCATTGTCCCACTTTAGAGGTCAGGCAGCCGCCATTTCAGGGGCCCACATGGCTTCATTTACTACTGCGTCACAAATAGCTAGGCCTACACTCAACAAACATACAGGAAGGGTTTTGGGAGTGGTGTAGTCTTGTGTGTGACTGTGGGTACATACCTGGAGGAATAATGACTGGTTCTTCGCTGTTGTCCTTTGTAGGCACCGTCTGCTGGGACATATGAGAAGATGGCGGAATCCTCTGGTGTACCGACCGCTGGTGGACCTGTTGACAATGGAAGAGCGACATGTCATCGTAACCTACTGGTTTGACCGTGCCACAATCCAGGAGCTATGTACACAGTTGGAGCCAGACCTGATGTCACCAATCCGCCATCCGACTGGAATCCCCCCTGACGTGCAGGTGCTGTCAGTGCTCCATTTCCTTGCAAGTGGCTCTTTTCAGACAACTGTGGCCATGGCATCAGGGATGTCCCAGCCTATGTTTTCCAACGTGTTGTCCAGAGTGTTGTATTCCCTGCTGAAACACGTAATGAGATACATCATTTTCCCTCATGTGGAGGATTTGCCAACAGTGAAAGGTGACTTCTATGCCCTTGGACATATCCCCAATGCCATAGGTGCTATTGATGGGACCCATGTAGCTCTGGTCCCCCCCCCACAGGAGTGAACAGGTGTACAGGAACAGGAAGAGTTATCATTCGATTAATGTCCAGATAGTCTGTTTGGCAGACCAGTACATCTCGCAGGTAAATGCTATGTTCCCTGGCTCAGTGCATGATGCCTACATCCTGCGGAATAGCAGCATCCCTGATATGATGGGTCAACTCCAGAGGCATCGGGTGTGGCTATTGGGGGACTCTGGTTACCCCAACCTGTCCTGGCTATTGACCCAGTGAGGAATCCCAGGACCAGGGCAGAGGAACGGTACAATGAGGCCCATGGGCGGACTAGGAGGGTGATCGAACGCACCTTCGGCCTCCTGAAGGCCAGGTTCAGGTGCCTCCATATGACAGGTGGATCCCTATTCTACTCACCGAAGAAGGTGTGCGACATCATCATTGCCTGCTCCATGCTCCATAATTTGGCTTTTTGCGATGCCAGGTGCCTTTTCTGCAGGAGGATGATCGCGATGATGGTGTTGTAACAGCTGTGGAGCCTGTGGACAGTGATGAGGATGAAGCTGATGAAGAAGACAACGACAACAGGGAGTCAGTCATACAGCATTATTTCCAGTGACACACAGGTGAGAACATTTTCATTTTTAGCATTACATTAACTTTCACACGTCTACCTCTATCCTGTTTTTCGATTTAAATCACTATTTGGTAACTGAGTTGTACCCTCCCATTACGGTTTCACAGGTGTGGTTACCTACGTGTCAACTGCTTGCATACTTAAAGGGCTTGTGATGTGTGACATAGGTATGTTAGCTTTACTATGGTACACCCATTATGACACTGTCATTGATAATACATTTTTACTAAATCACAGACTGACTCCAGATTGTTTTGTGTTTCAAGGATGTTTATTTAAGTGCTCAAAAATGGAGGGGGGTTGTAAAATGGTGATGGGGGACGGTGGAGGAATGTCCATGGCAGAGTCTAGTCTATAAGTCTCACAGGTGCACTGCCCATCTGGGCATAGGAAGTGGAGCTGGGGCAGTTCAAGTATGGACAGGGTAACAAAGTGGGACAGTGGGGTGACACTCAGGGTGGTCTCATTTCCTGGCGGGGGTCTTGCCATCTTGCTCTGTCCTGTTCCTGGATCTCAGGGACCGCTTGCGTGGTGGTTCTCCGTCTGCAGGGCGTGGGGTGCTGGTGTGGTGGTCCTGTGGCGGGGCATCCTGTCCACTAGCGCCGGTGGAGATGGTGGGCAGTTCATCGTCCTGGCTAGTGTCAGGGGCCCCTTGGAGTGCCACGGTGTCCCTCAAGGTCTGCTGTATGTCCTTCAGCACCCCTACGATGGTGCCCAGGGCAGAGCTCAAGGTCCTGAGCTCCTCCCTGAACCCCAAATACAGTTCGTCCTGCAGGCCCAGGGTCTCCTGCAACTTGTCCAGGACCGTCGCCATCGTCTCCTGGTAGTGGTGGTATGCTCCCATGATGGAGGAGAGGGCCTCGTGGAGAGTGGGTTCCCTTGGCCTGTCCGCCCCCTGTCGCACAGCAGCCCTCCCAGTTCCCCTGTGTTCCTGTGCCTCCATCCCCTGGACCGTGTGCCCACTACCACTGCCCCCAGGTCCCTGTTGTTGTTGGGGTGGTGGGTTACCCTGGGTGCCCTGTAGTGGTGGGCACACCGCTGATTGACCTGTCCTGGGTAAGGAGGTTTGGGCCCGCTGGGTGGGTGCTGTGCTGGTGTTACCAGAGGGTGGAAGGTCGGTGTTGGGCTGTGCCTGTGCAAGGGGAACCGACTGTCCCGAGGCCCACGATGGTCCGGGCTGGTCATCAAGATCCAGTAGGGCAGAGCTGCTCTTGTCACTGTGGGCCTCTTCTGGGGGTTGAGTGGTGTTGTCTGGACCCTCTGGTGTGGTGACGGTCCTTCAGGTTCCTGCAGGGGCATAAGAGCATGATTATTGCATGTGTGTGTGTAATGGTGTGCAATGGGTGGGTGTTTGTGTACCATAGTGCAAGCATTCCTGTGTGTGGGTTTGTGTGGTGATGGTTGGGGGGTGTACTGGGTATGTGCAGTGGGCATGCTTTAGTGCTGGGTGTCCATGGTTAGTTGTGTCATGCAGGGCTTGGTGTTGGGATGGGTGGTTGGTGTCATGGGTACGTTAGTGAGGAGTTGTAGTGATAGGGGAGGGGGTGAGGGAGGGGGTGTGTGATAGCATGCAGGTAGGGTAGGGGATATGATAGTTAAGAATTGACTTACCAGTGTCCCATCCTCCACTGACTCCTGCGAGGCCCTCAGGATGCAATATGGTCAAGACTTGCTCCTCCCATGTTGTTAGTTGTGGGGGAGGAGGTGGGGGTCCGCCGCCAGTCCGCTGTACCGCAATGTTTTGCCTGGAGACCGTTGAACGCACCTTCCCCCGTAGGTCGTTCCACCTCTTCCTGATGTCCTCCCTATTTCTTGGGTGCTGTCACACGGCGTTGACCCTGTCCACTATTCTGCGCCATAGCTCCATCTTCCTGGCTATTGATGTGTGCTGTACCTGTGAGCCAAATAGCCGTGGCTCTACCCGGACGATTTCCTCCACCATGACCCTGAGCTCCTCCTCGGAGAAGCGGGGGTGTCTTTGGCGTGCCATGGGGTGGTGTGGGTGATGTGTGGGGTGGTGTATGTGGTGATGGTTGTGGTGAGTGTAGTGGTGTGTGGTGTTTTGTGCGTGGATGTTGTGTGGGTGATGGTGTTGTGTGCCTCTCTGTAGTGGGGTTGTCTATTCTGTGCTCTCTGTCTGTCGCCTTCGTCTCTGATTTTTGGCCGTAGGGGTTTATGGGTGATGTGGGTGTGTGTTTTATATTGTATTGGGTGTGTGGGAGTGGTGTGTGTATGTGTATCAGGTGTGTGTATTTGGAATTGTCCAATGTGGCGGTGTTTTGTAGAAGTGTGTGTATTTTGAGTGCGGCGGTGTGTACCGCCAATGGAATACCGCGGTTGAAAGACCGCCGCGTGGATTCGTGGGTTGTAATAGCATGGGCGTGTTTCTGTTGGCGTGGAGGTGGAGGATTTGTTTCCGCCAGTTTATCACTGACCTTTGGTGTGGCGGTGTTGTGTGGGTGTCTGAATTTCGGCGGATTCCAAGATGTGTGTCATGACAGGTGTGGCGGAATACCGCTGCCGCGGCGGTGTATTGGCGGTCTTCTGCACGGCAGTAAGCGCCTTTTACCGCCAATGTTGTAATGACCGCCTATGACTCTAAGCCTAGTCATTCTGAAAGCATGAACAACCTAAGAATTAGGCTTAAAATAACTAAGTTTCAAGATGGCCGGATACCTGTAAGGGAATCAAGATGGATTAAATGAAACTTTCAAATTCAAGTACTTTCCTTTACATGAGAATCAGGAAAAGACATTCTGAATAAGTTCTAAACCAGTCATATGAATCCTTTTTTGAGAATGCATACTAGGACCATGCAATATTGCATCTAGAAACTCTGGTCTTCTGTGTTCTCTTGAAATGTTTCAACACGAATTGCGCACATTGCAGATTTTCATATATATAGTAAACACCATAAAAGGATTGTGCACCATGAATAACACAATATGGATTCAGGAAACAAATCACACAACTTGTCAACTCAAATATTACCTAATAAATGTCTTAGATTAAATGGCATACAATGAACAACATGAATTAAGCTCGAAGAGAGATTCGTGCGTCTTGCCGATTCGAGTGCCACCATGTAAAATGTCATGAAATGGTAGCACGCAATGAATATCGAGGTTAAATCACCATTAAACGAATCGCACGTCTTGCCAATTTGTAAGCCACGATGTAAATGCCAAAAAATCACAGCGCGCAATGAATAACAAGATTAAAGCACCATGAAACGAATTGCGCGTCTTTTGCCGATTCTTAAGCCACCATGTAAATGTCAAGAAATGGTAGCGCGCAATGAATAACAAGATCAAATCAGCATGAAACGAATCGCGCGTCTTGCCGATTCGCAAGCCACCATGCAAATGTCAAGAAATGGTAGCGCGCAATGAATAACAAGATCAAATCAGCATGAAACGAATCGTGCGTCTTGACGATTCGCAAGCCAACATGCAAATGTCAAGAAATGGTAGCGCACAAAGTAATCTGTTAATCATTAAAGAATTAGGCCAAGAATATGAAAGTTCTCGATAACGGCGTCGGGAGGTCAGCCCAACCACCGTCTTACCGCCCAGAACAAGGATCACTAATGAAGGCATGCTGCAGGGAAAGTCTCTGGAAGGCCCTGGACAGGGACCACCCTAACACACTCTGAAAGCCTGCAGCAAAACATTGCAAATGATCAGTATTTGTAAACATATAAAAAATAAGTCTTCAGGATTAAACTCTGCAATGCAAAAGGTTAAACAACAACATATCAGCAAAATGCATAAATTACATTGTTTTGAGAGTGCTGGGTTTTCACAATACCTTTTTAGGCATCTTCTTACTAGTGAGGTCATTAAGAGGAGCTGCAATGGAGCCATAATTCTTGATGAACCTCCTATAGTACCCTGTGAGGCCTAAAAAGGCTCTCACCTGGGTTTGAGTTGTAGGGGGAACCCATTCCATAATGGTCTGGATCTTCCCCTGCAGTGGTGCAATCTGTTCCCCACCTACCAGGTGGCCCAGATAAACCACTTTCCCCTCCCCTATCTGGCACTTTGAGGCCTTGATAGTGAGGCCTGCCTGTAGGGGGAACCCATTCCATAATGGTCTGGATCTTCCCCTGCAGTGGTGCAATCTGTTCCCCTACCAGGTGGCCCAGATAAACCATTTCCCCCTCCCCATCTGGCACTTTGAGGCCTTGATAGTGAGGCCTGCCTTTTGAGGGGCTCCAAACCTTTCCACAGGTGGACCAGGTGATCATCCCAGATGGAGCTAAAGACAGCTATATCATTCAGATATGCTGCACTAAAAGCTTCAAACCCTTGCAGGACTGTGTTTACCAACCTTTGAAATGTGGCAGGTACATTATTCAGACCAAAGGGCATCACAGTGAATTGATAGTGCCCTCCAATGGTTGAAAATGCAGTCTTGGGTTTAGCATCTTCTGATAATTTATCCTGCCAATACCCTGCAGTTAAATAAAAAGTGCTAAGATACTTGTCAGAAGCCAGTGTATCCATTAGCTCATCTGCACTGGGTGTAGGGTGAGCATCTGTCGTGGTTACTTGGTTGAGCCCTCTATACTCAACACAAAACATCATCTATCTTTTTCCATCCTTATTGTGAGGTTTTGGGACAAGCACCACTGGGCTAGCCCGTGGACTTTCTGAAGGCTCAATCACTCCTAAGTCTTACATTTTCTGAACCTCTTGTTTAATGCAGTCTCTGACATGGTCAGGCTGCCTATAAATCTTACTTTTGACAGGTAAACTGTCTCCAGTATTGATTGTATGCTCACACCAAGCAGTGGTACCTGATATCAGTCAGAAGAGTTCAGAAAACTGACTTAAGAGATTTACACAGTTGTCCTTCTGCTCAGCAGTAAGGCAATCTGCAAGTACTACTCCCTCAACTAAGCCATCTGCTTCAGTGGTGGAGAAGAGATCAGGGAGAGGGTCACTCTCATCTTCCTGTCCCTCATCAGTGGCCATGAGCAGGGTGCGATCAACCTTGTCATAGTAGGGTTTTAGGCGGTTGACATGGAGCACCCTAAGGTGACTCCTGGCAATGCCCAGGTCTACCAAGTAGGTAACCTCACCCTTTTTTCAACACTTAGTTGGGGTCCACTCCATGTGTCCTGGAGTGCTCTTGGGGCCACAGGCTCCAATACCCACACTTTCTGTCCTGGGTGGTACTGGGTCAGGACAGCCTTATGGTCATGCCATTGCTTTTGCACCTCGTGGCTGGCCTAAAGGTTTTTACTGGCCTTTTTCATGTACTCAGCCATTCTTGATCTTAGGCCAAGTACATAATCCACAATGTCTTGTTTAGGGGCTTTTAAAGGTTGTTCCCAACCCTCCTTAACAAGTGCAAGGGAACCTTTCACAGGGTGCCCAAAGAGGAGTTCAAAGGGGCTAAAGCCCACTCCTTTTTGGGGTCCCTCCCTGTAAGCAAAAAGGAGGCAAGGTAATAGGACATCCCATCTCCTTCTGAGTTTTTCAGGGAGTCCCATTGTCATACCTTTGAGAGTTTTATTAAACCTCTCAACCAGACCATTGGTTTGTGGATGATAAGGAGTAGTAAACTTGTATGTTACACCACACTCCTTCCACATTGCCTTGAGGTATGCAGACATGAAGTCACTACTTCTGTCTAACACCACTTCCTTAAGGAAGCCAACTCTGGAAACAATTCCCAGGAGGGCCTTTGCCACTGCAGGAGCAGTAGTGGTCCTTAAGGGGATTGCTTCAGGGTACCTAGTGGCATGGTCCACTACCACCTATTGCCTGAAGCTGTTGGAGGGTCAAGGGGGCCAACTATGTCAAGGTCACCCCAACCACAGGAACTGGAATTAAGGGGGCCTTTGGAGTGCCACCAGTCTTGCCACTGGCTTGGCAGGTCACACAAGAGCGACAAAACTCTTTGGTTTCCTCTGACATATGAGGCCAGTGAAACAGGGGGACAAGTCTGTCCCAAGTTTTACTTTGGCCCAAATGCCCAGCCAAAGGAATGTCATGTACCAAGGTAAGAAGAAACTCTCTGTACTGCAAAGGGATGACCAATCTCCTGGCATTTCCAGGTTTAGGGTCCCTTGACTCAGTATACGGGAGGTTGTCTTCCCAATACACCTTATGGCTATCACTGTCTATCACTGACATCCCCATTCTGCTGTTTGACAGCTTGCTGTCTCAAACCCTCTAATGTGGGACAGGTTTGCTGTGCCACACTCAGCTCTTCCCTAGCAGGCCCCCCTGCACCCAAAAGCTCAGCAGTGTCTGCTGCCAGCTCTTCTGGTTTAGGTTCTGCTCAGGGAGAGGATTCCTCTTTCTCAAAAGGGGAATCTTCTGGTGATGGAGGGATAGTGGGCAAGGATTTACCCTTCCTACGCCAAGCTTTTGGGAGCACTTGGTCCATTGTTCCAGGATCCAAGTTTCCCTGTCCTTTTTGCTTTTTGGCCTGAGCCCTTGTCAAAGCAAAATATACCCAGGAATGCCCAGCAGTGCTGCATGAGCCTCCAACTCCACTTCAGCCCAAGGTGATGTCTCCAAATCATTGCCTAGTAAGCAATCTACAGGTAATCCAGTGGCTACCACAACTTTCTTTGGACCAGTAAACCTCCCCCCCCCCCCAGTTGAGATTCACAACAGCCATGGGGTGGCTAAGTGTGTTATTGTGAGCATCAGTCACTTGATACTGCTGACCAAGTAGGTGTTGATCAGGGTGAACCAGTTTCTCTATAACCATAGTTACACTGGCTCCTGTGTCCCTGTAGGCCTCAACCCCAACACCGTTAATTAGGGGCAGTTGCTTGAACTTACCCATATTAAGGGGACAAGCAACCAAGGTGGCAAAGTCAATGCCACCATCAGAGACTAAAACAGCCTCTGTGGTCTCCCTAACAAGACCAATCCCAACTGCACTGCCAATAGTGAGCTCAGCTACACCCTTGGATTGGCTATTCGTAGTAGACTTCCCACCACCTCTGCTATTACTAGGAGCACTAGAGGTTGCAGTTAAGGTTGGGGTTGTGGTTGTGGAAGCCTTGGTGTTTTTCTTTGGGCAAGTGGCATCCCTTGCCCAATGGCCTTTCACTTTACATAAATAACACCAGGGCTTTTTCTGATTGTGAGAAGAGGATTTTGACCCACCACCCACAAATAATTTTTGTGTACTTGATGAAGACTCAGAATGTTTTTTATCTTTGTCCCCACCTTTGTCAGAAGACTTACCATCCTTCTTCTTGCCATCCTTGTCACGCCCTGTATGAACTTTTCTGTTCACTCTTGTTCTGACCCATTTGCCTGCCTTCTTTCCCCATTCTTGGGGAGAGGTCAGATCTGAGTCTACCATGTACTGGTGCAAGAAATCAGACACACAATTGTTCAAAATATGCTCTCTCAGGATTCAATTATACAGGCTTTTATAGTCAGTCACCTTATTGCGATGTAACCAACCCTCCAAGGCCTTCACTGAACAGTCTACAAAGTCTGTCCAGTCTTGAGAGGACTCTTTTCTGGTGTCTCTGAACTTAATCCTGTATTGTTCAGTGGTTAAGCCAAATCCATTCAAGAGTGCATCCTTCAAAACTGTGTAATTGTTAGCATCACTTTCTCTGACAGTAAGGAGCCTATCCCTACCATTACCAGTGAAAGATAGCCACAAGATAGCAGCCCACTGCCTTTGAGGGATCAACTGTACCATACAGGCCCTCTCAAATGCAGCAAACCACTTGTTAATGTCATCCCACTCCTTGTAAGGGGGGCTATCTTATGCAGGTTTCTGGGATCTTGCTCTCTAACAAGATTGCTATCAAAAACACTGCTGCTGGCACCATGGGGAACTAACCCCAACCTCTGCCTTTCCCTTTCCACATCCAGAGATTCCCTGTCTAAGGCCAGCTGCTGCTGTTTAAGCTTCAGTCTGGCGTCTTCCAACCTCAGTTTTCTGAGTCCCCTTTCCATTAAGTTATCCTCAGGGTTTGAGGCTTGGGAATTGTGAGACACAGAAGAAATGTGGGAATTGGCAGAGTTGGACCTGTCCCTAACTGGCTGGACCCTAGTAACCTGGCCTTTAGGAGTGAAAGGTGCCCTACTAGTGTGTGACCCCCTCCACTACCAGTGTCACTAGGTGGCCTGTTAGCTGGCAGGTCCTTGGAAGAACCCTCCCAGCATCCTCAGGGGACTCCTCTGAGTCTGTTTGGGTACCCCCCTCCTCTACCTCGTGATCCTGGGATGGGCCAGACTGGTTCTGGTCACTTTCTAGGAGAAGGCTAAGGAGAAGATCGTTTGTAGGATTCTTACCAATTGCTAAACCTCTTTCAATGCAGAGACCCCTCAAACTTTTAAAGTTTAGATTCCCATATGTTGCCTGGACAACTGTGGGAGTAAGCTCTACTGCAGACATGATAGAAAAGGTTTAGGACAGAGAGATAAAAAACGTTTTTGGGACTTCTTAAAGAACAAAGAAAAACTTTTTCAAACTTTTGAAAACTTTTGAAAGTTTTCAGAAACTTTTTAGAAAGTTTTAGAGAAGGAAAGTTAAACTGTTTAGGTTACTGTGTATATTCTGAAGTATTTTGTATATTTTGTTCTTATGAAAAGCACCAATGACAATGTGGTAAAGCAGTTACAAGTGCTTATCACACCGCTGCACCACCAATGTAGGAGGCTGGCCTGGCTTATAGTGGGTACCTTGTGGTTCTTACACCTTGTGCCAGGTCTAGTTATCCCTTATTAGTAGATTAGAAGAGTTCTAGCAGCTTAGGCTGATAGAGGTAGCTATAGCAGAGCAGCTTAGGCTGACTTAGGAGACATGCAAAGCTCCTACTATACCACTTATATCTTATACCACTATATAACAAGAAAACACAATACTCAGAGTTACTAAAAATAAAGGTACTTTATTTTAGTGACAATATGCCAAAAGTATCTCAGAGGATATAGTCCCTTCGGAGGTAAGTAAAATACACAAAATATACACACAAACCGAAATCAGGTAAGTAAAACACATAGAAAAGTAGTGCAAACACTGTAGAACACAATAGAATGCAATAGGAGAAAATAGGCCTAGGGGCAACACAAACCATATACTCCAAAAGTGGAATGTGAACCACCAATGCACCCCAGGCCTAGTGTAGTGTGCAGAGGTTCGCTGGGATTGTAAGAAAACACTAAGGGTGTCCATGATACCCCAACCCAAGACCCTGAAAAGTAGGAGTAAAGTTACCCTACTACCCCAGATCGGCAGTAAAGTCGAGGCAGGGGATTCTGGAAAGACAACAACGGACTGCAAAGCACTGAAGATGGATTCCTGGACCTGAGGACCTGCAAAAGAAGGGGACCAAGTCCAAGAGTCACGCAAGTGTCTGGGGGGGCAGGAGCCCACTAAACCCCAGATGAAGGTGCAAAAAGGCTGCCTCTGAGTGGAAGAAGGTGAAGATTCTGCAACAACAGAAGGTGCCAGGAACTTCTCCTTTGGTAAGAAGATGTCTCTTGGCGTGCTGGAGGATGCAGAGTTATTTTCACGCAGAAAGACTGAAACAAACAAGCCTTGCTAGCTTCAAGAGTTGAGGTTTCAGGTTTTGGGTGCTGCCAGGGCCCAGGAAGGACCAGGAAGTCACCCCTAGGAGGAGGAGACAGAAGGGGTGCTCAGCAACAAAGAGATGTCATGCAGAAGCAGGCACCATCTGCAGAATTACCTGAACGGGCATTCAAGAAATCTGAGCGCGGCAGTCGTCTCAGGACCACAAAAGAGGGTCCCACGAAGTCGGAGGTCAACTCAGCAAGTTGGGCAATGCAGGACGGAGTGCTGGGGACCTGGGCTGTGCTGTGCACAAGGGGAAGTCTTGCAAAAGTGCACAAAAGCCCTAGCAGCTGCAGATCACGCAGTACACATGGATTACTGTCTGGTGTGGGGAGGAAAGGACTTACCTCCACCAAATTTGCACAGAAGGACTACTGGACTGTCGAGGGTCACTTGGATCCAGCTCCTGTGTTCCAGGTACCACGCTCATCAAGAGGAGAGGGGACCCAGAGGACCGGTGATGCAGAAGTTTGGTGCCTGCGGTAGCAGGTGGAAGATTCCGTCGACCCAAGGGAGATTTCTTCTTGGCTTCCAGTGCAGGGTGAAGGCAGACAGCCCTCATAGCATGCACCACAAGGAAACAGTTGAGAAAGCAGGCAGGATTAGGCTCTACAATGTTGCTGGTAGTCTTCTTGCTACTTTGTTGTGATTTTGCAGGCGTCCTGGAGCAGTCAGCGGTAGATCCTTGGCAGAAGTCAAAGAGAGAAGTGTAGAGGAACTCTGGTGAGCTCTTGCATTCCTTATCGGAACAGGAACCCACAGGAGAGACCCTAAATAGCCCTCAAAAGAGACTTGGCTACCTAACCAGGTAAGAGCCTATCAGGAGGGGTCTCTGACGTCACCTGCTGGCACTGGCCACTCAGAGGTCTCCATTGTTCCCTCACACCTCTGCATTCAAGATGGCAGAGTTCTGGGACACACTGGAGGAGCTCTGGGCACCACCCCTGGGGAGGTGATGGACAGGGGAGTGGTCACTCCCCTTTCCTTTGTCCAGTTTCGCACCAGAGCAGGGGCTGGGGGCTCCCTGAACCAGTGTAGACTGGTTTATGCAAGGAGGGCACCATCTGTCCCCTTCAAAACATTCCCAGATGCCAGGAGAGGCTACTCCTCTCAGGCCATTAAGACTTATTCCAAAGGGAGAGGGTATAACACCCTCTCTCAGAGGAAATCCTTTGCTCTGCCTTCCTGGTAAACCTTTCAAACACTCACCCCAGTCACAGATCTGGGTTTAATCCATCGTTATTTTGCTTGCTATGTGACCCCAGTTCGTACTCAACAATATGCAAAACAGTCTTGACTCTGATCCCCATGGGAGAAGTCCAGCCTGAACTGCCAAACCAGGTCCTTCCTGGATAGGATTCAAGCATCCTGGGACAGGTTTCAGGGTTTGCATCCTCGTTTTCCAACATCCTAGGGATTTTAGAGTTACCCAGAGTTTGCGGGTTCCACTGACGGAGACCAGGAAATTAGCCAAAATACAGCAAAAATGTTGTTTTTAACAAACAAAAAAGAAAAAAAGGGCTGCAAAAGAAGGCTTGTGTTTTTTCCCCTGAAAATAGCATCAAGAAAGGGTTTAGGGTGCTAAAACCACCAGCTTCCCAACTTTCAGGAGCAGGCAGACTTGAAACAGAAAACCACATTTTTCAACTCAAGTTTGACATTTTACTGGGACATACCCCATTTTTACTATTTTTTGTGCTTTTGGCCTCCTTCCAGTTAGTGACAGAAATGGGTTTGAAACCAATGCTGGATCCCCGACAGCGAAACAGTTCTGAAAAGTAGACCAACTTCTGAATTCAGCAAGGGGTCATTTGTGTATATCCTACAAGGGTTTCCTACAGAAAATAACAGCTGAAATTTAAAAATATTGAAATTGAGCCGATAAAAACAGCCATTTTCTTCACATTTTACTCTGTAACTTTTTCCTGCAATGTCAGATTTGTGAAAGCAATATACCATTACATCTGCTGGACTCTTCTGGTTGAGGGCTTGTAGGTTTATCAAGAACCCTAGGTACCCAGAGGCAATAAATGAGCTGCTCCTTGAAATGGGTTTTCATTCTATTTCGGGGATACAGCAATTCATTTGGTGAAATATAAAGAGTGAAAAATAGGTATCAAGAAAACCTTTTTATTTCCAAAATGGGCACAAGATAAGGTGTTGAGAAGCAGTGGTTATTTGCACATCTCTAAATTCTGGGGTCCCCATACTAGCATGTGAATTACAGGGCATTTCTGAAATAGACGTATTTTTTACACACAGTCTTACATTTGGAAGGATAAATGTAGAGAAAGGGCAAGAACACTTGTTCAGCTGTTCTGTATTCCCCCCAGTCTCCCAATAAAAATGGTACCTCACTTGTATGGTAGGCATAGTGCCCGAGACAGGAAATGCCCCAAAACACAACGTGGACACATCACATTTTCCCAAAGAAAACATAGATGTTTTTTACAAAGTGTCAAGTTATGGAATTTTTGGCCTGTACCTCATCCGGCACCTGAGGAAACCTACCAAACCCGTGCATTTTTTAAAACTAGACACCTAGGGAAATCGAGGATGGGGTGACTTGTGGGGCTCTCACCAGGTTCTATTACCCATAATCCTTTGCAAACCTCAAAATGTGGCCAAAAAAACCCTTTTTCCTTACATTTTGGCGACAGAAAGTTCTGGAATCTGAGAGGAGCCACAAATTTCCTTCCATCCAGTGTTCCCCCAAGTCTCCGGATAAAAATAGTACCTCACTTGTGTGGGTAGGCCTAGTGTCCACGAAAGGAAATGCCCCAAAACACTATCTGGACACATCAAAATTATCAAATACAAAACTACCTGTTTTTGTCAGGGGGGTGGGGGGACCTGGGTTTTTGTCCTGGACTCAGCAGCTTTACATGGAAACCTACCAAACCCAGACATTTCTGAAAACTAGACACCCGAGGGAGTCCAGGGAGGTGTGACTTGCATGGATCCCCAAGTGTTTTCTTACCCAGAATCCTCATGCAAACCTCAAATTTAGCTAACAAATCACATTTTTCCCACATTTCTGTGTGGTATTACCACACCGGGACTAAATTCCTACCACCCAATGTTGCCCTCTGTCTCCGGTAAAATTGATACCTCACTTGTGTATGTGGGCCACGTGCCTGTGACAGGGAAGAGCAAAAAACTTGTTGAAATTGAGGGAGAAACAAAGCAGGTCCAAAAGGACAGTTTGAAAAAAACATTTCTAGGCTGACAAGTGGGGCAGAATTGTTATTGCTATAGATGAGACAATGCTGGCTGGTAGGCATTTTGTGGATTCCTGCAGATTTCGGAAGGTTCCATCACAAAAATGAGCAAAAATGTGTGATTTCCAGCAAAGTTGGAGGTTTGCAGGGCATTGTGGGTAAGAAAATGGTGCGGTTGCATGTGAAGCACACCACCCTGGACTCATCCAGATGTTTAGTTTTCAGATGTATCTAGGTCTTTTGGATTTTTCTACATGGCAGCGTCCCAAAGTCCATAAAGTGCAGCCCTCACCATTCCAAGTGGGATGATTTTCAGAGTTAGCCAAGCTCTCATGGGCCAAATGTAAAACCAAAACCCAAAATAATCAAATGTCCTCCTGTTTGCCATGGGATAAGATGTTTTAGTGTCCAGGGGGAGAGCTGAAAGACTGTCACCCCACAATTTCTTTTTTTTTTTTTAACTGGCATCTAGTAGTCTTTCTGCCCCCCTGGGGTGGTGGTATGGCCATTCCCGCACTCTCTTATTTTGAAATCTCTGGTGGGCTTTTAACCCCTTTGGGGCAGATGGGCCTTCCAAGAATAGGCATCAGCGCCGCAGCCACGGACGTAACCATTACGTCCTTGGAGCCCAAGGGGTTAATTTGTACTATAGATTGTCATCCTTATTTTATCTACAAACTTCCTTGCAGAAAGATTTTGCCAATTGACTCCTGTTTTAAGAATGTTGTTCACAGCATAAGAGAATCCTCACAAATCACTTTCATATAACAGATGGAATATGTAGGGAATAGATTGTTGAAACCTAGGGTCCTCTTAATATAGTCTTGTTGACCTATATTCAGCTGCTGGTATTTGCATATGTCTTTCATCGTACCACCCACCTTCTTCTGTGAGAAATAGTTGTGTGAAGCAGTGAGCCTCTAAACCTTTTTCCCACATACTCTTTGTAGCTCCTCTAGCTTCTTTCATTTGAAACAAGTCAATAGCATCCACAACCACTTCTTTCAAATGAAGAGACTGAATACAAGAGTGTTCATATATTTCTTCTGATTTCTGCTTGTCTACTTTTTGTATTTGCGCCTTGAGACCCTATGGGTGATAAGCAGTGCTATGCAAATCACTGATTGATTGACGGATTGATTGTATTTGTCCACTTAATTGCAGTGCTTCATCATCAATAAAACGTACTACTCCAGTAATATTCACGTTAGCAAAAAAACCTTATTTTCTTTCAAGTATATTGTAGCTTTTTTTAAACTTAATTCAATACCACTAATTCTTGCCAGATTTTCTTTAACTTTTGGTAGGTGCTCCAAGTTATTAGAATAATGAGTAGTTCATTTAGATCTTTTTCAACCCCAATAGTATCAACATTTATTTAGAATCTATAGGTAAATAAACTCTTCCTTTAAGTCTGTTCTGTAGTCCTGTTGGCAACAGTTTTCCTGTTTTTAGCTCCATTCGAATAATTGCTTGAAATGGGTGCACAGTTTGTACTAGAATTGATTCATACACATTTAATTCATTAAGTTATTCTGGAAGTGGAACTAACTCTAATCTATTATGAATTGCTCTAGGTGTTTTTATATCATTTTCCAATCTGTTACAGCAATACTTACATATTGTTTCTTTTGTGTCTAAATAAAACAGTTCTTTTACAAATAGATGTGCACCAAATTCCTTCCACTCATTATTGCTGTTTTTTTCAGTTTTAGAAAATAGAACCACATCCTGCGTTTGGGTTTTATCATGAGTATGGGGACAACAGATGTATACATACTCAGGTTTCTTAGTACACACTGTATTAACATTTTCTATCTCAGTACTTATGTGTCTATCCACTTCTTCTACACCTCTCAACACTTCCTCCTCATTTTCTCTATTATCTTCTTCAGGCCCAAAGAAACTGAACTGAATATCTTCTCTAACTTTCTCAAGCTATGCCACACTATCATGTAATAAAGGTCTATTGAAATCTCCTAAATATAAAGCTGGACTTTTTATAAAATAAAGGCCCTCATTACAACATTGGCGGTAAATACCACCTACCGCCGTGCTGACGGCCGCCAACATACCGTGACCGCGGTGGTATACCGCTACCGGTATGCTGACCCACACAGAGAAATCCACCACTATACAGACGCCCACACATGTCCGCCAGACCAAAGGTCAGTGATAAACTGGCGGTACCAAAACCCACACTGTTACACCAACAGAAATACGCCGACAGTTTCAGGACCCACGAATCAGCGCAGCGGTCTTTCAACCATTGGCAGTACACACCGAAGCGCTCAAAATACACACACACTAACAAAACTACATCACATTGGATAATTCAAAATACACTCACCTGACACACATAAACACACCACACCCACACACTCAGACCACTAAAAAACACCCACCCACATTAACCACAACCCCTTCAACAAAAAAAAGATTGCTAACTGAGAGAGAGACAAGCCAGAAGCACCCACTCAATCTCAGCCACAGAACACCATCACCCATACACCATCCACGCACCTCACAGCACACACCACAAAACTTCACCCCACACACCCTCACACATACCACTCACACCACATCCATGGCACCCCAAAGACACCCCAGGTTTTCAGAGGAGGAGCTAAGGGTCATGTGGAGGAAATCATCCGGGTAGAGCCACAGCTATTCAGATCACAGGTGCAGAAGACATCCATTGCTAGGAATATGGAGCTATGGCGGAGAGTTGTGGACAGGGTCAACGCTGTGGGACAGCACCCTAGAACAAGAGATGACGTCAGGAAGAGGTGGAATGACCTACAGGGGAAGGTGCGTTCTGTGGTTGCAAGACACCAGGTAGCCGTACAGAAGACTGGTGGGGGACCCCCACCTCCTCTCCCACAGCTAACAACATTGGAGGAGCAAGTCCTGGCAATAATGCATCCTGAGGGCCTCGCAGGAGTAGCAGGAGGACTGGACTCTGGTAAGTCAAATCTTTACTATTATATCCCCCACCCTACCTGCAAGCCATCACAAATGCCTACTCCTACCTTCAACCCCATCACTCCACCACCTCACATATACCCCACTATCACAACCCACCCATCCCAAAACCAAGCCCTGCATGCCACACCAATGCATGGACACCCATCACACACCTGCATGGACACCCATCACTAAAGCATGCACATTAGAGTGAATGACTTAGCCCACAAAATCACCACTCACATAAGGCAAAGCTGACAGGGCAATCACACCCATACATGGAAACACACCCATGCACAAGATGCCACACTCAGATACAATAACACTGCATTTACATCCCCACAGGACCCCCACTAAACATCACAGGAGATGAGGTGCCAGCAACATCCAGTCCCCCCCCAGAAGAGGCCACCAGTGAGGACAGCAGCACTGCACGCCTGGATCACGATGACCAACCTGGGCCATCAGGGACCTTTGGACAGTCAGTTACCCTGCCACTGTCCCATACCATCACAGAGCCTCCCCCCTCAGGAAACACCAGCACAGCGCCCACCCAGCGGGCCCATACCATTGTCCCCAGGTCACGATAATCAGCAGTGTGTCCACCACTACAGGGTCCCCAGGCAACCCCACAAACACAGGACAATCAGGGACCTGGGGTCAGTGGCAGTGGGCACACGGTTCAGGGGACAGAGGCACAGGACAACAGGGAAGCTGGGAGGACTGCTGTGCGACAGGGGGAAGACGGGCCCAGGGAACCCACTCTCCACGAGGCACTTGCAGGGATCCAGGGAGCATACCAACATTCCCAGGAGACAATGGGCCAGATACTGGCCAAGTTGCAGGAGAGCCAGCGGCTGCAGGAGGGACAGTACCTGGGGATCAGGGAGGACCTCAAACACATCCACACTATCCTGGTCACCATTTCAGGGGTGCTGGCTGACATGGCCAACACCATGAGGGAGGCAGTGGCACATCAACGGGCCCCTGACACCAGCCACACCAAAGATCAGCCCTCCACCTCTGCCGGCGCTAGTGGACAGGAGGCCCCGCCACAGGACCAACAGGCCACCAGCACTCCACCCCCTGTAGAAGGAGAACCACCCCACAAACGGTCCCTGCGATTCAGGCAGAAGACAGAGAACATTGCCAAGACCCCCTCTAGGAAATAAGACTCTCCTGAATGTCACCCTTGTGTCCCACTATGTCACCCTGTCCACCTTAAACTGCCATTGCTCCCCTTCCTATGCCCCCTTGGACAATGCACCTGTGATACAAAGAGACTGGACTCTATCTGGTCTGGACATTCCTCCACCATCACCCCAGCCCATTGCACATCACCCTCTACCTCTTAGCACTTAAATAAACACCCTTGGAACAAATACAAGTTTGGAGTCTGTCAATTCATTGCAATATGTATTAGTTTAATAAGCTGTAAACATTTCAGTCCATATGTACAGTTATATATACATTGGTATGACCTGCAGTGGGCAGCATTAAATGCACCAGGAGCCAGAGTGGCCCACAAAGATCTGAAAATATAGATGCCAAAGGGTACAGTAAGTGGCCATAGACATAGGGAAATCAGGCTGCCATGTCCAATGTCTAACACAAAACTGCAATGTAAAGTGAAGTTACAGTGTTTTACCTGTGTGTCACTGGAAGTACTGTTGAATGAGAGAACATCTGTTGTCTACATCTTCATCCTCTGCCTCCTCTTTGTCACTGTCCACAGGCTCCACTCCTGCCACAAGATCATCCCCAGGCTAATCCTCCTGCAGAAAAGGCACCTGGCGTCTCAAGGCCAGGTTGTGTAACATGCAACATGCAACGATGATCTGGCACACCTTCTTGGGTGAGTAGTACAGGGATCCACCTCTCAGATGGAGGCACCTGAACCTGTCCTTCAGGAGGCCAAAGGTTCTTTGATTATCCTCCTTGTTCGCCCATGTGCCTCATTGTAACGTTCCTCTACCCTTGTCCTGGCATTCCTCACTAGGGTCAGTAGCCATGAGAGGTTGGGGTAACCAGAGTCACCTGCAAATATCGAGGGATACCTGTTAGCCCCACACTCACCCTTAGGGACAACCCCATACCCACACACCAACATATGCTGGGTGGGGACCATGGGCTCACCTATTAGCCACACCCGGTGCCTCTGGAGTTGAGACATCACATATGGAATGCTGCTATTCCACAAGATAAAGGCATCATGCACAGAGCCAGGATACTTGGCATTGACATAGGAGATGTACTGGTCCGCCAAACACACCATCTGCACATTCAAGGAGTGAAAGCTTTTTCTATTCCTGAACATTTGTTCAATTCTTTGGGGTGGGACAAATGTTACATGTGTACCATCAAGGGCACCAATGATGTTGGGGATATGTCCCAGGGCATAAAAGTCAGCCTTCACTGTGGCCAAATCAACAGACAACACTCTGGCCAACACGTTGGAGAACATTGCGTGAGACTTCCCTGATGCCTTGGCCACTGTTGTTTGGAAGGAACCACTTGCCAAGAAATGGAGCACTGACAGGACCTGCATTAAAGGGGGGATACCTGTGGGCTGGCAGATGACTGAAATCAGGTCTGGCTCCAATTGGGCACACAGTTCTTGGATTGTGGCCCAATCAAGTCTGTAGGTAAGGATAATGTGTCTGTCCTCCATAGTCGCCAGGTCCACCAGGGGTCTGTACACGTGGGGATGGCTCCATCTCCTATTCATCCTCAGCGGTTGAACACTAAGGTGGAAAACGGTAAGCAGAGGGTCATATTCGCACATATGTGACATTAAAAATGATTTTCTTCCTTTACAGAAACAGTATGTGAAGTCAAAAGTCAGTTGATGTGCCAATGTCTGCTGTGACGCAGTTAGGTGCCATGCCCTGTGTCCCCCTGAAATGGCAGCTGCCTGACCTGTGAGGAGAGACAAGTGGAAATGAGGTAATTCTGCTGGCGTTGTGTGCCATTGCGGTCGGCTGTCAACGACCGCCGCACAACTTCACATTGGTTATTATTGGGCCCTGTGGGTTTCAGGAGCCAATGGCGATGTACGCCAGTGGTAATGGTACGCACCGCCACGGACATGACCGCCATTTTCTATCTGTTCAATCACTTCCTACCTGACCTTCGACATGAGAGGAGCTATACTGCAAGTGCTGCTGTGACCTGTGTCTGGATGAGACAATGGTTCAAGTGTCTGGGGAAAGGGCCCCCGCCTTCACTCGGAGGAGTTGGAGAGACTGGTGGATGGGGTCCTACCCCAGCATACTTTAGTCTATGGTCCTCCAGGCAAACAAGTGAGTACACTGTGAGCATGATGCGTAGGCCATGAATGTATGGGTTGCTGTGTGTGTAAGCCTCGTGTGGGAGGGGGAGCTGAGGGGTCCTGGGTAGAGTGCTGCATGTCTGGTGGTCAATGTCTGTGTGTAAGGGGATGGGAGGGATATTGTGGGACATGAGTGTAACAGTCCGGATGGTATAACTAATCCCTTTTTTCTATGCATATTTTCCTGCAGATCAGCACCCAACAGAAAAAGGGTATTTGGTGTGCCCTCGCCAAGGAGGTGCACACCCTGGGGGTCTTTGACAGTCAGAGCACCCACTGCCGCAAATGGTGGGAGGACCTGCACCGCTGGGCAAGGAAGACGGCGGAGGCCCAGCTGGGGCTGGCCTCCCAATGAGGAAGGGGTCCCCATCGTACCCTGACCCCCCCTGATGTTCCGCATTCTGGCGGTGGCCTATCCGGAGTTGGATGGCCACATGAAGGCATCACAGCAGCCACAAGGGGGTGAGTACAGATTCAGATTCATTACTTTGTGCTCGTTAAGGTTGTACCTGGGTGGGGGACGTGAGCTGTGGGTGTCCATATGCCAGGGTGAACTGGAAGGGTCAGGGCCCCTGTTGGGCAGGCTCTGAAGCACTCCAACCCCAATAGTGCTAGTGGACCTCTACTACTGGGCAGGGTCCTGTTGGTTTCAGGTGTGCAGCCAATGGCGGTGGGCAATGTACTCCATGGACTGGTGATTAGCATTGTAACTGGTAGTGCATGGCCTAGTGCATAGGGATGCTCCCTGTGTGTTGTGTATGACAACGGTAGTGTTGTTGCTGCCATTGATCAAGTGTATCCTCTGTCTCCCCCCCTTCTTGTTTTGTCACCCTGTCCTTGTGTGCATTAGCATAATCTGGCAGAGGAGCAGAGGCACTGGCGATGGAGGGAGCTGCATCCCATATGGGCCTGGAGGCCGAATCCACCGACGGTAAGGGCACCAATGGGACTGAGGGCGAGGGGAGCACCATGACGGAGACAGGAGGGGACACTACAGACATCGACTCCTCCTCCGATGGAAGCTCCTGGGTGGTGGCAGACACCTCTGTGCCCACCCCAACACAAGGTACAGCTGCCACCCCCGTACCAGCACAGCCCTCCCAGCAGCCCCTCAGCGTGTTTCCCATGCCCGCTCAACCAGGAAGGTGGGCATCTCATTCGCCCCAGGCACCTCAGGCCCTGCCTTAGTCAGCCTTGCTGCCCTCAGTAGGGAGGCTATTGACCTCCTGAGATCCCTCACTGTTGGGCAGTCAACCATTATGAATGCCATCCAGGGTGTCGAGAGGCATTTGCAACAAACAAATGCATACCTGGAGGGCATTCACTCTGGCGTGGCGGCCCAACAGAGAGCATTTCAGGCTCTGGCCTCCACACTGATGGCAACCATTGTCCCTGTCTCCAGCCTCCCCCCTCCAACTTACTCTACCCAGTCCCAATCCCCTCAATTCCAACCTATCCCAAGCAGACCTTCAGACTAGCATTCACCCAAATCAACACACAGAAGTGTCTCAGGCAAACACAAACACCACACTTCATCTCACAGGCACTTACAAAAGCACTATCCCCATTCAGACACACCAACATCTGCTACCTCCACTGTGTCCCCATTCTCCTTCTTGTCCACCCCCTCCCATTAGCATCTCCACTCACACCTGCATGCACAACATCCTCATCCACTACCTCCATCACCAGCATGCCTATCACCACACGCCCCTCACTGCCAGTCACCACCCCACATCCATGCACACATCCCCTGTGTCCTCTCCCACTGTTTCTGCGACCCCCTCCTCCCAAAGTACGCAAATGGAAGCACACACCCACCCAACAGCCATCCACCTCACAACAGAATCCAGCTCATGCACCTGCATCCAAACACAGCAGACTGACACCTCCTACAAGCACTCCCTCTTCCTCCACTCCCAAATCTTCACCCTCTTCCCGCGCCAATGTCCCTAAGAAGCTTCTCCTAGCCAACATTGACCTCTTCCCTACACCTCACCCCCGTCCTTCAGCTCGGGCCAGGGTGGCCAGAACCCAGCCCAGCACCTCAGCCACCAAGTCCACGTCCGAACTGGTTTCTGCAGCTGTCAGAGGCTCTAAGGGGGCACCCGTCAGCCAAGCCACTGTGCCACCAACACCTGCCAAGTAGGGGACCGCATCCAGCAAGGAGAAGGAGCCACACCCATCCAGCAAGGCCACGTCAAAGACTCCAGCTGGCAGACCCAAGGAGGCACCACCATCTGCCAAGGGCAGGAAGGGACACGGAAGACCAGCCAGGGCACCTTAGCCATCCAAGCCTGCAGGTGAGGGCCTGGTGGTCACCAGCACAACCGCCAGCACCTGTACCTGCACCGCGACCAGCACCGCCACCTTCACCACCACCTGCGCTGCCACAAGTAGCACCAATGCCAGCAGCAGCAGCCCCAATGGGCAGCCATCCGAGGCTGCAGGGAGCCTCCCCCCAACACTGGCAACACCGGCACCTGCACCGTGGCCAGCACCGCCACCTGCACCGCCGCAAGTGGCACCACTGCCAGCAGCAGCAGCCCCAGTGGGCAGCCGTCCAAGGCTGCAGGGGAAGGGCTGGAGGCTTCCCCCAACCCTGGCAGCACCCCCACCAGCACTGGCTCTACCACCACTATGCCGCCATAGCCGCCAGCAGATGGGCTGTAGTCCTGCCTCCATGGAGTGTCATGCATCATGCCCAATGCAAATCCTGTGGGTCTGACACCCAGGTGAGGGACTGTGACCTGGCACTCCCCAAGGGCTGCATTACTGGGCACCAACCCCCCTCCAGAACCAGTGGAAGAAGGCATCCACTCACCCTATCCTTGGCAGGATGAAGCACACTGTGCACCAAGCCCCCTCCAGAACCGGTCTAAGAAGGCATCGACTCACCCTATCCTTTGCAGGATGAAGCACACTGGGCACCAAGCCCCCTCCAGGACAAGTGGAAGAAGGCATCCACCAGAGACTGTGGCTTTGCACTCCCCACGACCAAGCAGTGGTCAAGTCACCCACTTGAGACACTGTGGCTTTGCACTCCCCAGGACCAGTCATTTTTTTGCACGGGAACGCCTACCTTGCATCTCATTAAGGCAAAGTAGGTTTCCAATTCCAAAAAATTACTTTAACTCCATAAATTTGGTGCTAGACGGGTCTAGCACCAAAGTATAAATATGGAGTTAGTTTTGCACTGAATTAGAGTAAAATAAAATGACGCTAATTCAGTGCAAACAGAGTATAAATATGCCCCTTAGCGTCAAAAAATTATGTTAATCTGGTCAGAATCATTTATTTTGACTCAAAACTGCCTAACGTCATTTTTTTTTAAGCTAGCCTACCCTTTGCACCGGCTTGCACCATTCCATAAATATGGTGCCCAGCTGGTGCTAAAAAATGGTGCAAGCCGGTGCAAAACTTTTTGGGGCAAAACTGCCTTAGTGCAGTTTTGCACCAAAAAGTATAAATAAGGCCCTAAATTTCCACGTTATATGGCCGCTTACTGTCAGTTTGAATTAGGTAGTACTGTTTCCTGTGTTTCCTTTTTATTCCTTATTAGACATTCTGATTCTTCTTTTTCCAGCACAACTGAATATCTGCAAATCAAATGAAAAATAAATTTACCTCTACGGAAAACAGTATAAAATTACATACTAGAACCTATTAGCTCTGCCAGTGTGTTGACTACTAAATACATATGTCATAGTGATTTTCTAATAATATTAATAAATTATGGGGCATATTTATACTCCGTTTGCGCCGAAATTGCGTCGTTTTTTTTGACGCAATTTTGACGCAAAACTAACTCCATATTTATACTTTGGCGTTAGACGCGTCTAGCGCCAAAGTCCATGGAGTAAACGTCATTTTTTTGCGTGGACACCTTCCTTGCGTTAATGAGATGCAAGGTAGGCGTTCCCGTCTAAAAAAATGACTCCCAGGCATGTGCGTGGTATTTATACTCCCGGGCAAAAATCACGCCCGGGAGTGGGCGGGGCAAAAAACCCCGCATTTGCGCCGGATTTTAACGCCTGGGTCAGGGCAGGCGTTAAGGGACCTGTGGGCTCAGAATGAGCCCAGAGGTGCCCTCCCCTGCCCCCAGGGACACCCCCTGCCAGGACTAAAAGTGCAAACTCGGCCTCTGCACTAGTAGGGTGAAAGTTGTGCTTTAAGGAGTACTTGTCTAGACGGCTGACTTGTTTTTGGTAGTGCCTGGCTACATATCTGCGTGACTGTATGAGTCCCTTTTTACTGTTCCAGCAGATGTTTAAATAAATATAAGGCTATATCACTGTCTCTTTTAGTAGCTATACATTTGTAAATGTGTAAATAATAGCATGTAACAGCAATTCACTAATATTTCTGGCTACCTAACTACTATGCAGGCATATGCTTCAATCTATAAGTACCCATCTCACTATCTAAAATCACTATAAAACTATAGGCCAGATTTATTGCGCCAAAATTTGCAGTGGCTCGTCACTTTAGAAACGCAAGGACGCGCCGTAGTTACTAAAATATGGCACCCTCCTGTGTTTCCCTCTCCGCTGGCGCTAAATATAGCTGCCAGCGCCAATGCAAGCATCCTTGCACCATAGTGCAGGGCTGTCTTTTTTTAAGGGAATGATTGAATATAAACAATCTAAAATGGTGATTTGACACTTCTCTGTGCAGAATGCAGCACACATAAACGAAGCAAATCTTAATTTTTGAACGATTGTTTGTTTATGACCTTTTACTCTTTCTAAGTGTGCTGAGAATTGCACGAGGAGGAATAAAAGTATTCCTCCTTCCTCCTCATTGTGTTATACTAAGTGCCCCTGAGGTGGTGTTAGTTTTTGGCGCTGCTACAGATTTGCGACTTCTTGTAAATCTGGGGCAGTGTCAAAAGCAATGTGTGTTGCGGTGGAAAGCCCACAGCAACACTCATTGCACGCCCCTCTGACACAGAAAACTGCATTGGAGGGCCCCACATTTCCAAGGTAGCGTTAAGGCAAAAAAAGTGGCTTAGCGCCATCTTGTAAATGTGGCGCACTGCACATCACTACCGGAGCATCACAAAAAGTGATACTCCTGTGGCACAAGGGCCTCATGCGTCTGTCCCATGTGTGTTGCTATAAGACTGGATATGGGACTCTGTCCAGATTTAAGAAAGGAGTCGGAATCTGTGGGTGTAAGAGTAGCTGTGAGACTGTTTCAATGTGACACTGCTTGTGACAGACTCTCTCAGGGTGTGAACTGGGTGTAAGAGCATCTATCGGAGCATGGGACTGGGTATAACAGACTTTATCTAGGTGTAACAATGGGTTTTTGAGTGTTTGTCTAGGTTTGAGAGTGACTAACAGATGGGCTGTATATATGTAAGAGTGAGTGAAACAGAGTTTGTCAGGGTGATACACAGCTTTTTGACTATGGTTCTATGAGAGTGGGTGTGAGAGTTTCTCTCTGGGTGTGAGAGTGTGTGTGACGTGGTATTTCTGGATGTAAGACTGCATGTTAGAGTGTGTCTGTGACACTGGATGTGTCAGTTTATCTGCCCTTTTATTAACCTCTTAGCTGCTGGGCCTCCCCCCCCCCCAGTGCTGGGGTGGTTCGCGCTTAGGCCTTCATAACTTTTTGTCCACATAAGCTATCCACGCCAAATTTGCGTCCTGTTTTTCAAACATCCTAGGGATTCTAATGGTACCCAGAGTTTGTGGTTTCCCCTGTAGGAGACCAAGAAATTAGCCAAAATACAGTGAAAAGTTCGTTTTTTCCCAAAAAATTGGAAAAAAGAGCTGCCGAAGAAGGCTTGTGGTTTTTCCCCTGAAAATGCCATCAACAAAGGGTTTCTGGTGCTAAAATCACCATCTTCCCACCTTTCAGGAACAAGCAGACTTGAATAAGAAAACTAAATTTTTCAACACAAATTGGGCATTTTACTGGGACATACCCCATTTTTACTATTTTTGGTGCTTTCAGCCTCCTTCCAGTTAGTGACAGGAATGGGTATGAAAACAATGCTGGATCCCGGACAGCTAAATATTTCTGAAAACTAGACAACTTCTGAATTCAGCAAGGGGTCATTTGTGTAGATCCTACAAGGTTTTCCTATAGAAAATAACAGCTGAAATAAAAAAAATATTGAAATTGAGCTGAAAACAACATCCATTTTTCTTTATGTTTTACTCTGTAACTTTTTCCTGCGATGTCAGATTTTTGAAAGCAATATACAGTTATGTCTGCTGGACTCTTCTAGTTGCGGGGATATAAAGGGCTTGTACATTCATCAAGAACCCTAGGTACCCAGAGCCAATAAATGAGCTGCACCCTGCAGTTGGTTTTCATTATATACTGGGGGCCATATTTATACTTTTTGACGCAAAACTGCGCTAACACAGTTTTGCGTAAAAAAAAATTGTGCCGGCTAACGTCATTCTGAAGCGCCATGCGGGCGCCGTATTTAATCAATGACGTTAGCCGGCGTTAGCCGCCGGCGCAGCCTGGTGTGCATGGAAAAAAACGACGTACACCAGGCAGCGCCAGCGTAGGGGGATATGGAGCTTGGGTGCCAAAAAATGGGGCAAGTCAGGCTGAGGCAAATTTTTCGCCTCAACCCGATTTGCGCCATTTTTTCCGACTCCCAACCCCCATAGAAATGACTCCTGTCTTAGCAAAGACAGGAGTCATGCCCCCTTGCCCAATGGCCATGCCCAGGGGACTTCTGTCCCCTGGGCATGGTCATTGGGCATGGTGGCATGTAGGGGGGCACAAATCAGGCCCATCAGGCCCCCCTATGCCACAAAAAAAATATATATATACTTACCGGAACTTACCTTAATGTCCCTGGGATGGGTCCCTCCAGCCTTGGGTGTCCTCCTGGGGTGGGCAAGGGTGACAGGGGGTGTCCCTGGGGGCATGGGAGGGCACCTCTGGGCTCCTTCCGAGCCCACAGGTCCCTTAACGCCTGCCTTGTCCAGGCGCTAAAAAACGGCGCAAAAGCGGCCGTATGTTATTTTTTTTGACCGGGAGTGTAAATACGGCGCACAAGCCTCGGAGTAAATTTTTTAGACGGGAACGCCTACCTTGCATATCATTAACGCAAAGTAGGTGTCCACGCTAAAAAATGACGCAAACTCCATGGACTTTGGCGCTAGACACATCTAACGCCTAACGCCAAAGTATAAATATGGAGTTAGTTTTGCGTCGGAATTGCGTAAAAAAAAACGACACAATTCCGGCGCAAACAGAGTATAAATATGCCCCTGGGTACACAGCAATTCATTTGCTGAAATATGAAGAGTGAAAAATAGGTATCAAGAAAACCTTTGCATTTCCAAAATGGGCTCAAGATAAGGTTTTGAGGAGCAGTGGTTATTTTGCACATCTCTGAATTCCTGGGTGCCCATACTAGCATGTGAATTGCAGGGCATTTCTCAAATAGACGTCTTTTTTACACACTCTCTTATATTTGGAAGGAAAAAATATAGCGAAAGATAAGGGGCAATAAGACTTGTTTTGCTATTGTATGTACCCCCAAGTCTCCCGATAAAAATTATACCTCACTTGTGTGGGTAGGCCTAGCGCCCGTGACAGGAAATGCCCCAAAACACAACGTGGAAACATCCCATTTTTGTTTTACAGAAAACAGCTGTTTTTTGCAAAGTGCCTAGCTGTGGATTTTGGCCTCTAGCTCAGCCGGCACCTAGGGAAACCTACCAACCCTGTGCATTTTTTAAAACTAGAGACCTAGGGGAATCCAAGATGGGGTGACTTGTGGGGCTCTGACCAGGTTCTGTTACCCAGAATCCTTTGCAAACGTCAAAACGTGGCTAAAAAAACACGTTTTCCTCACATTTCGGTGACAGAAAGTTCTGGAATCTGAGAGGAGCCACAAATTTCCTTCCACATAGTGTTCCCCCAAGTCTCCCGATAAAACTGATACCTCACTTGTGTGGGTAGGCCTAGCGCCCGCGACAGGAAATGCCCCAAAACACACCGTGGACACATCCCATTTTTTGACAGAAAACAGAGCTGTTTTTAGCAAAGTGCCTACCTGTAGATTTTGGCCTCTAGCTCAGCCGGAACATAGGAAAACCAACCAAACCTGTGCATTTTTGAAAACTAGAGACCGAGGGGAATCCAAGATGGGGTGACTTGTGGGGCTCTGACCAGGTTCTGTTACCCAGAATCCTTTGCAAACCTCAAAATGTGGCTAACATAACACGTTTTCCTCAAATTTCAGTGACAGAAAGTTCTGGAATCTGAGAGGAGCCACAAATTTCCTTCCACCCAGCGTTCCCCCAAGTCTCCCGATAAAAATGATACCTCACTTGTGTGGGTAGGCCTAGCGCCCGCGACGGGAAATACCCCAAAACACAACATGGACACATCCCGTTTGTTGACAGAAAACAGAGCTGTTTTTTGCAAAGTGCCTACCTGTAGATTTTGGCCTCTAGCTCAGCCGGCACCTAGGGAAACCTACCAAACCTGTGCATTTTTGAAAACTAGAGACCTAGGGTAATCCAAGATGGGGTGACTAGTGGGGCTCTGACCAGGTTCTGTTACCCAGAATCCTTTGCAAACCTCAAAATGTGGCTAACATAACACGTTTTCCTCAAATTTCACTGACAGAAAGTTCTGGAATCTGAGAGGAGCCACAAATTTCCTTCCACCCAGCGTTCCCCCAAGTCTCCCGATAAAAATGATACCTCACTTATGTGGGTAGGCCTAGCGCCCGCGACAGGAAATACCCCAAAACACAACATGGACACATCCCATTTTTTGACAGAAAACAGAGCTGTTTTTTGCAAAGTGCCTACCTGTAGATTTTGGCCTCTAGCTCAGCCGGCACCTAGGGAAACCTACCAAACCTGTGCATTTTTTAAAACTAGAGACCTAGGGTAATCCAAGATGGGGTAACTTGTGGGGCTCTGACCAGGTTCTGTTACCCAGAATCCTTTGCAAACCTCAAAATGTGACTAAAATAACACTTTTTCCTCACATTTCGGTGACAGAAAGTTCTGGAATCTGAGAGGAGCCACAAATGTCCTTCCACCCAGCATTCCCCCAGGTCTCCCAATAAAAATGATACCTCACTTGTGTGGGTAGGCCTAGCGCCCGCGACAGGAAATGCCCCAAAACACAACGTGGACACATCACATTTTTTCATAGAAAACAGTGCCTACCTGTGGATTTTGGCCTCTAGCTCAGCCGGCACCTGGGGAAATCTAGCAAACCAGCGCATTTTTGAAAACTAGAAACACAGGTGAATCCAAGATGGGGTGACTTGTGGGGCTCTGAACAGGTTCTGTTACCCAGAATCCTATGCAAACCTCAAAATGTGGATAAAAAAACACGTTTTCCTCACATTTCGGTGACAGAAAGTTCTGGAATCTAAGAGGAGCCACAAATTTCCTTCCACCCAGCGTTCCCCCAAGTCTCCCGATAAAAATTATACCTCACTTGTGTGGGTAGGCCTAGGGCCCGCGACAGGAAATGCCCCAAAACACAACAAGGACACATCACATTTTTTCATAGAAAACAGTGCCTACCTGTGGATTTTGGCCTCTAGCTCAGCCGGCACCTGGGGAAACCTAGCAAACCAGTGCATTTTTTAAAACTAGAAACCCAGTGGAATCCAAGATGGGGTGACTTGTGGGGCTCTGACCAGGTTCTGTTACCCAGAATCCTTTGCAAACGTCAAAACGTGGCTAAAAAAACACGTTTTCCTCACATTTCGGTGACAGAAAGTTCTGGAATCTGAGAGGAGCCACAAATTTCCTTCCACATAGTGTTCCCCCAAGTCTCCCGATAAAACTGATACCTCACTTGTGTGGGTAGGCCTAGCGCCCGCGACAGGAAATGCCCCAAAACACACCGTGGACACATCCCATTTTTTGACAGAAAACAGAGCTGTTTTTAGCAAAGTGCCTACCTGTAGATTTTGGCCTCTAGCTCAGCCGGAACATAGGAAAACCAACCAAACCTGTGCATTTTTGAAAACTAGAGACCGAGGGGAATCCAAGATGGGGTGACTTGTGGGGCTCTGACCAGGTTCTGTTACCCAGAATCCTTTGCAAACCTCAAAATGTGGCTAACATAACACGTTTTCCTCAAATTTCAGTGACAGAAAGTTCTGGAATCTGAGAGGAGCCACAAATTTCCTTCCACCCAGCGTTCCCCCAAGTCTCCCGATAAAAATGATACCTCACTTGTGTGGGTAGGCCTAGCGCCCGCGACGGGAAATACCCCAAAACACAACATGGACACATCCCGTTTGTTGACAGAAAACAGAGCTGTTTTTTGCAAAGTGCCTACCTGTAGATTTTGGCCTCTAGCTCAGCCGGCACCTAGGGAAACCTACCAAACCTGTGCATTTTTGAAAACTAGAGACCTAGGGTAATCCAAGATGGGGTGACTAGTGGGGCTCTGACCAGGTTCTGTTACCCAGAATCCTTTGCAAACCTCAAAATGTGGCTAACATAACACGTTTTCCTCAAATTTCACTGACAGAAAGTTCTGGAATCTGAGAGGAGCCACAAATTTCCTTCCACCCAGCGTTCCCCCAAGTCTCCCGATAAAAATGATACCTCACTTATGTGGGTAGGCCTAGCGCCCGCGACAGGAAATACCCCAAAACACAACATGGACACATCCCATTTTTTGACAGAAAACAGAGCTGTTTTTTGCAAAGTGCCTACCTGTAGATTTTGGCCTCTAGCTCAGCCGGCACCTAGGGAAACCTACCAAACCTGTGCATTTTTTAAAACTAGAGACCTAGGGTAATCCAAGATGGGGTAACTTGTGGGGCTCTGACCAGGTTCTGTTACCCAGAATCCTTTGCAAACCTCAAAATGTGACTAAAATAACACTTTTTCCTCACATTTCGGTGACAGAAAGTTCTGGAATCTGAGAGGAGCCACAAATGTCCTTCCACCCAGCATTCCCCCAGGTCTCCCAATAAAAATGATACCTCACTTGTGTGGGTAGGCCTAGCGCCCGCGACAGGAAATGCCCCAAAACACAACGTGGACACATCACATTTTTTCATAGAAAACAGTGCCTACCTGTGGATTTTGGCCTCTAGCTCAGCCGGCACCTGGGGAAATCTAGCAAACCAGCGCATTTTTGAAAACTAGAAACACAGGTGAATCCAAGATGGGGTGACTTGTGGGGCTCTGAACAGGTTCTGTTACCCAGAATCCTATGCAAACCTCAAAATGTGGATAAAAAAACACGTTTTCCTCACATTTCGGTGACAGAAAGTTCTGGAATCTAAGAGGAGCCACAAATTTCCTTCCACCCAGCGTTCCCCCAAGTCTCCCGATAAAAATTATACCTCACTTGTGTGGGTAGGCCTAGGGCCCGCGACAGGAAATGCCCCAAAACACAACAAGGACACATCACATTTTTTCATAGAAAACAGTGCCTACCTGTGGATTTTGGCCTCTAGCTCAGCCGGCACCTGGGGAAACCTAGCAAACCAGTGCATTTTTTAAAACTAGAAACCCAGTGGAATCCAAGATGGGGTGACTTGTGGGGCTCTGACCAGGTTCTGTTACCCAGAATCCTTTGCAAACATCACAATTTGGCCCAAAAAACACTTTTCCTCTAATTTCGGTGACAGAAAGTTCTGGAATCTGAGAGGAGCCACAAATTTCTTTCCACCCAGCATTCCCCCAAGTCTCCCGATAAAAATGGTGCCTCACTTGTGTGGGTAGGCCTGGTGCCCGCGACAGGAATAGATCACACAATGGTCAATGTTGCTCCTTACATGAGGCAGCTGTTGACCCTGGGGTGATCCATTCCTGACGCAGGCACTAGGTGTAGGCACTCAAGTGGGGTAGTGTTTTTATCAGGACAGGTGAGGAATCACTGGGTGGTAGGAATTTCGTGGATCCCAGCATATTCCTGTAGTTTGTGTGACAGAAATGCGAGAAAAATAGAGTTTTTATTCAACATTTCAGCTTTGCAGGTTATTCTGGGTAAGAAAACTTTGGGGAATCCACACAAGTCACACCTCTGTGGACTCCCCCGAATGTCTAGTTTCTAGAAATGTTTGGGTTTAGTGTGTTTCTCTATATGGCCGCCGAACCCAGGACCAAAAACACAGGTGCCTGCCTTACAAAACCAGTTTGTTTTGCGATAGATAATTTTGACGTCTCCACAATACGATTTGGGTGGTGGAATTTGGGGCTGAACTAAATTTGGGAGCTCCCAAGAGAGCACACTCTCTCTCTCTCTCTGCTTGCCGCCGCATTCACCTGCTCTCTGGGTTGGGCTAACCCACTATTACCCAGTTGCACAGACTGCTTGTGAAGGGACAGCAGGACTATCCTCATCACCTCCCTCATAATGTACTGGAAGAGGAGTTATCGAATGGGACTCCTCCGACTGAAAAATCACTCCCAGAGTCTGCGCCATTGTCCTATCCCTCAGATACTGTCTCGGTATCTGATGTCTCAGTCTCTGATTCTATGTCAGAGCTGTCCTCTTTAACCCGAGTGCCGGCAGCAGTCATCCATCAAGATGCCATCTCTGCTATTGGCTGAACTGTTGCTCTAAAACACTAGCCTACGTAGACAGTCACAAAATCGATGGTGTGTGTAAGATACGTGCAACAGTAGAGGCCACCTTACCTGCGCTTCTTCCCTCAATCAGCACATTCTTTCAAGACACTAAAAAAACACCTTGTCACATACCATTCGTCACAGTCTTTAGCACCTCCTGCGCCCAGTCCAACAATCATTATTGGTGCTCCCACTCCCTCCTCCTCGGATTCCCTCATTACCACCCAGTAAAAGTGCCCTTCATCTCTCCATAGCCGCCCTCCACCCCGCACATACATTTAATTTGTATTATAGCACATGTAATGGCTGACTTTACTAATGTACTCAGCTATTTACATAAAATACAGATTTGCTCTTTGCAGTAGGCATATGAACCTTCTGCGCTTCTTTATGGCACCAAAACTGCCACTAGACAAGTCTGACCCTTTTGTAGCAGAAACATAGTCACAATACTTACTTGACTTTTTTATTGCTGCCTAAAAGCTACAGTTGAAAAGCGTCAGTTGAAGTATGTGCATTGCTTTGAAGACGCAAGCTGCAAGTGCAAGACAACTGGTGGCAAATCTATATATAAATATATATATATATATATATATATATCACTTTTATATGTGGGTCTTTGCTTTCCTGGGGGCCGATCGCAGCCCCCAGGGAAACCACACACATATTGACAAAAGTTATATATATATATATATATATATATATATATATGTGTATATATATATATATATATATATATATATATATACTGGAAGATGCAGGATCACAAGAAAACAACAGCCAGCCAGGGCAAAAATCTATCTATAGATATATCCATGTACATAGATATATCCATGTACATAGATATCTATATATATTTAGTTGATGTATGGTTTCCTTGGGGGCCAAAATGGCCCCCAGGGAAGCCCTACAACAACTAAAAAAAATATTGCCCCCACAGGGGGTCGCCCTGCCCATTTTTTTATTTTTTAAATGTTGCACCTGGGCGGCATCTACCTTTTAAAAAAAAAAATATATGCCCCGGGGGTGGGACTGGCCCGTTTTCCGAGGGGGCCGACCCCCCAAGTGAAATCCCTGGCGTCTAGTGGTGTTTCCTGGCCCCCGATCACAGCTGTGCTGCGATCGGGTGCCAGGAAACACTTTCAAAAGGCCTCGTAAGAAAGGGGAGACTCTCCCCTTTCTTACGAGGCCTTCGTGAAGCTGTGCTGCGATCGGGGGCCAGGAAACACTTTCAGGAAGGACTCGTAAGAAAGGGGAGACTCTCCCCTTTCTTACGAGGCCTTCCCGAACGTGGGGAAGGCCGTTTTCCCCATCGGAGCAGGAAGCGGCCGCAAGGCTGCTTCCTGCTTCGATGGGGAAATCAACTTTGTTACGTCAGCGCCGCGACGTCACAAAGGGGCGGGTGGGTGGGGGAAGACACGGAAGAGCTTCCGTGTCTCCCTGGGGAAAAAAAATAAAAAATAACCCCCTCCCTGGTGTCGGCCACTGGTCGTGACCCGCACCAGGGAGGTACTGCGGGCGTCGGCCAGTGGCCGACTCCCGCATTGAAGGGGTTAATAGCTAATCCATTAGTACAATAGCCTGCACACTGCATTTATAAGTGAGCACAGGACTCTGCAATTGCATCTGTAACTCACTCAGACTTAGAAGGATGTCTATATTTTTTAAAACAGAAACCACCCTGCTGTACCATACACTTACATAGTAACTGAGTGGTCAGTTTAGATACTTTCAGGATTGTTGAGCAGCCATTTTTGTGTTTTAAATAAAAAATTGTCCTCATTCATCCCAGGGACTAGGTCTTTCTTCACTCTTGTGATCGACCTGCCTCCTTAACCGGGGAGGGGGCCTTCTCTCTCTCTCAACATACCCTTCGCGGGGGCGGTACACATACCACCCTGATTTCATGGCTATGAGAGACACGAAAGAAGAAGAATCATCTGACAAAAATGACATGTGTTCACCATGTGTTCCTCCAACCAAACTTTAAATGGTGACCAAAATTTCTTTGATTTAGTAATCCCCATTACTGTGTCCATTTTAAATACATATATCAGTTGATTCAACCACTCCTTATAGGAGGGAGTGACCTTACCTAACCATTTCCTACACATTTCTCGCCTAGCTAATAATATGGCATAGAACAGCCATTTCTGCAAATCACTCCGTAGATTTCCTATCTAATCTAATCTTCCACAAGTAACTAATAATAAGGTAATCTTAACCTCAACCCCCAATACCTTTGAAATCTTATACCTCACTGCCTCCCAAAAAGGTTGAATTACCGAACATTCTATAAACATATGAACATCCGTGGCCTTTTCCATACCACACTTTCTGCATTTAGCCACCTCTCTCTTCCACATTTTTGAAAGCATACAAGGTGACAAGTATGCCCTATGTATTACAAATATATGATTTCTTTTAAATGGGGCAGGTTTAACCACTTGGTATAAGGTACGCATAGACGCCTGCCAGACCTCGCACAACTGCATTTCCGGAACAAAAATCACCCAATAGATCTTTGGCTAACTTGAATTCCCCATCTCCTACTTCCACCATCTCCCAATACCAAGTTGCCACTACTTTTTTTGGGGGGGAATCTTCCATAATCTTTTCCTCTATCTGATACTGCAGGCCACAACTCTTACTACCCTTCTGAACCCACCCATTCAGTTGGAGGTACTTTAGTTTTAACAAAACCCCACCAGTTTTCGTCCAGATTTCCTCCCAAGGGAGTAAACCCCCTTCCTTAACTAATTCACCCCAGCATTTGAACCCTGCATTCTTGATTGGAATGGCCAACACATCTTTAAGACACACTGGTGTGCCTGGTGAATCCCAAATGGGTGCCCGACTGCTGTAATAATCCATCTTGAACATACACCTTATGGTATCCAATAATTTTGCTGCATCCCTCAAAACCTTTAGCCTAATGCTTGAAAAAAATTTAGGGTCCCCAAATTTAAACAAAAAATGGTTAGAGCCCCCTTCACTTCCGCTAGCATAGCCTTAAACATAAACCCCACCTCTGTGGTGTCTAGGGAGGAGCAAAACATCCTAGCTTTTTTAAGTTGGAACACCCAACCATATAACTGCAAATCAGGTAACGCTAATCCCCCTTTTTCCCTTCTTCTACGTAGATTCTTCCAAGAGATCCTTACTCCCTTCTGTGCCCATATAAATGAGTTCATATCTTGTTGAAATTTGGCTATCAATGTTTTATCACATTGCAAAGGGATTGAATTAAATACAAAACTAACCTTAGGCAAAATTATCATCTTCACTAAATTTATTTTACCCAAAATTGACAAATTAAATACATCCAACTTTCATCAAATTGCAACAATCCCTACGCACTTTTATAAGATTAGCATCTGCAATGTGCTCAATATCTTGCACTATCTTGATACTGAGGTATCTCATTTCACTTTTTATTAATGGCCATTCCCACCTCTGATTCAATACCATAATAATTGTCTTATCGGTATTGATCTGACAACCCGAAACTTTGCCGAAATCCTCAATTATATCCAAAACTGCTGGCAATGCTGCATGTAAATCCGATGTACACAATAGCAAAACATCAGCATATAAGGAGACATTTTTCTCCCATCCACCATACAAAAAAGATGGGATCCTCTGCTCTTGCCTTATTCTTCTGGCCGGAGGTTCAATATATAAATTAAACAATATCAGTGAAGTTGGCAACCCTGTCTCATGCCCATAAAAATTTGGATGGTAGAAGTCAAACTCCCATTTACTAAGACCCTAGCTGTCGGTTTCAAATACATTTGGCTCATCATCCAACAAAATTTATCCCCAAAACCATATTCTTTTAAAATAGTAGCTAGAAAGACCTAGTTCACTCAATCTAAAGCCTTTGAGGCATCCAGCGTTACCACTGCTAATGGAAGACTAAGGCCCTCATTACAACATTGGCGGTAAAAGCCGCGTACCGCCGTGCAGAAGACCGCCAACACACCGCCACGGCCTAGAATACTGCCACAGCTATTATGACCCACAGTTCGTAATCCGCCAAAATCTAGACACCCACACAAGTCCACCACACCAAAGCTCAGTGATAAACTGGCGAAAACAAAACCTCCACCGTCACGCCAACAGGAATATGCCCACACTATCACGACACACGAATCCACGTGATGGTCTTTCAACCGTGGTATTCCATTGGCGGTACACACCGCTGCGCTCAAAATACACACACTTTTACAAAACACATCCACATTGGACAATTCAAAATACATACACCTAATACACACACCACTCCCACACACCCATTACAATATAAAACACACACACACATCACCCATAAACCCCTACTACCAAAAATTCAGAAAGAAGGCCAGAGAGAGACAGCACCAGCAAGAACAGCAGCATCCACAGGCACACAACACCATCACCCACAGAACTTCCACGCACCTCACACAACAACCCACTACATATCAGCACACTTATCACCACACACTTCACCCCACACATCACCTACACCACCCCATGGCATGGCAAAGACACCCCAGGTTCTCAGAGGAGGAGCTTAGGGTCATGGTGGAGGAAATCGTCCGGGTAGAGCTACAGCTATTCGGATCACAGGTGCAGCACACCTCCATTGCAAGGAAGATGGAGCTATGGCGAAGAATAGTGGACAGGGTCAACGCAGTGGAACAGCACCCAAGAAATCGGGAGGACATCAGGAAGAGGTGGAAGGTGCGTTCCGTGGTCTCAAGACACCACCTGGCGGTTCAGCGGACTGGCGGCGGACCCCCACCTCCTCACCCACAACTAACAACATGGGAGGAGCAGGTCTTGGTGATTCTGCATCCTGAGGGCCTCGCAGGAGTAGGTGGAGGAATGGACTCTGGTAAGTCAAATCTTAACTATTACATGTCCCACCCTACCTGCATGCCAGCACATACCCCCACCCTCACCCCTAGCACTCCAACTCCTCACAAATGTCCCAACATCACAAACCACCCATCCCAACACCAAGCCCTGCATGCAACAACAAAGCATGGACACCCATCACTAAAGCATGCCCACTACACATACCCATACAGCCCCCTAAACCATCATCACACAAGGTCCCACACAGGAATGCAAGCACTGGGGTACACGGTCACCCACCCATTGCACACCAAGCCACACACAGATGTAATAACCATTCTTTTATACCCCTGCAGGACCCCTACCCAACGTCACCGGACAGGAGGGTCCACACATGTCCACACCACCAACAGAAGAGGCCCACAGTAATGACAGCAGCTCTGTCCAACTGGATCTAGATGACCTGCCCGGCCCATCGGGGACCTCTGGACAGTCGGTTCCCCTCACCCAGTCACAGGCCACCACAGACCTTCCCCCCTCTGGAAACACCAGCACAGCACTCTCCCAGCGGGCCCATACCTCCGTCCCCAGGACACGTCAATCAGCTGTGTGTCCACCACTACAGGGAACCCAGGCTAACCCACCACCCCAACAACAACAGGGACCTGGGGGCAGTGGCAGTGGGAACACGGTCCAGGGGACGGAGTCCTCAGCTCCACCATCACCTGGGGTGCTGAAGGGACTTGTGAACACCAGGAGGGACACTGTGGCACTACAAGGGGCCCCTGACACTAGCATGGACGATTAACTGCCCACCAACTCCACTGGTGCTAGTGGACAGGAGGCACCACCACAGGACCACCACACCAGCAGCCCACCCCCTGCAGAGGGAGATCCACCCCGCAAATGGTCCCAGAGATCCAGGAACAAGACAGAGCATGATGCCAAGACCCCCGCCAAGAAATGAGACCAACTTGATTGTCATCCTACTGTCCCACTTTGTCACCCTGTCCATACTTAAACTGCCCCAGCTCCACTTCCTATGCCCATATGGGAAATGCACCTGTGAGACTAATAGACTGGACTCTGCCATGGATATTCCTGCACCATCACCCCTTACCATTTTACAACCCCTCCACTATTTAGCACTTAAATAAACACCCTCAAATCACAAAACTATCTGGAATCAGTCTGTGCTTTCGAAAATGTGTATTTGCAATAACAGAGGCAAACTGCAATATCCATTGTATTGTCAACATACCTATGTCACACAGCTCTAGTCCATGAGGAAACAAAGCAGATGTCACACAGTGAGACCCACATCTGTGAAATCGAAAGGGAAAGTGATAACTCAGGGTGCATACACTGGGTGAAAGTGACAGACAGATGAGAGGGAGAACAAGTGTATCAGATGTAGCAGGCAGTGATGTCTTCTTACCTGTGTCTCACTGGACGTATTGATGAATCACTGTGTTTCTGTTGTCGATATCCTCTTCTTCTGCTTCCTCGTCTTCACTGTCCACAGGCTCCACAGCTGCCACAAGACCTCCATCTGGACCATCCTCCTGCAGAAAAGACACCTGTCATCGCAAAGCCAAGTTGTGAAGCATACAGCAGGCCACGATGATCTGGCACACCTTCTTTGGGGAGTAGAATAGGGAACCACCTGTCATGTGGAGGTACCTGAACCTAGCCTTCAGGAGGCCGAAGGTCCTCTCTATAACCCTCCTAGTTCGCCCATGGGCCTCATTGTAGCATTCCTCTGCTCTTGACCTGGGATTTCTCACTGGGGTCAGTAGTCATGACAGGTTGGGGTAGCCAGAGTCACCTGCAAATGTCGAGGGACAACTGTTAGACACACACTAACCCTTAGGTACAACCCCAGATCCAGACACCTAGTCACACTGTATAGGGTCCATGTCCTCACCTAATAGCCACACACGGTGCCTCTGGAGTTGCCCCATCACATAAGGGATGCTGCTATTCCTCAGAATGTAAGCGTCATGCACTGAGCCAGGAAACTTGGCATTCACATGGGAGATATACTGGTCGGCCAAACACATCATCTGCACATTTATAGAATGGTAACTCTTCCGGTTTCTGTACACCTGTTCACTCCTGCGAGTGGGACCAAGGCCACATGTGTCCCATCAATGGCACCTATGATTTTGGGGATATGTCCCAGGGCATAGAAATCACCTTTCACTGTAGGCAAATCCTCCACCTGAGGGAAAACAATGTAGCTGTGCATGTGTTTCAGCAGGGCAGACAACACTCTGGACAACACGTTGGAGAACATAGGCTGGGACATCCCTGATGCTATGGCCACTGTCGTCTGAAAAGACAAACTTGCCAGGAAATGGAGTACTGACAGCACCTGCACTAGAGGGGGGATCCCTGTGGGATGGCGGATAGTTGACATCAGGTCCGGCTCCAACTGGGCACACAGTTCCTGGATTGTGGCACGGTCCAGTCTGTAGGTGACAATTACATGCCGCTCTTCCATTGTTGACAGGTCCACCAGCGGTCTGTACACTGGAGGATGCCACCATCTTCTCACCTGACCCAGCAGATGTGCTCTATGGAGGAGAACAGCGAGCAAAGGGTCAGCCAACACTGAGGTAGAAAAACACAACTTTATTGCACACATTTTTCAATCCGCTATGTCCCTTTCTTAATGTGTATGCAAGGCCTAGATATGTGTGACACATTTAAAAATAATGCCATGTGGCCCCCTTTAATGGCAGCTGCCTGACCTGTAATGTGGGACAAGGGGATATGAGGTAACTGCGCTGGCGTTGTACACCGTCACGGTAGGCAGTCGAAGACCGTGGCGCAATCCTGCATTGGTTAACATTGGACCCTATGGGTCCCAGGAACCAATGACGATTTACGCCGGCGGTGACGGTACGCACCGCCGCGGACGTGACCGCCATTTTCTATCTGTTCACTCACTTGATACCTCATCTTCAACATGAGAGGACCTACACTGCAAGTGCTGCTGTGACCTCTAGAAGATACAATGGCTCATGTGTCTGGGGAAAGGCCCCTGCCTTCACCACAGAGGAGTTGGAGAAGTTAGTGGATGGGGTCCTCCCCCTGTACACGCTACTCTACGGTCCTCCAGACAAACAGGTAAGTACACTGTGAGCATACTGCATGGGCAATGCCTGTGTGGAGTGGTGTGGATGGAAGTTACAGCGGGGGGAGAATGAGGCATACATGAAACGACGGTGAGTGCATGTGCGTCATGGCAAGGGTAGGAACGTGGGCCAATGACTGTGACGGGCACTTGAGAGCATCACAGCAGCCACAAGGGGGTGAGTAGACTGTCATTCAGCTGAATCAGCGTGCATTACGAGGTGTGTGGGTGGGGGAGGTGGGCTGGGGGTTCCCCTAGGCCGGGGCGAGTTTAGTAGGCAAGGTCCCATCGTAAGGCAGGCCATGTGGCACCCCACCCCACTAGTGTTCAGAGCCAACTACACCTAGTCAGGCTTGTGTGACTTCCATGTGTGCAGCAATCGGGCATATGCCTTTTACCCCATGTCCCTGTGATTAATTAGGGAACTCTAAGTGCACAGCGTAGTGCAGAGATCTTCTGTGTCTGTAGTGTCCACCAACGGTAGTGGTATTGCATGCACTCAACATGTCTTTCTTCTGTCTTTTCCCCACCTTTTTTGGCCTCCCTGTTCTTGTGTGCAATAGCATCATCAGGCAGAGGAGCAGTGGCACTGGAGCAGGAGGGAGCTGCATCCCACATGGCCCTGGAGGGCGAGACAACGGTGTCTGAAGCCACCAGTGGGACGGAGGGCGAGAGGAGCTCCACGGAGGGGACAGGAGCTGAGACCAGCGACACAGACTCCTCCTCTGATGGGAGCTCCCTTGCGGTGGCGGGCCCCTCAGTGCCCCCGCATCATTCTGGGCATTCATTCTGGTCAGGCAGCCCAACAGCAAGCTTTTCAGACTCTGGCCTCAGCACTGATGGCAGCCATTGTCCCTGTGTCCAGCCTCCCCCCTCCAACTTCCTCCACGCAGACCCAAACCCCTGTACCTCAGCCTATCCCAAGCACACCATCAGACCAGCATGCACACACCTCAACACACAAGGGAAGCTCTGGCAAACATAAGCACCACACATCCCACAAGCACTCACACAAGCATCATACCCATGCAGACATACCAACAGCCACTGCCTCCACTGTGTCCCCGTCCTCCTCGTCTGCCTCCTCCCTCCCTGTCACGTCTCCACTCACACCTGCATGCACTACATCTTCAGTCACTACATCCATCACCAGCACACCCATCACCACACATCGCTCACAAGCACTCACCACCCCCACTACCATTCACACATCCCCTGTGTCCTCTCCCAGTGTGTCTGTGAGCCCACCTGCCAAGGTACACAAATGCAGTCACATGCCCAACCAACAGCCATCCACCTCACAACAGCCTCCAGCCTATGCACCTTCACCCAAAGTCAGCAAACATACACCTCCTACAACCACTACCTCTTCCTCCACTCTCAAACCCCCTCCATCTACCCGTCCCAGTGTGTCTAAAAAACCTTTCCTGTCCAACCTTGACCTCTTCCCCTCACCTCCCTCACCCCTTCAGTCACCTAGGGCACGCCTTTCCAGGTCCCAACCCAGCACCTCAGCCACCACATCAGCGGGAACAGTGGTGCCAGCAGTAACCAGCTTCTGGAGTGCGCCAAGCATCTGGGCAGCCAGTGTGCCAAGGAGCCACACCACGGACAGTCCCCCTCCTCAGAAGCATAAGAAGTTGCCCACTGCCCGGAGGGAGAAGGGCAAAACACCTGCCACCAAGGGCTCTCCCAGGACTACAGTTGGGAGTGGGAAGACAGCTGCGCCACCATCCAAGGTGGGGAAGGGGCACAGAAAGAAAGGGAAGTTGCCGCCAACCTTCACGGCGGACAAGACTGCCAACAGCACCGCTGCCAAGGACAGCGCTGCCACCAGCACCGCTGCGAAGGACACCGCCGCCACCAGCACCGCTGCCCAGGACACCGCCGCCACCAGCACCGCTGCCCAGGACACCGCTGCCACCAGCACCGCTGCCAAGGACACCACCGCCACCTGCACCGCTGCCAAGGACACTGCCGCCACCAGCAGCACTGCCCAGGACACCGCCGCCACCAGCACCGCTGCCCAGGACACTGCCGCTACCAGCAGCGCTGCCAAGGGCACCGCCGCCAGCAGCACACTCACTGAGCCACCCACCAGCACCCCAGGCCAATGAGCGTTGCAAGCACTGCCGCTACTGAGGCCGCCACGAGCTGGATGAAGCACTCTGTGCACAAAGCCCCCTCCAGAACCAGTGGAGAAAGGCATCCACTACCTCTGTCCTTGGCAGGATGAAGCACTCTGGGCACAAAGCCCCCTCCAGAACCAGTGGAGAAAGGCATCCACTACCTCAGTCCTTGGCAGGATGAAGCACTCTGGGCACAAAGCCACAGTGGAGAAAGACATCTACTACCTCTGTCCTTGGCAGGATGAAGCACTCTGGGCTTCATCCAGCTCGTGGCGGCCTCAGTAGCGACAAAGCCCCCTCCAGAACCAGTGGAGAAAGGCATCCACTACCTCAGTCCTTGGCAGGATGAAGCACTCTGGGCACAAAGCCCCCTCCAGAACCAGTGGAGAAAGGCATCCACTACCTCAGTCCTTGGCAGGATGAAGCACTCTGGGCACAAAGCCCCTTCCAGAACCAGTGGAGACTGTTATCAACTTGTGAGACTGTGTCTTTGCACTCCCCAGGATGGAGCAGTGGGCAAACCACCCACTGGAGAGACTTGAGAGACTGTGGCTTTGTACTCCCCAGGATAAAGCAGTGGGCAAATCACCCACTGGAGATACTTGAGAGACTGTGGCTTTGCACTCCCCAGGATAAAGCAGTGGGCAAACCACCCACTGGAGAGCCTTGAGAGACTGTGGCTTTGCACTCCCCAGGATGCAGCAGTGGGCAAACCACCCACAGGAGAGACTTGGGAGACTGTGTCTATGCACTCCCCAGGATAAAGCAGTGGGCAAACGACAAACTGGAGAGACTTGAGGGACTGTGGCTTTGCACTCCCCAGGATACAGCAGTGGGTATGGAGCCCCCTTGTGGATCTGGCGTCGTGCACTCATCCGGCTGAGGTGCCCCTCTTCCCTTCCCCCTGAGGTGCCTGTTGTATTTCTATCTGATGCCCCTGCAGTGTTCTCTCCGTTTTGATTGGGTATCTTGTGTGGGCTTCGCCCATGCATTTTGGGCCCAGTGGTCCACGGACTATCAATGGTGCAGTACCTGGACTTGAATTCTTGGTGTATATATTTGTTAATAGTGTATATATATTTTTGAGTACTGGATTTAAATTGATTACAAGTGTTACAATAATTTCCTAATGTCTTTGCATTCTTCCGAGGGGGTTGGGGGTGTAACTGTAATGTATCAATATGCATTAGTGTGTGTGTTGTCGTGGGTGAGGGTGGGGGTGGGGGTGTTGCTTGTTGCGTGTGTGTGTCACTCTCTTTTCCCTCCCCCCTCCCCTGTGTCGTAGGTGCAGTATTTACTGTGGTCTTCGCCCCCAGAGTTCGTGCTCCTGGTAGAGGAGCAGGAAGACAAAGGCAGGTAGAATATGGAGTCCTGGCTCCATGGCGTCCTGGTTCCTCGTGGGGTGTGTTGAGGTGAGCGTTTTCCCTTAAAAAGTCCTCTTCCCGCCGTGTTTTTGTTCGTGGTGAATCCGCCACGGAAAATGTGGTGGATTGGCCTGTTGTAATACTGTGGGCAGTACATTGTCTTCCGCCTGTCTGTTGGTGGTTACCGCTGCGGTGTTTGTTTGTACCGCCGTGGCGGTCGGAGTGTTAAAGTGCCTGTCTATGTTGGCGGTTTCCGCCATGGTCGTGATTTCATTTTATTTAGCGCCGGCCTGTTGGCGGTCTTACCGCCACTTTAACACCGACCGCCAGGGTTGTGATGAGGGCCTTAATCACTTCCATAGTAATTTTTTGATTCATAGTTTCCTTCTCTATAGCTGTAATTTTGGGGAGTATATCCACACCCAACCAGCTTCGTACCTCTTCTGTCATTACCACGGTATCCTCCTTGTATAACTCTGAAAGAAACAATTGAAAAGCCTCCCTTATGTCATAACTGCTGGTCGGTCTCTCCCCCATTTGATCAGAAATCTCTCTGATTTCATTTTTAGTCATGTCTGTCATAGCTTTCCAGGCCAACAATTTACCTGGATTATCGCCATATTCGAAATGGGCCAATTTACTACCCTCCCATCTTTTTTGTAAGCTAGTCTGTAGTAACTCCTCCAATTGTGATTTCAAATTAGTCCTCAAGGCATCCAATTTATCTAAAGACTCTGACCCACCCATCTCTAGGCGATCACACTCAATTTGCCTTCCAATGTACTCATTTCCATCCTATACTTCTTATTCCTAGCAACAGTGAGACTTGTTATTTTGCCTCTTAGAAACGCCTTAAACGTATCCCACACCAGACTTATCGAGGCCAATTCAATATTAAATTTAAAGAACTCTTCTGTCTCTATAAACAATTGCGTCTTAACATCGTTTTCCAACAACAAAGGTCGATCTAATGTCCACCTCCTTGCCTCTCTTTTTGTGATGAAATTAATTGTTAAGACCACTGCCGAATAGTCCGACAGATGAGCAGCCATATAATCTAAATTGTCGACCATTTCCAATAATCCCTGCTCTATCAAGACATAATCTAACCTAGATGCATGGCCGTATTTCTTATTCTTAAAAGAGAAAACCTAAGTTCCTGCTCTTACTCTCCAAATATCACGCAAACCCAGTTCTCTCATTCTAGACCTGAGAAAACTCTGAGATTTTGGCATAACTGTGGACCTTGCACTTAGTAATCCATCCAAGTTATTATCCAACAACACATTGAAGTCTCCTGCTATAATAACTGGGCTGGGAAAGTCCAAAACATGCAGAAACATCTTCCTCATAGGTTCCACATCATCACAATTTGGCCCTTAAACCCCGACCACTGTTAACACTGTGTCATAAATCTGAAGTTTAACAATAGCCCAGCGTCCCATGTTATCTGATACTGATTTTAACACTTCTGCATTGAGTTGCTGCTTAATAATTATGGCCACTCCCCTAATAATATAATTATTTTCAGTGAACACCACATGTCTAACCCACTTCTGAGCTTTAAATAGCTTAGAGCATTCACTCCCTGTCAAATTGGTCTCCTGCAAAATTAAGATATGCGCTGAATAATCCCTCAAGTATTGCAAAATTCTATTTCTCCTTCCTCTTATTCTCAGCCTGTTTACATTCCATTTCATAACTTGCAGCAAGCTACTATCCCTACCCGGAATCATAATATCTTGACCCATTTCTTGTCCTTTTTCTCAATTGCAATGCTACCTGGTATGGCTGGGGTGAAAGAGGTTTTTTCTTTTTTTTTATCTCCCTAATGCTCCCCATCCTGTGCTCCCCCAATACCCTACCCTGTGACCCCAACCCCCCACCCCCAGGGGAACCGGTCCCTGGCTCGAACTGGGCTGGATGGTAAGCCCCAGATTAGGAGCACTTAAAAAAAAAGCCTGACCAGAGGGTTGTGAGAGCGGAGGACCCAACCTTCATATCTAGGGTGATCCATTTCTAATCGAGACCAACAAGTCGTCCGCTGTTTTTACATCTCTTACATTGTACATCTTGTTGTTATGCATCACACGCAAGGAGGCTAGGAATTTAAGTTGAGCTGAAGCACCTAACTTCTTGAAATCCTCAAGGCGATTTCCTAGTTCCCACTGTCTATTAAGGGTACTTCTGGCAAAATCCGACCTTACTTCAAAGGAGAAATCCTTCCCCCTTAAAGTTTTTTGCTTTAATGCTTTTGACAACATTTTCTCCTTTAGTGCATATGTCTGAAAATTTATCACAACCTTACAAGGTTTTTTCCTACCAGGATCTCTCCTAAACGGGTCCCTATGTATCCTCTAAATATCGGCAGCAACATCCTTTTCCGTCTCTTCCAACTGCAGGGTATTCTTGATAAGTGAGGCAATATAGGACTTAATATCGTCACCTTCCACCCCTTCTGATATATTTAAAATTCACAAATTATTCCTCCTTGCTGCATTCTCCAGCCGTTCCAGTTTGTCCTGTAGTTCTTGTTCACTAACTCTCACTTGCCGCAAGTCCTGCTTAATCAGTACTTCGTCTTCTTTCAGAGACTCCGCTGTCTCTTCCAATATCTGCGTTCTTTAAGCCAATAGATTGAATTTAGTTTCCAATATTTCGCAGGCCTCTCTTATACTAACTTGATTTGCCTCAGACTCCAAGAACCCCTTTTTAATCTCCTTCGTTAACTTTACTATCATCGCTTCAATGGGAGAGGACCTAGCAATTTCCTCACCATCCTCCATCATTAACGATTGTGGTTTACCTGGTGCACTATTATATTTTTCACCGTCACAAAGGGGGTCTCGCCAGACTGTTCATCTTGCGACTCCAAGTTAACCCCAGGAACAGGGCACTGGTCTTTAATTGTCTTGCCCTTGTCCACCGCTACTTTCCCTACTCCTCTCGCCTCAGCCCCCACCTTCTCCATCGCTGTATTGGCAGGAAGCTTTGCTCCCTCTTCTCTCCCTTCCTCCATGAGCCTACTGGAATCGTCTGACGCCACTAAGGGGAGGATTTTAAAACAAGACCGCAATGAGGGGGTTATTCTTGGCCTTACAATCACAGGGGGATCCGCTTTCCTTTTTATCCCGCTTAACTCCCAAGTCCTTTTTCCGCTGCAAACTCACTGTCAGGAACTCCTTTGAGTGCTCTCTAGCTACTCTCCCACAGCCCCCACTCTTACCTTTAATGTTCACCTCCCCAGTGGCACAACCTTCTTTATTACTGCAGAGGCTTCTCTCCCCATGCTTCCTCCTGCCTCTAGCCAAGCCTACTGTCTCCTGCGTGGTTCGGCCGGTAAAACCTCCTCCTTTCACTTCAGCCGCATATGCTCCATCCTCTGTTCCCTGCTTCAGAGCCAGCAAGGTGCTTGTGCTGACTCTGCTGCATTCGCTGCTTCGCCCTCTGAGAGGGAAGCACGCCACAGCTGAACAGCTCCTCCACAGCTCCAGAGCTGCGCGAATCCAAAGCACCGCAACTCCGGAGCCGACTGTGCCCTTCTCCGCTCCCCCGGTAAGCCGGCACATCAAGTGTTTCACCCTCCTTCCCTCTCCCTCCAGTCAGGCTCCTCTATCTGCGTGCTCCTCAGCCTGCCTCTCTGCTGGGCCGCCATGTTCCCCAAAGTCCTGTTGCAGGTTAAGAGCCGGGATCAGTGACACCAATGGAATAACCAGTTTTTTTTGTGTTGTTGAAGAAGTTTTTATTTTTATCATTTTCAAAAATAGACAAATGCAATACAGGCAAAAGCAATACAGATGTACAAACAGTGTCAAGGCATAGTCGTTGAGATGCATCAAGTGCAATTGTATATATGATGTCCTAGTTATATTAGTCTGAGAGGTTACAGAAGAGGAAAGAAAATAATAATTAGAGTTAATGGGAAGGGGAAAGTGAATCCCATATGGAAAAGGAGAGTAGAGGGAATCGGGATTCTGTTGGATCATATAAGTTGATGTTCATTTTAATCGCTGGAGTGCTTAAGCTAGAGAATGTCTTGTTGTGAAAATCCTATAAAGCATAAAACAATGTAAGTTGGGTCATGGTGGTTTATTAGAAGTAAAGTATTTCTCTAAAGAGCCCATATGTGGTGTGTATGTGATTTCCACAGAGAGTTCTGGAGGGCAAGTTGACGGCTTCACGGATTTGAACTATCCAATTTAACCGGGGTGTAAAGGTAGTTTTATGAGTAGATTTCCAATTGACGGTAAACAATTTGATTGCTGCTGTTAGTAAAAGGTTGAGGAACCTTTTTAATAGAAATTCTACCTTACAGTAAAAGTGCACACTAACATTCTGTATTAGTAGGCCTGGCCCATGTTTGAAGCAGTACTTGTTTAGATAGGTGAATAGGATCAGTTAGTATTTCTCTACATATCTGAGAGAGTGTCGCAGTATATAGATCAGTGTTCCATGATATATTCAAGTAAACCTGATATATATCTGAGTGAGTGTCTGAGTCCCTTTATGGGTGGGCCATCAGATGTTTAAGTAAATATGCTGCCCACAGGGGTATGAAACTGTGTGTGCCACTGGCCCCAATACTATTGAGAACATAAGTGGGGAATGCATGTGTGTATGAATGCATGAGCAGCTCTCTCAGTGTATGAGTGGATGGGTCATTGGCTCTATCTGTTTTGCTATTAGAAAATATGAGTTGTGGTATGACTTCCATAGCACATATTTAAGTGAGGATAAAATTCTGTAGCTATATATCTAACTCAGTGAAAGTTAGAAGGACATGTTTCATCTTTTAAATATAAAGTTCCCTGTTCTATGTCCTACTTACAGCCCACCTAAGAAGTGAACTTTGACCACCAAAATGATAATATAAGCACTGACAAGTAGCCTTTGACACTAAAACTCCATATTTAGGGGCAGAGTTAGGCAAAGTGGTGCTGCACTCAATGCACAATTTTTGCTGCTATTGATGTACTGTTCAGGGCTAGCATAAAAATTTTGGCGCTAACACTGTACAGTACATAGGGACCCATTGTAAATAATGGTTTGCCCCATTTTAATGCCCGCTCTGAGCAGCCGTTAAAAGTGCCCAAAAAATGATACAAAGAAATCCCTTTGATTTCTTTGCTCTAGTTTTTCACTCCCCTAATGGGGGAACGCCCCCTTTGCATGCATTATGCATGGCGCCTGCATAATGTAGCACAAAGGATTACAAAGTGGTGGAATGTATGCATTGTGCCACTTTTTAAATATGGCGGGGGAAAAGGCTGCCTTAGGGTGAAAGAAATGAGACTAAGGTGGTGCTAAAGTGGCGCTCGGCCCTCCTAAATCTGGGCCTCAGTGTTTATAGTACCAGGCCTCAGCCATATATTTAATAGTACTTGCGTGGATAGCTAAGTAGGTTGTGTTAGTTTTTAGTATATATCTGACTGTGTGTATCAGTATCTCTAAGTATCCCACCACATATATAAGTACACATATAGTGAATAAAGGGGTATATAAAAGTGTGTTCAACTGTTCCCAATACTGCTGGATGCTTAACTGCTATCTTGGTGTATACATGAATGGTATTTTAAGGATTAACAGGCAGGCTTTGTAATGGCAATTTTTCCTGAAAGTAAAACTGCTTACTCGGGGTCTACAGTACTAGTCCTGAGGAATGTTTGAAGTAGTAATTCTGTGGAGGGATAAACAGATGTCAGTATTTGGTATATATCTGAGTAAGTGTATCAGTATCTCTACCAGTGTCCCAAAAAATGTCTCAATAAATACGGCAAGTACAAATGTATGTATCTGTGTGTGCAACTGACTCACTGTCTATTATTGGAAACATAACTGCGACCTCCATGTGTGTATAGATCTAAAATTAGACTTCTCACAGTCTGCATAGCTGTGTCAGGGTCTATATCCTTTCTTAATAGATGTACTAGGGGTGGGACACTGATTACACAAGTGAGGATAGGAGTGTGGAAGTGCACGTTTAACTTACTAAAACTTGTTCAATGTTTTAACAGTAAAGCACTGTCCTCTACCAGCTACCCACAGATTGAGTGCTCATTTTACTGTAGTAAAACCACAGTTAAAAAATTCTCAATCACCCTTTATAATGGCTACTGAAGTTGACAATAAAAATGCACTCCAGTACTAGGCCTCAGGTATGTTTAAACTAGTCCTTTTCTGGATAGGTGAGTAGGTTGTGTCACTATGTACCTACATATCTGTCCGACTGTATCAGTATGTCTATGAATGCCACATCAGATGTTAAAATAAATATGCTGAATACAGGGGTAGCTTAACTATCTGTGCAACTGGCTCTACTTCTGCTGCAAACATAACTACTGACTGGTTGTACCCATGAATATCTAGGCAACCCTCTAAGTACGTAAGTGTTATTTCACTGGCTCAATCGCTCTGTTAATAGTAATATGAATTGTAGTTTCTACATCAGAGTTAAAACATATGTGAGCATAATTTTCTGCACGGCCACATATAACTCAGTTAAACTTAGAACAACATGATTAATCTCTTAATAATAAACTACCCTGCTATACATTCAGCTTATATCCTATATGAGGGTTGACTCTTTTGTGGTAAAAAGTAACTGTAACCTTTCTTTCCTGATTACTGTACCTTTCTTTATTGTTATTATATGGATATCACTTAAATTCCTTTGTAGTGCTTCTGAACATGCTACTCATTCCCATACATCTAATATACAATTATCCCTGTACTAGCACATTTTAATTCAAAAGATGTTATACAACACATACCTCTTACCTATCTTCCTTGCTCTATATTTTAGTCTCTCAGAATTAGTTTCAATTTCTTCTCACTTAACCGGTTCTGTGCCCAGGACGTAATGGTTACGTCCTGAGGCACAGTGCTGCTGTGCCCAGGACGTAACCATTACGTCCTGGTCACAGAGCCCAGAGGGAGCGTTAGCGCTCCCTCTGTGGGGTTCACCCCCACCACCCCAAGTCAGGGATGGAAGGGGAAGCCCTTCCCCTTCCACCCCTGACCCCCCCACCCCCCCTGTGACATCAGCGCACGAGCGCGTGCTGATTTGTCACAGGGCCTCCCCCATCGCGCTGGAAGCTCAGCTTCCAGCGCGATTGAAAGAGAAATGCTCAGCATTTCTCTTTCAATCACGTGGGGGAGGCCCGGAGAAGCTTCAAAGGGAAGGAAATGTATTTTCTTCCCTTTGAAGTCTCTCCCAGCGTTTCAAAAGGCGGATTGCTTGCAATCCGCCTTTTGAAACCCCACTAGACACCAGGGATTCTATTTTATTTTTTAAATGGACATAAGGGAGCGACCCCTTGGGCAAGGGTCGCTCCCAGGGGGGGCATTTTTTGGGGAAGGACTTTTCTGCCCCCCCCAGGGGCAGATCGGCCTATTATTAGGCAAGGGTCGCTCTCCTGGGGAGGGGGAATTATTTTAGGCCATTTCTGCCCCCCTGGGGGGTAGATCAGCCTATTTTGATTAGGCCGATCTGCCCCTAAGGGGGGCAGAAACCACTAGGCACTGGGGATTTTTTTGTTTTACAGATGGGGAGCGACCCCTTGGACAAGGGTCGCTCCCCTGGAGGAGAAAATTGTATTTAGGCCATTTCTGCCCCCTTTGGGGGCAGATCGGCCGATTTTTGCTACGCCAATCTGCCCTCCAAGGGGGGCAGAAACCACTAGGAACCGGGGATTTTTTTTTGGCGCCACTGTCACGCAGGGGGAGCGACCCTGTAGGCAAGGGTCGCTCCGGGGGGGGGGAGGGATTGGGGGGGCAAATTGTATTTAGACCATTTCTGCCCCCCATTAGGCAAGGGTCGCTCCCCTGGGGGGGCAAATTGTATTTAGACCATTTTTGCCCCCCTTGGGGGCAGATTTTAGGTCAATCTGCCCCCAAGGGGGCAGAAAGCACTAGGCACCGGGGATTTTTTTTTTGGCGCCAATGTCACGCAAGGGAAGCGATCCCGTAGGCAAGGGTAGCTCCCGGGGCGGGTTGGGGGGGTGGGGGTGGTGAATTTATTTTAGGCCATTTCTGCCCCCCCTGTTGTTATTAGGCCGATCTGCCCCCAGGGAGGGCAGAAACCTCTAGGCTCCAGGGCAATTTTTTTCTGTGTTTTTTTTGTTTGTTTGTTTTTTTAGAGATGGGGAGTGACCCATTAGGCAAGGGTCGCTCCCCTGGGGGACAAATTGTATTTAGACCATTTCTGCCCCCCTTGGGGGCAGATTGGCCGATTTTAGGTCAATCTTCCCCCAAGGGGGCAGAAACCACTAGGCACCGGGGATTATTTTTTTGGGCGCCAATGTCATGCAGGGGGAGCGACCCCGAAGGCAAGGGTAGCTCCCAGGGTGGTTGGGGGGGAATTTAGTTTAGACCATTTCTGCCCCCCCCGGGGGCAGATCGGCCTATTGTTACTAGGCCGATCTGCCCCCAGGGGGGGCAGAAACCTCTAGGCACTAGGGCACATTTTTTTGTGTGTTTTTTTTGGTTTAATTTTTTAGAGATGGGGAGCGACCCATTAGGCAAGGGTCGCTCCCCTGGGGGGGAAATTGTATTTAGACCATTTCTGCCCCTTGGGGGCAGATTGGATGATTTTAGGTCAATCTGCCCCCAAGGGGGCAGAAACCACTAGGCACCGGGGAGTTTTTATTTTTTGGCGCCAATGTCACGCAGGGGGAGCGACCCCGTAGGCAAGGGTAGCTCCCGGGGGGATTGGGGTTGGGGGTGAAAATGTATTTTAGGCCATTTCTGCCCCCCCTGGGGGCAGATCAGCCTATTGTTATTAGGCCGATCTGCCCCCGGGGGGGGGCAGAAACCTCTAGGTGCCAGGGCAAATTTCTTTTTTGTGTTTTTTTTTGTTTGTTTGTTTTTTTAGAGATGGGGAGCGACCCATTAGGCAAGGGTTGCTCCCCTGGGGGGCAAATTGTATTTAGACCATTTCTGCCCCCCTTGGGGGCAGATTGGACGATTTTAGGTCAATCTGCCCCCAAGGGGCAGAAACCACTAGGCACCGGGGATTTTTTTTGGGGCGCCAATGTCACGCAGGGGGAGCGACCCCGTAGGCAAGGGTCACTCCGGGGGGGGAGTTGGGGGGGAAAAATTTATTTTAGGCCATTTCTGCCCCCCCTGGGGCCGGCTGAGCTAGAGGCCAAAATCCACAGGTAGGCACTGTTTTCTATGAAAAAATTTGATGTGTCCACGTTGTGTTTTGGGCCATTTCCTGTCGCGGGCCCTAGGCCTACCCCCACAAGTGAGGTATCATTTGTATCGGGAGACTTGTGGAAACGCTGGGTGGAAGGAAATTCGTGGCTCCTCTCAGATTCCAGAACTTTCTGTCACCGAAATATGAGGAAAATGTGTTTTTTTAGCCAAATTTTGAGGTTTGCAAAGGATTCTGGGTAACAGAACCTGGTCAGAGCCCCTCAAGTCACCCCATCTTGGATTCCCCTAGGTCTCTAGTTTTATAAAATGCACAGATTTGGTAGGTTTCCCTAGGTGCTGGCTGAGCTACATGCCAAAATCTACAGGTAGGCACTTTGCAAAAAACACCTCTGTTTTCTTTAAAAAAATTTGATGTGTCCACGTTGTATTTTGGGGCATTTCCTGTCACGGGCGCTAGGCCTACCCACACAAGTGAGGTATCATTTTTATCGGGAGACTTGGGTGAACACTGGGTGGAAGGAAATTTGTGGCTCCTCTCAGATTCTAGAACTTTCTGTCACCGAAATGTGAAAAAAAAACGTGTTTTTTTAGACAAATTTTGAGTTTTGCAAAGGATTCTGGGTAACTGAACCTGGTCAGAGTCCCACAAGTCACCCCATCATGGATTCGCCTAGGTCTCTAGTTTTAAAAAATGCACAGGTTTGGTAGGTTTCCCTAGGTGCCGTCTGAGCTAGAGGCCAAAATCTACCGGTAGGCACTTTGCAACAAAACACCTCTGTTTTCTTTAAAAAAATTTGATGTGTCCACGTTGTGTTTTGGGGCGTTTCCTGTCATGGGCGCTAGGCCTACCCACACAAGTGAGGTATCATTTTTATCGGGAGACTTGGGGGAACGCTGGGTGGAAGTAAATTTGTGGCTCCTCTCAGATTCCAGAACTTTCTGTCACCGAAATGCGAGGAAAACGTGTTTTTTTGGCCAAATTTTGAGGTTTGCAAAGGATTCTGGGTAACAGAACCTGGTCAGAGCCCCACAAGTCACCCCATCTTGGATTCCCCTAGGTCTCTAGTTTTCAAAAATGCACAGGTTTGGTAGGTTTGCCTAGGTGCCGGCTGAGCTAGAGGCCAAAATCTACAGGTAGGCACTTTGCAACAAAACACCTCTGTTTTCTTTAAAAAAATGTGATGTGTCCACGTTGTGTTTTGGGGCGTTTCCTGTCACGGGCGCTAGGCCTACCCACACAAGTGAGGTATCATTGTTATCGGGAGACTTGCAGGAACGCTGGGTTAAAGGAAATTTGTGGCTCCTCTCAGATTCCAGAACTTTCTGTCACCGAAATGTGAGGAAAATGTGTTTTGTTAGCCAAATTTTGAGGTTTGCAAAGGATTCTGGGTAACAGAACCTGATCAGAGCCCCACAACTCACCCCATATTGGATTCCCCTAGGTCTCTAGTTTTCAAAAATGCACAGGTTTGGTATGTTTCACTAGGTGCCGGCTGAGCTAGAGGCCAAAATCTACAGGTAGGCACTTTGCAAAAAACACCTCTGTTTTCTTTAAAAAAATGTGATGTGTCCACGTTGCGTTTTGGGGCGTTTCCTGTCGCGGGCGCTATGCCTACGCACACAAGTGAGGTATCATTTTTATCAGGAGCCTTGGGGGAACATAGATTAGCAAAAAAAGTGTTATTGCCCCTTGTCTTTCTCTACGTTTTTTCCTTCCAAATATAAGAGAGTGTGTAAAAAAAGACATCTATTTTGAGAAATGCCCTGTAATTCACCCCGGAATTCAGAGATGTGCAAATAACCACTGCTCCTCAACACCTTATCTTGTGCCCTTTTTGGAAATACAAAGGTTTTCCTGATAGCTATTTTTCACTCTTTATATTTCAGCAAATGAATTGCTGTATACCCGGTATAGAATGAAAACGCACTGCAGGGTTCAGCTCATTTATTGGCTCTTGGTACCTAGGGTTCTTGATGAACCTACAAGCCCTATATATCCCTGCAACCAGAGGAGTCCAGCAGATGTAACGGTATATTGCTTTCGAAAATCTGACATTGCAGGAAAAAGATCCTGAGTAAAACATAGAGAAACATTTATGTTTTTTTCTCCTCAATTTCAATATTTTTCTTTTTCAGTTGTTATTTTCTGTAGGAAACCCTTGTAGGATCTAAACAAATGACCCCTTTCTGAGTTCAGAATCTTGTCTACTTTTCAGAAATGTTAGTTTTCTGGGATCCAGCATCGGTTTCACGCCCATTTTTGTCACTGACTGGAAGGATGCTGAAAGCACAAACAATTGTAAAAATGGGGTATGTCCCAGTAAAATGCCATATTTGTGTTGAAAAATTGGGTTTTCTGATTCAAGTCTGACTGTTCCTGAAAGCTGGGAAGCTGGTAACTTTAGCACCGCAAACCCTTTGTTGATGCCATTTTCAGGGAAAAAACCACAAGCCTTCTTCTGCAGCCACTTTTTCCCATTTGTTTGATAAAAACGAAATTTCCACTGTATTTTGGCTAATTTCTTGGCCTCCTTCAAGGAAACCCACAAAGTCTGGGTATCTCTAGAATCCCTACGATGTTGGAAAAAAAGGACGCAAGTTTGGCGTGGGTAGCTTATGTGAACAAAAAGTTATGAGGTCCTAAGCGCGAACTGCCCCAAATAGCCAAAAAAAGGCTCGGCACTGGAGGGGGAAAAGGCCTGGCAGCGAAGGGGCTAAAATACGCAAAACCCAAGCAGAATAGTGGCACACCACTCTCAAATTAGTAAACCATTAATGGCAACCTTTTCAACTTTACTTTCAAGGTTACTCAACCGCAAAGCCAATCAGACTCCCTCTTTCACATGTAAGTTATGCTATACATCTTCTGACTGGTTATCATAGTTAATCCTTTCCCACACTCCTCAAAAGAAACCCCAATTCCATATCAGATTGCACCGGTTCCGCTGCCTCTCTGGGTAGGAGAGCGGGTGTGATAATGTGTGCCTGGGTGTGGGAATGATTGTCACATTGTCTCTCTGGGTGTGTGAGTGGGTATGAGGGTGTCTGTATGAATGCTTAAGTGTGTGCACTAATATTTTATATATTTTTGACGGTTTCTGAAAGCGGCAGATCCATCTGCAGAGTTCAGCGTGGACGCCGTGTGAATCTGCAGGTGGACCCTAGATTTAAGAAAACATAAAAAAATATTTTTGGCACATTTTTTTCAAATTATCTACTCATCAACCACATTTACATAAACCCTCTGAGGTCAGGGAACTCCTACCCTGACCCCTTCCTATCAATTGCAGCCCACATTCAAGCCCGAGAAACAGTTCCCTGATAAAACAAAATGGTGGCTGCAACTGCCCTTTTAGGTTGTGGCCAGCCAATTCAAAGCTTTCTATGGCTCATGGATCATGTGCAGTGCTATATATCTATATTTGTTGGCCTTAAATAGCTCTAAAACCACTGAATGAATTTACAACAAATCACAAAAAGCGTGCATCTAGCCTTCTGCCAAATTTTGTGTAGTTCAGTTCAGCGGTTTGGGCTGTAGTTGTGTTCAAATTTTTTAAAAATCCAATTGACATAGAATGGGGAAATCTAAGGTTACAGGAATGTTATAGTTAGGCTCACATTTTAAATGTACTAAACCAAAGAAATTCACCATTTACTTAGAGTTATATCAAGTAACTTTAATTTGTGCCCTAAACTATGTACTAGTTTTTTTAAGTGAATTTCAATGTTTTTTTAAAATTCTGTTTCCTAACTATAATGTCCCTGCAACATTTGTTTTTTTCAGTGAATTTAAATTTTTTTCAACATATAGTCATTTTCATTACTATATATAAATCCAACTATACATTAATCCAACCTGCGATCTTCACACTGATCTATGGGTTTTATTTTTTAGCCATCTATAGGCTAACTGGTACCGCAAGGGAGCCCTCAAGGGCTCCCCCGCAGTCCCTTTATATTTATTAATTCATTTATTTAGTTTTTGTTATATTTAGATTGTTAAGCCCTTTAGGAGCTATCTGGCAGAGTGGGGGAAGCCTCATGGCCTCCCCCACGGTGCCATTGCTTCAGCAAGCATGAAGCTGCTTTCACAGCAGCTCCATGCTTGCTGAAGCATTTTATCTCTGTACTCTGCTTGTGTGCAGGGGACACAGATGAAAAGCTCCACTGTTTGACAGCGGGATCTGCTTTAGAAATCCTGCTGTCAAACAGGAGAGTGCTTGCTGTGGCTTGGCTGTAGCTGCAGATCTGCAGCCAAGCCACAGCAAACAGCTATTTTCCAGGGGTGGGCACCCTGGGACAGAGCAGCAGCCGGCTCTGGGAAGTGTCGGTCACCAGGTCCATCTGTGGCTGCAAGAGAGGGGCCATGCAGCCCCTATCCAAAGAGGACATAGCCCTTTAAAAAAAAAAAAAATTGCTCTCGGGGTGGTGGTCCCCGGAGCTGTGGGGGAGGCCATTGAGCCTCCCTCACTTACTTAAACCATTTCTGCCCCTACTCCAATTTGTATATTCACCCTGGGGAGTTGGTGGTCCCCAGGCTGTGGGGGAGATGTTAGGGCCTTCCCCACATTAAAAAGCATTATGTCCTAGGCAGGTGGTTCCCGGGGCTTATTAAAGCCCAAGGAGGGTGTCCTGTGCACCCCTTCCTACATTAACGCCAAATATCCCAGGATCTTGCCCACCCAGAGGCAAATAAAAAGAAGCACAGGAGACTGCTCAAAAAGATCCATGGATCTAGCCACAGACTTTTCCAGAATGCTTTTTAGCCCTGGTGGGATCCATCAGGGACCCTACCACCAGGGCAAAGGGGTCAGAGTGACTCTACCCTGGCCCCTTTCTTTTTTTTGTTCTTTTTTGTCTGGGACTCAGTTGAGGCTAAATCCCAAGATGGTTACCACCATTTCCTTGTTGAAGTGTTGGCAGCCAATCAGATATCAGCATGTGGACAGTTGGATCTGCAGAGGATCCACGTCCCTATATATCTATATTTGTTTGTCCTTAAATCACTCCAAAACTACAGAACATATTTGCCCCAAACCACAAAAAGCATAATCTGCAGAACAGAATCTAGCTTTGTGCAACATTTGGTATGATTCTGTTCAGTGGTTCGGGCTATAGGCGTGTCTAAAGGTCCTATGGAAAAATGAATGGGGAAAAGATTTTTTGGGACCTGCCCTTTTTCCAGCCCCCACTTGAAGGATTACTCCGAAACTTTCACGGAACCTGAACTTGGCAAAGTAAAAGTTGTGAAAATATCGTGAAGATTCATCAAGAGGCACCAAAGTTATAGGCAAAACAAAAAACGCTCTTCCTTTGGAAACTAGGTCCTAACTATAACTACCCATTGGCGACCACCACTAGGCAATAAATGTTACAGGAATGTTATGGTTATGTTCGGAATTTACTCGGGCAAAACCTTAGAAATTCAGCAGTTAGAGTTATTTCAAGTATCTCGAACTTGCGCCCTAAAGTAACTATAACTCCTGCCCATGCCATTCACAGTTTTTTCTTCAATAGTTTGACTTCTAATTTTTAATTCATATTTTTAATGATATCATAGAAGTTGTCACGAGTGCTGTAATTAGCAGTGTATGATGAGGGCAGGAGTTGTAGTTACCTTAGGGCGAGAGTTAAAGTTACTTGAAATAACTGTAACTATAGCTTCCAGCACTTCATGGTTGAATTGATGGAAGCCAATCAGATCTCACCATGAGATCTCTCAGATTCGTTGACCATCTGCAACCCTAGTTATATATAAATCTTTTTTCTTTCATAAATATAAAATTACTGAACAGATTTACATCGAATTACAAAAAACACTCTTTCGGGATCAACATCTAGCTTTTTTTGCTAAATTTGGTTTAATTCCATTCAGCGGTTCAACCTGTAGTAGTTTTCAAAATCCCTAAGGGAAATTGCATGTTATGGGATACCACTATTTCTCTGCCCCAGCTTGATGAATCACTCTGAAACTTTCAAAACAGTAGCTGAAGTGAGTGGCAAACTAGTTTTCAACATTTTGTCAAGATTCAAACAGCGCCAGAATTATAGGCAAAAATATGGTTTTCCCTTGGTAAGTAAGTCCTAACTATAACTACTGTCTCTCACCAGTAGGTAATACATATGTGTCTTTTTGGTTGTGGTATGTTTCAGGCTAATTTGTTGCGGTGATTCACCAGGGTGATTGTTCAAGCAGGAGCTGAAGAGAAAAGGGGCGTCCAATAAAAGTGAGTTTCTCATATGAATTCCCATAGACATTTTGAACATGACCACAGTCCAAAACACTGGACGAAATTAGCAGACACAAATTTGACAGAAGAAAATGTGGCAGAAAGTTAGTTGTTGGTCCGGAAAGTGTGCTTTTTTGTGACTTGTGTAAATCCATTCAGTCGTTTAATTAAAGGGAAAAGAATTGAGATATATAGGGATGCGGATGCGCCCTGTATCCCATAGATCTTGTGCCCAGACTGATTGGCTTCCAAAATTTCAACGAAAAAGTAATGGCAGCCATTTTTAGACTGAGCTTCAGATGAGTCCCAAAAAAGAAAGGGGGGCAGGGTAGAAAAGACATGACCCCTTAGACTTGGTGTTGGGGTCACCTTGGGACCCAGCCAGTACAAAACAAAATTTAAAAATAAATCTTCAGGGAAATTCATGGTAGATTCATGAATACACCAATTTGTTTTTTTTTAAAATAGGTAAGCATGGTCTCACGCTTGTTCTCAAGTTAGCCCCCGAATTTCCAGGTGCTGGGGCCATGAGCAGTTTATAAAAATATGACATAATTGATAATATCAATGTAATATTTGCAGTAAAAGTATTGAGGAGAAAACTGTGCATGGTGGGGCACAAGTTATAATTACTCCAGGGCACGAGTTATAGTTACTTAAGATACCCCTAACTATAACTGCTGAACTTCTATGGTTTTGTGGTTTTGTTTGTGTAAATTCAGAACCTAAATGTGAATATATACAGTATATATATATATATATGTATATATATATATATATATAAAAAAAAATTGTAAGTGTGTGTGTGTGTGTGTGTCTGTTAGAAATTGGGCTTCTGATTGGCTGAGATATGCAGTGTGCACCCTGTCCAAGCCAAACAGGAACCACAATCCTAGTCACGGTAAATCACAAACACACCTTAAATCAAGGGTCTTCAAACTAGCAGGCTCTTGCCAAAACAAGCATTATACAGATAACCATGCTTTCTTTTAAGCAGAAACCTGTTATTGCATTTTTAAAAAGGTAACACTACTTAACTGCAATGTTTAAATAAGTCTAGACATATTTAAACATTGCCATCTTTATAAAATAATTGTGAAACATTCTGAGGGGGCCCAATGATTATAATTTTTCAGCAGGGGTGCGCAGCATTAAACTGTTTGAAGACCACTGCCCGAAATGAACCATAGCCCACCCCCTGGTGGCTTGACACACAGCAGTCATGCTGAATTTAAGTGGTGATGTGTTAAGTATTTGTGCAACACTTCTAACAGTGAAACAGTGAAAACACAAGATAAGAAGATACCACATCTGGTTATTTAATTATTTTTTTAATTGATGTACATAAAATACTTAGAAGCGCATTATCACCAAAATTGTATCCTGCGCTATAAGCCTCTACTGGAACATGACACAGCTGCAATAATAGTGATGAAAATATAGAAAGTTAATGAGAAAAAGCCAGCTCTTCAGAGCTTTTGTGATATGCAACACATATTACTTAGAAAAATAAAGCTTAATATAAACAACAAAGTAAGAACAAAACAAAAGAAATTCCAATAAGTAGAACTTGGGATATGAAGATTTCAAAAATATACTGAAATGTATTGCCTAAAAGCATAAACACAAACCTGGGTTACCTGCTAGCGCTAGACCCGGTCAAATTGAGGTTCAGGCTGATCATGATGAAGTGTGGGTGGGATACTGGAACCAACCTTGGCCTGCTTCAAGAGTACCTTGTTTGTTTCAACATAGAAGGCGATGCAAGGAGCAGAGGAGGTGATGTGTCATTGTCAAACCTTAGGATGTAGGTGATGCACTGGTTCCGAGCCATGCAAAGTCGGCGATATGTCAAAAGTGGAAGCAATATGCTGTGCTGTAAACAGTACGATGTCCTCAATTCTTGCAGCAGAGGCAATGCCTCATGATCGTTTGAGATTCGCTGGCTCCGTGCAGTGTAATGGCCTTGATGCATTGATCTTGACTGCAGCAGCACTTTATACCCACTTCCTTGACCCAGGATTGGATAGGCACCACTTGTCAGGGAAAGGATCATAGCTACCAGGGTCCAGATACTGTATCAGGTGAGTTGGAAGTTTTTTATGTCCCTGAGACTTTTATCAGGAGGCAAGCTAGCAAGCCCTTGATGTCACTTTGGTTATTAGTTGGAGAGATGCAGGTCCAGTCCTTCTCACTCCCAGGCAAGGAGGGCAGTAAGCAGCATGTCTGCACACCAGAGCAGGAGTCCAGCAGAGTAGAAGTCCAGCAAAATTACAGTCCTTTAAGTACAGCAGTCCTTCTTTCTGGAATATCCAGAGGTCCAACAGTGTACTTAGTTAGTGAAGTCTGAGATCCAATACTAATAACCAGGTATGGCTTTGAAGTAGGATAGACTTCAAAGAGATGCATTTGAAGTGCACTGAATCCCAATCCTTCTTGCCTTGGCTCCAGACTCACTGCAGGGGGCTATGCAGCTTTTTGTGTGGGCACAGGACACATCCTATTTAGGTATACGTGTCAGCTCCTCCCTCCAAGTCTTCCCAGGAATGGCCCAGCAGCAGGTGGATGGCCCATAAATCACACCGAAGAACCCTTGGTGTATGGATGTCTAAAGGGAATGCACAAAGCCCTGCTCTCACCCACCTGGGATGTGTATTTAGAGGCAAGCATAGGAGACCTATAGTAAGAAAATGCCAAGTTTCTAAAATTGGTATTTTCTGAATTACATGTTAAAATACAACTTCACCATAAGTTGTGATTTTAAATTGTTAATTACCAAGACACCAGACATGGCAGTCCCATCCCTTCCCAATTGGAAAATGCAGATATAAAATGTAATAAGGTGATCCCAGTGTTATCCTTCGGGAGAGATGGGCCTTGCAGTAGTGAAGTAATGGATTTAAGAGTTTTCCAGGACTATTACATGTAAAACTTAAACCTGCATGTCCTACTTTTCAAATACACTGCACCCCGCCATTGGGCTCTCCAGGGCCTACCTCAAGGGTGGCATATGTATTTAAAAGCACTGTTTGGGCCTGACAAGAGGGTTAACTTGCCAGGTCGACAAACTGCACACAAAGTCTCTGCAATGGCAGGCCTGATATGTTAAAGGGCTACTTAAGTGGGTTGCCCAATCAGTCATGCAGGCCTAACAGTAGCACTTAATTTACATGCCCTGGGAACAGGCAGTGCATTTTACTGGGGACTTATAAGTAATTTAAATTTGCCAATTCTGGATAAGCCAATGTTACTGTGCATTAAGCATTGAGCACATGCACTTGAGCACTGGTTAGCAGTGGTAAAGTGCCCAGAGTCCAAAAGCCAATGAAGCAGAATTCAGCAAAATATGGAGGAAAAAGGCAAGGCAAAGTGTTTGGGGGTGGCCCTGCAGAGAGGGCCATTTTAAACACAACTCCCCTCCAGCCTGAAACTAGGGGAAATTAATCAATAACCTTGATGGAATTCCCTTCCTAGACAATAGACATGAACATTGTTTCTCTAATGCAGGGAACTTGTAAGTATTATGCCTCTATGAACTCAGTTGGATCCCTCTGTCTATATTCTCCTGAGCCATTTAACCGACCCAGGAGGAACCCTTCTCCTCCTCTGTGGACCCCATCTGTGCAACACCAAATGTTACCTTGCTCACAGATGCATCCCTAGCTTTGTACTGCCTAAATGAGTGACTTTAAAAGTATTTCATTCTTTCATACTTGCCGCTGCTATCTATTCACTGTTGTGAACAAAGCTACAGCAGCCACGTGCCTAAAGAGGCTGGTTTTGACATATTTCAAACCTACATGTGAAATTAGCTAAATTACCTCTGAGTAGTGCCTTGAAGCTGGCAAAGTCTAGGTACAAAATATGCAAAAGCGAGGCATTTCTAATATATAATTTTGCATCTCTCTTCAGTGGCAGGAAATAAAGTTATCTTCCACTGCGCTAGGCGTTGCTAGCTCCCACATCTAGTAAAATCAAACTAGTCAATAAACCTCCTATTTTCTATCTGTGAGGATGGGCAATAGCTATAAAATATTCACAAATTGCTGCAATATTTACAAAAGTCTCATTAAATGTTAGACATTGCTTTTCCTTAAACGTTGCAATGGTTGTTTCGTTAAGTCTTGCTTTTCACTAGCAGGGGAATAAAACTAATTTCAGGACAATCTGCACCCTGCCTACACCACATAATTGCTCATATGTCTCTAATTCATTGCATCAAAATACAAAATCGTTGAGCCGCAAATCCCGTTTTCCAAATATAGGGTTCAAAATTCTTATCCAAACTCATTTTTATTTTTAAAAAACACTTTTCTCTCAACATAAGAAATCACATATACCATACAACATAATTTAAAACTAGAAAATAATAACCATTTTTTAAAAAGTAACCCAACACCATCTTATACCCTCAACCCACTTATATAAAAACATAAATGATGATTCACTCATCTATCTCACTACAATCATACCCCATTTAAACAACAAATACTCAGGTGCTCATTCTGAGTTTGGCGCTCATTACCAAAGATCGTCGTGCAAACTGCAGCTGATAAACCGCCAGCGATGGCAGAGTGAAGACCGCTGTATTACGAGTGACCCACACAACACCGCCAAAAATAGACAGATAAAACAACACCATGGGCCCAAACGACATGAAGGAGGCGGCTCACCAGCGTCATGCTGAGAAAATTCCGCCCGACAAATCAGCAACGCGGAAAACAACACAGCCATAATCCATTGGCGGTCCAAACCGCCGTGGGAAACAAATAGCCACCACTGCATCAACATTGCACCACATGGGATAACACCAATAGCAACACCTGAAACACATGCACACACCCGTCCACAGCACTATAAAACACATCCCCACACATACTCAGAACCCTTTGCAAATAGAAACCCTAATAGAGCGAGAGAAGAGCACGCTGAAAAGAGGCACTGCACCTAGATACTACAGGCATCATCATACTAAGCACGCATGTCACAACACACCACTGCACACAAACACCACAGAGCACACACACATACCATTACACATATTCACAACTACAAACAGCACACCCAGAATCCCTGCACACCATACACACCCACCTACAACACCACTACCATGGCACCACAAAAAAATCCCTGATTCACTAAAGAGGAGCTCAGGGTAATGGTCTAAGAAATAGTCAAAGTGGACCCGCAACTGTTTGGAGCACTGGTCCAGCAGACATCCATAGCCCAGAAGAACGCACAAGGGAGGACATTAGGAAGAGGTGGAATAACCTTAGGGGGAAGGTCCTGGCCATACTACATCCAGAAGGGCTGATGGGAATTGCTACAGGTCTGGACACTGGTAAGTCCACTGTACTCACTGGCCACCATGTACCTGTGCACAGCATGTACCCCCACCACCTTCTCACCTCCTCAAACCACCTGAATGTGCACAAACCCACTATTGGCCCTATAACCACACTTGCATGCCACAGCTCCCCATGGACACCATTCCCTCACAGTCCCACCTAGTGCATGTGTGCTGACTGTTACATCCATATCACATCTCTGCAATTTCACCATGTTAAACCATATCACTCCCCATCACCAATATGTGGTAGGAATGCATATCAGTAAATGGCAATGACAGTAGCAAGACAAATGTAAACTGTAGATAAGGCCATTGCAACCTTCCACTCATGGGAACACAAGCAGTGGACTGGAAACTGTCAATGCCATTACTGCCCTGCAAATACAGTGAATGAGGGAATACAACCATTTGTGCCACCACCACAATCCCATCATCTGACACAATACCTCTCATCCCACAGGTCTCCCAAGTACTGACACACAGCAGAGGAGCCCAGTGACAGGGAGCCCAGGCCCGGATGCACTTGCAAGTCTGGATTCGGACAACGAACCTGGCCCATGAGGCATGAGTGGTCAGTCCACCACCACCAGCCTCACCTTGCCCATAACTCAAACCACCTCCCCTGTGGCAGCCAGTGCACAGCAGAGCCCACCTTCACATACCTGTGTCCCAAGGTCACACAAAGGCTGCAGGAGGAATACCACCAAGAAGCCAGGCAGCAGTGGTAGGCCCACAATGCCACCATAGCCTCCATATTAGGGGAGTTCAGGGAACTCAAATGCATCTTATGGACATTCTCCACCCAACAGCAGGCCCCAACCACTGCCCTCAACATCAGCACCTGCTACTGGAATGGAGGCACAGCAAGAGGACTCATAGGACACCAGCACCCCTACCCCTGCAGCTGAAGAACCCCCCCTGTAAAAGAGGTCGCCCATCCAGACATCCTGCAGGACCTCTGGCCAAGACCAATCCCCCACCAGGAATCAAATCAAATCAAATCATTAACATTTATAAAGCGCGCTACTCACCCGTGCGGGTCTCAAGGCGCTAGGGGGGAAAGGGGGGGTTATCGCTGCTCGAACAGCCAAGTCTTTAGGAGTCTCCGGAAAGCGGAGTGGTCCTGGGTGGTCCTGAGGCTGGTGGGGAGGGAGTTCCAGGTCTTGGCCGCCAGGAAGGAGAAAGATCTCCCACCCGCCGTGGAGCGGTGGGTGCGAGGGACGGCAGCAAGTGCGAGGCCTGCGGAGCGGAGGGGGCGGGTGGGGACGTAGAAGCTGAGGCGTCTGTTGAGGTATTCCGGTCCCTTATTGTGGAGGGCTTTGTGTGCGTGGGTGAGAAGACGGAAGGTGATCCTTTTGCTGACTGGGAGCCAATGCAGGTGTCTCAGGTGTGCGGAGATGTGGCTGTTGCGGGGTACGTCGAGGATGAGGCGGGCCGAGGCGTTTTGGATGCGTTGCAGGCGGTTTTGGAGTTTGGCTGTGGTCCCGGCGTAGAGGGTGTTGCCGTAGTCCAGGCGGCTCGTGACGAGGGCGTGGGTCACGGTTTTTCTGGTGTCGCCGGGGATCCAGCGGAAGATCTTACGGAGCATGCGGAGAGTGAGGAAGCAGGCGGAGGACACGGCGTTGACTTGCTTGGTCATGGTGAGAAGAGGGTCCAAGATGAAGCCGAGGTTGCGGGCGTGGTCTGCGGGGGTCGGTGCGGTGCCGAGGGCCGTGGGCCACCAGGAGTCGTCCCAGGCGGACGGGGTGTTGCTGAGGATGAGGACTTCCGTTTTTTCAGAGTTCAGCTTTAGGCGGCTGAGCCTCATCCAATCTGCGACGTCCTTCATACTCTCTTGTAGGTTGGTCTTGGCGCTGGCGGGGTCCTTGGTGAGGGAGAGTACAAGTTGGGTGTCGTCGGCGTAGGAGGTGATGATGATGTCGTGCTTGCGTACGATGTCGGCGAGGGGGCTCATGTAGACATTGAAGAGTGTCGGGCTGAGCGATGAGCCTTGAGGTACGCCGCAGATGATCTTGGTGGGTTCTGAGCGAAACGGAGGGAGGTAAACTCTTTGGGAGCGGTTAGCGAGGAAGGAGGCGATCCAGTCCAGGGCCTGGCCTTGGATCCCGGTGGAGCGTAGGCGGGTGATTAGGGTGCGGTGACAGACGGTGTCAAAGGCAGCCGAGAGGTCGAGGAGAATGAGGGCGACTGTTTCCCCGTTGTCCATCAGGGTTCTGATGTCGTCTGTGACTGAGATGAGGGCGGTTTCCGTGCTGTGGTTGGTTCGGAATCCGGTTTGTGAAGGGTCGAGCAGGTTGTTGTCTTCCAGGAAGGTGGTCAGCTGTTTGTTGACGGTCTTTTCTATTACCTTGGCTGGGAAAGGTAGAAGAGAGATGGGGCAGAAGTTTTTCAGGTCGCTTGGGTCAGCCGTAGGTTTCTTTAGTAGGGCGTTGACTTCAGCGTGCTTCCAGCATTTGGGGAAGGTAGCAGAAGAAAAAGAAGAGTTGATGACGGTCTGGAGGTGCGGGGCAATGATGTCGTCGGCTTTGTTAAAGATGAAGTGCGGGCAGGGGTCCGAAGGGGCGCCGGAGTGGATAGAGTTCATGATGGATTTGGTTTCTTCTGTGTTGATGTGGGTCCAGTTGTTGAGGGTGATGTCCGGGGAAGCGGGTTCAGTGGTGTATGGTTGGGTCTGGTGTCCGAAGCTGTCGTGGAGGTCGCTGATCTTGCGATGGAAGAAAGTGGCGAGGGATTCGCACAAATCCTGTGAGGGCGTGACGGCGTTGGCGCTGGCGCTGGGGTTGGAGAACTCTTTGACGATGCTGAAGAGTTCTCTGCTGTTGTGGCTGTTTTTGTCTAGTCTGTCGGTGAAAAAGTTCCTTTTGGCAGTGCGGATCAGGTGGTGGTGTTCGCGTGTAGCGTTCTTGAGGGCGGTCATGTTGTCAGCGGTGTGGTCCTTGCGCCAGGCCTTCTCAAGGGCACGACAAGTTTTCTTTGATTCTTTGAGGGTGTCAGAGAACCAGAGAGGTTTTTTGGTGTTGGTCTGTCGATGCGTGCGTTTGAGGGGAGCAAGGTTGTCAGCGCAGTTGGAGATCCAGTTTGTGAGGTTGAGAGCTGCGTCGTTGGGGTCGGTGGTGAGGGTGGGTTGGTTGGCGGCGAGAGCGGAGAAGATTCAGGGATCTTGTTCCACTGTCGATGAGGGATGGGTTGAGTGCGGAGGTGGGAGGTCTCGCGTCGGAATGTGAAGTGGACGCAGCTGTGGTCGGTCCAGTGTAGGGCAGAGGTGTGGCTGAAGAAGACGTGTTTGCTGGCGGAGAAGATAGGGTCGAACGTGTGTCCGGCGATGTGGGTGGCGGTGTTCACCAGTTGTTTGAGGCCGAGGTTGGCGAGGTTGTCGAGCAGGGTGGTGGTGTTGGGGTCGTTGTTTTGTTCCAGATGGAAGTTGAGGTCGCCTAGGAGGATGTAGTCCGGTGAGGCGAGGGCGTGCGGGGAGATGAAGTCGGCGATGGCGTCGCTGAAAGAGGCGCGAGGTCCGGGAGGACGGTAGACGAGGGATCCTCTGAGGGTGGTCCTTGGGTCGGTGCGAATCTGAAAATGCAGGTGTTCAGCGGCGAGGGGGGGGGTCTTCGTTGGAGGTGGTGACGCTGATGGAGTCTTTGAAGATGATGGCGACACCTCCTCCTACTTGGTTGGTGCGGTCTTTTCTGGAGATCTTGTAGCCTTCGGGGATGGCGGTAGCGATGTCTGGAGCAGAGGAGGCGTTCATCCATGTCTCCGTGATGAAGGCGACGTCCGGGGCTGTGGAGTCCAGGAGGTCCCAAAGTTCAACGGCGTGCTTGTGGACGGAACGAGCGTTGATCAGGATGCACTTGAGGTGGTTGATGGCGCGTGGGCTTGTGGTCGTGGTAGTTGCGTGGTGGAAGATGCGTTTGCAGGAGTTGCAGGCGAAGGGTCCATGGGTGCGTTTGGGGTGAGCTAGGAAGCAGGTTTTGGAGCGCCCTGGGTTGAGGGCGTGGAGGGTGGTGGGGTCGTAGCGGATCAGCGGGGCTTGGGGGAGCTGGGGACCAGGGGTCGTGGCGCTGGGCGCGGGCCAGGCGCGGACGGGCGCAGACGGGCTTGCCTCTGGCGCGCCTCCGGCGCGCCAGCGGCGTGCCCGCTGCGCGCGCCCGCTGTGCAGTCGCGCAGCGGCCGCCATAAGAGGTAGGAGGGGGGGGGGAGGGGTCAGCTGGGGGCGAATGGGAGCTGGGGGGCGGGGGCGTGCAGGAGGTCGCGGCGGGAAAGCGCGAGGGAGGGGGGGGGACAGGTAGAGTGAGAGGAGCTGGGGGAGGGGGTTTAGGGTGGAGGAGGGTGAGTGTTAGGAGGTTTGGAGATTAGGGAGAGAGATAGGAGTAGGGTTGTGAAGATAGGGGAGGGGGGGTTGTAGAGGTGGGTGAGGGAGAGAGGTAGAGTGAGAGGATAGGGAGATAGGTAGTAGAGGGGGTGGCGGGAGGGGGGGAGAGATAGAGAAATAGATAGAGAAAATAGATAGAGAAGTCGATAGATAGGGAAATAGATAGATAGACAGATAGGTAGGTAGGAGGAGGTGGAGAGTGGGGGAGTTAGATAGTGAGATAGGGAGCTAGAGAGATAGGAAGATAGGAGGAGTGAGGGAGGTAGATAGCGAACGGGTTAGCTAGGGGTGAGAGAGGGGGAGGCGAGTGAGGGAGGGGGATGAGGAAGGAGCAGGAGGGCAGGCTCGGGGGAAGAAGACGGAGGAGGTAGAAGAGCCGAAGACAGGAGAACAGAAGACAGAAGAACAGAAGACAGAAGAACAGAAGACAGAAGAGCAGAAGACCGGAAGAGCAGAAGACCAGAAGAGCAGAAGATCGGAAGAGCAGAAGAACAGAGAAGAACAGAGAAGAACAGAGAAGAACACAGAAGAACCGAGAAGAAGAACACAGAAGCACCGAGAAGAACAGAGAAGAAGAACACAGAAGACCGGAAGAACACAGAAGAACAGAAGGGAAGAACAGAAGAGAAGAACAGAAGAACACAGAAGAAGATTGCAGAGGGGGAGCGAGGAGGAAGAGACAGAGAGGAGGAAAAGAAGCAGGAGCAGGAGAGAAGGTGAGTGGCGCGGGGCAGGGCGAGGGGCTGGGAGGAGGGGGGTACTTACAGTTAGGTGGGTCTCAGGAACACAGGAACTCGGGAACTTGGAGGAGCTGCAGCGGCAGGGGGAGCGACCTACCCTTGGGTCAAGGGTCGCTACCACTGTCGCGCAGCGGCTGCCATAAGAGGTAGGAGGGGGGGGAGGGGTCAGCTGGGGGCGAATGGGAGCTGGGGGGCGGGGGCGTGCAGGAGGTCGCGGCGGGAAAGCGCGAGGGAGGGGGGGGACAGGTAGAGTGAGAGGAGCTGGGGGAGGGGGTTTAGGGTGGAGGAGGGTGAGTGTTAGGAGGTTTGGAGATTAGGGAGAGAGATAGGAGTAGGGTTGTGAAGATAGGGGAGGGGGGTTGTAGAGGTGGGTGAGGGAGAGAGGTAGAGTGAGAGGATAGGGAGATAGGTAGTAGAGGGGGTGGCGGGAGGGGGGAGAGATAGAGAAATAGATAGAGAAAATAGATAGAGAAGTCGATAGATAGGGAAATAGATAGATAGACAGATAGGTAGGTAGGAGGAGGTGGAGAGTGGGGGAGTTAGATAGTGAGATAGGGAGCTAGAGAGATAGGAAGATAGGAGGAGTGAGGGAGGTAGATAGCGAACGGGTTAGCTAGGGGTGAGAGAGGGGGAGGCGAGTGAGGGAGGGGGATGAGGAAGGAGCAGGAGGGCAGGCTCAGGGGAAGAAGACGGAGGAGGTAGAAGAGCCGAAGACAGGAGAACAGAAGACAGAAGAACAGAAGACAGAAGAACAGAAGACAGAAGAGCAGAAGACCGGAAGAGCAGAAGACCGGAAGACCAGAAGAACAGAAGATCGGAAGAGCAGAAGAACAGAGAAGAACAGAGAAGAACAGAGAAGAACACAGAAGAACCGAGAAGAAGAACACAGAAGCACCGAGAAGAACAGAGAAGAAGAACACAGAAGACCGGAAGAACACAGAAGAACAGAAGGGAAGAACAGAAGAGAAGAACAGAAGAACACAGAAGAAGATTGCAGAGGGGGAGCGAGGAGGAAGAGACAGAGAGGAGGAAAAGAAGCAGGAGCAGGAGAGAAGGTGAGTGGCGCGGGGCAGGGCGAGGGGCTGGGAGGAGGGGGGTACTTACAGTTAGGTGGGTCTCAGGAACACAGGAACTCGGGAACTTGGAGGAGCTGCAGCGGCAGGGGGAGCGACCTACCCTTGGGTCAAGGGTCGCTACCACTGTCGCGCAGCGGCCGCCATAAGAGGTAGGAGGGGGGGGAGGGGTCAGCTGGGGGCGAATGGGAGCTGGGGGGCGGGGGCGTGCAGGAGGTCGCGGCGGGAAAGCGCGAGGGAGGGGGGGGGACAGGTAGAGTGAGAGGAGCTGGGGGAGGGGGTTTAGGGTGGAGGAGGGTGAGTGTTAGGAGGTTTGGAGATTAGGGAGAGAGATAGGAGTAGGGTTGTGAAGATAGGGGAGGGGGGGTTGTAGAGGTGGGTGAGGGAGAGAGGTAGAGTGAGAGGATAGGGAGATAGGTAGTAGAGGGGGTGGCGGGAGGGGGGGAGAGATAGAGAAATAGATAGAGAAAATAGATAGAGAAGTCGATAGATAGGGAAATAGATAGATAGACAGATAGGTAGGTAGGAGGAGGTGGAGAGTGGGGGAGTTAGATAGTGAGATAGGGAGCTAGAGAGATAGGAAGATAGGAGGAGTGAGGGAGGTAGATAGCGAACGGGTTAGCTAGGGGTGAGAGAGGGGGAGGCGAGTGAGGGAGGGGGATGAGGAAGGAGCAGGAGGGCAGGCTCGGGGGAAGAAGACGGAGGAGGTAGAAGAGCCGAAGACAGGAGAACAGAAGACAGAAGAACAGAAGACAGAAGAACAGAAGACAGAAGAGCAGAAGACCGGAAGAGCAGAAGACCAGAAGACCAGAAGAACAGAAGATCGGAAGAGCAGAAGAACAGAGAAGAACAGAGAAGAACAGAGAAGAACACAGAAGAACCGAGAAGAAGAACACAAAAGCACCGAGAAGAACAGAGAAGAAGAACACAGAAGACCGGAAGAACACAGAAGAACAGAAGGGAAGAACAGAAGAGAAGAACAGAAGAACACAGAAGAAGATTGCAGAGGGGGAGCGAGGAGGAAGAGACAGAGAGGAGGAAAAGAAGCAGGAGCAGGAGAGAAGGTGAGTGGCGCGGGGCAGGGCGAGGGGCTGGGAGGAGGGGGGTACTTACAGTTAGGTGGGTCTCAGGAACACAGGAACTCGGGAACTTGGAGGAGCTGCAGCGGCAGGGGGAGCGACCTACCCTTGGGTCAAGGGTCGCTCCTTGGGTCAGTGAAGTGATCCCTCTTCTGAAATGTCACCCTTGTGTGCCTTTGTTACACCCTGTTCGCTGTCCAATACCAAGGTGACATCATTCTGAGGCAAATTAACACAGGATGTATGAACCTAACAGCTGGACCATCCACTCTGATCATCACCTAGAGCACTACCCAACTCCTCTGGACTGTGAAATTCTAAATTAAGTAAACACCTATTATCACAAGTCATGGTGCATGTCTCTTTATTGTTTGTATTGCCAAATTTGTTACAGAACAACAAAAGAATACATATGTCTACACAACAAAAATGTCAAAGTTACTGATGTAGTGGAGACACTCCAACACGTGTGTAAGTACATCCATATTGTTTTAACATCCACCGTCAACTCTGCCAACAGGCAAATCAGCAAGCACACCGCAAACAGATATGTGACCTGAAGAGGAATAAATAAATGGAATGAAGTACAATGTTGTAAGGAATGTAATCCACAGTCATACATCAATAGTAGTTGAACACAAACACAGGATGAGTGTCTCAGGAGCTATGTTACACCATATTTAAGGGTTTGCATTGGCATTCACACTTGTGCGGGACAGGAAATGAAACATAGGTCCCATCCTCAATTGCACAACTCCCTGAGTAGTCAGGAACAGGTACTTGACACACAGCAGATGACAATGCATGACATGCCTACGCAGCAGGACAAGACTGATAAGACCTCCTACCAAATCCCCAAACAGGCAGCCTGAGGACCCTAACCCTCTAGTACAACTAGAAAGCTGTAACGCAATGGCACCAGCATTCAACAAATTAACTTAGCAGATGTGCATTTCCACTACCTCTCTCGGTGAGTCACCTACCCTTCAAGGTCATTAACCAATATGTAAGGCTCTAGTTCCCACACATACTTTGATGCATGCAAATTCTAGCTACAGATTGGCTTCAGCAATACATCTCCCATGCGCAGATGATATGTAATGCAGACAATCCTGTACATCAAGGAAAGTAGTGACGAATCATGTCAGTCCTGTTGTCATGTGCCTCATCCTTGTCAGCCTCCCCCTCAGCATTAGAGTCACCGGCCACAAACACTGCTCCAGCATTAATGTCCCCCTCCTCCAAAAGTGGGATGTGCCTTCTGCGGGCCAGATTATGGAGCATGCAGCATGCAACAATGATCTTGCGGACTTTCCATGGATTGTACTGTAGGGCACCACCAGACACATGAAGACAACAAAATCTGGCTTTCAAGAGACCGAAAGTCGATTCAATCACACGCCTCATCTGGCCATGTGCCTCATTGTATCTTTTCTCCCCTAATGTAGTTGTATGTCTCACAGGTGTCAGGAGCTAGCGCAGGTTGGGGTATCCGGAGTCACCTGTGTGGAAAAGGAAACATGGCCATAGGTAACATTGCTAGGCGGAGTGCTGACTGTGTCATGAGGGCTATAATGTCTGACATGGAGAGCAGTATACATACCTATGAGCCAGGCCCTTTCTCCCTGTAGCTGTGAATTTAGCGTTCACGTGTGTAATGTATTTGTCTGCAAGACACACGACTTATACATTAAGTGAATATGTACTTTTCCTGTTTCTGTAGACCTGTTCATTGTTCCTCTGAGGTACCAGGGCAATATGAGTCCCATCAATGGCCCCAATTACCTGTGGGGCATTTGAGATGTTGTAAAAGGCTGATTTTACAGTGGGGAAATCTGAAGGTAGTGGGAACCTCATGTACCTGTGCACATAGTTGAGTAGGGGATCCAGCACATCCTACAACACCTTACAGAACTTGTGCTGCGAGAACCCTGCAGCCAGTCCCACTGTGATCTGAAAAGAGCCACTCGCCAGGAAATGCAGGTCTGACAACACCTGGAGGGATGGCATGGGGATTTCTCAAACCCAGCAGGAGGTCTGGCTTCAACCGGGCAACCAGTTCATTGATGCACAAACAGTTTAGTCGATAGGTCATGATGATGTGGCGCTCTTCCATGGTTTCAAGATCTACGAGTGGCCAGTAAATTGGTCCATTCCTCATCACTGCATTGTAGCCAAATCTGTGCGATTACACAAACAACAATCTGGGAATCTTTCACAATGTAGGCTATTTAGTATGACACACGACAGTCATTATGTAGTAGTCATGCAAGTTTCCTTTCATGTAGTGGGAGTACACATTACTCCATCTCCGTCCCTAACCAGACGATGACACATAATTCCTGTGGGAATGGATCTATACAGGACATGTACACCTACATCTTCCCTGTATTCCACTATACTGATCATATATGCTGACATATTGTGACAAGTGTGGAAATGTACCTAGACACACACTAAATGTGTCTATATCCACCATGTCAGACCTGAAGTATGTATTTGTGACAACATGCAGGTAGTTATGCTGTGCAAACTCAGGACAGTAATGTCACAGACTAAAATGGCATCCGCGTGTCTAGCATGCATTGGACTGCTGGAAGTGACCTCGTTCCGCCGGCAGAAGTTGTCATAGCGGAGTGCGGTCAGAACCGCCGTGCAACTCCACATTGGTTAACATTGATGTCAATGGGAGACTGGGACCAAAGACGATCACCGACGGCGGTGACGGTCATGACTGCTGTGGTCGTAACTGCCATTTTGTGTGGGACAGCTCACTTGACTCCTGGCATTTGGGATAGACAGACCCACACTTTCTGTGCTGCTTTGTCCTGTCTCTTGGAGCAATGATGGCATGCACTGCAGGGGAAAGGGCCCCAGCCTTCTCAACAGAGGAACTGGAGAAACTAGTGGAAGGGGTCCTACCCCTGTATGGGCGGTTGTACTGAGCTCCAGGACAACAGGTCAGTACAACTTCCTTTGTCCCCCATGTTGGGTGGTGTTTAACGATGTATGTGTGTGCACATTGACATGTCATGACTGATCAGGTGAGTAGCATGCACATAATATGTGTGGGATATTGCAAGTGTTCGTTGTGTTTCGCCAAAGCTTACTGCTGGATTGGTATCATTTACATCATGTCCCCCCTTTTCTCACTGTTTCCCAATCAGATCAGCACCCACCAAAAGAAAGGGTTGTGGTGAGCCATCGCCAAGGAAGTGCGGATCCTGGGGGTCCATTGCCGCCGGAGCACCCACTGCAGGAAGTGGTGGGAGGACCTGCAATGTTGGGCCTGGAAGGCCGCAGAGGCCCACCTGGGGATAGCCTCCCAACATGGGAGGGGTGCACGTCAGACCCTGACCCCCCTAATGGCCCGCATAATGGCAGTGGCATAGACTGGATGGGTGATTGAAGGCAGCACAGCAGCCACAAGGGGGTAAGTGTTGACTGTCAGGTCACTACTGCATGGTTGTGCTTTGTCACTCTCCTTGCACTTGGAATAAATGTAGTTAGATGTAATTTAGGGAATGTGCAGTCCTGGTTGCCACCCCCATCAAGTAGGTGTGTGTGATGGTAGTTATGTTCAGCCATGTAGGATAAGAAGTGGTGGTACTGTGACACATGTTCAGCTGTAGGTATAGGTCTCTCAAGTATGCTAACATGTCAATTGCTGCATCCTCCTTCACTGCATGTACTGTAATAGTACGCAGTGGTCATGATGGCACTGTATATGGGTAATGACAGGTATGTTACGTGAAGGTTGCAGTTGCATCACTTCCTACATCAATGGATCCTCTGTACCACATGTGCTCCTCACATTCCTCTCAGTTAGTTAGTGTCCTGAATCCCTCTCTGCTTAGATTAGTATCATCCTGTAATGGATGACATGTGATTGGGTATACTCCTGGGCTTGATTCTAGGAGCAGTCATTTTGGCATTAATGGGCATGTAGTTGTCTTCATGCATGAGTTTGGTCTGCAGTGTTGAGATGGGTTTGGACATAGCTTGCATGACTCTATTTGGGAATAATTGCTAATTGGTTTATTGTTTCACAGGCAGGTACTGTTATCTGCATTATTTGTATGTGAAGTGGATGTGAGGGTTCTAATATTTCCTCCCTTTCTGTTTCTGCCACCATCCTTTCTCTCCCCTCCTCTGTCTATGTGTGCATTAGCATCATCTGGTGAGGGAGGAAGGGTACTGGCGAGTGGGGATACAGCAGCCCACAGGACCCAGGAGGCAGCCAACAGTGAAGCTGAGGGGACCAGTGGGACGGTGGGCGAGGGGAGCACCACAGGGGAGACTGGAGCTACCACAATATCTGGTTCAGATACCTCCTCCAATGGCGGCTCCCTGGCAGTGGCGGAACCTTTTGGTACCACACCAACACCATTGTTGTCCACCACCCCCCTTACCAGCACCTCTCTCCCTGTTGCACCCCACCCAGTTGCCCGTGCCCGCTCACCCAAGAGGGTGGGCATCTCCTTCGCCGCAGGCACCTCTGCCCCTGCCCTAGTCAGCCCTGCTGCCCCCAATGAGGAGGCTATTGACCTCCTGAGGTCCATCTCTGTGGGGCAGACAACCATCATGAATGCCATCCAGGGACTGGCATCCAAGATGTAGCAGACAAATGCGTTCCTGGAAGGCATTCACTGTGCCTTGTCTGGCCTACAGAGATCGTTTCAGGCTGTGGCCTTCTCGTTGACAGCAGCCAGTGCCCCTTCAACTTCCGTCCCCCCTCTATCTACCTGTTCCCAATCCACAAGCCCTCTCCCTACACCCATCCATGGGACACCTACAGACACGCATACTCCCAGTACAACAGACATGGGCATCACAAACGTTCATTGAGGCATGCACACACACAAAACAAACATCTGCAGACACAACAACACACACTTCTCCCACCACCTCTTCCCTTACAGTTACATCTTCACTCACACCTGCTAGCACTGCATCATCACACACTGGTCCTGCGGTCATTCCTGTCATCCTCTCAATCACCACAACAGCAGACTCACAGTCACACATCTCACACATCACATCCACAATCACCATGACTACCGTTTCTGCCACCTGCAGCACAACCACCTCACTTGCACACACCACCACAACATTCACACATACATCACCCATTCCCTGTCCCCCTCCCAAAACATGCATACGTAACCACTCACCCATCCAACATTCAGCCACCACACACATACAGACACTGCACACACCAGCATCCATGTACAGCACAAAGACACGTCAGACGAGCTCTCCCTCTACCTCCACTCCCAACCCTCAATCATGTGGCCGCCCTGTGTACCTAAGAGAGTTTTTCTTGCCACCCTTGACCTCTTCCCTACTCCTCTCCTACCCCGTATTCCCTGTAAACAGTGTGTCCCCCTGCCCCTCTAAGTCCTTTCCACCTCACATTCCTTGGTGTTTCCCCTGCTCCTCCACCCAGCAAAAAATCCACCCCTCCCAGGGCCAATGTCACCCCTCCCAAGCCCAAGCCGAAATGTCCCCTTTCCACATCCAAGCCTCCCCCACCACCTCCAAAGCACTTAGTGCCTGCCTGTCCCATTGCTGCCCCTATGAAGTAGAGGCCTGTTTTCAATCAGGAGTCAAGTTGGGCCCATATTAAAGGACAATGGGGGTCATTTCAACCCTGGCGATACAGGACCGCCAGAGCTGAAATGACGGAAGCACCGCCAACAGGCTGGCGGTGCTTCCGAGGTCATTACGACCGTGGCAGTTGCGCCGCGGTCGCACCGCCGGGGCCGGCGGTTTCCTGCCACATTTGCCCTGGCGGTGATAATCCACCTGGGCAGCGCTGCTAGCAGCGCTGCCCAGGGGATTACGAGTCCCCGACCACCAGCCTTTTCCTTTCCCCTGGGGGCCCCTGCACTGCCCATGCCACTGGAGAAACAATCTCCCCTCAGCGCAGACATCCTTGCACCATGGTGCAAGGGTGGCTGCATTGGCGCTCGGCGGCAAATTTAGCACCGGTGCAGGGGGCAAAACAATGGTGTGCCGTATTCTATTAAATACAATGCATCCCTGTGTTTTGAAAATGACAGAGCGCGGCTCTGCCAAATTTGGTGCAAGGTCACCCTCAGCTATTTTCTAATAAATCTGGGCCTAAGAGAGAGAAAATCAATAAATTGTGTGTCCTTCATGATCCACTGTAAAACAAATAACTCAGAGTGAGATATATATCTAATACCCACCACCCCCAAGCACCCCTCCGCCTCCCAGGACTTACTTAATGGAAGATGCAGCATGGCTGCGTCAGTGGCATGCCAAAGGCAAGTCTCTCTGCACTGGTCCACACCTGGACCGTGTCCAGTGCCAGGACCCTTGGTCCTCGATCCACCAACAGATACCATGCCAATACCCTCAGCACCCTGAATATCATATGACCCAGCGTACGCTGATGCTGCATCAACCTCGATTTTAGGACCATTCTCCTGCACCAGATGCACCGTCTCCTGCATCAGCACATCCAAGGTCATGCTGCACAGCACCACGGCAACCTCTTACCACACCGTGCCAGAAGCGACACACCAACTCCACTGCCTACCCCTTAATACCCTTGTGGAGAAGTGTGGCTCAATGGTTAGAGCGGCAGACCCTGAAGCAGA